>NC_080687.1:6021607-6645562 GCF_030445035.2 Dasypus novemcinctus | reverse complement strand
TTTCAAACAAGGTGACATCTGTGCTTACAATGTGGTCCATACTTTAGGATGTACAGTTTTTAAAATTTTTTAGTTATCCTATGTTTTGCATTATGGTTTACATTATTAGTCTGTTGTCCCCTGTATGTTTTTGGTGTAATATTACATGTTTTATATCCATCCTCATGTACCCTCACGAAACTCCTCTCTTGCCCCCACACTTAACTTGGTTCCATCCATTCCACATCCATTTTCCCCTCCCGTTGGGGCCCACAGTGCCAGCCAATCTCCATTTCCCGAGAAGCCATGTCCAGAGATACTTGCAGCAGTGTTCAGGGCCTGACTTTCTCAACTGCCCTAATGCCCTGGGAGCCATCCTTTCTCACGAGAGATACAGTTCTCTCTATTTGATGGCGTTAGTCCTCCCCAGGATGTGGGTCCACCCCAACTCTCACTTCTTGGGTCTCTACCCAATGGTACAACCCACCCTGGTAAAACGAGCCTTCAGCAATTCCCCCGGAGTCCGTCCCGCATCAGACCATCCCCCTGAGCGTCCTAAACAGGTAAGCCTCCTAATTATATTTTGATACGATTTTCTCAGCATTTTACTCTCCACGAACACCTGACACTCTCCTATGTTCGTATGTTGCCCCTCCCTCCCCCCAATTTTTTGGGCAATATTACCCCTCCACCCATCCCCAGCCCCCCTCAAACCCGCAAAGCCCCACCCGAAGGCAACCCCTTGCCCCATTTTGTCCCTTCTTTGGAACAAAAAATGAGGAAAAATGCTTCCTTTCCCAGGGGAGTCTTTCCTGACTCCTGGTGAGGTTGGGTTTAATAGGCTCCCTCCCTAGTGTTCTCTATGGCAGCAGAAGGTCCCTATTCACCTTCGTCCAGCATGGGCACTTGAGGATGTCCTCAGTGTGCAGAATGGGGCTTGGTATGGAGTGGGCCCTGGTGAGTGTCTGTTGGATAAAAGCATGAAGGCAAGTGGGAGTTGAGGAGTGTCCTCTCCATTGCTGGACTGGAAGCTTCATGTGGGCAGGGGCTTGTTTTGGGTCATTGGGCACAGCGCCTGGGCAAGAGCCAGTCTCAAGAAGTGGTTGAATGAATAAATGAATGCCAGGTGTGTGCTAGACGTGGGGTCTCAACAAACAAGGCTCACCTTTGTCCATACTCAGCTTTGGGGCCAGACTGGGTGGAGCTTGACTCGGGGAGAGCCCCTCAAGGGCCTCTTGTTCCCAGGGGGGCGCCTTGCTCCCGGCTGCCCGGCCTGGGGCTTTTCTCCCAGCAGGGCTGGGCGGCCAGCTGCTCTTCCTGGTGGGTCGAGGTGTGGCCGCAGAGACCCTGCTGGCCTCTCACACCAGCAGAGGTGACTGTGAGCAGAGGCCGTCAGACCCCAGCGTCAGGTGCCAGGAGGGGTAGGGGGGCGCCGAGTCCGTCTGCTTCCCTGTCGGACCCCAGGCTCCACACACAGCTGAGTGGTTCACGGTGACACTCTCCTCTCACCGAGTGAATGAATGCACAGCCCTTTGACCTGTGACCCGGAGGTCAGTCACGGTGCCTCCACGTCCCCTTTATACACTTTATTTGCAGCTGCTGCAATCCTGACTTCTTTAGGAGCAAGGCGAGAGCGGTTTCTAAGGAAACAGCCTGCTCTTCCTGGGCTCATTTACCAAAGCCCCGGGAAAATGATTTGTGGTGGAAATTAGGTACCAGTGATTGCTGAGAATTAACAAAAGGTGGAATTTTATTACTATTATCAATCAATTTATCAGTATTTCTAAGTAGCCTAAAAAGAGGGAAAAGTCCAGATGACTCAGCTGGCCTGGGAGTGATGCCACATGTCCCTTCGGTCTCTTCAGCGAGAAGCAGCGCGGGCCCTGCTGGGACCTGGGCCGGGCTAGGCTGGGTTTTCTGGGGAACGTTTGGGCCCACAACTGCAACACTTGCATCTCCCCTATTTGTTCTAAGCCAGGATGTCATTTCTCAAGGGCCGCAAGTGGGGGCCTGTGACAGGGACATGCATGTCTTGCTGTAGCCTGATGCAGAGGTCAGGAGCCTAGCTCGGGAGGTTGGCAGAGCAGGGCTCGGGGCCTGAGGCCCTGGGTGCCCGGCCTGGGCAGTGGGGTGCTTTCCCCCATGGACCGATCCTGCAGAATGGTTTGAGGTCTTGTTCCTAGAACAGCTGTGGCTCGATTTCTCCAGTTCACTCTCCAGTGGGTCCCACTGTTGACAATGGACCGACACTTCCTCACCACCAGCTTCGGCCCCTCACTGTATGATCGTGCCTAGGTCCCAGCTCCCTCCCGCCATCCTCTCTCTTCCTATGCTAGTGAGATTTACGGCCTGCCCTCTCATCAGCTTCTGCCATTGTACCTTCTACCTCACCCTCCACTTGACTACTCAACAACAGTTGAGATCCAGCCCTTGCCAGTCTGCAGAAATTACTCTCAGGAAGGGCTCCAATCTTTGCCAGAAGCCCAGTGGGACTTCTGGGATTTTCCAGTCCTTATCACAGTTGGCTCCGCATGAGTTGGCTCATGTGACACCGTAGACACCTCCATCTTTGAAACATTCTTTGCTGGCGTATGGGTCATGGTTCAGTGCAGAACATAGAGACTGTCTAGTTAGCTTGAAAAGGATTACATGGAAGGAGTAAGCGTTGGAAGGGCTGGCGGAGCAGAAGTTGGGTGGTCATCACCGGACGATGACCTTCAAGGCCACCACTGCAGGAATAGCCCAGGGCAGGGAAATGGGTGCTGCCGTAGCTGCCACCACTGCTGCCTTCACCGATACCCCCACCCACACAGCCAGAGACTAGACAGAGGGAGGGGGCCTCGGCCAATGGCGACATCTACCAGAGCTTGCTTGTCAGCCAGCACCCTGGCTGAAAGATAGTCTTAGTTTCCCATCTCCCGCCTGAATTTTTTTACAGGTGCCTCTTATTTGTAGAACCTAAATTACACAGCGAGTCTAGCTGCCAGGGAGCCTGAAATTGTAGCTATTAGTCTTTTAGCCTGTGTAACACAGGGAAGAAAATAGAGGGAAGCGAGATGCCAAGGGCGAGTGGGAACATCTAGCATCACTTCGGACTGTGTGGCTCTCTTCTCTTTCTTACCAATCTGATTATTCCTTCTCTGCCTTCTTTGTGTACTTTTCCTTAGCTTATTCCTTAAATTTAGTGTTCCCAGAAATCAACCTGTGTACCTCTTTCCCCAAACAACTCCACATTCTCCTTTTGCTTGAATTATTGTCTACATATTGATGATTACCAAATGTACATCTCCATTTTTATCGGGACTTGTGAGCGCCAGCCCTGTACATCTGACTGTCTACTGGACATATCCCCGTGGTAATCACGACTCAAACTTGATGTGTTCAAAACCAAACTCACCAGCTTCTCCAAACCTGTTCTCTTTCCCATAGTTCCACCTTTGACTAATAATGTCCCCTGGCCCTCCAAGTTAGAAACTGGTGTCAAACCTGACAGTTCTCTTTTAGCTGCTCTTCCCCAATCAGTCACCACATCGGTTGGTTCTGCTTTGTGAAGACCTCTCGGACCTGTGCTTTCCTCTCCATGGACACTGCTCTGGTCCAGGCATTCTTTCTTCTCCATTGACCTCTTGAAACCAATTCCTAAAACTAGCCTTTGCAGGGACTTTGTACCTCAAGTCCATCCCCCCATCGCTCCCTGTCTATCTTCCACATCATCACCTGCTGAGACCAGCTCAGCAACAGGTTTGCACGAAGGGAAGGTGACACAGAACTGAAGAAATGAAAGGACAGAAAGAAAGACACAAGGGGGAAATTAAAGATGGCACCAGGGGCCTCAACAGCTTCTGGAACTGAGAGCCTCGACCCTGGTTTCCACATCGTATTATTAGAAATTACAAAGCAGTATGTATCTATGTTTATTTTCGAGCCTACTTGTTATTAACGCTGCAGCACCGGCAATGCTAGGGAGCAGGCCATAACAGAGTTCAAACGTCTCCACACGCAGGCAGTTTTCGTGCTGACCAGACAGCGTTCCGTCTAGTCAAGGTCGGTGTTCCTAAGCCTACACTTCTTATCTGCATGATGGAAGTGTTCCAACTTCAGGCCACGTTCCCACCTTCGAATTCAGACTATTTTATCACAATCACCATCGTGACTTTCTAATCCACAGATACAAATACGCATGTTATTCTCCTGCGTAAAACCTTTCATGCTTTCCCGTGCTTATAGGATGAAGTCTAAACTTGACATGGCTTCATGATCTTCGTTAACTTACCCACTTCATCTCTTGTCTTTTTTCCAAGTATACCAGGCAAAGGAAGCTTCTTCCTGCTTTCAGAATCTGGGATAGTCTGCCCTGCCTCCAAGTCTTTGCTCAGCTGAGATTTTCTACCTTGCAGGCCCCTAGCTACCAAACTCCTACTCTCATCCTTCAGGAAATCATGGGCAGGCCCTCTGCAGTCTCCTCCATCTGCAGGGCTAGTGTTTTCTGTTCATGAGGTCGTCATCCTTATCGTGTGCTTGCATCACATATCTCATACTGGTTTGACAATTATTTGTTGGCAGGCTTGTTTTTCCTTCTAGATTGTGAGCCTTGAGGCTGGAATGACCAGATCTTTTCAGCTGTTACATTCAGGGTAGAGCTTAGAAGGCAGATGCTTGATAATAGCTGAGTAAAACTCCTTTGGTCTCAGGTCAATGGATAATATTCTCAGAGTTTGGCTTCTAGAATGGTGAAATGTTATACTAAATTCAGTAGTAGGGGGTGTCAAGACGTAAAGTCAAGGAGGTAGCAACCTTTACTTTCCCCACCATCCCTGGAAAAGTGAAGAATACTAGGGGCTCCCCAGTGAAATGCTCTCCTGCCCCCCAGGCTCTCCTGGGTTCTAGAACGTGCTCAGGGCAAGGGCTTCAGGATGGCCACGCAGGCCATTATGCAAAGTGTGGAAGGTATTTGTGTTTCATGGACTATCTCGAGGAAAATGGTTTCCATCCTGGACTCCATCTGGTGTTTTGGGGGTGTAAGAGAAGACAGAGCATGCCAGGTGGCTGGATTGTTCCTTTTAGGCCATGCCAGCGGCTTTGTGTCAAGTTCAAGCTTGTCTGCAGATAGTTCAAATTCCACTGGAAATGTAGATATGAGTGAAAGAGGTGTGAGCCTTGGCGTCTGTTGCCTTGCCTAAGTAGGCCTCTCTCAGAACAAGCTGTGATGCCTTCCTGAGGAGGCTCCGTCTTCCTAAACGCTCTCCTCTCCTGTCAGTGCTATCTGTCACTTCCTGCCCCTCCCCAACAACAACGCAGCTCACACAGGATAATGTCCAAAAGTCCCGGCGCTGTTCAAGTTCTCCCCTTATCTGGCCTCAGCCTGTGTTTCCAGGCCCATTGCTGACCCCTTCTCTTTTCTCCTGTTCTTTGGGGACGGCCTTTCATTTAAATTTCGTTGTTGAATTGCTTTATTCTTCAAGGCTTACATGAGATGTTATCTCTTCCCGGAAGCCATTTTGGTTTCTAGGTCAAAGTCAGTGCTTCTTTTTAGGATTCTCATGTAACTTTCTGGATATAGTCCATTCTGCCTCAGCTCAGTTCCTTTTGTGGGAGTTTCCTCAAACGTGACTGGAATAATTTCAGAATAACATAGAAATGTGATGGTTCCTCTGTGGTTTTTCTCAGCATGTTGATGTTTCTAGAAATCAGGGGCATATTTTCTCATAATTTGAGAGCAAAACTTATATGAAGACCTTAAGGAAATAGCTGACAACCTACAGAAGTGCCTTCCTTGAGGGCAAGGACTGCCTGGCTTGCTGACCAAAGTGCCATGATGCTTTCGGCTGCTTAGCTGTTTGGTGACACTGTTCTGCCGTCGAAGAAGCTGTGAAGGCGTTTACCCCTGGGCTAAAGCAATGGCTTGATAAAAAAGACCACACCCCATGTCAGATGTTTGATTCTAATAAAATGATCTGTGATAGAAGCAAATGGCATCCAGCTCCACATCTTGAAGGAGAGAGCTGCTAAGGATTGACTAAGTATGATGCTGCCTGCACATTAAGGTACGGTGTGGACTGTGTTCCTAATTTCATAAGGGTTGTTACTGTTCTTGTAAAAGGTTGTGGCAGTTCGAGATCAGTTTTTGAATCCCAAGAAGAGGAAGATTGTGTTTGTAAACTAATCTGTGTCTCTGAATGATACCCCTTGATTGCATTAATTTCAGTGGAGAGACCTTTGATTAGATCACCTGTTAAGATTACAGCTTTTTGATTTGACCACGTCAGTAAGGCGTGACTCAGGTTGAGTCTCTGCCCCCTGCCTGGGTCTGATATAAATGGACACTCACTCAAGAAGACACACCCAGAGGACAGACCTTGGTCACGTTTGATCCTGCTATGTGACAGAAAGAAGAAGGCTCAAACAGCTAAAGCCCGGGGGAGAGATGGACTGTTTGCCTGCTGGCGTTCAGCTGCCCTTGGAAAGACAGCCGACGTTGATACAGGAAGCCCTGGGAGACCAGCTCTATGCCAGCCTACAGCTGAGATGGGGAAGCAGCTGGGCCCATGGAGCCTCAAGAGGAAGAGGAAGCCCAGAGGGGAGGCTGAAACCGGCGAGATCGCCCGCCATCTTGCTTCAACACACCACAGCTGACTTTGGTGAGAAAGTACCTCTTACAGTAACTTGAGCTGGACTTTCCACAGCCTTGGGGCTGTAAGCTTTTACCCCAAATAAATACCCTTTATAAAACAGATTTCTGGTACTTTGCATTGGCACCCTTTTGGCAGACTAATGCAACAGTGGAATACAAATTTTCGTAGTTTTGAGTAGGTTATCCTAACCCTTTCCCCATAAGTCCTATTATTTTTAGTGTGTGCTTTTGTAGGACCCCAGATTTTCCAGGGGCATCTCTCCAGTGTAATAGCAGAAACTCCTGTGCTGTATTTAGCATTTGTAGTGCTTTTAGTTACTTGTCTACAAACTTGTATCCCTTTTTCAATCGTAAAGTCAGTGACCAGAGCTTGAATTTCTTTATATTTTTCAAATCGGTGGATAGAATATTTTTATAGGATTTGACAGGTCTCTAGGTGCTGCTCAGTGTAGATCAAGACACGTCCTTATTACGTTTGATAGGGATTGAATTGATTTCATGCCCATCCTGGTTGTTGCCAACATGACAGCCATATTTTCAAAGTAAGAAAAAATCTTATTTGGGCAAGGAGTGTCTTTTCTGCTAATTTTGCATAGGGTTTAGAACTTAAATCCTGGTACTGGTAGCGATCAGTGTGATGTACTTTTGCAACCACCTTCAAATCCCATCTCTACATCTTCACATTTTCTGAACAAAACTTGAAATGACACTTGTTAAACGAGATACTATTTTAAAAAAATTGTTTTTAATGAAAAGAGCATGGTTTTATCCACTAGAAAGATCTGAGTTCAAAATGCAACCTTATCACTTGTTAGTTGTGTGATCTAGGAAAATTGTGATTTATGAAAATCAATTTCTTCATCTTTCAAATGAACATGTTAATATCAATTACATATGCTCATCCATATTTAAAAATAAGTGCATGCAAAGCAGGAAAATTTTCATTTCTAGCCATGACAGAATAATGTAATTGATACTGGATTAGCCCTCCTACCATAAATAGTTATACAGCTGGACGAAATATACAATGTGTTTTAGTTTCTTAGGCTGCTTAAGCAAATACCATGAAATAGATTGGCTTAAACAATGGGGATTTATTAACTTATGGTTTTGGTCTAAAAGAAAGTCCAAATCAAGGCATCATCAAGATGATGTTTTCTCCCTGCAGACTGTGGTGCTCTGGGCTGGCTGCCAGTGATTCTTGGCGCCTCTGTCACATGGCAAGGGGCATGATGGCATCAACTGGCCTTTTCCTTCTCTTCCAGATTTATTGATTTCAGCTTCTTGCTTCCTGTGCCTTTCTCAAGTCTGAATTCATTCTCCTTATGAAGGACTCTGTTAACAGGACTAGACCTATCCTGATTGGGCTGGGCCACACACACCTTAACTGAAGTAGCCTCATCAAAAGGCCCTGTTTTGGTGGCAGACATGGCCCAGTGGTTAGGGCGTCCGTCTACCACATGGGAGGTCCGCGGTTCAAACCCTGGGCCTCCTTGACCCGTGTGGAGCTGGCCCACGTGCAGTGTTGATGCGTGCAAGGAGTGCCCTGCCACACAGGAGTGTCCCCTGCGTAGGGGAGCCCCCCGCGCAAGGAGTGCGCCCCATAAGGAGAGCCTCCCAGCACGAAAGAAAGTGCTGCCTGCCCAGGAATGGTGCCGCATACACGGAGAGCTGACACAACAAGATGACACAACAAAAAGAAACACAGATTCCCGTGCCGCTGACAACGACAGAAGCGGACAAAGAAGACGCAGCAAAGAGACACAGAGAACAGACAACTGGGGTGGGGGTGGGGAAGGGGAGAGAAATAAATAAATAAATCTTTAAAAAAAAAAGTCCCTGTTTACAATGGGTTCACACTCACAGGAATGGATTAAACTTAAGAACATGTTATTCTGGAGTACATACAGCTTCAAACCACCAAACCAGGCAACTGCTTTCAGGCATTGGACAGAGAGGTAGAGCAAGACAGTGATCCTTGTGAGAAGGGAAACCCACAAGATGAGTCCTACATTCACCCTGCTCTCTGACTGGGAGTGCTTCCCCTACTGTAGGAAGGTGGAGCCCAAGCATAGCCACCGTGTTGCTGCGCTGAGGTGGAAGAGATTGTGTTTAGGAGTTGCTGAAACACCTGGAATTTGTGGGCAGGATACCAGAAAAAGGGGAACTGTGGAGAGTGGGGTCCCTAGAATTCCATGTGGGAATTCACCATGAACTTTTGCTGAGGGCTGGCCTATAGTGCACACAGAAAGATCTCACAGAGCCTAGCTGAGAGCTTCTATTGTCTGAGAGCTGAAGGGATTTACCTGAGGTGGCACAGTGTTTAAAAATATTGAAGTTCTACCTTCACCAGAATGGAGAGTCCACAATGAGTGCCTCAGGCATTTAGCTGAGACCCAAGAGGGTATACTTAGGAATAAGAACCACATCCTAGAGTAATATCATGCCTTAGGACCAAGGACAAAACTAAATAGACCTGTCCTGAGAGGATAAAATCAAGCCTGACAAGATAAAAGAAACCTCCAATTATTTAATTGTACTCTGGTACAAAACTCCCTTTAAAGGAAAAAGATATATCCATATTCCTTACAATATTTCAATACAATGCCCAGGTTACAATAAAAATTACGAGTGAATAAACAGGAAGATGTAGCCCACAGTTAAAGGAAAAATTCTATAGAAGCTGACCCTGAGATAATATAGATGTTGAACTCATCAGGCAAGGACTTTAAAGCAGCTATTATAGTTAAGTTCAAGAATTAAAGGAAAATATGGCCATAATAATTGAATAGATGGGAATCTTAGTACAGAAATAACAACCATAAAAATGAACTAAATGGAAATTATAATATTAAAAGGAAAATACCTGAAATAAAAAATGAATGGGAAGGAATTGATAGCTGCTTGGAGAATGCATAAATGAAGTATTAGTATACTCAAAGACAGATCAACAGAAAATATTCCTCCTTAAAAACCCAGAGAAGTATTTTTAACTAGGCCTAGAGCTGCAGGGTGCCTAAGAGTTATCTCCTGAGAGCTTCCATGTTGCTCAAATGTGGCCAGTCTCAAAGCCAAACTCAACATGTAAATGCATTACCTCCTCCACCCACTGTGGGACATGACTCCCAGGAATGAGTCTCCCTGGTGCCAAGGGAATGACTATCAATCATTAACTGGTGATGCAACTAGAAAAAAGACCTGAATAAAAGGGGGAAATGGTAAAGAGAAATGAGTTTATATGGGTAAGAGTCTTCAAAAATGAATCAGGAGGTCATCAGAGGGGTCATGCTTATGCACGCCTCAGCAGAATTCCAGAGATAGCCAAAGTAGATACAACCCCAGGTACTGGTGCTCCTGAGGGCTACAGAGACACACAGCTTCTACAGTCATGGCAGGTGGTTCTGGATTTTGGTACCTTATCAGTGGGCCCTGCTTTGGAGTTTGTGTTCCTGAGTGTGATGAGGTTGGACTCAGATGTAACCTTTCTATACATGCCTCTTCTGTCAACTTTTCCTGAACCCGTGCTTGGTGCTGGGGTTGGTATATACTCAGGAGACTTGAATCTCTGGACTGGCCATGTGCCAGCTGGGCCCTGAGCCTCAGCAGAGTTGCAACTCTTACTCTCCGGTTCGTTGGACTTACCCAGGTCAGCTGGCAGGGAGGTAAAGATGGTTGACCACTGCACTGGGTAGCTGAGAGTGCCTACAACCCCAAGCAGGAGAATCATGTCCATCAACCATGTGGGATCTAAGTCCTCTCAATATAGAGGTGGAGTGGACATCACCATCCCAGTGTCCACAGGATGGAGGAATAAAATATGGATTAGAGTGGACTTAATGGTATTCTTCTATAGAACTATTGTGAATAGTAATGGAAGAAACTGTAGCACTGATGTGGATAAATTGGCCATGGTAGTTGCTGAGGGCAGGGAGAGGGAAAAAGAGATGTGATGTGGGGGCATTTTCAGGACTTGGAGTTGTCTTGGTTGATGTTGCAGGGACAGATGCTGGACACTATGTGTCCTGCCATAACCCACTAAATGTACTGGGGGAGAGTGTGAACTACAATGTAAACTATAGTCCATGCAGTGCAGTGGTGCTCCGAGGTGTATTCACCAAGTGCAGTGAATGTGCCACAATGATGAGGGAAGTAGTTGATATGGGAGGGGTGGAGGGAGTGGGATGTGGGGTATATGGGAACCTCTTATATTTTTTAATGTAACATTTTTTGTGATCTATGTATCTTCAAAAAATTACAATAAAAAATTAAAAAATAAAAAATAAGAGAAAAGAAAAGAAAGAACAGAATCTCAGTGACCCATGGGATGTTATTGAGTGGTCTAACATGGATGCATTTGGGAATTCAGAAGTAGAAAAAGAAAATGGGGTAGAAAAAATATTTTAATGAATAGACTGAAAGTTTCCTAGGTTTAGTGAAAAAGTTCAAAGTACAGATCCAAGAATCTCAGCGAACCTCAAGCAGGATAAGTACACAAAGAATACCAGTACATAATACATCAGAGTAAAACCACTGAAACCAAAGATGAAGAGAAAATATTAAAGTCAACCAAAGAAAAACAACATATTACATACAGGGAATGAACAGGAAGAACTGTGGTTGACCTCTTACTGAAACAATGGAGGCCAGAAGACAGTGGAGCTATATCTTTAAAGGACTGAAAGAAAAAAAACTTGTCAATCCAGAATTGTATATCCAGTAAAAATATCCTTCGTATTTGATATGTAATAAAAACATTTTCAGAAAAGCAAAAGCTGAGAGAATTCATCACCAGAAAACCTACATAAGAAATGTTCAAAGAAAATTAAAAAAATGTATTAAAGAGGCACAAAATAAGAATTGGTATCTATAAGAAGGAATGAGAGAATTGGAATGAAAATTATTTATGTAAGTATAAAATACAATTTTTCTTCTCTTAATTTTGTAAAAGTGATAACCAAGAGTTTAAAGCAAAGTAACATTTTGTTGGGGGGCTTACAACATGTAGAAGTAAAAGATATGACAACAATAGCACAGAGGACAGGAGTATAAGTGGATACATTTCCCCATTTGTAAGGTTGTAAAGTTCTTTCATTTACTCGAAGTGGTAAAATACTAACTCAAGTAAACTATGCTAAATTAAGGATGCCCGTGGTAATCCCTGGAGTAACCATTAAAGGTGTATCTAAAAAACCAGTCAAGGAATTAAAATGCAATATCACATATATGCAATTAACCAAAAACAAGGTAGGAAAGGAAGAACAGAGGAACAAGATCAGGCAGGAAAAACGGGAAACAAATAGCAGGATGGGAGAGTTAAAACCAGCCGCAGGGGCGCTGATGTGGCCAGTGGCTGAGCGCCGGCTTCCCACGTGCCAAGCCCTGGGTTTAATGCCTGGTTCTGCTACCTCAAAAAAAAATCCAATTGTATCAATAATGCATTTAATAAAACTAGCTAATCACTTCAGTTTTAGGGCAGATACTGTGAGTGTATGTGAGAAATAAGATTCAGCCACATGCTGTCTGCAATGATGTACTTTAAATGTAAAGGCACAGATAGTTTGAATGTAAGCTAATAGTGAAAGATACACCATGAAAATGATAACCCAAAACAGGTGGGGTGGTCAAGATAGATTTTAAGATAAAGATTATTGCCAGAGAAGAAGAGAGATATTTTCTAATAGTCAAAAGGTCAATTTATCAAGACTACATGGCAGTCCTACATGTTTGTGCTCCTCTGAAGAAAGCTTCAAAATATATGAAATAAAAACCGTGAAAGCTAAAGTATAAAAAAGACAAAGCCACTATGATAGTTGAAGATTTTAACATCCCTTTTTTCAGTAATTGAAAGAACAACTAGGTTAAAAAAAATAATAGGAATACACATATTTATGTACTACTAATTAGCATTCATAGAACATTATACCAAAAAATGCAGAATACATGTTCTGTCACGTGTGTATGGAATCTTCACCCAGACAGATCACATGCTGGGCTATGTCTAAAAAGAGGACCATCTGAGTATGTTCTCTGACCACAACGGATAAATAACAGATCAATAACAATAAGATTTTAGAAAATCCCCACACATTTAGAAACTAAATAATACAGTTTTAAATACAGCCCATTTTCATCATTCTTATTCAATGTGGTGACGGTACAACCAGCTTTGAATGGGTTGCATTTATCTCAGTTTTGACAGAAAGGGCATGGACAATTCCCACTTGAATTGGAATGCATACATGCTGTTAAGTCTAGGTTTTGGAAAATTAGAGGCCAGATATTTTTGACACAAATATGCCAAACAATTCATGACAAACTAAATTAATCACCATGAAGTCAGACTAACAGTAATCTATAATAAAAACAGAACCAAACAAGAGTAGCAACCACTGGAAACCCTAGCCAGCTGAAGGAGTGCTCTTCCAGAAAATGTGGAAATTCCAAATCTCTTCCCATGTACTTTTGTTGCCAAACATTGTGTGGCTGCCAGACTTCTTAGGAGAATACCGCATTAGTGGTCTCAGTAAATTCCAGGCACGTGCTAATTTTGGTTTATGAATTCCAGTTTTGGTGTCTATCCAGAAATCGCTTAGTAAATTACTATGAAGTTGCCCTAATTTGTGGTTGTGTGAGAGTCAGAGGAATAACCAAGTGCAGGAAAAAGACTTCCATGTTGGGATCAGTTTCAGACTCATCTGGTGGCCCCTTGACTCATTGGAGAAAACTTTGCTCTGGGGAAAGAGATGGGATGGGTTGGGAAGGGTATTGTATCAGAATATGCAGGGGAAGTGGATTTGGTTCACCTGATAGAGTGTCCGCCTACCACATGGTACGTCCAGGGTTCAAACCCAGGGCCTCCTGACCCGTATGGTGAGCTGGCCCACGCGCAGTGCTGATGTGTGCAAGGAGTGCTGTGCCATGCAGGGGTGTCCCCCGCTTAGGAGAGCCCCACATGCAAGGAGTGCACCCTGTAAGGAGAGCGGCCCAGTGTGAAAAAAGTGCAGCCTGCCCAGGAATGGAGCTGCACACATGAAGAGCTGATGCAACAAAACGAAACACAGATTCCCGATGCTGCTGACAAGAATACAAGCAGAAACAGAAGAACACACAGCAAATGGACAGAGAGTAGACAATTGCTCTCAATGGGGGGAGAGGGGAAGAAACATTAATAAAAAAATAAATAAATCTTTTAAAAAAAAGAAGGACTATCGGGGGTGGGAAGTAAAATAAAAAATAAAAAAAAAAGAATATCCAGGGGCCACGTGTGCTCTGGAGACAAAGGCATGTGTTTTGTCCCATTGTTTCGATTTGTTCTCAGTCATGGTATTTAATGTTTTTTGAATTTACAGTAATATATTGGAGGAGGGCATGAGATTATGTTTATCCAATTGGAAAAGGTATTAAAGTGCTTTCAAATCACCGAGCATGTGAAAGAGGTGTAAATGGAGTGGTAAATTCCTCCTCAAATGTATTTACCAATAGCGTCCGTTGGAATGGAGCGGATATCCTTGTTCTCTAAGATCCCTTCCCAGAGACCACCAGGCCCCTGCCTTCCACACCCTTTCCCATCTCTCCTACAATTTCCTCGTGGCTCCCTGGAATTAGTGCTTCTTGTCCCTTTATCTTCAGGCTCAGCTGGACCAGAGGTTCTGGCTCCAGAGAGGGGACATCTTCCCAAGGGAAATGTAAGTGTCCTCTCCGTCCCTGGTTGAGGCTGCTTCTTGGTCACTTGGGGCAAATCATCGCCGTCCACCAGCAGGTGAAGCAAGGAGCAGTGCCCGCGGGCAGCCCAGGGTGCTCAGGAGCAGCCTTGGGGCCCCTTCTCTCTCTCTGGCCCCATTCGTCAGTACCCGTGGCCCTGGGACCTGCCCAGCCTCAGGCCTGTCCCCGCGGTGTCCCTGGAGAGAAGCCCCACGTCCTCACCAGGCGGCCGGGCGCCGTGGCCCAGCGCGGGCGTCCCGGGGCTCGGGGGAGGCCGGAACCCCCTTCCGGGGTGCTGCCGCCGCTCGGTGCCCAGGCTTTCGTTTCTCTTCCTCTCGAGCATCTCCTTCAGCCCCGGGCCCCGTCCCCACACTCCGACAGCCACCGTCAATCCACGACGTGCCCGACTCCCCAAGGACGAAGAGCAGTTTCCCTGGGCGAAGACGCCTCCGACCAGACTTGAGAAAATAAACTGTCCCGAAAGGCAGCTCTGTGGATGCACTTCCCATAGAGACGACATTTTCTTGGGGTCGCGCGGAGCCTTTCTGTCCTAGCACCAGAGCGGTGCCTCGAAAGCTCCCCTCTCGCGTGTGCGCCCTGTTTCCCGTTTCCACGTCCAGCTGGCCTGTTGGGGAGGCGTCCTGGAAAGAAGAGGAGGGCCTGTCTGCGCCCCCACCAGCCTTGACCACACGCGGCACTGTCACACGGCAGAGCTTCTCCACCAGGAAAGCCGCCACCCACACCCACTTCTCTCATCGCTGTCGTGTTTCTGAGCTCTTTGGGCCACATTTCAAGGACCCAGTGGCCTCGGCCTAGCAATGGGATGTCTCCCCTGTGACAATGACAGTGGAAGTCCTGTCGACTTCCCAGACAGGCTGGCCTGCCCGAACCTCGGGCAACGGCCTCCTTCCTTCCATCCATGCGGCTCCCAGTTCGGCTTTTTTTGGTTAAAGCTTTGTTTTATTTCTCCTCCCCCCCGCACCCCATTATTTGCACTCGCTGTCTGCTCTTTGCTCCTCGTCTGTTTTCAGGAGGCACTGGGAACCCCACCTAGTTCCTCCCTTGTGGGAGGGAGGCACCCAGTCGCCGCCCCCTGCTTGTTGTGTGTCTCATTGTGTTTCCTCACTGTGTCTCTTCGGTGCATTTTCTCACTGAGCCGTCTCGTTGCATCAGCTCTTTGCATCAGCTCACCAGGCCAGCCCATCACGTCAGCTCGCTGTCTTCTCGTCTTCTTTAGGAGGCCCCTGGAACTGAACCCGGGACCTCCCGTGTGGGAGGCGGGTGCCCGGCCCTTGAGCCGCATCCGCTCCCCCCTAGCTAGTTTTGAAGCTCGGCCTCACGTCAGGCTCCAGGCCTGGGCTAATGGCCTGTATTTCAGGCTCCAAGTTCCTGGTGCCTCCGAGAAATGAAGTTGGGATCGGAGGCTGGCCGGGCCACTGGATAACTCTCGCCAACCTCACTCCTGGAGCCGTGGAGCCGTGGGGGGGGTTGCCAAGTCTCCCGGCAGGTTCGAGGGCCGGCTGCTAATAACCCAGGGCTCAGACGACCCGCCCTCCGTGTGGACACCCAGCCCTCTCCCAGCTGGTCCTCAGCCGGCAGGAGGGAGCCTTGCGAAAGCTTCCTCACCTGAACACACCCGCTTCGCTCGACCTCCTCTCAGCCTCCACTGCTGCCGAGGGTGCCGGAGAGAGCCCCACGGGCCTTAGGGCAGGAGGGGCCGGCAGATGGGAGACGTGCCCTCAGCCGGCTTTGGCCGCCCTCCGGAAGGCCTGGGCCTGCAGCCGGAGCTGGAGCTCAGGGGAGCCCGAAGAGGACTGGGTGCAGCCCGGCTTCCGGGGCACTGCTCCGTGTCCACGTGGAGATTCGGGTATATCAGTGCTTGTCTCCAGAAATCCCTGTTCTTGCACTTGGCAGCCTGGTGGACTCCCTTGGCGGCGGTCCCCCGTGTGTCGTCTTGGGCTTTGGTCCTGTCTGCAGCAGGGGACTCTGCCCGGGCCGGCTGCTGCCCGTCCCTGCGGCCTGCACCCGCCTTTGGCTGGGGGTGGCCCCCTCCTCTTGTCCTGCTGGCTTCCCCCTCCAGCCCGGCCTGGTGACAGCAGCTAGCTGAGGGGAGGGCCGGGCGCAGAGGCGGCTGAGAGCCCAGGGAGCTGCTTCGGGGCTGGCACCCAGAGGAGGTATGGCCCGTTGCTGTGAATTTTCTCTGCTGGGAACGCAGGTGGACTTCTTAGAATTTAGTGCAAAGGAGGTGAGGCCAGATGGCGGGGTTGGATTTCAAGGAAGGCTTACTCTGGCGATTCCCCAGGAAGCTGTGTTCCCGAGAGGTGACCTCTGGGTCACGGATTAACTGTTAATTAAGTGTTTACTGTAGACCAGAGAACATTCTGCAGGCCCTACAGGACCAGCTCCTTCCATCCTCACCACCGCAGTCTCTCACTGCTCCTCTTTTCAGATGAGGACGCAGAGGCCCCTAGAGGGGACATAATTGGCAAAGCAAGTCCAGGAGCTGGCACTGAAATGCAAGCCTTCTGGCCTCAGGCTGCTCTGAACCATGATGCCTCCCAAAATTTTTTATTTTTTATTTTTTTGAAGATTTATTTTATTTATTTCCCCTTTCCCCCCTGTTGTCCACTCTCCGTGTCCATTTGCTGTGTGTTCTTCTGTGTCTACCCGGATTCTTGTCAAGTGACACCGGGAAACTGTGTCACTTTTTTTGTTGCATCATCTTGCTGCTTCAGCTCTCTGTGTGTGCAGCGCCACTCTTGGGCAGGTTGTGTTTTTTCGTGCAGGGCAGCTCTCCTTGCAGGGCACACTCCTTGAGCATGGGACACTTCCACATGGGGGGCAGCCTTGAGTGGCACAGCACTCCTTGGATGTGGCAGCATTGTGCGTGGGCCAGCTCACTACACGGGTCAGGAGGCCCTGGGTTTCGAACCCTGGACCCTCCATATGGTAGATGGATGCTCTATCAGTTGAGCCACAACTGCTTTCCACTCTCAAAATTTATTGAACACACTGATGCAGCCTGATACCCACCACAAACCCATTAAAAATTCAAGTCCCCTTTGAAAAAACATGGCTTAAACATAAGGCCTGTGTCTTTAAGAAATCCATTAAAACTTATAACCCACCTTTCTCCCCAGCCCCCTTCTTAGCTGTCAGACATGCGAAAGGGCCTACACAGTTAACCAAACCTCTGGCTAGGATTTTGAAAGCAATAAAGAATGCTGGAACTAGGGATAGCAACTCAGAGTCCACTGAGTTTATTTTGGAGAAATCGAGATAGGCCATGATTTGGGATACATATGAAAACGTCTAGAAATTATTTTGTTTTGCAGCACTCATATTGGGTAATACTCAGGGTGAGACTTGCCATGCTTTTGTCCTTACATTCCAAGTTTTTTGTCCACTAAGGTTTGGTAGGTGCAGCAGTTTGATATTATTGATGAATTCCGAAAGAAAAACAAATATCAGAATATGTTTGTAAACTGCTCTTTTTCTCTGAGCATATGAGATTATATTGGATTCTTGTGTCAGTAGGGCATTGAGTACCCACCCCTTGGTGGGTGGGGACTTGCAGATAAAAGGCATGGCAAAGGACAGAGTTGGGGGTTTTTGATGTTGGAATTTTGATGTTGGAGTTTGGTGCTGAAACCTTAAGCTGGAGCCCCAGGAAGTAAGCTCACAGAGGAAAGAGAAGCCAGCCCCAGGAAGAGAGGACCTGAGCCCATGAAAAAGAAGCCTGAGGAACCCAGGAAGCCTGAACTCTCACAGACATCAGCAGACATCTTGCTCCAACATGTGGCAGTAGACTTTGGTGAGGGAAGTAACTTATGCTTTATGGTCTGGTAACTGTAAGCTCTTACCCCAAATAAATACTCTTTATGAAAACCAGTCAGGGAAGCAGATGTGGCCCAGTGGTTAGGGTGTCTGTCTACCACATGGGAGGTCCGCGGTTCACACCCTGGGCCTCCTTGACCCGTGTGTAGCTGGCCCATGTGCAGTGCTGATGCGCGCAAGGAGTGCCGTGCCACGCAGGGGTGTCCCCACATAGGGGAGCCCCATGTGCAAGGAGTGCGCCCCGTAAGGAAAGCTGCCCAGCATGAAAGAAAGTGCAGCCTGCCCAGGAATGGTGCCGCACACATGGAGAGCTGACACAGTAAGATGACACAACAAAAGAAACACAGATTCCCGTGCCGCTGACAACAACAAAAGTGGACAAAGAAGACTCAGCAAAAAGACACAGAGAACAGACAACTGGGGTGGGGAGGGGGAAGAAAGGGGAGAGAAATAAATAAATAAATAAATCTTTAAACAAAACAAAACAAAACCAACCAATTTCTGGTATTTTTGCATCAGCACCCCTTTGGTTGACTAACATAGAATTTGGTACCGAGAAGTGGGGGAGTACTTTTGCAATTACTGAAATGCTGGAATGGTTTTATAAATGGGTAAGGGGTAGTTTTTGGAAGAATTGTGAGATGCTTGGAAGAAAAGACCTACAGTGTTTTGAAGAGCCTGTTGATAGCAATATGAATGCTAAAGAGACTTTTATGATGTCTTAGAAGTAAGTGATGAAACTATCATTAGAAACTGGAGGAAAGGCGATCTGTGTTTTAAAGTTGCAGAGAACTTAGCAAGATTAACTCCTGGTGTTTTATGGAAGGCAGAATTTGAAAATGGCAAGCCTGGGCATTTAGCTGAAGAAATTTCCAAAATAAACCTGGAGAATGCGGCTTTGCTTCTGCTTGCACCTTATAGCAAAACACTGGATGAGAGAGATACACTGAGGACTGAACTGTCAGGCACAAAGGAAACAGAAACTGATTCTGGAAATTTTGGAATTTAGAAGTCAAGCTCCCAGATGAAAGTGCTCCATTGGAGGACTTAACCAAACTTGGAACTTGTAAATCAGGATTGAAGATGCAGTTATGTAGGGAAGACTTGTGGAAAGTCTTACTGTCTGATGGCTTGGATCCCTGCTTCTTGTATGCTAAACCAACAAGGTTTTTGAGAGAACTGTATGAGCAAAACCACTCTGAGCTTGGACTAAAAGAACCATGGAAAGGAGAGATTGAAGGAGAAACAGTTTTAAGAGGAAAACCATTGAAGCTGAGATCTGGAATTAGGACATCACCTTGGGCAAAGAGAGGCACCCCACCCATGTGTAGAGGAAGAGTTTGTCCCAGCATTTGAAGAGAGTGGATGTTCCTGTCTGATGTTCTGGGAGAGTTTTGCTGCCCCACAGTACAGAGAAGGTGGAGCACATTCCATAAGGATTAGGGCAGTTAAGGTCAGCACCCCATAAGTCTGAGAAGGGTGGACCTGTCCCCCAAAGGTTAAGGAAGGCCAGGTGGTCAATTCATTGCTCTGAGAGGGTTGAGCCTGTATGCCAAAGGCTAGGGGGAATATTGTCTTCACATCACTGTACTAGGGGGGTTAAGACTCTAACCCAAATATTGGGTAAGGTGTGGCGATCACCCCAACACTCTTGGAGGGAGAGGTCTGGAACTTGGTAGACACCTAGATGCTTGATTAGTTGGAACCAAGAAAATGGCTGTTGGGCAAGCCTGTGGAAGAGGTGGATTCCCATATGGCTGCAAGGAGAAGAAACCATCATCTTGAGAATGACTCTCAGATTGAAATCAAATGGAGGATGCCCTGCAGGTTTACTGAAATGTAGAGGACCCGTGACTCGTGTTTCCCTCCCAATTTCTCCTTATTGTAATGAAAATGTTTATCCTTTGTCTGTCCATTTGTGTATTGGAAGTAAATGAATTATTTTGCAAGTTTCAAAGGTCTATAGCAGACAGGACTTTGCCCCAACACAAACTGTATTTCTTTAAATTGTGATATGATTTAGTACCTGCATTATAACTGATTTAAGTTTTTTTTAATATTGTAATGTCTTTTTGAATTTCAGAGGGTGGAGTGTAGAAGTTTGACATAATTGATGAATTCCAAAAAGAAATATTGGATTATGTTTGTAAACTTGTCTTTTCCTCTGGGCATATGAGATTATATTGGATTCAGAAGTTTACTTCATTACTTAATCAAGTAAACCTCTTGTGTCTGTAGGGCATTGAGTACCTGCCCCTTGGTGGGTGGGGACTCACAGATAAAAGGCACGGCAAAGGACAGAGTTGTAGGTTTCTGATGTTGGGGTTTTGATGTTGGAGTTTGATGCTGAAGACTTAAGCTGAGGCCTCACAAAGTAAGCTCACAAAGGAAACAAAAGCAAGCCCCAGAAAGAGAGGAGGCCTGAGCTCAGAAAGAAGCAGGAAGAGAAGGAACCCAGGGAACCCTGGGAAGAGAGGAACCCAGGAAGCCTGAACCCTGGCAGGCGTCGGCAGCCATCTCGCTCCAACACATGGCAATAGACTTTGGTGAGAGAAGTAACTTATGCTTTATGACCTGGTATCTGTAAGCTCCTACCCCAAATAAATACCTTTTATAAAAACCAACCCATTTCTAATATTTTGCATCAGCACCCTTTGGCTGACTAATGCAGTGGGGTCTCTCCTCCTAGGGGCAGCCTGGTGATGTGGTGGTGTGGAACAAGCGCTCACCTCCGTGCGGTTCCTTTTCCTTCTCTGTAAGGTACAGGGATGGGCAAAATGACGTGTAAGGGCTGCTTCGGTTCTAGTATTCTCTGAATTGGAGCACTTAGAGTCACACATCTGCATTCTTCCTACGTGGGTTAATCCTTGGCTTTGGATTTTTGGCATACTGACATCTGCAGACAATCCTCCCTTTCTTGGAAAATAACATACAGGCAAGCAGGTGGTTTCATTTTTCCCACTAGAAAATGCTTTTTCCTGGCCTTCGTTTTCCCTTGGCTCCTTTTCTTAATCATTGAGTGGGGAGGATGTGCTGGTGGGGAAGGAACCTTTACAGGTAGAGGATGGTCTGCAGTTACTTCCAGAGATGACTTGCAGGCCTCATTTGTAGGTTCACAGGCCTTTTAACAGAGGTAAAATGCCGGTGCTGCTGCGGGTTTTTGGGCATGTGTCATGGAAGCTGGCTGGTGTTGCTTTCATAGTCCAGAATTGGCTCTTTGACCTTCATTACTGAAGCAGGTCAGTAAGATAGGAAATCAGTAGATGGATCTGGAACCTGGCAGAGAGTCCACGGACATCAGTAACTCCCAAGATGGCTGCTGGAGGACCCCCGCCCCCAAGATTCTACTATCCAGAACAAAAACTTCTTCTGGAAGCCTGGAAAAGCCCTGGGTATTCCCCAAGGACTTTATCATTGGGTCCTCACTGGGGGATTGATAGGTGGTGTAATCACTCAAAACAGCAAACAGCTGGAACCCCTCCCCTGCCATTAGCAAAGGGGTGTAATAATTAATAGTTTATAAAGCAGGCAGTGAGGCCTGAGCATACATGTGTGCCCTGCTCTCTCACCTCTGGACCCATTCCTGACCTCTGTGCACCACTCTCATCATTTTTCCTCTGCCATGTGGCCACACAAGTAAACCTGGGGATTTATAACCTATAATGGGGAGTTGTAGCCTGTAAATCAACTCACTGTATCACTTTTCAACCCCTTTCTCTCTACCTGGGACCCCTGCTCTGTTATTTTCTCCCATGTCTCTTCCCTCCCTTTCTGAATAAATTATTAGCCTACCTC
This sequence comes from Dasypus novemcinctus, assembly GCF_030445035.2. NCBI lineage: Eukaryota > Metazoa > Chordata > Mammalia > Cingulata > Dasypodidae > Dasypus > Dasypus novemcinctus. Next base: position 6,623,619 of record NC_080687.1, on the reverse strand, counting down.
ACCCGGTTTGCTCTTGAAATTCATTTCTGCAGCATGGCCAAGAACCTAAATGAAATCTGGTAACACGTTTGGTGAGCCAGCCAGGAGTTTATTAGCAAGTGAAACTATGGCCTACAGCCTGTTGAATGCTTACCTTTGGTTCTCTATTTTAAATGAGTTCATCTATGAGTCCCCAAAGTTTGTAATCCTGGGAGGGAAGGGGCTGGGGCTTGGGAATTCTCTGCATCTGTGCTGTTATGCTCAGGCTTGTAAAATCTGACTCCAGCCAGGACAGCTGGGTCATAGGGCAGTGGCTTAAATCATGGCCCTACCAAGACAGAGGTTCCTTGGGAGGGCACCAGACCCTGCAAAGCTTCTTTTTAAAGCCACTTATCAGCCAGTCTTTGTCCTTGGGCCAGCCTGCCACTGCCTTCTCCCACCCTCACCCCTAGGGGTGCATGGCAGTGGAGGAGAGGTGGGGGCTTGCCCCTCCTGGCAGGTCCACGTCTTTGCAAGCAGCTTTCCTATCTGACCACACCCAGCTACCTGGGGGATGAAGTAGGAACGGGGGACAAAGCCAAAATGGGTGCCGTGGGAGTCCCCTTCCCCAGGGCGGTCACAGGCCAGGATACCCTTGCATAATTAAACTTTACCCATGTTTTACCTTCCTACTTTTTGCTACTGAATTTCTCTTTGTGTTAGAATGCTTTGGAATGTTTTAATAACTGTGAAACTGGAAAAGTGCCTTTGTCTAGCAAAGAAACTGTTGCCTCAAGGCCCCAAGGCCTGTTAGCTAGAACAATTAACCTCAAATCACTTAATGGCCTTTTGAAAGCTGGTTTAACTGGGAAACTAGCAGACAGTAAAGTCATGAAACTAGGATGGCTTTATTTTTGCCCCTTCTCAGAAGAAGGAGCAATATTCGAGGAAGAAGCACTATCTGGCTTGGCAACTTCAGGTTGAAATCTTGTCAGCCTGCCTCCCAAGTCCAGGTGGCCCTGAGAATGCCTGGCAGTGGGGGCTCTATGATTCCCTGGGGTAGCGGGAGTCAGAGAGCAGCCAAATGTTTCCCGAGATTTAACTCAGGAGCTTCTTTGTGGGTCAGTTGGCCTCGGACCCTGTAATGGTCAGGGGTGCTGAGAACCACAGAAGTAAACTGAATGGCCCCCATTCCTTGGACCCATCCATTCAGGGAGCAGCCAAATATCCCGAGAGACAGACATCTCAGGTGCTTTGATCTGGGGCTGCTGCTCAGTCTCCCACCAATTCGGCTTGGGCTTATTGAGCTGATCAACAGAGGGAGCATCAGATGTCCCCCAGGACCTAGGTCGCCCACTCAGGGACACCTGTGGGCCAGGTCAGCTCTGAAGAAAAATTCTCAGGATGCTGACACAGAGCATCAGCTCCAAATTATAGGGAGTGGTGAGCTTTAGACAGACTAGGGCTCTGGGATCCCAGATCAGTTGGCTGAAAAGGTGCTTCTTCATTCTTCCTAGAATAATGGGCACCGTCTCTAGCATACCAGCAAACTCTTCATGGGAGTCTCTTAGGAATCAGAAAATTCTGCCTACTGCTGGTCCACATGGCCACAGAATAGCCAAGAGCAGCCTCTGTCTAGGACTCTGAACTCTAGTTAAACCAGTGTAAGAAAAGTAAGCAAAGAGATCTGAGGTCCAAAAACCTTGTGCCATGTCTCCTTAAAGAAATGAGGAAATAAACCTCAAACTTCTCAGTTTAAACTCAGTCATGCTTATAAAAGGTGTGAATATTGAGCAAGAAAAGAAACCTCATTGAGCAAGAAAAGAAACCATCAACTAAGGTCAAAGAGTTCCTAGAGATGGCAAAGGTATCTCTCTGTTTTAATCTGTGCTTAACTTTGTATTCAACTTTGAAATCTGTGTTTAACTTTGTCAGTTTGCTTGTGCCTAGGAAATCAGATTTGGGGTTCACTTGTTACAAATTGGATAATGGTGAAAGATTACCTGAAAGTGAGTCTTTAAAGGTCAATACTGTTTTGCTAGTGAATTTAATGTATAAATCACAAGTGGAATTTATTTAACTGCTAGAAAAGGTGGAGAAATTTCACAAAGTTCTTCAAGAGATAGACTTCAGCATTGTCAAACTCTCTTGTACATTCAAACCAAGCCTTCAATGCATTGCAGGTTGCCTCTCCATTTGAGTTATTGGCTAGGTTGGTCACTGACCCCTAAAACAATAAATGTATCTACTACCTTTCTGGTTGTGCTCCTGAAGTCAAAAGAAACCACGTTGTAGTTTCAAACTCCTGCAGCAGCCAACAATGGCTCAGTACAGCCAAATGTACAATGGATATTGCCTCCAGACAGGCACTGTTTTATAGTGCCAAAGATGCTATGCATCAGACTGGTGAAATACTGGAACCTACTATCTTAGCCTTAGGGTCAATGGTACTGTGGCTTAGTCACTGTGTAAAGGACATACCAAGTGGAGCGATGATCACCACAGTACTGTGAGAAGAACTTAAACACAATTGGCATGATGGCCTACTCCCACGGAGAGATAGCATGTATGGTATTGCAAACCTGGAACTTAAATCTATTAATTACAGCTCAAAGAGAAACTTATGCATTAAGTGGTACATTAATTAATATTAAGTACTGTACCTATATTCTATTCTAGATATATGCTTGATGATTATGGAAATATCTTTTCTATTCTAAACCATATGCAGAAGAACATTGAACATGTTAAAAGTCCTGGCAAACTAATTTTCTAAGTAATTAATGAATATGCTTAGCCCAGGTCTCCCTCCTAGACCTTATTAAAGTTAAAGAAATGTCCAGCTTGGTGCACTAATCCTGAATGAAGCCAGCTGCCCAAAAAGGTGCCAGCTCACCAAAAGCACCTGATGGGATATACGAATGCCAGTCATGGGATGGCCTGAAAAACCTCTGCAAGAGAAAAAGCTAAGTAGTGTCTATGTCAAAGTCAGCTGTCCCTTTAACTCTAGCCCAAATGCCTATTGCTAGGGGGAGGGCAAACCAAACATCCCCCTAAGAAACCTTGTCCGTTTTCCTCTCTTTAGCTTAACTGAAAAGAAAAATGCCTCTTCTCATTCTTCTCCTCCACCATAGGAACTAAGATTAACAATTTTTACCTAACCTCATTGTCTATTGCAATTTCTTTCTAGAGTTAACCAACAGCATAAAATAACTAGAGGAAAAATACTCTTTTCCACCAACTTTGGGAAAATACAGCCTTTGCAGGCACCTGGCCTTTTCTCCTCCTGTAGGCCTGTGTCCTCTTAGTAGAACCATATATTCTCAAAGTTCTAATTAAGTTTATTTCTTCCAGAATCAAAGTCTTGTGAGCCATATGGGGACTTCATCCAGCTTTGCCCAAGATGCCAGATCCATCTTCCTCCAAACTAAAATAGCAAGAGAGTTCTACACCAGCAGGAAGTAGCTACAGAAGAATGATCCTCTCCCTTCAGCTCCTCTTCAAGATTAAAGGTGTAAATGCTGTGAGGGGGGAATGCAGCAGGTTAGTAGACAGGAAATCAATAGACGGATCTGGAACCTGGCAGAGAGCCCACGTGGACATCAGTAACCCCCGAGATGGCTGCTGGAGGACCCCCACCCCGGGATTCTGCTACCCAGAACCAAGACTTCTTCTGGAAGCAGAGAGAAACCCTGGGTATTCCCCATGGACTTCATCATTGGTCCTCACGGGGGATTGAGGGGGATCAAAACAGCAAACAGCTGGAGCCCCTCCCCTGCCCTTAGCAAAGGGGTGGAACAATGAACAGTTTATACAGCAGCCAGCGAGCCTGAGCGTTAGCCCCGCTCTCTCGCCTCTGGACCCGTTCCTGCCCTCCGCGTGCCGCTCTCGCCATTTTTCCCCTGCCACGTGGCCGTGCAAGTAAACCTGGGGGTTTATAACCTATAATGGGAATTGTAGCCTGTAAATCAGCCCTCTTTATCACTTTTCACCCCCTTCCTCTCTACCTGGGACCCCTGCTCTGTTATTTTCTCCCATTTCTCTTCCCTCCCTGTCTGAATTAATTACTGGCCTAGCTCACCTGGCGTGCTCTTGAAATTCATTTCTGCAGCACCGCCAAGAACCTAAACGAAATCCAGTAACATTACCTCAACACCACTTTGCTATTAAAAACAAAACAAAATAAAACCAACAAACAAAAACCCTCCATGTCAGTGAAAGACTAAAACAACCCAGTGTGAAACAGGGACAGCCTAGTGACTTGAATAATGGTAATGTGTGCTAACATCTTTTGGAGACTTATTCATCAGGCACTGTTTTAAGTGCTTTATATACACTGATTCGTTTAACTTTTTATGAGTTTACCATGCCTCGACTGGGGCACAGAGAAATTAAGAAGCTTGATCAAGGTCACAGAACTAGTAGTAGTTTTCTGAACTTCAGCTTTTAACACTGGGGAAAGAATCCTGCGACAGGATAAAATACATCTCAATAGATTGGGAAGACTGTATCTGGTGGGAGTTCTGCCAGCCGGGTTCTGATAGCTTTACGTCAGCATTCACTGGGGAGAGAGGAATGATAGAAAATACTTCTAATTCTGTATGCTTCCTAGTAAAGGGCATATACAACACATTCATTTATTTTTTTCAAGAATATTCATGCAGCATCTGCCCTGTACCAGGCAGGCTGCTGTGGGCTCTAGAAGAAAGAACTCTGACGGCAGGAGAGGCTGTGACTGCAGATAGAGGGAAAAAAGAAGCCAAATGATTAGGAAACACACGTATGGCCCCAGGTGGTTTTAAACCAATAGATAGAGTAGGGAACATAATTTAAACCTTGCACATTTAGAAGTGACTAGACAAAAATCCTCTTATCTGTATGAGCCAGATCCAAAGAAACCGATCTGGTGGGAGGCAAGTGATGGTCACCAGACTATGAAAAGAAGAGTCCCTGTTGGTGGGAACGGAGAGCTGCACATGTGGCTGTGCTCCTTTGCTGTTAGGAGACCACCTTGCACCCCGCCACAAAAGGGTTGTGAGGGCGCAAGGGCATTCCTGGGTACTGTAAAAGAAATAAAGCAAAATAGAGTTAAATGGAGTCAGAAGTGATTCTGGAGGTTACTCCCAAGCAAATCTTAGCCAGAAGTCACAAACTGCCGAAGTACACAAAGCCTCAAGCAGAGATGTTTCAGATGCTGGACACTGATTGTCCTGCCATGGCCCACTGGGTGGACTGGGGGAGAGTGTGGACTACAATGTGGACCACTGTCCCTGTAGCACAACGGTGCTCCAGAATATATTCACCAGGTGCAGTGGATGTGCCATGATGATGGAAGAGGTTGTTGATGTGGGAGGAGTGGGGTAGGGGGGTATATGGGGACCTCATATTTTTTGAATGTAACATTTAAAAGAAAATAAAGAAGAAGAAGAAAAACAACAACAACAAAAACCCCTAAGGCCGTCAAGATGCCATAAACAAACCACAAGATAAGAACTATCTAACCTGAAGGACATTAGGAGCCCTGAGTATCCATAACCACAAACACCAGATGTCATATTCTTTTTCTTTAAAAATCCTTGCCTGGAGGTACCAAGACTGACACGGTTTGGACTGCTATGTGAATCTGTGCTCCCTGAATTGCAATTCTCGACCCCAAATAAATGACCTTGTTGCGTTCCAGCTCAGTTTGTTATTTCTCCATTGACAGCAGAGACATCAAGTGGAAAGAGTTGAAGATGGATGGAAGCCGAATCAACCGGATGCAATCGGACCCACAGAGCCTTTGCAGAAGAGACTGGCAGGCAGGGAAGGCAACCCTGAGGCTGCATGGGGAGCTCAGGTCAAATCTACTGATCCCAGCTGGGTTTTTATAAATAAAGGCTGAGAAGGGTGATATAAAAGGATTGGAATGCCAAACGGCCGAAGCCCAGAATGACCTGAGTTTTAAAGAGAGCAAGAAATACAATTTAACTGTAATAGTGGCAAGAAGAAAAGAAGGACATGCAGTCTCCAGCTTTCAGGAGGGGAGGAAATGGAGACAGATCACATGCGGTAGGTGGTCTCGGCTCTCTGATTAACCACGCTCAAGCAGCATTAATTAATGGATTGATTGGAAAATAGAGGGAGAGCTTCTAAGACCTGGGGTAGAATGGAAAACTTGGCTGGTCCTGGTCCCCCAGTGCCCGGGGTGTGGGGGGGTGTAGTCTCAACATCTGGCGCAGGATCATACCTGAGGGATCCTATGCTAATGAATTAGGTGGGGCAGCCACACCTGCAGCCACACCTGTGGCATCTGCCTCCCCCACCTTTGAGAGGGGAGGGGGCTGGAGGCTGGGTTCTGCCACATGGGATTTCGCCAAGCACGCCTCGGTGACGGAGCCCCACATAAATTCAGGACAGAATCCACGTGTCCTGCATCCATGAAGACGTTGCTGTGGCAGTAGGGGACACTGACTCTGTGCAAGCTCGTCCTGCGCGTGTCTCCTTTCGGCTTCTTGTCTGCATCCTTGTCCTATATTAAAACTATAACTATAATTATAGCGCTTTCAGTGAGTTCTGCGAGTCGTTTTAGCAAATTGTCAGGCCCAGGAGGGTGGCAGGCACCCCTGAGGTAGTGGCCAGTGGGTCAGAAGTGCAGCAGGCCAGAAAGCACCAACCAATTTAGAACTGGTGCCTGGAGGGCACCCTTGTAGAGGCCCCGCCCCCACACCTGTGGGGTGTGGCCTCAGCCCGTCTCGCCCTGGAGAGCTGGAGCCAGAGCTCCCTTGCACTGAGTTCCTGCAGGATTTGCAGTTGCCGGTTGAGCTTCTGTAACACCCCTCTTGTTACCAGGCCCTGCTCTATTCCACGTTTTAAATAAAACTATAAAATATACATAGAAGAGGAAGAAATAGTATAGTAAGGCTCTGTATACTCAGCACCTGGATTCTAGATTTATCATGATTGCCACACTGACTTCAGCTAGCCATCCTTTTACTCTGCTGGGGTACTTTAGCGAAAATTCCAGAAAGCATGCCATCTCATCATTGGATAATTCAGCGGGCATCTCTAGAGAGTGACCCAAAGGTAACAATATTTCCGTGGCTATTTCTAAGACCTCGATGGTCTCAGAAACAGCTTTTTACTGTTGGTTATTCAAACCAGGAGCTAAACAAGGTCCTCACATTAAAAAAAAATGTTTTATTTAGAAATACCTTTTTTTTTTAACATTGCTAAACACCAATGTCACTTCATTAGTTGGATTTTTTTCCCCCATTTGTCACATACCTGTCAATGTTTACACAATGAGGAAAATCAGCCAGCATTGGAAGCAACTGACCGTATCAGCTGATGATTCTGTACCCTCATAACACACATCAATTCTTATTTCAAAGAACTCAATTCAATCTCACAGCTACTCTTAAAATTGGTGTCAAGATTGCCACATCTTTAAATACAGATAGAATTGTCAGAAGTACATAATTATATATATACACATACAGAAAAATATAAGACTGTTTTTCCACAATGTTTAATTTATACACTACTGTAACTATGTGCAACTTTTGAAGACAGGTTAAGGGGTACAAGAAACAGTTTAGAACAAGTAAATAGTTTGGTCCAATACTATCTTAATGTTAATGGTTATTCTCTCCCTCCCTTTTATATGGTGACATACTAGGATATAAACATATGCACAATCATTCACTTATGAAAAAATGGGTAAGACGCCACTCAGACTAACATTTGTATGCCCAGAGGGTTGACCAGCCATACACAGCTAAGGAGGCTGTAACGCAGATATGCAGCATAAATGGCCAACACTGCCCATCTAAAGTGAGCACCACATATACATCCAAACATAAAAAACCATCAAAAACCAAACACACAGGGGTTAGTTAAAAGCTCCCATTCCAAGGCTATACATAATCTCAGAAAAAAGTATTTACATTACTTGGAAAACAGCTGCAACAAAGAATTTATTGCCAATGTCCTTTATTCTATTCTATTTATTTATTTATTTAAAGATTTTTTTTTCTCTTCCCCCCCCCCCCACCCAGTTGTCTGTTCTTTGTGTCCATTCACTGTGTGTTTTCCTGTGACTGCTTCTATCCTGATCAGCGGCATGGGAATCTGTGTTTCTTTTTGTTGCATCATCTTGCTGTGTCAGCTCTCCGTGTGTGCGGCACCATTCCTGGGCAGGTTGCACTTGCTTTCGTGCTGGGTGGCTCTCCTTATGGGGCGCACTCCTTGCATGTGGGGCTCCCCTATGCGGGGGACACCCCTGCATGGCAGGGCACTCCTTGCGCACGTCAGCACTGCGCATGGGCCAGCTCCACCCCTTTATAAACCTCTGGCCTACGTTGAGGACATACATTTCGCTCACTGTCTATGTGAACCACACATCTTATTTCTGGCCTTTTGTAAGATCCCTGCTCAAGAGTTTCAAGCACATATGTTCTACAGCTTCACCCACACATCTATTTTCATGGCTTTTCAATTGCAAACATCACAATGGACTAGAGCTGTAGCTTAAAACACATCTCGCCTAGGTTTAGAAAGTGAATTGTATTACATAGAATTCTTAGTTTAATAAGCACATTGTGAAGTTCAGAGTTCTGAGTAAGATACTGGTCTTAAAGGTAGCTGAGTTGGTGTGTGAACTTGATAGAAATACTTTTAAACTTACAGGGCAGTTACAAAAATAATAAAAACTCCAGATAGAGAACTCCACCCCACCCCCTAGATACCAAATCCACCGATTTTAAAACTGTGCCGCATTTGCTCTTGCATTCTATCTATCCATCTGTCGACCTATCTGTCTGTCTGTCATCTGCCAGGCAGTCTATCAACCCATGATCTGAACGCTTGAGTGTCGGTTTGTACATCGTGCTCCTTGAACACTTAGTACTTCCAGTATTCTTGGGAGAAGTGTACGTTTCCCAAGAACAAGAATATTCACTTATGTAACACCCTAAGAATAGTTATCAAGTTCAGGCAATTTAACATTGACATAAAGCTTAGAGTCTATGTTCCAATTTTCTCATATGTCCCAATAATGTCCCTTTAAGCTTTCTCACCTCCCTTGCCAGATCTTATCCAGGATCATGCATCGTATCCAACCATCATCATCTCCCAGTTGCTCCTTTTCATTTTCCATTCGTGAGAACATACATACAACACAAATTCTCCCATCTCAACCCTCCCAAGCACACCACCCAATGGGATTCATCACATTTGCATTATTGCAACACCCCCTGCCCCCTTAACTAACACTTTCCCATCTCCCCTTAATAGAAACCCTTTGCCCATTATGCATTAACTCCCCAGGCCCCTGATCATCACCCCCGGCAACCTGCACTCTAATTTCTATCTCTTTGAGTTGGTGTATCTTCTAATATTATCTCTGTAGTTACTATGAGGCTTAAATGTACCAACCAAATCTATAATAATCTTGCTTGCTTTGATACCATTTTGACTTCAATAGATACACAAACCATGCTCCTATATCCCTCCGTTAGCTCTTGGAGAATATTTAGGACTGTTTGTTAAGTCTTTGCCTGTTGTGTCCCAGGCCTGATCTTCCCACTTAAAGGCTTCTAGTGCTTTAATTTTTTCCTTTGCCAGAGCCATCACTTCTTGTTTCTTTGTATGTTTTGTAATCTTTTGTTGAAACCTGGACAGTTTGATATTTTAGAGTGTTATCGCTGGAATTTAGACTGTGAGGCATCTGTTCCTTAGGCTTGTATCCAGTTAATGTTATGACAGAGCTTTCCTTGATTGCCAGGAGCCAACAAAAACAAGAAGCAAAAACAAAAACAAAAAAGAAGGGAAAAAAAATGAAAACCTTTCCCAGTCTTTGCAGATTGGCCTGTGAGCTCTCCTTTGGAGGTCATCCATGCACTGAATTTAGAGAATAGCTCCAGGCCAAAGTGCAGGGTTCCTCCCCATGCCTTTCGGTGCTTGGTTTTGTCTTGGGCATGTGCCTGTGGTCCGAGGCTGTCCCTGTTTTCATGGTTCCGAATGTCCCTTCCTTTCTGGGAAACAGCTTTCCCACTTCCCAGCTCTCACTGTCCGTCCTGCTGCCAGCAGTCCCTTGCCCCAGGCAAGGAACAGAGCTCTCTGAGTTGCCTTCCACTCCCAAGGCAAGTTCTGGACACTGAGTCCCTCGGCCACCACCAGGCAGATTGGGCCAGACACATGAGCTCCCACAGGTACATGGGGGCTAATTTGCTCCCTCCGGAACCGGGACCAGGGACCGGCACTGAACCCGCGAGGGGCCAGCCAAGGCACCACGAGATCCTGCCTCTTTCAAGTGGCCTTTCTCTTCACGCTCAGCACCTGCACTCCTTTTACTGTGTTCTGGAGCTTGAAGAAAGATGTTTCTGCCAGGTCTTGCTGGTTGCCCAAAGTTCTTGTGGGGGGACGGAGCCTGAAGTGTCTTCCTCTGCCATCCTGAAGGAGACAGGGCCTTCTTATATTTATTATGTCTCCTAGTATCTTTGACTCAAGAATAGTGCCCTTTATTTTCTTCTTTTTTTTTCAGGCCACTTACCTGTTGAAGACAGCAAGTTAGCTGTCCTGTAGAATGTCCACATTTTGTGTTCATCTGTTTGCTTTCATATGCTATCATTCAGCTTGTCAACTGCATTTCCTGGAACTGGCCACTTAGCTTGATGAGATTCAGGTGCAATTTTTTTCATTTTTAGCAACAACGCTTTGCAGGTGGGGACCATGCAGTCCACGCTGTATCTCCCAGGAGGGACATGGGACTGTTGCGCAAAGGGTCAGAATGGTCCTTTTTTTTTTTCTTTTTTTTTTTTTTTTGATTTTTAAAAAAGATTTATTTATTTTATTTATTTTTCTCCCCTTCCCACTACCCGCCCCAGTTGTCTGTTCTCTGCGTCTATTTGCTGTGTGTTCTTTGTCAGCTTCTGTTGTTGTCAGTGGCACAGGAATCTGTGTGCTTTTTGTTGTGTCATCTTTGTTGTATCAGCTCTCCGTTTGTGCGGCACCATTCCTGGGCAGGCTACACTTTCTTTTGCGCTGGGCGGCTCTCCTTACAGGGCACACTCCTTGCGCGTGGGGCTCCCCTACGCAGGGACATTCCTGCGCGGGGACACCCCTGCGTGGCACGGCACTCCTTGCGCGCATCAGCACTGCTCATGGGCCAGCTCCACACGGGTCAAGGAGGCCCGGGGTTTGAACTGCAAACCTCCCATGTGGTCGACGGATGCCCTAACCACTGGGCCAAGTCCGCTTCCCTCGATGCCAGATTTTTGTTTAATCTTTTTATAAAACTTTTTATGTTATATGTCTTTTTTTTTTTTTTTTTTTTTGGCTTTAACAATGGGGATTTATTAGCTTACATGCCTACAGTTCTGAGGCCATTACAATGTCCAAATCAAGGCATCAACAAAGTGGTGCTTTTTTCCTGAAAACCAGCTGTTGGCAATCCTGGGCTCTTCTTCCACATGGCAAGGCACATGGCAGCATGTCTTTCGCTTCTCTTCCAGGTTTTTTTTTTTTTTTTTTAAATATTTATTAATTATTATTATTATTATTATTTTTAAATTACATTAAAAAAATATATATGAGGTCCCATTCAACCCCACCGCCCCCGCCCCCCCACTCCCCCCACAGCAACACTCTCTCCCATCATCGTGATACATCCATTGCACCTGGTAAGTTCATCTCTGAGCATCACTGCACCCCATAGTCAATGGTTCACATCATAGCCCAGACTCTCTCACGTTCCATCCAGTGGGCCCTGGGGGAATCTACAGTGTCCCGTAATTGTCCGTGAAGCACTATCCAGGACAACTCCACGTCCCGAAAACGCCTCCACATCTCATCTCTTCCTCCTGTTCCCCACACCCAGCAGCCCCCATGGCTACCGTTCCCACACCCATTCCACATTTTCTCTGTGGACATTGGATTGGTTGTGTCCATTGCACACCTATGTCAAGTGAGGGCTTAGATTCCACATGGGTACTGGATGCACTCTTCCCGCTTCTAGTTGTAGACACTCTAGGCTCCATGTTGTGGTGGTTGACCTTCTTCAACTCCATGTTAGCTGAGTGGAGTAAGTCCAATAAGTCAAAGTGTAGGAGCTGAAGTCTGTTGAGGCTCTGGGCCTGGGTGTCATATTATCAGTCCAGAGATTCAAATCCCCTACATATATCTTAAACCCAGCACCAGCTACAATTCCAATAAAGTAGCATGCAAGTCTTGTGAAAAGAGATCCCCTCTGAGTCCATTTCCATCACGCAGAAACACCAGCTCCAAAGAAGGGCCATCTGTCATGGCAGTGAACCCCTTCTGCCATGACCATAGAACCCGTGGGTCTCTTTATCCCTCAAAAGAACCAATACCTGGGGTTGTATCTACCTTATCTGTCTCTTAGACTCTGTTCAGTTGTACATAGGGGTATTCCTTCTGACAACCTCCAGACTCTTTTTTAGAGACTCACAGCCTTATAATCTCATTTCTCCTTTCCATTTCCCCCTTACATTAGGTCAAACCGCTTCCCGAAGTCATGTTATTATATGTAGATAGGTATATTCTGCTGTTCCGCATTGAATCTTTAATTCAAGGTCATTTTCTAGTTGCTTCTTCAGCTGGTATGTGGTAGTGATCCCTCGGTGCCAGGGAGGCTCATCCCCGGGTGTCGTGTCCCACGCTGGGGGGAATGCATCACATCTACACGCTGAGTTTGGCTGTGAGAGTGGCCACATTTGAGTAACATGAAGGCTGTCAGGAGGAAACCCCCAGGCACAATGCTACTCTAGGCCTTGTTCTTATTGCAGGTGCATAGGCTCAAAAGTGTAGTCATTAGTATCAAGAGCCCACTGTTGGGCCCTCCTTCCTTCCTGGTTTTTGCCATTGCACCTGGAGGATTGCCGCTGCTCTCCCAGGGCCCACAACAGTGACCCCCCGGCCAGGAGCCCAGTACCCCCCCAGCTGTTGTTTTTAATTGTTTCCACTATGAGTATATATAGACATTACCATATACCCTGGGCATATGCCCTGTATAACTCCCTGTCAACCATATATATCCTGTCAATAACATCCCATATCAGTATTCCTCCGCTGCCATTGTTGAACCACTCTGTGATCCAAAACTTCCCGTAAAGTGAATCCCAACATAATGTCAGCTTCAGAAGAGTCTTAGATCACCAAAATTCATATATACAATATACAGTATTTCCCCAGATCCACCATAAAACCTTTTCCCTTCCACAGCAATAATCTTTTAACTTATTCATATCATATTTCCTGAAACTGATGTACAGATTCCGAAACTATAGTTTTCAAACAAAGTAACATTTGTGCTTACTATGTGGTCCATACTTTAGGTTGTACAGTTTTCTAAATTTTTTAGTTATCCTATGTTTTGTCTTATGGTTTTCATTATTAGTCTGTCGTCCCCTATATGTTTTTGGTGTAATATTAGCTGTTTTATATTCATCCTCGTGTACTCTCACATAACTCCTCTTTTGCCCCCTTATTTACCTTTGTTCCATCCATTGCACGTCCATTTTCCCCTCCCCTTAAGGCCCACAACGCCTGCCAATCTAATGCCCTGGGAGCCGTCCTTTCTCACGAGAGATACAGTTCTCTCTATTCCTCAGCATTAGTCTTCCCCAGGATATGGGTCCACCCCACCCAATGGTAGAACCCACCTTGGCAAAATGAGCCTTCAGCTATTCCCTCCGGAGTCCTCCCGCATCAGACCATAACCCCTGAGCGTCCTAACCAGGTAACCCTCCTACTTATACTTTGATACGTTTTACTCAACATTTAGTTCTCAATGAACTTCTGGCACTCTCCCATGTTTGTATGTTGCCCCTCCCTCCCACCTATTTCTTGGACCATATTACCCCTCTTCCCATCCCCAGCCCCCCTCAAACCCAGAAAACCCCACCCGAAGGTAACCCCTTGCCCCCATTTTGTCCCTTCTTTGTGCTCATACTTACCCCCAGCTCATCACAGATTCCACCCCTACAGACATTAACTCACAGCCTTCCTCCACCCCCCGATTTCCAGTAAGCCACTTTTCCAGACTCTAGCTCTCTGAGGCAGTTAACTTATTTCATATCATTGAGGTCATATAGTATTTGTCCTTCAATGCCTGGGTTGCTTCACTCAACATAAGATTCTCAAGGTTCATCCATGTTATCACGTGCGATTGTAGTGTATTGGTTCTTACAGCTGAGTAGTATTCCATTGTGTGTATATACCACATTTTATTGATCCACTCATCTGTTGATGGACTTTTGGATTGATTCCAACTTTTGGCGATGGTGAACAATGCTGCTATGAACATTGGTGTACATATATCGGTTTGTGTCCTTGTTTTCAGATCTGATGGGTATATACCCAGCAGTGGTATTGCTGGGTCATATGGCAAATCTATGGATAATTTTTTGAGAAACTGCCAAACTGTCCTCCAGAATGGTTGGATCCTTCTGCATTCCCACCAGCAATGGATGAGTGTTCCCCTTTCTTCACATCCTCTCCAGCATTTGTATTCTACTGTTTTTTTCATGGCTGCCAATCTTATGGGAGTAAGATGGTATCTCATTGTAGTTTTGATTTGCATTTCCCTGATAGCTAGGGATTTGGAGCATTTTTTCATGTGCTTTTTAGCCATTTGTATTTCTTCTTTGGAGAAGTGTCTGTTTAAATCTTTTTCCCATTTTTTAAATGGGTTGTTTATCTTTTTGTTTTCGAGATCTATGAGTTCTTTATATATGCAAGTTATAAGTCTCTTATCAGATATATGGTTGCCAAATATTTTCTCCCATTGTGTGGGTTCCCTTTTTACTTTCTTGACAAACTCCTTTGAGGTGCAGAAGGCTTTAATTTTGAGGTAGTCCCATTTATCTATTTGTTCTTTTGCTGCTCGTGCTTTTGGTGTGATATTCATGAAGCCATTTCCTATTACAAGGTCCTGTAGATGTTTCCCTACACTGCTTTCTAAGGTCTTTATGGTCTTGGCTCTTATATTTAGGTCTTTGATCCATCTTGAGTTGATCTTTGTATAAGGTGTGAGATGGTAATCCTCTTTCATTCTTCTACATATAGCTATCCAGTTCTCCAGGCACCATTTGTTGAATAGGCCATTCTCTCCCAGCTGAGAGGGTTTGGTGGCTTTATCGAATATTATATGGCTATATACATGAGGTTCTATATCTGAACTTTCAATTCGATTCCATTGGTCTGTGTGTCTCTCCTTATGCCAGTACCATGCTGTTTTCACTACTGTAGCTTTGTAGTATGTTTTGAAGTCAGGAAGTGTGATTCCTCCTATTTCGTTTTTCTTTTTCAATATGTCTTTGGCTATTCAGGGCTTCTTTTTATTCCAAATAAATTTCATAGTTAGTTTTTCTAGTTCCTTAAAGAAGGCTGTGTTGATTTTTATTGGGATTGCATTGAATGTGTAGATCAGTTTTGGTAGGATAGACATCTTAATAATATTCAGTCTTCCTATCCATGAACAGGGAATATTCTTCCATTTATTTAGGTCTTCTTTGATTTCCTTGAACAATCTTGTATAGTTCTCGATGTATAAGTTTTTTACCTCTTTAGTTAAATTTATTCCTAAGTATTTGGTTTTTTTATTTACTATTGTGAATGGTATTTGTTTCTTGATTTCCTCCTGATCTTGCTCATTATTGGTGTATAGAAATGCTACTGATTTTTGCGCATTGATCTTATAACCTGCGACTTTGCTAAACTCATTTATGAGTTCTAGGAGCTTTGTTGTAGATCTCTCAGGGTTTTCTATATATAGGATCATGTCATCTGCAAATAATGAAATTTTGACTTCTTCCCTTCCAATTTGAATGCCTTTTATATCTGGTTCTTGTCTCAGTGCTCGAGCCAGTACTTCCAAGACAATGTTAAATAGGAGCGGAGACAATGGGCATCCTTGTCTTGTTCCTGATTTTAGAGGGAAGGATTTCAGGATTTCGCCATTGTAAACAATGTTGGCTTTAGGTTTTTCATATATACTCTTTATCATGTTCAAAAAGTTTCCTTGTATTCCGATCTTTTGGAGTGTTTTTATCAGGAAGGGGTGCTGTATTTTGTCAAATGCCTTTTCTGCATCTATAGATATAATCATGTGGTTTTTTTTCTCTCAATCTGTTTATATGGTGTATTACATTGATTGATTTTCTTATGTTGAACCATCCTTGCATACCTGGAATAAATCCCACTTGGTCATGGTGTATAATTCGTTTAATGTGTTGTTGAATACGATTAGCAAGTATTTTGTTAAGTATTTTTGCGTCTAGGTTCATTAGAGAAATTGGTCTGTAATTTTCCTTTCTTGTGGTGTCTTTGTTTGGCTTTGGTACTAGGGTAATGTTGGCATCATAGAAGGAATTAGGCAGTGTTCCTTCTGTTTCGATTTTTTGGAATAGTTTCAACAGGATTGGTGTTAGTTCTTTCCGGAATGTTTTGTAGAATTCACCTGTGAAGCCGTCTGGCCCTGGGCTCTTCTTAGTTGGGAGATTTTTAATGACTGATTCTATCTCTTTGCTTGTGATTGGTTTGTTAAGATCATCAATTTCTTCTTTTGTCAGTATGGGCTGCTTATGTATTTCTAGGAATTTGTCCATTTCCTCTAAATTGTCATTTTTGTTGGAATAGTTTTTCAAAGTATCCTCTTATGATAGTCTTTATTTCTGTGGGGTCAGTGGTGATTTCACCTTTCTCATTTCTTATTTTGTGTATTTGCATCTTTTCTCTTTTTTTTCTTTGTTAGTCTCACTAAAGGTTTGTCAATTTTGTTGATCTTCTCAAAAAACCAGCTCTTGGTCTTGTTTATTTTTTCAAGTGCTTTCTTATTTTCTATTTCATTTAGTTCTGCTCTTATCTTTGTTATTTCCTTCCTTCTTCTTCCTGTTGGGTTACTTTGTTGTTGTTTTTCTAATTCCTTCAAATGTGCAGTTAATTCTTCAATTTCTGCTCTTTCTTCTTTTTTGATATATGAATTTATGGCTATAAATTTCCCTCTCAGTACCGCTTTTGCTGCATCCCATAAATTTTGGTATGTTGTGTTATCATTATCATTTGTTTCAAGGTAGTCATTGATTTCTTTTGAGATTTCCTCTTTGACCCACTGTTTTTCTAAGAGTGTGCTGTTTAATTTCCAGATTGTTGTATGAAGTCTGGGTCTCTGTCCCTTGCAAATTTCCAGCTTGACTCCACTGTGGTCAGAGATATTGTTTTGTATGATTTCGATCTTTCTGAATTCATTAAGCCTTTCTTTGTGGCCTAGCATATGGTCAATCTTGGAGAATGTTCCATGTGCGTTTGAGAAAAATGTATATCCTGCTGTGTTTGGGTGTAATGATCTATATATGTCTATTAGATCCAGCTCTTCTAATATACTGTTCAAATGTTTCGTTTCTTTAGTGATTCTCTTTTGAGATGTTCTGTCCAGAGTTGATAGTGGTGTATTAAAATCCCCCACTATAATTGTAGATGCATCTATTCTTTCACTTAGTTTTTCCAGCGTTTGCCTCACATATTTAGAGGCGCCCTTGTTAGGAGCATAAATATTTATGATTGTTCGATCTTCTTGACAAATTGTCCCTTTCACTAAAATATAGTATCCTTCTTTGTCTCTCACAATTGTTTCGCATTTAAAGTCTATTTTGTCTGATATTAATATAGCTACTCCTGCCTTTTTTTGGTTGTTGTTTGCTTGTATGATTGTTTTCCAGCCATTCACTTTCAATCTCCATGCGTCTCTGGGTCTAAGATGTGTCTCTTGTAGGCAGCATATAGATGGGTCGTATTTCCTTATCCAGTGTCCCAGTCTGAATCTTTTGATAGGTGAGTTTAATCCGTTGACATTCAGTGTTATTACGTTTAGAGAGTTATTTATGGTAGCCATATTTTGGTTGGATTTGTGTTTGTTATATTTTGTTTGTATTATTTTATTTTCCCCTTCTATTTTTGTCTTTCTTGTTGCTTTTACACTCTCCTCCATCTCTGACTGTCCTGTTTTTTTCCTTTCTTCCTGCAGAATTCCCTTAATAATTTCTTGAAGGGGAGGTTTCTTGTTGATATACTCTTTCAGTTTCTGTTTATCTGTGAATATTTTGAACTCTCCATCATTTTTGAATGCTAGTTTAGCTGGATAGAGTATTCTTGGTTGGAAATTTTTTTCCTTTAGTACCTTGACTATATCATACCACTGCCTTCTTGCCTCCATCGTTTCAGATGAGAAATCAGCACTTAATCTTATGGAGTTTCCCTTGTATGTGATGGTTTTCTTTTCTCTTGCTGCTTTTAGAATTTTTCCTTTGTCTTGAGCATTGGATAATTTGACAAGTATATGTCTTGGGGTGGGCCTGTTGGGGTTTATGACCAGTGGAGTGCACTGTGCTTCTTGGATATGTACATCTGTCTCTTTCAGTAGATTTGGGAAGTTTTCATTCATTATTTCCTGCAACACTCCTTCTGACCCCTTTCCCTTCTCTTCTCCTTCTGGAATGCCTATAATACGTATGTTTGAGTGTTTTGCGTTATCATTCAGGTCCCTAAGTCCTATCTGGATTTTTTCTACCTTTTTATTGACCACTTCTACTATCTGTTTGATTTCCAATGCACTGTCTTCCACATCACTAATTCTCTGCTCTGCCTCTTCTAGTCTGCTGATATTTGCTGCAAGTGTATTTTTGATTTCTTGAATTGTGGTGTTCATTTCCATCATATCTGTTATTTTTTTGCGCATGTCTGCAATTTCCCCTCCAAGTGTTGTCTTCACGCTGTTAACCTCTTTCATTACTTCATCAAATTTGTCGGTGATAAATGTTCTGAGATCTTTCATTGCTTGTGCGAAGTCCTGCCCCCCTTCCTGATTTTCAGTTTGTTGATTGGATTCAGCCATGTTTTCCTGATTACTGGTTTGGTTTGTAGATTTTTGTTGCTGTCTTGTCAACATTTTTTCTTGACGGGTTTAATCAGTTCCTTAGCTTCTTTGTCTAGTCTTGGAGATTAATTAGCTGTTGTTTTTGCGTAAGTGTTATATCTTCTCTTTGTCATTTTGTTCTTCTTATTCCAATTTCTTATTGCTAGTTAAGCTCACTTTAAAGGAAAGTATTAGTGCTGGGGAAAGTCAATTGTGTAAGGAAGGAAAAAGTGTGAAGTAGTATTGGTGATATATGTTTACAAAGCAACAATATGAGTTCTGGGAGGATGGAGGTTAGATCATGTAAATTGTGTAGAGTTATAGTAGTAGGAAAGTACCTATAATGAGGTAGACGACTGAATATGGGAGGAATGTGGTACGTACTAAGAGGCTATTGTTTTCGTGAGAGAGGGAAAGAGAAAAGAGAGGTAATAGTTTCAGGGACGAATACCAGATGGAAAACTAAACAAAGGTATTAGAAATTAAGAGTTAGACACTTTGTGGATCAAAGAAAGGGAGATGGAATATAGGAGAGATAGCAGATGGTGGAGGATATCAAGTTGTAGGGGAAAGGGGATAGTGTAGATAGGCTAAATCTATTCACAGAGAAATGAGGCAGTGGAGGGTGAGGAAACCCAGCAAATGTGAGGTATTTCCTGTAGGACCTATTGTATTGTTAAGGTAAAATAGTATAAGAAGAATATTGGGGACAAGAAAACAACAACAACAACAAAAAAAAACCCAAAGAACAGAAACCCCGCTGCCAGGCTCGGCTGGGCTCAGCTGGGCTCTGGTCCCCCGCCCACCGCCCGCCGCGGCTCGGCTGGGCTCGGCTGGGCTCGGCCGGGCTCGGCTTTCCCGCCCGCCGCCCGGCGCGGCGCAGCGCAGCTCGGCTCTCCCGCTCGCGGCGCGGCGCGGCTGGGCTCCGCCCCCCCGCCCGCTGCGGCTCAGCCGGGCTCGGCCGGACTCGGCTACCCTGGCCGCCGCCCGCCGGGGCTCCGCGCGGTGCTAGCTGTCTCGGCTCCGCCTACCCAAGGAGGGAATCCTCCACACGTAGCTGGGATCTCCGTGTATATTTCACAGATGGATCCTCTCTGTTACCTTCCCTCCAAATCGATGTCCAGACACCTCTGGACCAGGAAAAATCCCGAAACAGCCTGTCCCAAAGAGTCTCCGACGCCTCCCAGCCAATTCCCCCCAGGAGCTAGTAATCGGGAAGTTCACTCAGCCGCCATCTTGCCTCCCCCTCCTGAAAAGTCCCAATTTATATCTTATAGACCAGTCCTTTCCGTTACCTTCCCACCAAATCGATGTCCAGACACTTCCTGCCCTGAAAAAATCCTGAAAAAGCCTGGTCCCGGAGAACCTCCAGCGGTGCCCAGCTGCCTCTTCCCAGGAGAGACGGCAAGGCAAGCTCACTCAGCCACCATCTTGCCGGAAGTCTCTTCCAGGTTTTGTTCAGAATGGTCCTTGATCTGACCGTTGCACATTGGGAAGGTGACCATAGCAGTTTTCCTGGATCAGCCCTAGTTCATGACTCTTCTGCTGGTATCCTGACCAGTCTATGATTTGTTTTTGATTTTTTTTTCATTTTTAGCCAACTATTATTATTAAGAGTTTCATTAAAATAAGCCAGGTTGGGGTTGGTAGACTTCTGCATTGTAGTCCAGCTTCTACTATGCCTCCTCTAGAAGTCTGTGAGGCACACACGCAGTGAAGAGTTCTCACTGTATGTGGCGAACTCTAAAGGGCAGCCAGCAAAAACCCATTTCCTGAAGCAATCTAAACAGTAGCTTTTTTCAAGAACAGAATGCAGAGCATTTGTTGATAAAACAAAGCTCGACTACAACTGACCAGCAACCCTTAATGCCATCCGATTTCAGCTGGGGGCAGGGAATTTATTTAGTGCTGCTGCCCTCGCTGGGCACTTGATGTAGCAGCCACCAGGCTCTCCCCAGTGCAGTCATGGGCAAAGGTGAGAAATGACAGGACAGGTGTACTTGAAACGGGTGTGGGAAGTAGAGGGCAAGCTGTCCTGCTATGGAGAATCTAGAAAACTGTCTGAATGCTCTTGCGTTATCATTTATTACATGGGTAAATCTATAATGATTTATTTGTTTGTGATAAACTCTTTTGGTAGCACTAGTTTATAAAAATGGCAGTTATATATTTAAAGAAAAATTAAGGAATATATTCCTACATCTAAGAAAGTTGATGGTGAATGTATAATTTACTCCAAAACAAGTGTTGCTATTTTCCAACTATCCTGGGGGCCATAGAGATATTACTGACCCCATGAAAACCAGACTACCCAAAAATCATGAAGAAGCATCAGCATCCACTTCAAAAATTAGTAGTTATTTTTAAAAAACTGTGCCTAAAAATGATTACTTAACAAGTGCAGCAACAGAAGGTGCTTTTGTACATGCCTTTTCATTTAGATCAAATAACTCTTCTTCTAAAGTAATTTTGTTCCTTTTTAATTCCAAATTTTCATGTTCATTTGTAAAAGTGAAATAATAGTTATTAATACTTTCATGCTGTTAGCAGAAAAACACCATAAGCAGTTAAATGAAGAAAGGTTCATTTTAGTGTCATCAGAGCCTCAAATAGAAAGTCCATCTAGTTCGTTCCAATCGTTGTTAGAGGTTCTTCGTCTACTTCATGGCATCAGTGTTCTCACTGGAAGTTCATTCTGTCAAAAGGAACACTACTGGTCATGCCCCTTTTATTTGAACCTCTGATTCGCACCATACTTGTTAAGTATATGTCCCAGAGACTTAAATCTTTGGTCTGTTCATATGGTGCTTGAGCCCTGAATCTCAGCAGAGTTGCAACATCTATTCTCCAGTTCATTGGACTCACCCCAGGACAAGTAACAAAAGAGTGATGATGGACAATGCCCATTGCAAAAAATAGTCTTTATGCAAGCAAGACAGCTCCATCCATCTGCCCTATGGGTCTAAGCCCCCTCTCAATCAGAAACAGCATGGGCATCACAATCCCCAAATCCTCAAGATTGAGGAATGAACAATGGACTAAAGTAAACATTATTCTTCTATTATAGACTTATTATTCTAGCAATGGAAGAACTTGTATCATTGATATAAAGGCAGTGGCCACTAGCATTTCTGAGGGGAGGGAGAAGGAAAATTTGGTGCAATATGGGAGCATTTTGGGGACATTAGAATTGTCCTGCATGGCATTGCAGTGACAGATACAGGCCATTATACCTTTTGTCAAAACCTATAAAATTGTGTGGGAAAAAGTGTAAACTATAATGTAAACTATTCCATGGTGAGGAGCAATGCTTCAGTATGTGTTTATCAGTTGTAACAAATGTACCACACTAATGAAAGACATTGTTAATGTGGGAAAGTGGGGGAGCAGGAGGGGGTGGGGTATATGGGAAAATCCTATATTTTAAAAAATTTTCTCCTGTGGTTTTGATGTAACATTTATGTAATCTAAAGCTTCTTCAAACAACAACAGCAACAACTATGAGCTAGAGTATAGAAATGCTTAAGCCTTTGAAGAATGACTTTGTAAATCAACCTATGTTTTCTATGATAGCATTGAACTTTCTGTAAAGGTTTCTAATAAGTTTTGGTTGTTTTTTTTTTTTTTTCAAACTTTATTTTATTTATTTATTTAAAAAATTTATCCTTCCCAGTCCACCCCCCGCAGCTTGCTTGCTGTCTGCTCTCTGTGTCCATTCACTGCGTGTTTTCCTGTGTCTGCTTGTCTCGCTTTGCTGTGTCATCTTGCTCTGCCAGTTTTCCGCGGGCACGGGCTGTCAGCTCTCTGTGGGTGCGGGCGAGCCTGCCTTCACAAGGAGGCCCTGGGACGTGAACCCAGGGCCCCCCATGTGGTAGACGGGAGCCCAATCAATTAAGCCACAGCCACTTCCTGTTTTGGTTGTATTTTGTTTGAAATCAACTGAAAATCTTTAATTAGTATATTCAAAGGATGAAACACCAAAAGCCTCAGATTTTGAAGTTTTTAGTGAATAGTTATTATTGGAAAAAAAGCTTGCAAATAAAAAGGCATTAACATTATTGCTATATGAGCAATGGGAGAACTGGATGTATCAAACAATGAGAGTGCCAACTATATTTAAATTTAATTTTGAATGACTATAATTGTACTTTGGAATATATTAAGTTGTAGGAAGAAATTTTTTGGGTGAATCTTTTACTTTAATTAAAAACTTATATTCAGAACTGGAATGAAATGAACTGAGTAGGTCTATGAATTTATATCATCTACATGTGTCAAAACCTTGAAATAATCATAAATAGAGATAATATATTTGAAGAGTTTTGTCTTATAGAAGTATTTGTTAAAAAATAGAGGCAAAATAATTCTTTATTTCGGGCTAAAATTATTATACATTTCAAGATAAAGAATATTAGAGGATGGACAAAGTATCCTGTATGTCTAGGATCAACGCCCGCAGAACTGCTGCAAGAGGGTGGTTAAATCCATTCCCACAGTACGTATCTCTTTATCCATGACAAAGGGTTATCCCTCCCATGGAGCTGGCTAGTTACTCCATGGGGTGGCGCCATATTGGTGGCTCAGCACTGGCCTCTGTATTTGGCAGTTTAGGTCTCCAAGGTATGGTAACCACATTACACTTGGGGAGGAAAGAGCCTGTTGGTGTGGCTGACTGACCTGCGCAGAGATGGGCCATCTCTTCCACCTGATTATAATCTTCCACCTGATTACAATGGACGCATCTGGCAGAAGTGTGCGTGAGCCACAGTATCGTCACACTCTGTGCTCCTTCTAAAAGATCCACACACATATCTCTACGCCAGACTTCCTTGTCACCAATTTTAAAACTCATTTCTAAGTCTAAGCAGCCAAACTGTCAGTCACTTGCTTATGAGCCATTAGAGATTTGTCTTCCAGGCCATTGCTTCTTCCGCATGGTGTGGGCGGCCAGATGTACCTGTCGCCGTTCCTCCCACCAGGGTAATTTTTTTGGTCTGCAGTTGGCAGGCTCATCAGTCTCCGCTTGCCTTCCGCCATGGCCACTGCCCACCTGCTGGCCTGCCGGTGGTCTTGCTGCTCTTGGTGGTTTGCCTACATCTGCGTATGTTCTGGGGCTTGGGGAGATTCTTTGCCACTTAGTTTTGTCAAAAGTCCCCATGTGCTTTTCTATCCTACTTCATCTGTTTGGTTTTCAGGAAAACTTTTGGGGAAATTGAAAAAAACTAGTTGCAAGCATGATCCCACTGCTGAAAGTATTCAACACTTTAAAAATGACTGGGATGAAAATATAACAAGGAGTGCCGTGCCACGCAAGGGTGTCCCCCGCGTGGGGGAGCCCCACGCGCAAGGAGTGCACCCGTGAGGAAAGCTGCCCAGCGTGAAAAGAAAGAGCAGCCTGCCCAGGAATGGCGCCGCCCACACTTCCCATGCCGCTGACGACAACAGAAGCGGACAAAGAAACAAGACGCAGCAAATAGACACCAAGAACAGACAACCAGGGGAGGGGGGGAAATTAAATAAATAAATAAATCTTTAAAAAAAAAAAAAAAAAAATATATATATAATAAACACAGCCAGCAAATTTGTGGAGGCTATAAGACTAGGAAGCTAACTGGTAGAAGGTGTGACCAAATTATTTCATAAATCTGTAACAACAAAGTTGAAGCAAATGGACCTCAACAGGGATACAGGCAAAGTCATTTATTAACAATTCTTTCATTAAATTCCCTTTCAATGAAGTGTACCACAAGTAAAATAACACAAAACACTACAAAATTAGTTCTCTCTCACCATTCCCTTTTTAATATCACCCTTCCCTAGCAATATCAGCAGCTTTGTGTCCCACATCTTTCTTCCCATGTGTGTAAATGAATGTACGTAGATGTAGACTTGACTGTTACCAGTTTGCACATAAAATACAAACACTACTCTGCAATGTATTTTTTTAATAATACCATGAATACTTCTCCACATTATAACTTACATTTTTAAACAATATTTAACCAGTCTTTAACTCATTCCTTTCAATAGCTTAATATTCAATTATGTGGCTGTACAGAAATTTAGGCAACTGTTGATGAATATTCAGACTTGTTCTAGACTTTTGTCACTTCAAGCAATTCTGGAATAGACATCTTTATACACATGCCATTATACAGGACAGCCAAATTTTGAATTTTGATAGGATGGATTCTTCAAAATGGGATTTATGGCTCAAAGGGCACGTGCATTTTTTAATTTTTAAGAGTATTGTCAAATTATATTCCTAAAATGGTCTTGGAAATAAGTGCTGTATGATTGAGTGAATTTCTCCAAAAATTATTTTGTTTTTTCATTCGGAAGGCTTTTGTTTTTATTTCATTTTTTTAAGTATACTTAAAAAAAAAAGATACTTAGATTACATAATGTTACATACAAAATATAGGGGATTCCCATATGCCCCACTCCCTACCCCTCCCACACTTTCCCACATTAACAGCATCCTTCATTAGTGTGGGACATTTGTTACAATTGATGATCTCATTTTGGAGCATTGCTACCAAGTGTGGATTATAGTTTACACTGTAGTTTACATTCTTTTCCACACAATTTTGTAAGTTATGGCAAGATATATAATGGCTTGTATCTGTCATTGCAATGTCATTCAGGATAATTCCCAAGTCCCAAAAATGCCCCCATATTACGACTGTTTTTCCCTCTCCTTGCCCTCAGAACCTCCAGTGGCCACTGCCTCCACATCAGTGATAAAAGTTTTTCCTTTGCTAGAATTACAATAAGAGTATAGTAGAGTACCAGTAAGTCTACTCTAGTCCTTCGTTCATTCCCCAATCCTGAGAATTCTGGAATGGTGATGCCCACTCCACCTCTAATTAAGAGGGGGCTTAGAGCCCGTGGAGCAGATGGATGGGACTATCTTGCTTGCAGTTGCAGACTCTCTCTGCTCCTTGGGATGGTCATTATTTATCATCATTTCCTTGCTGGTTGTCCTGGTTGAGTCCAGTGAACTGGAGAGTGGGTACTGCAGCTCTTTTGAGACTCAGGACCCAACTGACACATGGACAGCCTAAAGATTTAAATCTCTTGGACATACACCTACCAACTCAAGTACTAGCTATAGGTTCAAATAGAAGGGGCAGAAGAGCCATGTGTAGGGAAACCACAAGTGAGTCCAACTCTGTCACACTGGGAGCATAAATTCCAAGTAGGGTCCACTGCCAGAGCATTAAAACTCCTGAGCTCTCTGCTCTGCCTATAGTGTCTGGATGTCTCCAGAGCCCTCAGGAGTCCCGCTGTTTGAGGCAATGTTTACTTAGGCAATCAATGACATCTTGCTGAGACATGCATAAGTGTAACCTCTGGAATGAACTCCTGACTCACTTTGAAATCTCTTAGCCATATAAATTCATTTGTTTTTACCTTTCCCCCCTTTTGGTCAAGGTCTTTCCAGTTGCATTGCTAGTTAGTGATTGGTAGTAATCCCTCAGTGCCAGGGAGGCTCACCCCCAGGAGTCATGCCTCATGCTGGGGAGAAGGTAATGCATTTTACATACTGAGTCTGGCTTAGAGAGAGGCCACATTTGAGTCTTGACCGTGTGTGTGTTGTGCAGGCCTGAGGGCCTCTTCCATCCTCGTTAGGGGAGTGCTAACCTTCTCTCCTTTCACGTAACACCCCCAAATTCTTACTAGCTACTGTCAGCCTTAAATTTTTGTGACTTTTGATACTTTAATTTTCCTTTCCAGACTACAAGTGAGGTTGCATATTTTCATTTGTTTATTGAGTGTTTGGATTTTTCATCTGTGAATTGCCCATTATTATCCTTTGCTTCTATGTCTCTCTTATTTTTTTTTTATAAATTTATAATAATAATAGAAATTTTATTGATGCCTTATTATGTGCTAGGTATTGCTCAAGCATCTTTCTATTTCTTCCTTCCTTCCTCCCTTCTTTCTCTTTCCTTATTTTTGTTCTAAGCATTCTTATATATAGAACTCATTTGATCCTCATAACAAAACAATGAAGTAGAATGATCCTTATTTTACAGTTAAGGAAATGGGGGCACATGCATAAATGTACGAATACATATAGGATCTCACTATATACACAATTATGCCCTTCTTTAAGCATAATCATCTATCTTGGAAAATTTTTTGTATTGGGTCATGTGATTCTATTGTATTCCTTGTGATCATTCCATATCCCATTTCTGGATACAGTAAAACTTTAAAAATTAGTTATCTCCCTTTCCAGCATATCTAGATTTTACTGTTCTTCCATTATCCCTAAACTTTATGAACATAGAACTTTTCCACCTTTGTGGAATAAATTCTTAGAAGTGAGGTTGAGGGGTTAAAGAGCATGAGCTGTTAAACTTTTTTTTTTTTTTAATTTAAAGATGTATTTATTTATTTCTCTCCCCCTCCCCCCACCCCCTGCCCTGGTTGTCTGTTCTCTGTGTCTATTTGCTGCTTCTTCTTCTTTGTCTGCTTCTGTTGTCGTCAGTGGCACGGGAATCTGTGTTTCTTTTTGTTGCGTCATCTTGTTGTGTCAGTTCTCCGTGTGTGCGGCACCATTTCTGGGCAGGCTGCACTTTCTTTCGCACTGGGTGGCTCTCCTTACGGGGTGCACTCCTTGTGCGTGGGGCTCCCCTGTGTGGGGGACACCCCTGTGTGGCACGGCACTCCTTGCATGCATCAACAATGTGCGTGGGCCAGCTCCACACGGGTCAAGGAGGCCCGGCGTTTGAACCATGGACCTCCCAGGCGGTAGGCGGACGCCCTGACCACTGGGCCACGTTGTTTCCCGAGCTGTTAAACTTTTGATGCACATTGCCAAATTGTTTCCCAAAAGTTACATCAATTTAAATTTCCACCAACAGCGCAGTAGATCAGACTGTGTGAATCCACACATCCTCCTCACTGCTGATTGTTATAAATATTTTATCTTTTTCCAAATTATAGGTGAAAAATGGGCATTTTCCCATATTGTCTATTTTAATTATTGTTTTCTTGAAACCTGCTCATATTTTGGTGGAGGGGGCACATTTTAAGAGGGATATTATTTACTTTAAATTATTTTTGAGCAAAAGAAGAGGTATGATATGCAAGTTTTTAAAAAGATGCTTGTTTGCTAAATTAGAATGTCTACAGACTGGGCTGGTGAGTTGTCTGGAAATGAGAGCATATTTGAAATTGGAGGGAGGGGGTCAGGTTGAAAAGATGTAACAGAAGTATAATAAAGGGACTTGAGGTTTTTGAAAGGCTGTCTAGAGAAGCATCACGTTGTTCCAGAGGGCAGGATTTGGATTAGGTTACAGGGAGAGCTTTTGGTTTGATTTAAGGAGAATCTTGGTATCCTTGGAGCTGTCCAACAAGCTGTCTGAAAGCTTCTCTAACTGGGAAGGTGTTCAGAGACTGGCCGGCACCTGTTTCTGTTTTTTTTTTTTTTTTTTTTTTTTAGAATATATAAAAAGCTCTAACTCAATCCTTAAAAAAATCCCATTAGAAAATGGGCAAAAGATATGCACAGACATTTCACTGAGGAAGATACACAGAAGGCAAATATATGAAAAGATGTCAGCCTCATTAACCATTAGAGAAATGCAAATTAAAACAACAGTGAAGGAGAGCAGATGTGGCTCAAGCAGGTAGGCACTGCCTTCCACATGGGAGGTCCTGGGTTTGGTTCTAGGACCAAAGAAGAAAAACAAACAATGAGAAGACATTGAGCAAAAACAATGAGCAGAAAATGAGCAAAAACGAGCAGACAAGGAAAAAACAATGAGCAAACAATGAGTAGATAGCGAGCAAAAAAAACGAGCAGGGAGTGGATGTGGCTCAAGCAGTTGGGTACCTGCCTCCCACATGGGATGTCACAGGTTTGGTTCCTGGTACCTTCTAAAGATGAAACAAACAGACAGTGAGCAGAAACAAGCAAAACAATGAGCAGACAACAAGCAAAAACAATGAGCAAAGAGATGAGGGAGCCATCTTGGGGAGGATTAAAAAAAAACCCACAATGAGGGAGTGGATGTAGCTCAAGTGGTTGAGCACCTGCTTCCCAAGTTTGAAGTTCTGGGCTCAATCCCCAATATGTCCTAAAAAACAAAAAACTAAAACCACAAAAACAACCCCATAATGAGATATCACTGTACATCTATGTACATCTATCAGAATGACTGAAATGAAAAATAGTGACAAGAGCAAATGCTGGAGACAATATAAAGAAACTGGATCCTTCATATATGGCTGGAGGAAATGTAAAATGTTACAGTGGCTCTGAAAATTGTTTGAAAGTTCCTTCAAAACTGAAAATGGACTTCCATACAACCCAGCAATTACACTCTTAGGCATTTATCCAGGAAAATGAGGACATTTCCATGCAGGAACTCTTACATGAATGTTAACAGCAGCTTATTTGTGGTAGCCCTAAACCGAAACTACCCAAATTTCCTTTGATGGGTGAGTGATTAAGTAAACTGTGGTCTACCCAGACCATGGAATCCTACTCAGCAATAAAAAAGAATGAACTATTGAAACACAAAACAACTTGGATGAACCTCAAGGAAATTGTGCTTAGTCAGAAAAGCTCATCTCAAAAGGATACAATTACATGATTCCATTTCTAAAACACTGGCAAAATAACATAATTCTAGAGCTGGAGAAGAGATGAGCGGTAGTGAGGGGTGAGAAATGGGGGGAGAGGATGGTTGGCTAAGAAGGGTGACACAGGGGAGTCTTGTGGGAGTCCACCTTGACCACGGTGGTGACACAAGGCTACATATGTGATGACACACACACACACACACACAGTGCATGTGTAAATGGTAAAATCTGAATAAGCTCTCTGGATTGTACCAATGCCAATCTCTTGACTTTCATTCTGTTCTGAAGTTTTGAAAAACGTTAAATTGGGAATGGAGGTTTCTGGGGACGAGGTGTGTGTGGGCTCCCCTGTGCAACTCTTTGCAACTTCTTGTAAATCTATAATGATTTCAAAATAAAAAGTGTTTACCAGTAGGTACAAAAATGCCTGCTCTGCTAGGCTGTTGAGAGGATTCAAGAGTAACGTATGTGGTATGAAGTGCAGTGCAGAGCAGATTTTAAATCACTTGTAGTCACACGGGCAGACACATACATGTGTGACGTTCCTCTCCTCCCATCACCACGTGCTTGTGGCTTGCCCATCAGATGAAACACACTCGCCTGCTCTGGGCTCTTATCTCCCTTGACTCAGGGCACCATTGATAAAATAGCTGTTGGGGAGAAAACCCCAAACCTGGGCCCTAACCAGAGCAGGGACCTGGCCACTCTCGTGTCTAAGGGTGGTTCTGGACCCACTCCAAAGTTTTGGGAAGGAGTGGGTTCCAGGCAGGCAGCTGCCCCAGGCGTGGGGACTGGTGGGGGGCCACAGAGGAGCCTGAGAGGGGAGTGAGGGAAGACGGCACAGGGGTGGGCTCCACAGGCCCTGGACAGGGGGAACTGGGGCTCGGCCCCTGGGCGCGGCTGCCCGGGGCGGGCTGACAGCGTCTCCCTGCAGCCACGCGGGCCCCTGGGCACGGGTCTCAGCAGTGCTGGGAGCGGGTCTGGTGCCCTCCCCTCTTCATTCCCGGCTGCGTTCCTGGGTCGTTGGCGATAACGAATGCAGCGTCTGCTCCCTTTTCCCGTCTTGGTAAGAGTTTACATCCCTCAGGTGCTGGAAACGTGCTCTGCTGTCACCGGGCAGTTCCTGCCATCCCTGGGGACACTGCCCTGAGCAGGCATCGTCCTCAGTGGTGACAGAGGCCACCCTGGGCCGTTTGCCGAGGACATGTGAAGGGCCTCGTGGGCCAAGGAACTTCAGGCCCAAGCACCCAGCCTCCCCTGCGCCCCTCCTGCGCGTCTCCCCAGCGCGCGCTCTGGGACTTTCCAAGGGGCCAGAGGGCCCAGGGGGCGAGGCTTCCAAAAGGACTTTTGGCTTCAGTGACCTCGCGTTGCGCTCCGCACGTAGAGAAAGTGGGTCGCGGCAGGAAGGCGTGTCCCCCAGCGCAGGGCAGGGGCGGCGGCCGTGGTCCCCGGGAGCCCAGGACCCCCGCGAGGCCGTGCTGCTCCCGCGGCGGCCCCCACCCACCCCGCGGCCCCTGGGCCTGCGGCGGGGCCAGTGCAGAGGGCGGCGGTGGGCAGGGCGCCCCGGCCTGGAGAGCCCACCCCCTTCCTCCCTCCACTGATGCCCATTTCCTTCCTTCTCTGATGCCCATTTTCTTCCTCCTCTGATGCCCATTCCTTCCTCTGATCACTTGTAGAAAGAAGGAGTCTCCCACCGCCCACACTTTCTCTCTACCCTGTTGGCACTCCCACCCTGCCCGAGTCTCCAGCTCAGCCACCCCCTCCCACATGCCAGCCCCGCCCTCCCTGGCCTGCCCCCTGGGGGGCCGCGTCCCTGTCCTGCGGTGTCCCCTCCTCCCCTGCCCTTCCACCCCCCTCTTGCTCCCCTTTGCCGCCCCCTCCCCTTCTGTCCTCTCTGGTCCTGGGGCTCCGCAGGGGCCGCTCCTTAGCCTTTTCTGCCTTGACCTCTGTCCTGGCCGTCCCCCCCCCAGGTCCAGTCCACCTCGACTGGCCTGCTGTGCGCCGGGCGCTGAGCCAGGGCTGAGACACAGAGACAAGACGTGGCCCCTGCCGCCCCTGAGGACAGGAGCGCCCGGAGGGTGCGGCAGAGGAGAGGCCAGTAAGGAGCGCTGGTGTCACTATGGCACATGTTTGACCGGGGTGTGGCGGGCAGGACGGGCTGCGCAATGACGAGGAGTGACGGGCTGCCAGGCCTGAGGCTGCTCTCCCGGGGAGGGGTGCTGCGTGGGGGGCGGGGGGTGGGGGACAGGGTGGGGGCGGGGTAGCACCTGTACCCAGAAGCCTGGAGCGGGGGCAGCTCTGTGCAGAGAACCTGCATCCATTCTAATGGGAGCTCAGCTCACCATGACCTATGAGGCAGGAAATGTTGCCCTCATTTCACAGATGAGGCCACAGAGAGGTTGAGTCACTGGCCAGATACCACACAGAGGGAGGATTTGAACCTGGAGAGTTGGATTCCAAAGCCTGTGCTCTTAGCTACCACCTGCATCTAAGTAAGTATTATTCAATCCAGTTTAGCAAAGATGTCATTGAGTTACCACGTGACATTTCCAACAGCCGGCCTACAAAATGGCACTCTCACATGTCTCAGCGAGCGTATGCCAAACATACCCGCTAACAAGTGCAGGTGCCTGGGATCGTGTGGTTGATTTTCTTCCTTTTCTTAGACTCCACACATTAGGTGTCGGACGAGGAGAATTAGTTTTGGAGTAAGACAGAATTTGATGTAAATCTAGGCTCTGCCACTTACAGATCTTATACTTCAGGACAAGTGATTTCTCTTCTTGGAACTCATTTGAACTTCAGTTTTCGTATTTGTAAAATGGGGGTATGAATTCTTACATCCCTGGGTGGCTGAAGAAGAAAATGAAATAATGTACTCAAAAGTGCCTGAGTACCAGTAAGTCTTATTGATAGGGAAGAACACACACTGCTCCCCACCTCCAGTAACTCACCACCGAGAGGAGGGAACGGCCTCTTCAAAAAAAATTCTTATGAAAAGTAACACTGATGTGGACTGATAAGCTCTACAATAGCTGTGGCCAGCCGGCTGACCACAGGGTGGCCTGCCAGACATTCAGTGTGGTTCCTCTCCTCCTTCAGAGAAGTTGCCAGCAGCTGTGGCCTGTGCATGGATGGACAAACACGTTGAAACAGACCTCCCGGGAAGAGCCGCCTGTGTTGGGTGTTGGGCGAGCAGGTGCCTTCATGCCAAGAGACGTGGTGCCAGGTGGTCAAACCAAAGTCCTCTCACCTCTGGGTGGCTCTGACCATAGCCTGAGGAGCTGAGAGCTTCCTGGGAGGGAAAGAAGGGATGCCCCATTCGGAGAAGTCCTGGTGAAGGAATCACATGGAACGCGACTGACGCACAGTGGGAGACGTGGGGCGGGGGCGGGGGGTCGCCGGGGCTGGGGAGAGGTGCAGGGCCGGCGGTTTAGTGGGCCCGAACCTTCTAAGTTCACATTATTGTATAATGACTGTATAATTAGAAATGACTGTTAAGTGAGATTTGCTCTTGGACTTGTCCTCAGAAAAGAGTCGCAAAACTTCCCCCGTTATGGGACATACGTTCAATTACTTTGGATAACAAATAATTTTGGGGTGAAAACATGTAGCTTGAATGACCTGTTTTAATACTAATTTTAGGGAGAGAAAGTAAGAGAGAGGAGAGAGAAAGATTTAACTAAAATTTACTGATTAGTTCACAATAGCATGTCTTCAATATTAAGTTAGCTGTTTAATGAACAAATATGAAATGATATGGAATGATATGAGATGCGGTTACACGGTGACAATCAAGATTATCAAGGTTTTAAACTATGGGATAAATTTAAAAACCAGCAAAACTCTCCTACCATGTGTAAATGGGTAATCGTGTCTTGGGCCAACTTTCCTGGGACGTTGTGGTACTGCAGAGTGACACCCCCCACAGAAGAGGACCTGCTGGTGGAATTCTGAGATGACTCAGATGCTCTTCCTGGTCATGGAAAATGGGAAACTTCGAATAAAGTTGTTCCTTAAATAAGATATTGGAAAAAGCAGTATCTTAAAAAAAAATGTGTTTGAAGCAATACATTGACTATTTTAAAGCCATTCATCTGGCTAAATCCTTAAGCATTCACATTGGCCAGATGTTTAATTTTAGATATTTTCTTGGAAAGTGGGATCTTTCCATATTGAGGTCGCCTGATATCTGGAAATATGTGATAAATATTTCTTTGTTAAAATTAATGTGTGTTCAAAATAAAAACCCAAATGGTCAACAGAGTAGATGGTACAAAATGCTGTCTGTCTTGACTTCTCTCCCCCCACAGTCCACCCCTCCAGCAGTAACTAATGTTACAGTTTCTTAGGTCTCCTTCCAGAAAGTTCTCTGCCTATCGGCCCACATGATCTGGCCCTTGCTGACGTCTTTTAACCTCTCCTGGCTCTCTACGCTCCAGCCATACCACCTGTTTTCTGTTCTCTCAGAACATTTGGATCATTCCTGAAGCCCCAGGGCCTTTGCACTGTCGTTTCTCTTCCTGGAATTCTCTGCCCCTGTTCTTTGCATGACCAGCTCCTTCTGGTCTTTCAGGGCTCAGAGCAAAAGCCGCTCCTCAGTGACGCTTCTCCTGTCCCTGCACCCTTCACCACGGGATCCTGGTTTGTGCTCGTCGACTTGCTCCTTGGTGAGATTAGTGTCCTATTTACTTGCTTTTCACGGCGTGTGTCCCACAGTTAGAACATGGACCCACCGAAGAGGCCGTGTCAGTCTTTCCAAGCCTCTGGGCCCTGCCCCAGGATGGCGCCTCACAAGAAAACGCGGCTGGGTTTCCTGACGTAGCTGCCAGGAGCACCGCCTCGTGGTCTCGCGCCAGGTGTCCACCGCCTCAGCTGTGACAGATGCGCTCAGAAGCACTCACGCTTGTCGTGACCATGAGGCACCGCGCCCCTGGGCAATCGTGTGGAAAATGAGCATGGATGGTCTTTCCTCGTCGAAGGTCAGGATAAGAAGGAAGAAATGAAGTCTTAGAAAGGCGCAGTGGCATGCGTGAGGCCGCAGCCGTCAGCCAAGGCACCGGGCTTGAGGCCGGGTCTTCGGACCTGACTGGCCGCCCCTTCCCCGCAGCCTCCGATCTCCTCGCATTCTCTTTTAAAAAAAGATCTATTCATCTATTTGTTATTTCCCCCCTATCCCTGCCCTCCCCGCCCTGCTCTTTTTGCCATCTGTGTCCATTTGCTGTGTGATCTTCTGTATCTGTTTCTCTTTTTGTCTTCTCTTCTCATTTTTTCCCCTCTAGGATTCACCGGGATTCAATCCTGGGGACCTCTGGTGTGGAGAGAGGTTCCCTGTCACGTGCGCCACCTCAGTTCCTGGTCTCTGCTGTGCTTCACCTCGACTCTCCCCTTCGTCTCTCTTTTGTTGCATCATCATCTTGCTGCATGACTCACTTGTGCGGGCACTGCCTCACCGTGTGGGCACTCACACAAGCACTTGGCTCACCGTGTGGGCACTCACACAAGCACTTGCCTCACCATGTCGGCACCCACGTGGGCACTCAGCTCGCCACGTGGGCACTGACTCACCACGCAGTCATGCTTTCTCTTCTTTTTCACCAGGAAGCCCCAGGGATGGAACCCGGGTCCTCCCATATGGTAGGCGGAGGCCTTATCACTTGAGCCACATCCGCTTCCCCCTCCCACTGTTGTTGAGTGGCTTCCAGAATCTGGGCATCTGCTCAGGTGGCGTGCTGGGCAGTTTGGCCTCAGAGGTGGTCCTTTGCCACCAAACAGAAGTGGAACAGAAAGAAGTTCCCAACCCTTCCTCACCCGTCCCCTGAGTTGCTGGGTGGGGGCAGCTTGCCATAGCTAACTGCGAGCACAAGCTGTGGCAAGAAAAACTGTAGTAACAAGGAGGAAAGTGCTGACCTGGGCCAGGACTGTCCACCCAGCGGATCTGTAGGGCTCCCTGGGAATTCCGGGGAGTTCACTGAGATGCCGCGTGCAGCAGGAGGCTCCTAGAAGGTCTGCCTCAACACGTTTTCACTGTTTCTGTTGAAAACAGATATATATGTGGCTAATGCAATCAACAGAGAGTAAACTTCTTTAAAATTTGCAAAAAGCCAAAGGAGACCAGCCTGCACACAGTGTCAATGTGTCAGGCCAAAGGAGCCTTCCTCGGGAGCCGCCTTCTCAATTTGAGATGCACGTTGGAGTGTGGATTTAATCCAACCTTGGCTAATGTCCCTGGCTTTGGAACGGCAGCTCAGAGGAAGCGCCTTGAGAGATGAGTGAGGATTGTGTCTCGGCCACCTGCAGGCAGGTACAGGTGTATGAACAGCTGGACATTGGGGTCCTCCCCCCACCTGCCCACAAGCTGCCAGGCCCCTGACATGATTTCTAAACCCCCCCACTTACGGCTGGACTGCCCCATCTGGAGTGTACATGGCCACCTCACTGCGAGAACAAAGAGGGAGAAGTGGGGGGGGGAGGGGGAGGGCCGAGCAGCCCAGTGGTGTTGGGACAGCGCAGCGCTGGTGGCCGCTCGGGCGGTGTGGCGGTGAGGCTGTTGTGTCAACTCGGCCAGGTAATCATGCCCAGTTGTTTGGTCAAGCAAGCGCTGGGCTAACTGATACAACGGCATTGATGGACTTTGGTCACCATTGACTTTACTGCAGTGGCAGATCATAGATAGCTGGTTTTAATTACATCAATCGGGGAGATTGCCCTCAGCAATGAGTGATGCTTAACCCCATCAGTTGAATGCCTCAAAAGGGGAAGTGATTCCAGCATCAGAGAACATCAGAGAGCATTTCCCAGCTCGTCTTTGGACAGCCAGCGTCTCCCAGAACTCGTCAAGAGCCTTCGCTGGACTTTCACTGCAGCCCTGGTTGCACCTGCCTGTGGAACCTGGACTTGTGCATCCCCACGGCTGCGTGAGAGACTTCCAGAATCGCATACCATTGACAGATGTCTCTCGTGGGTTCTGTTTCCCTGGAGAACCCCGGCTAACACAGCTGGGTCACGGGACCCCTCGAGTCGCCCTCCCCTCGTGCTGTGCTCTCTGCAGCTCCTCCGTTGAGGACGCGTCAACACCCTTGACCTTGGGTTTGGGCCGTGACGAGCTTTGGACGCTAGAATGTGACCGAGCTCCGTCACCCGCGTGATTCTGTCGCAGCCATGGCCGTGAGAGGACTGTTCCCCCCCATCACTTGCTGGTCCAGGACGAGACACGGGGGCAGAGCCTGGGTCACCCAGACACCCCGGTGCCCAGAGTTATGGACAAATTCAGCCGACATCGGCAGAGCCACCACCAAGCCGGGCTGGGCCAGCCGCGAGAGAAGTAGCGAATGGTTATGTCAGCTCCCGTGCTCGGTGATGATGCGCGTTCTAACAGCGACAGCCCCTTTCTTCCTTGTTAAGAGAACGTGATCCGGTCACCGAAGGCGATGTGCAAGTGGCTTAAGCCAGTGACGTCACTCCTGTGAATGTTTGTTGGCTCCTTCTTCACAGCCTGGGGTGGCCACGTGGCCTCAATCTGGCCAAGGAGACATTAGGGACAGCCTTATTTCTGGGAAAGATTTTCCTCTCTGATAAACACAAAGCCCTTTTCTGCCCACCTCTTTCTCTCCTGTGCGGGCACTGGTGTGATGACATGATGACTGGAACTGTGGAAGCCATTCTGCCACCACGAGGACACAAGTTCAAGGACGTGTGGTCCACACACTGCGGGTGCCAAAACAGGGGGCTGAGGACAACCTGGGTTGGTTATTTATTTATATTTATTTATTTGATTTTATTTGTAAAGAAGCTTTAGATTACACACATGATCTGGGTTCTTGATCACATTGGGTTCTTGATCACATTGTCAAGTTTCAGAACTAACTCTGACTCCAGGTTTCTTGCCAACTAAAGGCCGAATGTCCTCAGCGTTCAAACCCCTGGGAGTCCGGTTTTCTGTGATGGCAGCCAAATGCGTCCTCGAGTGGCAAAGCTGGAGGAGAGGAGTGTGGGTGACGAACGAGGGAGGCGTGAGTCATGGTGCTGTGCAAGAGCAGCCTACCGAGAATTAGAGGGCCTTTTCCTAACGAGCTGTGTAACTGGGAGTAAACCGTTCACCTTTCGGACCTCCATTTCCCTTTTGGGGAGAAGAGTTCTCTCGATGTGCCAGCGCTGGACAAATATTCACAGAGGATCTGGAGGATTTATTAATTTTTCCTAAGGAGAAGATTGAGAACAGTTGTCCTACAGCAGGTGCTTAGCTCTGGGCTTGCAAATAATGAGTTTCTTTTTCTTTTCTGAGTTTGTGTCTCATATGTGTCTTACCTGTGTCTAGGGGAGGTTTGCTAGGAATGCTTATTAGAGCCTTCATTTATAAAAAAAAAGATTTGCATGCAAGGAGCAAATGCTTCATTTACAGGAGCAGGTGCTGTGGGATGAGGAGGGACATGCTGCCTAATGCCTTGTCATCCAAATCCACAGAAATTTCTGGTATCCTGGGGAGAGAGCTAAAGGGACACATCTTCCAAATAAATTAGTCTATTCATTTAGTTTCTGGTTCTGCAGAATAGAGCTTTGGCGGGATACCAAAGAAGCATCAGCAGGGAAGAAAAAATCACCTTATTTTCTCTTGGAGCCCAGAGCACTTCCCTGCCCAGGCCTGCCGAGCTGACTGCTTGGCTCTGCAGCCCCCTGCGGCACCCGCTTCTCCCAGGCCTTCCGGTCCCACCCGCCCCTCGGCCCCCCAGCGCAGTCAGGTGTCTTCAGGGCCGCCTCTAGACCTTCCTCTTCCATTCCTCCTTGCTCTTCACCAGGAAGCTCTTCCTTTTCTTCTTTCCCCTCCCACCTTCCGTTCCCTCCCTCTCCCGCTCTCCTCTCCTCTCCTTCTGAGGGGCCTCTTTGACCTTCCCGCCTGATGTTCCCAAATCTCCCCAGAACCCTGGAGATCCCGGCTTGAACCCCGAGACCTGGCGACGCCGCACGGATGGGCTTGCTGAGCTCCCACGTGCTGTTCAAAGGGGCGCCTGAAGCCCACGGCCCTGCTCCCTATTCCTCGTCACATCCCTGGGTGTCATGTTTAGCTCGGCAGGCATGCTGGTTAAAAGGGGAATTGGGGAGGAAGGGCAGAAGTGAGCGCACACCTGGGCCCCGCAGTGCAGCCCTCCCAAGCACGTGCGCTTCCTTCACCTGTACGCTGGCTTCACACCCCTTTCCTGGAGATGGCTGGGGCATTTTAAAGCACTGAGCTGAAGACTTTGTGGGGAGATAGATTTACCTTGGGCAAATACTTGTCATCACCGGGGACACCCTGGAATTGTAAAAGGGGTAATTACTATTCACAGGGACACCTGCCTAACAGATCTCGAAGTGAAAGGAGTTCCATCACAGTGGATCTAACCAGCTGGAGTGGACCAGCCACCAAGCCCGCCTGGGACCCGCCAGAGGCCCTTTGCTGACCCAGGAGCAATGCGACTTGCTTGAACCGCCTGCCCTGTCCAAGTGCAGGTTTTGAAGCCTAAGTCACCACGAACCTCCTCTTTCTAATTACCGCCCTGTATTAGTCAGCAAAATACCAGAAACTGGTTGGTTTTTATAAAGGGTGTTTATTTGGGGCAGGAGCTTACAGATACCAGGCCATAAAGCATAAGTTACTTCCCTCACCAAAGTCTATTTTCATGTGCTGGAGCAAGATGGCTGCCGACGTCTGCGAGGGCTCAGGCTTCCTGGGCTCCTCTGGGCTCAGCGCCTGTTTCCTCCACAAGCTCAGCTGTAGACCATGAGGCTCTCTAGGCTTTGCCTCCCTCCACAAGGTCAGCTGTAGACTGTCAGGTGAATGGCCCTGTCTCTTTCCCAGGGGCTCCAGCTTAAGTCTTCAGCATTAAACTCCAACATCAAAACTCCAACATCAGAAACCCCCAGCTCTGCCCTGTGCCATGCCTTTTATCTGTGAGTCCCCAGCCACCAAGGGGTGGGGATTCAATGCTCTAATGACGTGGCCCAAGCAAAGCCCTAATCATAGCTCAATCACACCCAGGTACCGATCAGATTACAAGCATAATCCAATATTTCTTTTTGGAATTCATCAATTAAATCAAACTGCTGCCCCCCTCCCCGCCAGCTTTCCCCTTCCTGACAGCTCCTCAGTGAATTGTCCTTCACTGCTCTGTGCTCACGTGCCTGAAAAGTTAGTAAACCCAGCTTTGTGGGTTTTACTTATTTTATTTTATTTTTTGTAGCTCTGGGGGCCTTTGTTTTATTCTTTACAGAATAGAGACTGTAGGGGAGCCAAGTTACATTTAACATCTGGCAGTAGCACAGGAAAATCCCTGGAAATTAGGAACAATCTAGAAACAAATGAAAACCCAAAGCGATAGAAACATCGACAACGACAGAGTAAGGGCAAACCTCACGCTTCCCGGGGGGCCTTGGCGGGAAACCACGGCCACCCCCAGCTCAGTCTCTAACCGGGACTCGGTTCCAACTGGACTAAGCCGGTTTCAACAGCAGTGGGGGGCTGGCGCTGAAGACTGCGTGGCCTCTTTGTCGGGGTCAACGGTGCAAGTTTAGCAGACGGATGAGGAACGAGGGCTATGATTCGGACACAAATTCCTTGCTTGTTACTTTGTAATGATTTACCAGGTGCTTGGGTCAAACCTGCTTGGCTCAGGTAGGAGCTGTGCCTGGGGGACGTGCGCCAGGAAGCCTGCGTTTTCTGAGGAGACCACCCAGAGCTCTACCTCGTTTTGCTCTGTGGGCCCAGGAGCGCTCCAGGGCTGAGAGCTGCTTCTGCAGCGCGACCCCCAAGTGGGGGAATGACCCGAGCCCTGAGCGTCACCCCTCGCTGAAGGAGCCTTCGCGCTCTCCCCTGGTGTTTTCCCTCCTTCTTCAAGAGGCAGTTACGATTTGTTTTCCCCCTGTGGCAAATTCCTAATGTACTTCGTATCCACGAAGGGAATTCATTGAAAATGTGCAGAATCTATTGGCTGAGCTACTTCTTACT
Source organism: Dasypus novemcinctus (assembly GCF_030445035.2). NCBI lineage: Eukaryota > Metazoa > Chordata > Mammalia > Cingulata > Dasypodidae > Dasypus > Dasypus novemcinctus. The sequence goes on along the minus strand of NC_080687.1, from coordinate 6,583,165 downwards.
GTAGCCTCAAAGTCTAACGGCCTCTCGTTTTGGCCTCGGGCTGTCCTTCCTCTTCGGGCTGTGGGTCCCTAACGCAAGGCACAGAAGGCTTTGGTTGTCCCGAATACGGCTGGGTCTGATGTCTTCAGGGGTGGGCCTTCCCTCTTTTTCCCCCCTGAGAGGGGAGCTTTCCAGCTTATGTTTATTCAGGGCTTTGTCTCGGGCATATACAGATGGTATCTGAAGACACGTCCTCTGCCCTCTTGGAACTTTCTGTTTAAGCCATCTCCACCTGCCTCCCTCAAACATTTATTAACTGGTAGAAGAATGAACACGAACAGAACTCTTTGATAATTCAAGAGACAAGTCAAAGTAAGGGCCAAGAACGAGTGTTTTGTGGCTTGTTTCCAGAATATAGAGAGCAGAGTGTGAGCAGGGCATGGGGGCACATCACAGGAAGGAGGGAGAGTAAGAGTCATTGCTTTTCCATTTGTAGAAATCTTCCCAGAAGACATGGTTACTTAGAGGATGTATCAGTTATCAGTTGCTGCATAACAAATCACTCCAAAACTTAGTGTCTTAAAACAACAGTGAATTTTTATCTGTCATGGTTCCAAAGGTTGGAAATCTGGGCAGTTCTGTTGCTGGCCTTCCCTGGGCCCACCCACATGGCATTCATCACCTCAGTTCAGCTGGGGCAGGAAGGTCTCAGGTACCTTCACCCCCCAGTCAGTGGTGCTGACTGCTGGTCAGGGTGGCTCTGTGTGCTTCCAGGGGGCTCTGATCTTCCAGACCATGGATGGGTGATTTCAAGGCATGGTGGTCTTGGGTTCCAAGAGGGTGAGAGGAGAAGCTGCAAGAAGCCTTAAGACCCAGGCTTCAGACTGGACGATGGTACTCCCACCACATTCTCTCAGCTGAAGCAGGTCACAAGAACATTCCAGAATCCAGGGTTGGAGAAATAGGCCCCATCTTTAATGGGAAGAGAAAAAGGATGTAGAAGCAGGGCCATGGGGCCCCTTGGGGGCCATTGTTAGAATACTCAATCCCAGGAGAAGTGGGGTCAGAAGAGAGAGGGGGTCTGGGGGTCTGGGAGGAGAATGATCTGAGAATTGAAGGAATTGAAGGTGAAACATTCCCTTAGGAACTCTGTCCTCAGTGACGGCATTCTGATATGTCAGCAAAGGGTAGGTTGTCCCCAGTTGTTTATTTCTGGGGATTAGCTCCAGGAGGTGGATTAGTGAAGAAAAAAAAAAAAGGTAAATGCTGGCAGTTTAATTTAAAATTTGGCATTTAGGGGATACATAAAAAGAGACAAATAGAACAAATTAGAACACTGAAGAGATGAATGGCTAATATGTACCAGAGGTACAGGCACACTGAGCAAAGAGTTTATTGGAGAATTATGCACACATTCTCGATGATGTGGATCTATTTGAGCACACATAGGAAATGCTTTCTGCTATAAGATAACTTTCTCTTTATGTTTGAAGCTTTTAAAGATGGTTTCCTGTTTTGTAGCCTAACAGTGCAGATAGGCTGGCACCAAGTGGTAGACCCATACTTTTTTTTTGGGAGGGGGAGGAGGGCTCCTTTTATTCAAATATTTTAGAATTATGCTCATGAATTTCTTATGTATAGTCAGGAAACATGTAACTTTTATTAAAAGACTTGAACCTAAAAATAAATTAGCAAATCACTTTTAAAAGGTGAAATGTGAGACCCTCTTACTATAATTTGTGCCTTCCTCATCAATCTTTAATTTTCCTTTTATTCATTCCTTTTTGTTGTAACCACAGGGATGCTGGGGAGATATTGGGCCACATTCAAGAGAATGAAAAAGGCCTCTTGGTTACTTCCAATCTTTGGCAACTTTCTTGCACAGGTTATCGTGTGGATGTACATTTTCAACTCCTTCAGGTAAATACCTAGGAGCATGTGGCAGTTTGAAATTATGTTATGAACCCCCCAAAAGAGAAAGCTTATGTTTGTGAACTGACCCACGCCTGTGGGGTGAGACTCTTTCAACTGGACTACGTCAGTGAGGCGTGCCTCGGGTTGAGTCTCCGCCCTCTTGCTGGGGTCTGATAAAAACGGAGACATGGACGGAAAGGGAGCCACCGTATGTGATGCTGCCACGTGAGAGAAAGGACTCCAGTTTCGTCTGCAGCTGAGCTGCAAGGAGAGAAGCCACGCTCAAGTAGCTGAGCCCAGGGAGAGCTGGGCCCTATGCCTGACAGCCTGCAGTGAACTCGGGAAGAGAGCAGAGCAGCTGAGCCTGAGAGATGAGGCCCAGAAAAAGAGCAGCCTGAGCCCGGCTGCCCTCAGCCGAGCTCCAGGAGATGGAGGGAGGGGAAGGCGGGCACCTTGGCAGAGACCAGCCGCCATCTTGCTTTGCCACATGGCTGGACCCCGGGTCAGCAGGAGCTGACTCTGGTGAGAAAGCACCTCTGATGGTGCCTCGATTTGGACATTTCGTGGCCGTGAAACTGTAAGCTGCTAACCCCAAATAAATGCCCATTATAAAACCAGGCACATTTCTGATACTTTGCACTGGCAGCCCTTTGGCAAACTAAAGCGTAGTGATTGCTGGATGGTCTGGCGAGCCTTGGATTTGCTTTGTAAGAGGCTGCCAAACTTCCAAAGTGTCTTGTCTTAGCTGCCCAGGGTAGCCACCCCAGAACACCACCAAGTGGCTGGTTTAAACAGGAGAAATGGATTCTCCCAGTTCTGGAAGCTGGAAGTCCAAAACCGAGGTGCCGGCAGCGCACCTGGACGCCTGTAAGGAAAACCTCCTGGACGTCAGTCTTTGCCTCCGGCCGTGGCTTGCCCACAATCCTTGGTGCTCTCTGCCTCCGTGGCCTCCTGGTCTATGTCTCTATCTCTTGACCAGCCTTCTCTGGTATGACCTCATTTGGACTTGCCTAATTCCCTCCGTAACCACCCTCCATCCAAATAGGGTTCTGAGGATCAGGACCTCAACCAGTCATTTTGGGGCCCCCATACCACTGCCGGGCCATTTGCGTTCCCACCAGCAGTGAGCGAGAGCTCCCTTTGCGCCACGGCCGCGCCGGCACCCGGCGTTGTCCGTGTGTTCGGCAGGTGCACAGTGGTTCCGTTTTAACTTGCACTGCCCTAATGGCAGATGATGTTGAGGCTCTCCCTATGCCTGTTTGCCATCTGGATAGTTCCGTTCAGATCTTTGGCCCACTTTTATTAGGGTTGTTGGCTTCCTCTAGTTTTTAGAGTTGTCTATTTTGAATATGTCCTTTATCAGATAAGTGTTCTGCAAATAGTTTCTCCTAGTCTGTGGCTTGTCTTTTCATTCTTTGAATTGTGTCTTTCACAGAAGTTTTTAATTTTAATGAAGTCTAACATCACTTTTTTTCTCATGGGTCCTGCTTTTGGTGTTGTACCTGAAAACTCATGGCCAAACTTAGCCTGGGTTTTTCTTTTATTTTCACAGAGCTGCCTGTCTTTGCTTTCCTTCATTGACTAATATAGGCAGGTAATGCTCCTTCCTCTGCTGTAACTGGTAACCCCTTCCTTGTGAGCTGCTGGAATCTCAGGCTCCTTGGAGACTTCCCTGAGGGACCTATAGCAGTTTTTAACAGCTTGAAAACAGTTCTTCGAAGGCTTGGAATTCTGACTTACACAACTTTATTACACAAACATTCCCTTTTCCTTGAGCAGAGATAACTCAAGTGTTATTAGAGCCCCTGGACTCTAGTTTCAGTTGGCAATTTGCAGGGCATTCCAGGGTCAGCCACAGCGTTGCTGGCTGGCTGTGGCCAGTAAGCATATCAGGGACCACCGCCTGGTGCCGATGAGGATGGGGGCAGGCAGGGCCCCCAGTGCTGGGGCTAAGAGCAAAGGCAGTGTGTCTAGGGCACTGGGGCTCTACAGTATCAGTACACTTGCAGGTCATTGAATTAGCTTTCACAACAAAGCCTGAAAGCTAATACCAATCATTCTGGTGTTCCAGTTTTTCACCACTGTAACCAGTGCTCGATGAACACCCCTATTCACATTTCTCTGTGAACTTGACCATTTTGGCCCTGGGATAAATTCCCATGAATGCAACTGCTAGGTCTAACTTCAAAATGTTGACACACACAGTGCCAGGTGGCCATCTAAAATTGCCAATCAGGCGGCTGACTTGGCCCAGTGGTTAGGGCATCCGCCTACCACATGGGAGGTCCGCGGTTCAAACCCCGGGCCTCCCTGACCCGTGTGGAGCTGGCCCATGCGCAGTGCTGATGTGCGCAGGAGTGCCCTGCCGCGGAGGGGTGTCCCCCGCATAGGGGAGCCCCACGTGCAAGGAGTGCACCCTGTAAGGAGAGCCGCCCAGCGTGAAAGAAAGTGCAGCCTGCCCAGGAATGGTGCCGCACACACGGAGAGCTGACGCAGCAAGATGACGCAACAAAAAGAAACACAGATTCCTGTGCCGCTGACAACAACAGAAGCGGACAAAGAAGATGCAGCAAATAGACACAGAGAACAGACAACCGGGGCAGGGGGGTGGGGGGAGGGGGAGAGAAATAAATAAATAAATAAATCTTTAAAAAAATCACTTAAGAAAATAAAATTGCAAATCAATTACCTGTGTTTTCTTTTAGTATTTTAATTAGAAATCTTTTTCTTACATTTAGATATGGGCGCCATCTGAAAGTTGTTTGGTGGAGGGGTCAAGGTAAAAGTTTGCCATTTCTCCTTCTCCAAATGACTGGCCTGTTTTCTCATCTCAATTGGTTGATTGGCCCGCCTTTATCACGTATTAAATTCTCATTCATACATGTGTCTGTTCTGGATTCTAATTCCTGTGAAATGTTTTTGTTTCTGTATTTGTGTAATGTTAATTCCTGTGAAATGCTTTTATGTCTGTATTTGTGTAATGTGTTTTAATAGCACTATTTTTCTTTAGCAGAAATTCTTGGGCTATTTCATATACAATCTCTCATTCAGAAGAACTTTGAAATTAATTTTTTTCCATGTATCTAAGAGAAAAGTTATAAAGGAATTTTAATTGGGATTTGCATAAATTTACACTTTTATTTCAGGAGCGTTGTTATTTTTGCACTACGGGGGACACTTCCAAAAACAGGAGGCATTTTTTTTTCCGTTTACTCGGATATCCAGTGTCCCCCAGTGGAATTTTGTTTTCTTCACGTAGGTCCTGCGCACGTCTTGTTAAATCGTATCCCCAGGAATTTTGCACGTTTGGCTGTTATTAAAGGGCGCTCCCACCAGCAGCAGTTGGCGCTGTCCAGCCCACGCCACACCCTGGCCTGAGCGCTCGAGCTGCCCCATTATGAGTGGAGACCCTGTCCTGCGGCCTCCTGGCTGAGCTGAGTCAGGACACGCGGGGGTGTCCACCAACCTTGTGGACAAGAGCATGAGCCTCCTTCTCGGTGCCGGCGCCGGGACTGGGGTCAGCGTCCACGGGCCCGGCCAGTGGCCTTGCGGCGAGGCCGGGGGTGGGTGGGCCTGCAGCTCTCCTGGCCGTGCCCGTGAGGCCGGGACTGGGCGGTCAGCCTGGCAGCGCCTGCGCAGTGTGGCCTCGGCGCCCCCACGCTCCCACCCCTGCGCAGGGGCAAAGCCGGGGCGAGGGCTGCCCCACCTCTTCAGAGGGCCCCGAACAGCCTCGGTAGGCGCCGGGCCAGGGCAAGAACCCTCTCTAAGAGCAAGGGTGCCCGCTCTTTTTCAGTTCTGATTTTATCTTCGTCATTAAAATCAGGCTTTAAAAACAAGACTTTCCATTCCGTTTTAATCGCCATCACCGGGTTTCGAGTGATGAAGAGCGGAAAGTTTTGTTTAAGCCGTAAGCACGCCTGGCTTTGTTCTGCCCTGGAGAGCTGCAGGTGGACGGCTCTGCCCCAGGTCCGGGCAGGTGATCAAGGTGACCTGGGAACCGGCGCCGTGTGGGCCTTCCCTGGCCTGCGGGACTGCACCAGAGGCTTCTGCGGCTTTGTTTTCCCGAAGGGCCCTGATGCCGAAGAGGAATCTGTTGTCAGTTGCTTCTTTTCTTTGCTCTACAAGGCTCCTTGCAGGCTCAGAAAGCCAGAGCCCTTCTCTTCCTAACAACAGCTACCACGTGGCACCGAGCCCTCGCTGTGCACACACTTTCATTTAATGGGTACACATACCCCGCTGAGTCACCTGCTTTAAATAGGCACCCAGACCTGCAAATGCGGAAGGTCTCTCTGGCGACAGACCGCTTTAGGGGGAGAAGCAAGATTTGGAATCAATTCTTATCTGATTTCATGTAACGTGCTTTTTCCACTGCCCTATCTCACAAGACTAAAGAGTAATTAATAACTGATCCAGCCCTCTCTTTTTTTAAATTTTATTTTTCAAGAAGCTTTGGATTACATAAGTAATTCATCAAAAATATAGGGAGAGGGAAACGGACTTGGCCCAGTGGTTAGGGCATCCGTCTACCACATGGGAGGTCTGCGGTTCAAGCCCCGGGCCTCCTTGACCCGTGTGGAGCTGGCCCACGTGCAGTGCTGATGTGCACAAGGTGTGCCATGCCACGCAGGGGTGTCCCCCGCATAGGGGAGCCCCACGTGCAGGGAGTGTGCCCGGTAGGGAGAGCCGCCCAGTGCGAGAGAGGGTGCAGCCTGCCCAGGAATGGCGCCGCCCACACTTCCCGTGCCGCTGACGACAACAGAAGTGGACAAGGAAACAAGACGGCAGCAAATAGACACAGAAAGCAGACAACCGGGGGACGGGGGGGGGGGGGGGGGGGGATTAAATAAATAAATAAATCTTAAAAAAAAAAAATATATATATATATATATGGAGATTTCCATATGCCCCATCTCCAACCCCTCTCACACTTTTCCCCATTAACATCTTTCATTAGTGTGGTACGCTGGTTACAATTGACGAACGCTTGTTGAAGAATTGCTACTAACCACGGTCAATAGTTTATGCTCTAGTTTACATTTTGCCCTGCACATTTTTATAAGTTTTGACAAAATGTATGATGGCTCATATCCTTCATTGCCATGTCATTCAGAACAATTCCAACGTCCCCCAAATGCCCCATGCTACACCTGTTCTTCCCTCTCCCTCCGCTCAGCACCTCTGGCGACCACTGTCTTTAGGTCACTGTTACCAGCGCTTCTGTTGCTAGGGTAGTGATGTTTCCTTTAGTCCATAGTTGCGCTCCGCCCTTACGACGGTCATTCCTCCGCCTGAGGACTTTAGGCTGGTGATGCCATCTGTTTCTGATTGAGCTGGTAGACCCCACGAGGAGGATGGACGGACTGTCCAGCTTGCAGTTACAGATGCTCTCTATTCTGGGGAAGGGGCGTGGTCCGTCATCATCATTTTGTTAGTCGATGACCTGGAGAGTGGGTGTTGGCTGCAACTCTGCTGAGGGTCAGGGCTCAAGGGCCATATGAGCAGCCAGAAGATTTAAGTCTCTGGGACACTTGTTTAACAGGTACAGTGCTAATTACAGGTGCAAGTGAAAGGGGCAGGAGAGCCATGTGCAGGGAGGTGATAAAGGAGCCTAACGCTGCTACGCTGGGGCCTGCATTCCAGGGCAAGGCCCCCCGACAGGTGCCAGGTTCCCAAGCCTGCCTGCCCCGCCTGGGGAGTCTGGAAGTCTCTAGAGCCCTCAGGAGCTCCGGCCCAGCCCTCTTGAGCTTTACGGGGCTGGAGCAGCCAGGAGTCAGGGCAGAAGTGGACAAGAAACCCCAGCTGCCCTCAGCGCAGGACCTAAGTGCCCGGTCAGCACCAGGTGGTCAGTCCCCAGGCAGCCTGTGACACTGGCAGCGTCAGGGGACCAGCCGTGCCGGAGCCGCCGGAGCCCCGGGAGCCTGGCTCCGGAGCAGCGCCCTTCTCCACCCATCCCCGCTCCCCACTGAGCGGGCAAGGCTGGAAGGCACTGGGGCAGTGCGGGGTGGGGCTGTCGGCGTGTTACATTTGAGGCCACGCTGGGAATCCAAGCACAGCCTCCAGGAAGCACTTGGATGTCAGGCTGGCCCCGGGGGCACACAGGTGCATGGACAGCTGGAGGCGCATGTGCCCACCTGTGGAGGAGGCGCGGGTGGAGAAGGGCAGGCTGGGGCTTGTCCACGCCGAGTGTGGGCAGGAGAGGCTGCGTGGAGTGGGCGTGGGACCCTCTCTCCTGCCCACCCCATGGCCCAGCCCTGGGCGGACCCCAGCGGCTCCCACCTGCCTCACGGCTGCTCACTCACCTGCCCCAGAACCCGCTGCCCTGGCCGGTTGCCAGGACGCGGCCCTACGACGGGGGCCCGCCCTGGCCCGGCCCCTCGCCCGCCCTGGGTGCCGGCTGGCTGCCCCTGATGCTTCACGGCGCCCTTCTCACAGCCACTCCGGGGGTCCTCCTGACCGTGGCGTCCTGCAGGACCCCCGTCCTCCTGGCCGTGCTGCCCACCCCCTCCCGGTGTGGTGACTGCCCTGAACGGGCGCCCTGGACGCGGAGTCACCGCTGCCTCGGGGAGCAGGGAGCTCCGGGTCCAGGACAGCCACAGCGGGTGGGGTGGATGGAGAGAAACTGGGGAGCTGGGAGCCCGAGGGGCGCGTGCTGTGGGAGCCAGGAGAGGAAGGTGCTGGGGAAGGGAGCCGCCGAGCCTGTTTAAGGCGGGGCCAGGGAGGGGGGCGGGGGCCCTGGCCTTGGCCTTGGAGGCTGACGTTCTCCCTCTGCACTTTACCATGTGCAGGTTCATCTCAGCGTTGTCGCCAGGAGCAAAGCGTTGGACACGAATGAGGCTGTGTGGCCGCCGGTAGCCTGATGCTGTGGAATCTCTTCAGAAGGACGAGGAAATCGACAGCGCTTCTGGGAAGACGTCCAGATATATAAATGAAGAAGGTAAATTGGAGTCCAATTTATAGTACGATTCCGTTTATGTTTGTTTGTTAGAAAAGACAGGTATCTACTGAGGAAAAACTTCGGGTGGATAAATAAATCCAGACGCTCTCTCTGTGGAGATGGCATGGTGTGTGGGTGCCTGGGGGAGACTTTTACTTCTTACTTTGAAGAGTTGTTTAGGATTAGGGAATTTATTTATTTATCTTACTCTTCGGGGTTTGTCAATATTTTCTCAAATAAATTTAAAAAAGAAAGAAACAGGATGGAGTAGCTCTAGATATGTTCAAATACATAGATTTAATGAAACAAGGGGCTTGTGGAAGCTTTGGACCAAGCTTGCACCACCTGACAGAAGACAGAGGACCAGAAGGAGAGCCATGGGCAGGACTTCGAAGCTTCCAGCTTATTGGTCCCTGGTCTGAATACCCAAGAGGCCCCAGACAATTGGGCCAACCTTCTGGAGTGTTCTAGTGGCTGAGGTAGGCCAAATAGTCTGTGGAGAGTTCCTCGAGCAAATCCAAATCTCAGCCCCAAGCACCTTCCCTTATGCGCTTAAAAAAACGATTTCTCCCCAAGACATCAAGAGTTTGCAAGGCAAATCTGAAGTGAATATGGCATGCAAGACGTGCAAACCCATTCTTCTCCTTTCCAGATGTGTGATTTTCTCAACCTGCTTTGGCAGCTCTGAGAAGTGTTATGTACTTGCCCGGCCCCCTGGAGATGCCATAACAGACTAGAGTTCACTTTGAATAAGTAAGAGTCAGGGTATATCAGCATTTTCCAGAGAAAGCCAACAGGGTCTGTCTGTATGTGAATGCCGTTTGAGATCCATTCTAGGGATTGGCTCCTGCCGCCACGGGGACCGGTGGGTCTGAGGCCCACGGGCAGGCCACAGGGTGGGAACTCGATGGTGATGCTGAATCCTCAGCGAAGCTGAAGGTTGGGAACTCTGATGAAGGTGATGATGAATTCCTCGGGGCAGAGAGGAAAATCCTTCTTTCTGGCTGCCGAAGCCCTGAGGTCTTCCTTAAGGCCTTCAGCTGACTGACGAGACCTCTCTCGTTGGCGAAGGCCGTCTCCTCTGTTGATGGCGGGTGCAATCAGCCACAGAGGCAGTCGATTGACAATTTAAAACCATCCGCCAAATATCCTCGCGGTGACACTCAGGCCAGCGCTTGCTTGACCAAGCAACTGGGCACTATCCCCTGGCCAAGTTGACCCATGAACTTAACCAAAACTCAAGGTCATCCTGTAAAACAGATTTTCTTGGAAAATGGAAACCCAGTAACGTAGTTCGCGAATTATGCTTTTAAAGATTAAATTGTACTTCAATACTGGGGGGAACCAAAGATGCCCAGGTTCTTCCTCTTGTGCTCTGTCCAGGAATCGGGGCCGAAGCCGGCTGTGTGGGCAGGAGAAGCCCGCAAGCCCCCGTGTCCCTGTCTCAGGCCAGCGTCTCGAGAGGCCGGTGCGGGTCTGCTGTCCCTCGCTCCCTTCCCGGCCTCCACTCCCACCCTGCAGTGCGGTCGCCCTCTGGGCCCCCCAGCCCCCTTCTCTCCACCCACCACCCACCTGTCGTGAGAACACCTGGTGCTCCGCAGACCTTCCCCAGCCGCGCAGCCGAGGCCCCGGGGCCGCCGCGCTCCCCGCTTCTCTGCCTTTCACGCGCCGTCCCCTTTGCCGGGAGCCCCTTGCCCTCAGCCAACTACCTTCCACCCCCTCCCGGCTGTCCCCCTCTTGGAGACGTCCTCGCGCCTGTTCCTAACACTGCGCAGACATCAGTCCTGGCGGGGTGTGCGGGCCTCGTGGCCACTGCATTCACACCTGTCGCCTCCTCGTGTCTCTTGGCTTTTGCATCCTGGCACCTCGCAGGGCCGGGCGTAGCGCGGGCGCAGCGCGGGCGCTGGGCGCAGGTGACTGACGAATGACCCGCGGGCTGCTTCCCTCCGGCCCTGCAGATGACTCACTTCCTGCACGGTGGCTTCTGAGGGGTGCTGGGCACTGAGGCTTTGTGGAACCTTCCGGATGCTTGCTGTGGAAAGGCCTCATGTGGCGCTGAATCAGCCGAGTGTGATCGGAGGCCAAGCCCTCCCTGGATTGCTAACTGCGCTGTCTGTCAAATTTAGAAAGTTCTAAAGCCACCCCGTGGAGAGGCTTGGCTTCCGCTCTTCCTCGTGTGTGATTTCTTATCAAGAGTGAGATGCTCTCAGATTTCCGGATGATGGGGTTTGGAGCGCCTGGCTTGCTCAGATTCCCACTTAGGGAGTCATTAAATATGGGTTTGCAGAGAACGATGCACGAACGATGCATACCCACGGCAGGAGGAGAAGCTGTGAGGGGACCTGTGTGACCCGAAGGTCGTGTGGGTGCCCACCACCTAGTTTTCCTGCCTCCAGCAGGGGGCTCAGCCCCGATGTGCCTCAGCAACGCGCGGGGCTGCAGGCGTGCCCCACTCTCCCCTAGTCCGCCAGGGTGAACGATGCGGGGTGACCCTGGCCTCCTGCTGGTCAGAAATACTGGGCTGGTTCTTTCCAAGGCCACCAGCGCCAGCGAGCGGGTCTGTTCCACCAGTCAGCCCCTCGGCTCGAGGGAAGCCCTGACGGCGCCCGGCAGCCAGGCCTGAGAGTGGGACCCCGCAGTGCTGGCTTTCCTTGGCGCTTTTGGATGTGCTGCCTGCCACCTCGTATCATGGGTTTGGATCTCCCCCCCTTTTTTTTGTAGGTAATGGGGCTGTTGATTGACCCTGGGACCTCGCATGTGGGAAGCTGGTGTGCAACCACTGAGCCACATCGGCTCCCCTGAGTTGTTTTTTTGGTCTGTTTTGCTTGTTTGTTGTTTTCTCTTTAGGAGGCACTGGGAACCAAACCTGGGACCTCCCATATGGGAGGCAGGTGCTCAACCGCTTGAGCCACAACCGCTCCCCAGGTTTGGGCTTTTTTCTCTCTGGTTCAGAGCGGGGAAGGGGCCCCTCATGTTGCCAACCTCACATGTGGGGGCAGAGTATGTCATCGCGTGGCCTCGCAGGCGACCTGGGGGAGAGACTGGGGACATCCCCTCGCAGGCAAAGCCCAAATGGTCAGCGGCGCAGGCTGCCCAGGCCGTGTGCACTTCTTACTCACGGGGGTTTTCAGTGCGCCCTGTGCAGGGCCAGCCTTAACCCCGGGATGGGCCAGATGCCTCCTCCAATGCCAGGAAGGCCAAAACGCTGTGGCAGACAGTTTCAAAAGCTCCCATATTCAAATACAGCCACATAAATAAAATACGCACATGCAGTCTATAGTTGTTTACAGTGTGTGCACATGCGTGTGTTTGTGTGTTATATATATGTATGTACACATCTGTGAGTGCACAGTCTTTATTTATTTATTTATTTTATTATTTTTTTTTTAAAAGATTTATTTATTTATTTAATTTCCCCCCCTCCCCTGGTTGTCTGTTCTTGGTGTCTATTTGTTGCATCTTGTTTCTTTGTCTGCTTTTGTTTCTTTGTCCGCTTCTGTTGTCGTCAGCGGCACGGGAAGTGTGGGCGGCGCCATTCCTGGGCAGGCTGCACTTTCTTTTCACGCTGGGCGGCTCTCCTTACGGGGTGCACTCCTTGCGCGTGGGGGCTCCCCCACGCGGGGGACACCCTTGCGTGGCACGGCACTCCTTGCGCGCATCAGCACTGCGCATGGCCAGCTCCACACGGGTCGAGGAGGCCCGGGGTTTGAACCGCGGACCTCCCATATGGTAGACGGACGCCCTAACCACTGGGCCAAAGTCCGTTTCCCTCTTTATTTATTTTTTAAAAGATTTTATTTTATTTCTCTCCCCTTCCCCCCCCCCACCAGTTGTCTGTTCTTTGTGCATGTTCTTCTTTGTCCGCTTCTGTTGTTTTCAGTGGCATGGGAATCTGTGTTTCTTCTTCTTGTGTCACCTTGCTGTGTCAGCCCTTTATGGGTGCGGCGCCATTCCTGGGCAGGCTGAACTTGCTTTTGTGGTGGGTGCCTCTCCTTACGGGGTGCACTCCTTGTGTGTGGGGCTCCCCTAAGCAGGGGACACCCCTGCGTGGCAGGGCACTCCTTACGCACATCAGCACTGTGCATGGGCCAGCTCCACACGGGTCAGGAGGCCCGGGGTTTGAACCGCGGACCTCCCATGTGGTAGACGGACGCCCCAACCACTGGGCCAAAGTCCGCCTCCCAGTGCATAGTCTTTAAAAAGCCCTTCTCTAGCCACATTTCCTTGGCAAACATGGGAATTATCCTAACATCTGGTTTCAAAGACTGTCAAATAAGAGAAAAGAAGATCTTTCCAAGTTAGGGAAGCACATAGGAAATTAAAACAGGAATAAGCCGCTTGAGATTTTGATTCCATTTATGCTTATTTTAAAACTTGAGAAGTGTCTTGGAAGAGCTCTTTGAAGAGCCGGAGCCTGGGCGCAGGCAGTCGCTGGGTCCACTTGGCAGTGTGCTCACTCACCTCCGCGTTGCTGGGTGTAGGGTGGCCGGGCCCAAGGAGCTCTGGACACTTCCTTCCACCACGGCCCCATTTGTAGCGAGCCCTGGCTAAGTTCCTTTCGATGTGTAGATCCTATCTTTGTGACTGGCTCCCAGGTTAGACTGTTGCGTTAAACCACTGATTACCACCCCTTGGTTAACAATATTCAGCAAACGCTGCCTACTTAGAACAACAAACAGCTGGAGCTAAATTTAGCGCAGCAAAAAGCGCAGTCTCTTCTGATCATGATCGATGGCCTCACGACATGGCCAGTTGTTCACCTTTTACACTCTGCATATGGTTCCAGAAGGCCGTTCCCAAATGGGATCTACTCCCTTAATCAAAGAGCAACTCTGCTCTGACCAGAGTAGCTGCTCTTAGCATCTTGGCTATCACATTCAAGATTATAATGTTTTCCTTATGGGTAAGCTCTGCCCGAGGGCCACAGGTGGGTATTTTACATGGCAAACACGATGCTTCTACCTGGCTATTACAGGCATACGCACATTATGCTTGGAGTAACCTTGTGAGCAAATTTCAGGAATTGCACAGAATCGGGCTAGTTTGGGTCTTTTGTCTTAGAGTCCGTGTAGTTAATCGGCTGAGCAGCACGGGCTCAGGATGCGGCGTTCTGAAATAACGGGTGAGCTGGAGCCGTTCTGGACAGGTAATTTTTAGTGAGGTGAGCCAAGGAGGTTGTCTTAGTCAGCATTCTCCAGAGAAACAGAACCAACAAGGTGTGTGTGTAAAGAGATTTCTTCCAAGGAATTGGCTCACTTGATTGTGGAGGCTGGCAAGGTCAAAATCTAGAGGGGAGGGCGGCAGTTTGGAAACTCCCGGGGCGGGGGCGGCTGTTGTGAATCCGAAGCCCAGTGGGGCGGCCCCAGGCCGTGTGCTCAGACTAGAGCTGACGTTGACACGGAGGCGGAACTTCTTCTTCGGGAAATGTCAGTTATTTCTCCGAAGACCCTCAACCGCCTGGATGAGGCTCAGCCACATGGTGGAGGGTCCTCTCCTTCACGTCACTTGATGGTAGATGCTGACCCCACCTACAAACCATCTTCACAGCGACTCGACGCTAGTGTTCTACCAAACGGCGGGAGGCAGAGCCCAGCCAAGTGACACGGAAAAGTAACCACTGCAGAAGGAGTCTTGCCTCTCGCCCTTGGAATCTGTATTTGAGGACTTGAAAACACACACACATACAGGCCCCCTGCAGCCACACACGCCCGTCAGGGATGGCAAGTAGGTGTCACTACCAGGCACCAGCCAACGGCTTGGTGGAGCCCGGGCTGACTTCTCGCTGAGCAGGACGGTGAAGCAGTGGGAAGGCTCGAAGGGAAGAAGTGCTAGGGGCACGGGCACTGTGGGGCTGGGGTGACGGGCAATACAAATACAAGAGCTCTTCCGGGTGAAACTAAGGAGAGCAGAAGAACCCCACGTCTCGATGTCTTAGGTTTAGAATCTTTTGGGTGCCTTTTTATGATTCAAGCTTGTTAGAATAACTGCAGCAGGCATTCAACTCATAGTAATAGCCACCCCAAAATGCCAAGAGTTCATCTAGAATTTGTGTAGCAAGTGTACGACAAGAGACTTCAGTTAAGGCAGGAAATGGGAAAGAAAATCGTTGAGTTATACGTGAAACAATGAACATCAAGTTAAATTCATATATTATCCCTAAACCTACTTACTCACGTTTCATGATTTCCCACAATGAACTTAAACATGTTTCACAAGCTTTACTTGGATAAACACAGAAAGTATACATTTCAGTTGGGCAAAAAAAATGCTCTATAGTAAAATAATTTTCTTGGAGGGGCCTGGTCTCTCTGCATTAGAGAGCAAGGAAGGAATGTGTGACATGAAGGAGTACAGAGCAGAATAAGGTATTTATTATTTGAGTCCTTTGCCTCAGTCTCATTAGTTAACAAAGACAGGTTTTATTTCTTAATTTTACTGCACCATAAATTCAACTCCTTTGTCAGCACAGAGGGAGGCATTTTATAGCACAGCATCTGAATAAACGAAAACACTTTAAGTCTAAGTGATTTGTTTCATAGCTTCCCTTTAACCAAAGCTGACTCTCCTCTTTAAAAGATGCTCCCATTTCTGATTTCTTCTTTGTCTTTCTTAAAGAAGTGCTTTTGTTATTCTATAGAGCAACAAATACAATGTTTTCAGATGGTGTTTGTATTATTTAGAAATTGCATCCACTGCCAGTAACAGAGACCTGACCGTCGTGGCATAAATAAATTCAAAGGTCATTTTCTCTCTCCTGAAAGACTTGTGGGCGATGGCAGGCCAGCATGTGCCCAGTGGCTCTGTGACAACCCAGGAGCCGGCGCATGTGGCTTCTGTTCCGCCGTCTTTGGCAGGAGGGTTTCATCCTCAAAGCTGCCTCATCGGCCAAGGTGGAAGGAGCCCCAGCAGTCATCACGTCTGCGTTCCAGGGAGGAAGGTGGAGAAGGGGAAAGGGCTACAGTAGCCTGAGCCTGCAGTCTGTGCTTTTTTAAAGAAACTTTCCCGTAGACCACACCCCACCACCTCCTCCAAGGCTGCCACGAGCCTCCCCTGGGCCTCACCTGTCTCTGCGGCGTGAATTCCGGCCACCCTAGCAGGGGCACAGGCCGAGCAGCCTCGGCTCCTGCCCCAACGGCCTCCGCACCTGCCCAAGCTCTGCACCTGCCCCAGCGACCACTGCACCTGCCTGAGCTCTGCACCTGCCCCAGAGGCCTCAGCACCTGCCCAAGCTCTGCACCTGCCTGAGCGGCCTCAGTACCTGCCCGAGCTCTGCACCTGCCCCAGTGGCCTCAGCACCTGCCCCAGCGGCCTCAGCAACTGCCCCAGCGGCCTCAGCACCTGCCTGAGCTCTGCACCTGCCCCAGCAGCCTCAGCTCCTGCCTAAGCTCTGCACCTGCCTCAGCAGCCTCAGCCCCTGCCCGACCTCTGCACCTCTTCTTGTCCCTGAGGCCTGAGAAGCCGCGGCACCCGTGCGACCCAGGAGGACAGGAGAGCTACCGCCTCATGGATGAAGCTTTGGCTGATGGGACGTGGGGACAGTTGGAAAAGCCTTCTCTCTTCCTCTCCCTCCCAGGGTGGAAGTCCTGAGTGGCAGTAGTTCATTTGCCTCTGGGAACAGGGCCCTGTGAAATTGAGCCGTCATTGTGCTCGATGCCAAGCCATGGACACCTGCCCGCAGGCTGGCTCTTTCTCCTTCCCTGCCTTCCTTCCTCTTCCCTCACCCCGCTTCCCTGGGATTGCATCCTCTACTAAATTCGTGGTACGTAAACTTGTGTCTCAGGCTGTGCTTTCTCAGGTGTCCAGGCTAAAATGGGGCTGAACCTGGGACACGGTCCTATCCAGTTGCCAGGGAGGGTGACAACGGTGGTCCTTCAGGTGCTGGCATTGACATCTTCAGCAGAGTCAGATTTCTGTTGCTAAGGAAGAATGGGGGCCGTCTCTGCTACAGTGATGTAAAATAAAAAGGAAATTAAATTGACCTGGCCAAGGGGCCAGGGGCAGGGCTGTGCCAAGGATTCTGTCTGCAACTGGCTTTGTCTCTTCAACTGTAGGCAAAACCAGCCAGCACAGAAAAATTCCATCAGTTCTATTTAGCTAAAAGGGAGATAAAGCAGCCTCTGGGACTGTGGAGCAGGGAAAAAATTAAGATGACGCAAACGCCCCGGCTGAGATGATGTTTTGTCCTGAGCCTGGAAGAGCTGGCCTGTCCAGAGGCAGCAGCCTCCGGCCGCCGGCCCCTCTGGCATGGCGTCGCTCAGACAGGGCTGCCCAGCAGCGCCAGGGCTTGTGTCTCTCGGTGGCTGCTGCTGTGAAATGGCTTCGAGAGGCTGCTGAGCTGGCCCCAGAGGTCTATGGTTTTCGTCTTTGTTTTCAATTAACAATAGACTTTATTTTTAGAGCAGCTTCAGGTTTAGAGAAAAACTGAACAGAAAGTACAGAGTTCCCACAACCCTGCGCACACGTAGTTTCTACAATGATCATCATCCTGCATGAGAGTGAGACGGTTGTGACACTTGATGGCCCATATGTTATTAATGGAAATCCATCTTTGGTCTTGCATGGTTTTGTGGGCTTTGACAAATGCATGTCATCATCCACCATTACGGTATCACACAGAACAGTTTGCCCTAAAACGCCCTGGGATCCACCTGCTCGAGCGGCCCCTCCCCCGCCTTCCCGGCAGCCACTGCTCTTTTCACTGTCTCTGTAATTGCCTTTTCCAGAATGTCCTGGGATCATACAAATGTAGCCTTTTCAGACTGGCTTCTTTCACTTAGCAATGGGCATTTAACTTTCCCTCATGTCTTTTATTTTTTTTATTAGAGAAGTTGAAAGTTTACAGAAAAACCATATACTCCCTCCCCACAGTTTTCCCTATTATTAATATATTGCAGTAGTGTGATGTCTTTGTTACAGTGATGAAGCAATACTATAATTATGCTATTAACTATAGTCCATAACTTACATTATGGTCAACCCTTTGGGTTATACAGTTCTATGTTGTGTACGTGCTTTTTAAAACATTTTTTTATTGAAGTATATCATTCATACAGGAACTCAAACAATAAGTGTATGGTAAAGATTGCGAACTTATAAAATAAACATACATAACATCACACAGGGGTCTCATACATCACCCCTCCAACAGTTCTTTGCATTGGTGTGAAATATTCGTTACAAACTATGCAAGAGCATTGTCAAAATATTACTACCAACTATATTCCTTATCTTACATTTGGTGTATTTTTCCTGCAACCCATACTGTTTTCTAAAAATACATTTTTGTTACAGATATTGTGAACTTGCAAAACAATCATACAGATGTGTAGATTTCCTATACAACTCCACACCCTGGTGGAATATTTCTTACATATTATGAGATAATATCATCAGACTATTACCACCAATCATGGTCCATAGCATACATTTGGCACACTTTTCCCATACACCTCCATTATCAACACAGTACAGCTTGGCATTGATGCAAGAATATTATAGTATTGCTGTTAACCAGTCTATAGGTCACCCCCATTGTAGTTTTCCCATTTCTCCATATTCCCATCACCCTGTAATAATGATGTACATCTGCTCTAGGTCACAGAAGGACTCTCTTGCATTTGTACCCTTAACTACAATTCTCAACCACCTCCAGGCTCACTGTGTTATTCAGTCCCTAGATTATTCTTTAGCTTTCTTTCTATTGACATTTACTTCCCCAGACTATCTTTTTCAGTCACAATCCCGTTTATAAACCAGTTGCTACTCACTATAATGTGTTACAATCAACTCTATCCATCTCCGCACTTTTAATCAAGTTAATTAAAACTTCTAGATAGATTAAGCAGCCATAGTTTTTCTCAACCCTCCTTTTATCTCCTTATAACCTATACTCTAGGTTATAATTCCACGTGTTTATTATTTGTTTTTAGTTCATATTAATGAGAACCATGCAATATTTGTCCTTTTGTGTCTGGCTTACTTCACTTAGTATAATGTCTTCAGGACTCATCCATGTTATCACATATGCCCCAATTTCATTTCTTCTTATTGTGGCATAGAATTTCATTGAACATATATGCCACATTTTGTCTATCCATTCACTGGTGGATGGACACTTGGGTTGTTTCCATCTTCTGGCAATTGTGAACAACGCCGCTATGAACATTGATGAGCAAAAGTCTGTTTGTGTCATAGTTTTTAGTTCTTCTGGATATATTCCTAGAAGAGGAATTGCTGGATCATATGGCAGTTCTATATTTAGCTTCCTGAGGAATCGCCAAACTGTCTTCCACAGAGGCTGCACCATTTTATACTCCCACCGACAGTGAAGGGGTGTTCCTATTTCTCCACATCCTCTCCAGCACTTATTGTTGTCTGCTTTTTAAATAATGGCCATTCTCTGTGGTGTTAGATGATATCTCACTGTCGTTTTAATTTGCATTTCCCTAATAGCTAGTGATATGGAACATTTTTTTCATGTGCTTTTTGGCCATTTGTATTTCCTCTTTGGAGAAATGTCTACTTAAATCTTTTGCCCATTTTTAAATTGGATTGCTTGCTCTTTTATTGTGAGTTGTGTGTGTGCTTTTACAATTTTATTCTAGTAAAAAATACATACAAGTCAATAGGACCCCTTTTGACCAAACTCAAATGTATAATTCAGTGGTGTTAACTACATTCACAATGTTGTGCTACCATCACCACCATCCACCAAAACTTTTCCAATCCTCCAAACAAAAACTTTGTACTAAGCACTAATGCCCCATTCCCTCCCCCCACCCAGATGCCCTGTAATCTGCATTCTAGATTCTGAGTCTATGAATTTGCTTATTCTGGATATCTCATATCAGTGAAATCACAATATTTGTCCTTCTGGTCAGGCTTATTTCCCTCAACGTGTTGTCTTCAAGGGTCATTCTGGTTGTCTCATATATCAGAACTTCATTCCTTTCTATGCTGAATATTTTCCATTGTATGGATAGACCACATTTTGTCTATTCATTATCTGTTGATAGACACTTGGGTTGCTTCCATCTTTTGGCAATTGTGAACACTGGCACGTAAATATTTGTTAAAAAGAAATTGTGTTAATATGATAGAGTATGTTTTACTGGGACTCTAATTTTATACCTGAGGAAGTGCTTGGAGCTATGCATAGAAAGAAATGGATTGAAATGAAGTAAATAAACAAAAAAGAACGGCTAGAGCTGGCAAGTTGCCATGGCTAGCAACCTAGCTATTAGCCCCTCTTTACAGATGAGAAAAATCACTCGGTGTTACTGCAAAGTCTTTAAGTTTAGTGTGCATTAAATTTCTTCATTATTATAAAAAGATGTGTTTATTTTTTTCTGTGAAACTCCCTGAAGTGTGCACTTTCCTGGGTTTTTTAAAAATGTTGGTCTGCTCTGAGGAAAGTCAACTATTGCACCTGTTCTGCTATTCAAAAAGCACCTTTAATCACCTGGCAGACGCTAGCAGTAAAGGAAAGCTGCATCCTCTGCAACCCTTTGGCTGAGCTCTTAGGAGGGCTAGCTACATCTAATTTCCAAGGTCCTCTTGTTGGATTTCTCTGTAAAGGTATTATAACAACAGAACTCTTAGGACCTGCGAGATTATCTTGGGGAATTTGAACAGTTCTTGTCCTTTAATGTGCTTGCCAAGGACTTTCATTTCAAGAGTCTGTATTAGTCAGGGTTCTCCAGGAAACAGATCCGACAGAATATATATAAGATTTATTCTAGGAATTGGCTCACGAGACTGTGGGGATTGGCAAGTCTGAGTTTCGCAGGAGGGCAGGGCGCAAGTTGCCAACTCCACGTAGGTTTCAGTGAATTCCTGAGGAGAAGCTGGCTGGCTGAAGCAGTGAGGGGAATTCTTCTTTCTTTGCTGAAAGCCTCAGCCTTCCTTTAAGGCCTCCGTGATTGGATGAGACTTCTCTCGCTGTTGATTGGAGATGTAACCAGCAGCAGATGGAATCCGTGGCATGTCTTCACAGGGACCTGCAGGCCAGTGCTTACCTGACCAAGCAACTGGGCGCCATCACCTCGGCAAGTTAACGATGAACCTCACCATCACAGAGCTGGAGAAGATAATTTGCACGAGGATGACTGAAGATGTTTTCATCACTTTAACACCACTGAAGGTCAACCTGGGAAGATTAATAAAGAAGCCCTGGTATGCCACCACCGCCATGCTTGCATAAGGTGACATCCCCAAATGTGACAGTTGACAACGGGGTACAATCAGCTGCCTCGGGTAGCCCAGGTCTCCCCACGCCTCACCAGCCAGTGGGAACTAAAGAGGGCTGTAGCAATGCCAGTAGCTTACCTTTCATCGTCTCTTGCCCTCACCTGCAGACAGAGGCCCCATCCTTGCAAACTCCTCTCACAGTTTGGAGGTCCCTGGGGGTTTCCCACATGTAACCCCCTGATAGGCCTGCCTTGTGTCCCTTCCCTTCTGGGTCAAAGCCTGAGGAGCTGTGGGGACTCAGGGGCCGTGTCCCCTCCCAGTTTGTACTGTGCCCCACGACCGCAGTAGAAGCCTGGGCTACTTGTGCCCTCAGTGTTCCGTAGAGGCTGGAGGTAGCACACCTGCTTTCCTTGAGCCCTTCTCCCTGGGTTGAAGTCCTTGACGATGGACATGGAATAATTTGTGAGGCAAACACTACCATACTCAAAAGAGCTGTTCCTCTCTGCTCCCGAGGCCAAGTTCTGTGGTCCGGCTGGATATTTCTAGCCTACTCATCTCTTGGAGGGAATTTTCTACAGTTTGGCTGAGTGAGTCCTGTGAAGGCAGAGGGTACATGCGTCTGCTCGTTGCCGTGCCACCACAGAGCAGGCACACACCAGACATCTGTTCTGTCTGACTGGTGGCTTCAGTCATTTAGCGAAGAGAAGCCTTTTGGGGCTAGCCTAAATTTGGGCAAAGCCAGGACCCTCACTACCTTTAAAATGTCTCGAAGATGATCTTAGTGTACTTACTTTAGGCTCACTTGCTTTATTCCTAGAGAGCATGGAAATGGTGACAAAGTTTCACTGACAATTTTGTTACTGTTTCAACTAAGGCTTTCCCTGATTCCCACCATTTTGATGGTGATTTAAATACAGACTGAGGTGGGCATTTGCAACATGTGAACGATGATAGGGTGGCTGCCCCTGGCCACTAGTAAGCCATGTGACTTGGGAGTAGGTTGTCAGATGAAACACAGGGTGCATGGTTCCATCTGGATTTCAGGTAAACCACGAATAATTTTTTTAAGTATATGGCACACATTTGCTATGGTGAATTCAAAACAAATAGGAGATAGGGTTTGATTTTAAGGAACTTTCTAGAATGCTAGTAAGACAAGCTCTGTGGACGTTCAACTACTACAGAGGATATGTAACAAGAGCAAGGTAGTAAGAGTTGGAAGAGGCCTGAGCAGGATGCTGAGAACTGAGTCCTGAGTTGGACCTGAAGGGTATAATAGATTCCAGATCCCTGCTTGGAATCCTCGGTGATCCTGTGGGTGGAATGTGCCAGAAACAAAGGGAGTATCCTGAAGTCCAGAATCCAGGTTTTCACACAGTGAGGCACACACTACTCTCGCAGCGTAACTTCAGATCCATGTTCCAAGTTCCAGTGTGAATCACTGTGTTCCCAATTAATCGGAGCTTAACTAATACCTTTGCAAAACAAACTAATGTAAATATTCTTTACAAGTAAGTCAAGTCTCCTGCTTCTCCATATAGCCCCCTCTTAAGTCTTCAAAATGGAAGACTTTGCTACTCCTGACCTTTCTTCTTTCCTTCACTCACTCACGCAGCAAACACGAGTGGAGCACCTTCTCCTCCCCAAGCACTGTGCCGTGTACACAAAAATACGAGACAGTCCCAGCCGGGACCTTGAGGTGCTGCTTAGAGGTTCTGGAGGCTTAGCTGAGCAATGCGTGTGCACTGGCCCAGGGACCCTCTCCCCTGAGAACACCTTTTCTCACAGGCCCACCTAATCCAATCAGCTGACCGTCTCTAGTTCCTGAGAAAGCGGCTGCTGTGACAGCCAGATAGCTCTCATTAAAAAGAACCCAAGTCAAGCGGGGAAGGCAGACCGGGCGAACGTAACCAATAGGGCGCGACAGGGGCTCGTACCTGGCACCTCCGAAGCCCGGGACCCGGCGGCAGCGAGGACGCTCTGCTGGGCTTGGCGAGCAGGAGGCTGTGCGTGCTGTGCCGAGCAGGTGGCTCCCAGGGCGAGGACGGGGAAGGCTCTGGCAGGACGAGCATCTTGTGCCTCTCGGCGGAGTCCTCGCCTCGGCCTCCCGGCTCTGTGCCGCCTGCCTCAGTTCCCCGGCCAGGCTGTGGGCTCCTTTAGAGCCCCATCATCTGGCGCAGTGTCCCCCAAGTTGCGATTTGAAGTCAGTGGCTCGAGGTTGCACCTGTAATCTTCTCACGTCACTTAGGCAAGGTGACACTCACCGGCGTGTGTCATCTCGGGCAAGGGCTCTCCCTGCGACTTCTGAACAGAAGGAAAGCAATGCCTGCCTCCCAGGGCCTTTGGAGCATGAATGAGCTCACGCTCTACAACCTTACTATCCATATGAATTCCCGCATACTCACCTACAACACGCTCCTGAGACTGACTTGGAATTTAGTTGCTGCAGTGGATGGAAGAAAATGTAAGGACCTGGAGTCTAGCCCACCAGACAGTAAAAATTCTGCTGGTGTGAAATATAACCGTGTCTACAGCTCCTACACAGTGTTACGCAGCCACGCACTGCGGGCAGATCGGGCTGGGATGGTGCTCTTGGGGAGGACGCTTCGTTGGCGGATGGTTGTGCCCGAGCCCCGGATGTGTTCTCGGGAAGCGGCATCTGGAAGGGTTGACATGTTGCATTTTAAAAATGCTGTATAAAACTTTTGATGCAGGCTCAGTGTAGATAAACCATAACTTGTAACTAAAGTTTAAGAAAATAAATTTGGGGAAAAATTAAATGTTCTCTCCATTCCCCTCCGTGAACTGGGAAGAGCCGGCCGCAGTTCTCGTTTGCTGGCGGGCACCATGTTGCTGGGCAGCGGCTTCTGAAAACCTCTGGTCTGTTAGAAGCAGCAGTTTGGAGTGGACCATGTGTTAAATCATTTTCACCGGGGGGTCGACCCTTTCTTATTCAGGCATCTTTCCAAAGACAGACCAGCCTTTTGAGAGGTGGGCCGTTTTTGGGAATAGACACTTTCTTGAAGAATAACAGAAAACTTATTCTATTATTATAATATTATTCTGTTAATGCCTATAACATTATTCTGAATGGCTATAAAAGGCCCCGTTCTCCTTACCTTTTCCCCCAACTCAGCTGCATTCTGGGGGCGGGGAATGATTGGTGTCATCAGTGCCACGTCACAGCTCTCAATCTCACGTGTCTTCCGACTGCCTGCTCCCCACTGGGGCTGGAGAGAGGCGGCTAAGGCTCGGGGGTCCCCGCAGCTAGGCTCGGTTCCCTTTTTCTATCCTTGTTCTGTAGCACCTTAGAGTGACCTCAGGCTCCGTCCGTAGCTGGGTGGCGTTTCTGTCCTCCCCCCTGACATGGTCTCCTGTGACGATGAAGCGCAGGACAGAGGGTTTAAGAGACGTGGTCTGTAGGAAAGGGGGGGGGGTGGGACCCCATAGACTAAAGAAAGCCTTTTTCCTCTGAAGAACATTGCAGCGTAAATGTCAATGTATCTGCCTCTCCAGTGGCATTTGCTGGCACATCCCTCCTCAAAAGTCCCCTGTGCTCTAGCCACAGGAGGGGCTATGATGGCACGAGCAGTCCCTGTCTTCCCAGAGTTGCGATGCAATTACTCTCCAAACACACTCTGTCTTTGCATACGTTATTCCTTTTGCTTGGAGTATCTTTCCCCCCATTATCTGCTGGGATGCTCCTATTCATCCTTCAAAGCCCTCCTCAAATGTTACCTCTTCTGTAAAACTTTCTTAAAACCCCAAGGCAGTTAGTTCATTCTTTCCCCGGGCTCAAACAGCACTTTTAATATCTCCTTTATAGCACTTAGCAGTTCTGTTCTAACTTACCTGCTCCTCTGTCGGCAGGCCTGGGGCACACCTGCCCCCAAGCTCTCTCTCTTGCTGCTGGAATCTTGACCTTGCGCAGCTCTCCAGCTTCAGAAAGGCTGGCCTCCTCCCAGCCCCTGGCGCATCTGGATCAGGCTGAGCCCGCGACGGCCATCCAGCCTGCCTGCCGGGGAGCGGCTGGGCCCAGCACGCTGCGCTCCTGGAGGACGGGCGGGTGGCGACCCTGCTCACAGCCCAGTGCGCGGGAGGATCGCCAGGGCCTTGGTGAAGGGCAGATTCTGAGCCAGGAGGGCTGGGACGGGATGCGCGTCTCCAGCAAGCCCCCAGGAGAGAAGCTTCCAGCTGAGGACCACGCCTGGGCCAGCGAGCTCGGGGGCTTCTCGGGGAAGGTCCCTTGATGAGAGGAGACGACTTCCGGGGCTGGGGGTCGGCCGCGGGAGGCCAGCTGCGGGGGCTGCTGCAGGGACGCGGCCTGCAGGGGTGGCAGGAGGAGGGGTGGGTCGGGGTGGAGGGCATTTCTCGCCCTGGGGGCGCCTGCCCAAGGACCCCCGCCCTCGCCCGCACAGTGCTGAGCCCCAGCCAGCATCCAGCTTGCCGGACGGACGCACAGGAGGCGGCGCCCTGCGCTTCCTGCGCTCGCAGTCTCCCTTCCCGAGCTCCGTGCGGGGCGCCTGGCGGCTGTGGCCAGGAACAGCATTGCAGCCAGGCTCTGGGCCACAGGCAGCGCTGGGGCCTCAGGGGCCTGAGCTGGGCCGTGGACTGGCGTTTTGGGCCAATCTTCTGTCACCTGCTTCGGGAGGGACGAGGAGGGCGCCGCCGGGGGTGGGACTCGGCCGCGTTGGAGATGTCACGGGGCTCGCTTTGGGGACCAGTGGCCCTGCCAAGCCATCTCCCTGGGGATGTGGCAGTGCGGGGCGCAGCGCTTTCCCTCGCAGTCCTTCCCTCCTGCTCTGCCCACGTGGAGGCGCCCGTGCCCCCGGCCAGGCCTCTCGAGGGGCCCCTTGGCTTCAGGTGCTGCACCCCCTCCTGACACCCCCCAGCCCTGCTGGTGGAAACCCTGGCCAGGCGCCACGCTCGGCACGTGCCCCGGTGCTCCTCGCCAGCACTGAAGGGCACCCAGGCTTCTCCCCTTTCCTGGGGCTTTGTGGGCGCCCAGGCCTCACCTCCCCGTGGGCTCTGCGCTCCCCGAAGCTGCGCGCTGCCCCTTCCTTACCCGGAACCGTGACCCCTACCACCGGGGCTACGATATCGCGAGTCGCTGGTCTGGATTAGGTGGGACCAGCTGGTCCCTGTCTACGGAATGGGCAGAAGGTCGGGACGTCCCCAGGAGCCCAGGGGAGGACAGCTGCCCAGACCACAGCCCGCCTCCCCACAGGGCACCTGCCCGTGCCCAGGTCGGCCGGCCTAGGGGCCCACGAGCCCCGTCTGGGCCACCCTGTCTCCCAAAGTGCCACCTGCGCTGGCTGGGGCGCAGTCTGTCGCTCCTAGAGCTAGTCCAGGGGCTGCTCGGGGCCACGGTGGGCGGTCACAGGGCTGTGGAAGCACTGGGAGGCCCCTGGGAGACCCCTGGGAGAGCCCTGCAGAAGCCCCTGGAGAGGGCCCAGGAGATCCTTGGAGCTCCCCTGGGAGAGCCCTGGAGAGGCCCTTGCAGAGGCTCTGGAGACTCCTGGAGAAGCCCCTGGAGAGGCTCTGGGGAGGCCCCTGGGAGACCCCCGGGAGAGCCCTGGGGAGGCTCCTGGAGAGGCCCTGGAGTGGCCCCGGAGACCCCTGGAGAAGCCCCTGGAGAGGCCCCTGGAGAAGCCCTGGGAGGCCCGGGAGGTCCCTGGGACCCCCCCCTCCCCTGAGAGCACTGGAGAGCCCAGGGAGGCCCCCCGAGGCCTGCGTCCGGGAAGGTTAGACTTGCCTGTGGCCCGTGTGGCCCGGGGAGCGCCGGCCGCTGCGCCCACGAGAGCAGACTCGGTGGCTGAGACCTGCACCCCTGCGGCCCTGGGGGCCCAGTGCTGAGAAACCACCCGCCTTTCCCGTCAAAAGAGAAAATTCTGTTTAGCCTAGATGAAACACATTAAAAAAAAATCCTGGCCTTGGTCCAGCGAGTTTCCACGTCGCCGCCGCCCCCTCCTCCCCCACCCCTTCCCTGCCCACCTGCGGCGTCCGACCCCAGGTGCCCTTCAAGCCTCCTGCCCACCGGCCGCCTCTCTGGCCAGGTGGTGGCCTCGAGGGAGGGTGGCACGGGGGGGATTGTTAACACCAGGGGGTCCCGGTCTGCCTCGGAGGGGCTCGCGGGGAGCCGCCCTCCAGCAGCCTTCCCGCGATGTGGGCGGGTGAGCGCGGAGGCCGCGTGCGGGGCCGAGCTCCTAACCGCGGCGGCTGGACGCTGCAGACGTCGATTGAGCTGGGTCCCGGGGCCGAAGCCCCTGCGTGGGCAGGGCCACGTCTGCAGGCCGTGGGCTCCACACCGTCCTCCACTCCCCGAGCCCCCGGGCGCTGCCTGCGGTCACGTGGCCATCTCCTGCTGCGTCTGTCCGTGTGTCCCTCCTGCTAGGACTGCAGTCACATCGCATGAGGCCCAGCCTTCGCAGTGTGGCCTCCTCTTCATTAGCCACATGACCCTGTGTCCCGGCAGGCTCCCACGGGCAGGCCCGGGTGGGGACCCGGCACGCCTTTTTGGGGGGACACTTCCACTCACAGCAGCTGTCAGCTGGAATCTAGGAAGACGGGGAGCAAGGAGAGGCCCGAATGCCAGAGGCCAGCGGGGAGAGCGCTCCAGCGGGGGGGGGGGGGGGGGGCGGGGCCAGGAGCCTGGCAGCGCAGGGCAGAGAGGGGCAGGGTGGGCGCAGGGGGTGAGTGGGGGGGAGCAAGTGACAGGGAAGGGCCTCGTGCGCCGTGTCCTCGTAGCTGGGCATGCCGGGCAGTTGGGTTTCCTGGGAGCTGCAGTGGGAAGCCCCTGGAAGGGCCTCAGCCGGGGAGGGACCGGATCTTATTTATAAAGATTGGCGGCTGCACGAGGGACAGGCGATGGGCACGAGGAGGCGGGGGCCACCCCGGAGGGTGTTGCCAAAGTCTAGGTGGGAGGTGATGGAGAGGGGGCTCGGGGTGACCCAGGAGCGAGGGAAGAAGGGGTCAGACCCGGGCCTCTTTTACAAGTAGAGCCAGCGTTCTTAGGAAGGGTTTGAAACTCAGTGGGAGGAAAGGAGACGAGTGGGGACGGCTCCTGGGGTTTTAGACGAGCTGCTAGGTGGACAGTGGCGCCGCTTCTCAAGACGGGTGGGCTCGAGGGCGGGAGATGGCCAATTGGGGGAGAAAATGAATGGTTTTGCTTTGGTCCTGTAAAGTCGTGATGCCTCTGGGGCGAGCCAGGCGGGAAGTAAAGCTGGCGGTGGTGTTACTGGGTTCTACCTAGGTTCTTGGCCGTGCTGCAGAAGTGAATTTCAAGAGCACGCCGGGTGAGCTAGGCCAGTAATTTATTCAGGTAGGGAGGGAGGAGACATGGGAGAAAATAACAGAGCAGGGGTCCCAGGTAGAGAGGAGGGCGGTGAAAAGGGATGAAGAGGGCTGATTTACAGGCTGTAATTCCCATTATAGGTTATAAACCCTCAGGGTTACTTGCATCGCCAGGTGGCAGGGGAAAAATGGCGACAGCGGCGGCGCACAGAGGGCAGGACAGGTCCGCAGGCAAGAGAGTAAGGCGAGAGGGCGCAATCCAGCCTCGCGGTTTCTTTTAAATTGCTAATTATTCCGCCCCCTTGCTAATGGAAGGGGAGGGGGTTTCAGCTGTTTGTTGTTTGGATTGATTACCCCCTCCATCCATCCCTTAGTGAGGACCCAATGATAAGGTCCCTAGGGAACACCCGGGCTTTTCCTTGCTCCCAGGAAGGAGTCTTGGTTCTGGGTAGCAGAATCCTGGGGGTGGGGGTCCTCCAACGGCCATCTTGGGGGTTTCTGATGTCCACGTGGGCTCTCTGCCAGGTTCCAGACCCATCTATTAATTCCCTGTCTTATTAACCTGCTTCTGTGGGGTAGGCAAGTCTGAATCTGATGGAAGAGTTCTGGGCTGGAAGACACTTATTTGAGGGTCAACAGAGGCTTGACAGTCTCTCAAACCACGGGATGAAACCGCCTAAGAGCAGGTTGTAGGCAGGAGAAGACCCCAGTGAGAAGCCTGGGGCCGTCCAACACTGGGAGGCTCGGGATGGAAGACTGGGACGGCAAAGGAGGTGGGAACAGGTGTGCAGAGGTGGGCGGGTAACAGGTGTGCTGAGGGAGGCGGGGAACAGGTGTGCGAGGGAGGCGGGAACAGGTGTGCAGAGGTGGGCGGGTAACAGGTGTGCAGAGGGAGGCGAGAAACAGGTGTGCAGAGGTGGGCGGGTAACAGGTGTGCTGAGGGAGGCGGGAACAGGTGTGCAGAGGGAGGCGGGCAACAGGTGTGCAGAGGGAGGCGGGGAACAGGTGTGCAGAGGGAGGCGAGAAACAGGTGTGCAGAGGTGGGCGGGGAACAGGTGTGCTGAGGGAGGCGGGGAACAGGTGTGCAGAGGGAGGCGGGGAACAGGTGTGCCGAGGGAGGCGGGGAACAGGTGTGCAGAGGGCGGCGGAGAACAGGTGTGCCGAGGGAGGCGGGGAACAGGTGTGCCGAGGGAGGTGGGGAACAGGTGTGCAGAGGGAGGCGGGGAACAGGTGTGCAGAGGGAGGCTGGGAACAGGTGTGCAGAGGTGGGCGGGGAACAGGTGTACAGAGGGAGGCGAGGAACAGGTGTGCTGAGGGAGGTGGAGAACAGGTGTGCAGAGGTGGGCGGGGAACAGGTGTACAGAGGGAGGCGAGGAACAGGTGTGCAGAGGGAGGTGGAGAACAGGTGTGCAGAGGTGGGCGGGGAACAGGTGTACAGAGGGAGGCGAGGAACAGGTGTGCAGAGGGAGGTGGGAACAGGTGTGCAGAGGGAGGCGGGAACAGGTGTGCCGAGGGAGGCGGGGAACAGGTGTGCAGAGGGAGGCGGGGAACAGGTGTGCAGAGGGAGGCGGGGAACAGGTGTGCAGAGGGAGGCTGGGAACAGGTGTGCAGAGGGCGGAGAACAGGTGTGCAGAGGTGGGCGGGGAACAGGTGTACAGAGGGAGGCGAGGAACAGGTGTGCAGAGGGAGGTGGAGAACAGGTGTGCAGAGGTGGGCGGGGAACAGGTGTACAGAGGGAGGCGAGGAACAGGTGTGCAGAGGGAGGTGGGAACAGGTGTGCAGAGGGAGGCGGGAACAGGTGTGCAGAGGGAGGTGGGGAACAGGTGTGCAGAGGTGGGCAGGGAACAGGTGTGCAGAGGTGGGCAGGAGCCAGGGGAGGCCTGGGTAGGCAGTGGGTGCTGCTGGGAGAGCGCGTCAGAGCGCGCCGAGAACCGACCCATCCTGTAGGCGCAGTGTGGCACCTCAGTGGCCCCGGGAGAGGCGGTTCCGGTGGCAGGGACAAAAGCGGGGCCGCAGCAGGAGGAGAAGGAAGTCCTGTGTCTTGGTTGCGGGGCCCGTCCTCTCCCCCACCCTGACTTTAGGTTCAGCTCCTGGACCACACCTGGGTGCACAGGACCCAGAGACCGCTCTGGGCTGGGCTCCCGCCGAGGTGGGGGCAAAACCTCCCTCGACCTCTCGTGTCAGCACCCAGGAAAGTGGGGTGCCTCTGAGGAAAGCGGGGGATCTGCTTCCTGGGATCTTCGCCTCTGAGCCGTCCTTGCTCCTGGGGGCGGTGCCCCCATCCCGCTCGGGGGCTCGTGCGGAGCCAGGAGCTGCGGGCAGGGCACGGGCGTCAGGAGAGGTCCCCTTTGCCGGTCTCTGCGGTAACGAGTCTCCTGCTCTGGCCAATTTCAGGCCACCCCTGTAACCTCCACCGGCTCACAAAATCCCCGCGTCTGGCCCGGTGGGCACAACCCCGGCTGCCCGGTCCAGCCAATGGCCAGCGGCAGGGACCCAGGTGAGAGTGGCAGGGACCCAGGTGAGAGTGGCAGGACCCAGGTGAGAGCGGCAGGGACCCAGGTGAGAGCGGCAGGGGCCCAGGTGAGAGGCAGGGGCCCAGGTGAGAGGCAGGGGCCCAGGTGAGTGGCAGGGGCCCAGGTGAGAGCGGCAGGGGCCCAGGTGAGAGCGGCAGGGACCCAGGTGAGAGCGGCAGGGGCCCAGGTGAGAGCAGCAGGGGCCCAGGTGAGAGGCAGGGGCCCAGGTGAGAGCAGCAGGGGCCCAGGTGAGTGGCAGGGGCCCAGGTGAGAGCAGCAGGGACCCAGGTGAGCGGCAGAGCCGCCCAGCCCCCCACGGCGACTTTGTCTGTTCCTTCGGTCCCCTGTCCCTGCACAGCCCTTCCTCGAGGCTTTCTCTTAGCGCCTTGTGAGGTGAATCCTGGGGCAGCCAACACACCTGGGGCCTTGGCCGCATGGTTTACGTTCCATTTTTTCTCGTAGTGTCAAGCAGACAGCTGTGCCTTTGGCTAGTGCTCCTGTCCCTGGGATCTGTGCAGACCAACAGGAGGAACCAGCTCAAGCCAAGCGCCCCTGCAGCGTGGCCCTCTCAGCCGCCGGCGCGGTAAGGCGAGGCTGGCGGGGCCGGGCCGGGCGCAGTCGGGACGCGGGAGCTTCCGAGGGAGCCCAGGAGGTCAGCGGAAACGGCCGTGTGAGACCCTTGGCTTCTGGCCTCAGGACTCAGCAGATTCCTGCGGCGCGGGGGGTGCTGGGAGCCCAGGGCTCAAGGCAGCCCTGCGCGCGGGTCAGAGGACACCAGCCTCAGCCGCCTGTGCTCGGGGCGATGGCTCCCCCAGGGCGGCGGGGCCTCGGTGCAGAGTTAAATTGAGCTAAATTGAGCCATACTTCTGCTGCCTCTCAGGCTGTCAGCTGAAATTCATTCCACCGCGCTGTAGTTTTCCTCCGTTTCTTTCTCTCGTGGATGGATGGAAAGCGTTTTAATTAAGTTCCGTGCATCACAGCACAGGGGCTTAGAGACCAGGGCGAGGTGTTTGTGCAAACGCTTGGCAAAGTTCTGAACATGAAGTAAACAGAAGGGGAGAGCTAGCACTGCCTTGCTCAGATGGAGAAACCACAGCCCGCTCCCCGAGGGCCCCCCCTCGACCTAGACTGGCAGACAGAGGCGGGCACCCCCTGTCCAGGAGCGTGGGCCCAGCACTCTCGGTTGGAGTATTACCACCTTTTAGAGCTGGACGTCCCTGGAGAGCAGGACCTGGTACTTAGTCCGGCTGCACAGGTCACCCCCTTTTGTGCCAGGAGTTCTGCTGAGCGGACCTCCTGCCTGCAGTTGTGCCTTGTGTCCTCATAACAATGACACCACGGGCGGGGCAGGCGAGAGAAAGGGCAAGCTCTTGGCAGCCGTTCGTGCTCGTGCTCGGTTCTCTCCTGGTACCGGAGCCCCTTTGCTGGAGGGCAGTTAGAGGACGCTTCCTGCCAGGGAGAAGTGACCCCCGCTCCCCCCACACATAGGTGGAGGGGCGTGGGGGCGTTGAGAATAAACTCCAGCCGCTTTGCAGCTTGGCCCAGCACATTCTGGCCAGACCAGACCGATCCGCTTTCGATGCCAATGGTAATCTGATCCTTTCCTCTAGGACTGGTGGGGACCCTCGCCCCGTGCTCCAAGGTTCAGGCTTTGGGCTCAGCAGCGGTTTAATCTTTAGAGGGTCATTTGCTCTCTGCCACGAGGCTGTCCTGGGGAGGAGGCCATTCCCACCCGGCCACGGGCCACCCTGCACGTCGCAGCGCCCTGTCCAAACAGGAACAGGCCGGTAGGAAACGTTAATCAAGCGTGGCTCTTACAGATGGGAAAATGGTGCGGGCGGTGGGCAGTGCAGGAGAGGCGTCCTCTCCTGTTGGTGCATCGGCGGGCCCAGGGGGCCGGTTGCCTAGCAACGCCCAGTGGCTCCCAGCCAGCACCAGGCAACAAGATGCAATCTGCCGCAGCCTCCGGGCGGCGTTTTCTCCTGGTTCGTAGGCGACACGTAGGCATTCCAGAAGCATCTGATTATGCTCCACGTCATTTGCTTCGCTGTCTGCATCACGTACCCCATCTCCGGTCTCCTCAGTCCCTCCCTCCTTCTGATGTCAGAGGAGATCTAAACCAGGAGGCGGGGTGGGGGAGTTTTGCCCATTTCAGGGAATGGGAAAATGAAATTTGAGCCGTTTTGGTTACAGTGAGCATTTCCCCCTTTTTGGCTGACGTCAGCTCTCTGTGGTCATCTTCAAGCCTTCTTTTTTTTTTTTTTAATTTTTAAAATTTATTCCCTCCTCCCCAGTTGTCTGTTCTCTGTGTCCATTTTGCTGCGTGTTCTTCTTTGTCCGCTTTTGTTCTTGTCAGTGGCACAGGAATCTGTGTTTCTTTCTGTTGTGTCATCTTATTGTGTCAGCTCTCCGCGTGTGTGGTGCCATTCCTGGGCAGGCTGCACTGTCTTTTGCGCTGGGCGGCTCTCCTTACGGGGCACACTCCTTGTGCGTGGGGCTCCCCTACGCGGGGGACACCCCTGCGTGGCAGGGCATTCCTTGCGCGCATCAGCACTGCACATGGGCCAGCTCCACACGGGTCAAGGAGGCCCAGGGCTTGAACCGCGGGCCTCCCATGTGGTAGACGGACTCCCTAACCACTGGGCCAAGTCCGCTTCCCTTCAAGCCTTCTTAATGACAGACAACTTTGTAGATATACGAAGAGCAATTAACTGATGACAGCAAAGGAAGCCAGGTGCCATCTTTCACTCAGCAGCCACTTTACCCGCCTGTGTGCCCACTGGAAGTGTTGGCAACTCTCTCTGTGTTCCTGCTTTTCCACTTTTGAATCCTCATGATAATCCCATTATTATTTTTGCCTCGTGGTTGAGAAACAGGCAGCTCAGTTTCCCCAGACAGTTACTTGAGGACTCTGAGTAGAACCCGGTGGCTCCTCAGAGTGGCCTGGGCCCCGGGCTGCTCGCTGGAGACCAGCATCGAGAGGGACACTCACAGCAGGCTGCCATGCCTGGCACGGCCATTGCTTTGCCTCCCATGCTGACGGTAACCCAGAGGGACCCAGGAAGGGGGCAGGGGCGGCTGGGCCTCCTGAGGGCCGAGGGCTTCCCGGCTCTCCTCAGAGAAGCCCCCACGTTGCGGTGGCGATGCTTGGTTCTGCCGAGTGACCTTTCCTTTCAGACGGTGCAGGGAGACACGGTGTTGTGGGGTCACCTCCGAGGAGAAAGGGAGAGAAGCAAGATGGGGTTCAGCCCCCACCCCAGGCCTCCCCCCACCTTTTTTGGCTTTATTTTCCCTCCCACCATCCACACACACACATGCTGTTCTCTGCCTTGCCGAGACGGCCTTGTGTGCCCAGGCGAACATGACTCAAAGTCATTCAAAATGAGACGTACTTATTATTAATTAATTTCCTCCTTTCGGAGGTGACTTCAGAAGCTAATATTCGCATGCACTTACTGCTTTATCCTCTCCAGGGGGGCGGGGAGGCGATTTGAAAAGAGATTGTTTGACTTCAAGGGCAGAGCTTGTAGCAGTGGAGTTTGAGAGGTGTACCGGGTGTGCTGGGGGGTGAAGCGGGAGGCCTGGGGCTGGGGAGGGGGATGCTCGGAGGTCCTTCAAGTTCACGAACGCCCCCTCCGGCCCCAGCAGTTCCGCCCAGGTTGAGGGGCGGCTGGGCCCCTCCCTGCTCAGCAACCCCATACGCAGCAGTCTTTGAAAGGCACTTGACACCGTTTTAAAAAATAAAAGTACATTAGGAGAGTTTATTCAAATGGGTCCGGAAAAGGCCACGGAGACCAAGAGAAGTGAATAGTGATGGAGCGCAGTGCGCCGGCCTGATCCGGGGCCTTGACCACATTTTCTCTAGCAGCCCGGGAGGGGTGGAGGCTCACAGAACTGCAATTCAATTCACGGTGGATATTGAATAGGAAGTGATGGAGAATCTCGGGGAGGGAAGAACGGCACCCCGAGAGAATGTGATGCGTAAAAGACAAAATAAAATTCAGCATTAGCAGGTGAAAAGAAATCCCTTCTCAGCATGACTGGTGTGGAAAGAGCACAGGCCCAGCGACTCATCATGTCCAGGCATGGTCCTGAGGGATTGGGAGGTGTTGGCTCATTTGGTCTTTTCAGTAACATCAAAAAGTAGGTGCTGTTGTAATTTCCGTTGTGCAAATAAGGAAACTGAGGCAGGAAGAGGTGAAGTGGCTTCCATGAGGTTCACAGGTGGTAAGTTGTCTAGAAATTTAAAAAATTAAAAATCCCTTTGAGTCTTTTTACCTGTGTTTTTCCCCTCTAGAACGATAAAGCTGTAGTATAAACATGCTTTTAAAACATTTCTTGTTCTTTGGATGTAGTAGGAATACGTGTTTTGGGTATTAGCCTATGGATAACCTAGATAGGGAAATGCTTTTTAAGAAGATGCTGGTAGCACTTATGTCAGTCCTGCAATAAACGTGGGCATCAAGTTAGCCTGCTGTTTTCGGGGCAGCCTCAATGGACTTGCTTCTCAGAAGGCACTTGTCATGAGAGCAGGGGTCTTCACTGCTCAGTTCACGGATGCGCCATCAGCTTCTAAAAGAGGGTCTGCCACAAGCAGGCATTCAAGAGAGAATATTGAATGCATTTCTATGAGTCCACATGGACTTAGCATCAGATTTGACTTGGGAGGTGGTGGTTTTAATGGCAGAGACAAGGGATATGGATGTCAGGTAACGAAACATTTCTGCTCTGTGGACCTGGAGATCGGTGCTGTGGCACCACCACCATTTCTACTGTGTACCCTTGGGCACATCATATGCAGGTTCCTTGCCCAGAAAGGGGATCGTGAGGGCACCTTTTCTCCTGTCTTCACAGGGTTGGGACAATCAAATGAAAGCTGAGAAGGCATGTTATAAACTCTAAGGCACGGCACAGATGTTAGCTATCGTCATACAGTTGTATTGCAATGTTACCCTGTGTTTACCCACTCAAATAAATTTACTATAGTTCTCAGATAGTCCATCACTTCAGAGCAGATGGCAGTAGACTTCATTTTTTTCCAGGGTGAACTTCAGAATCTTTGGGTGTGGGACCCAGGAATGCTATAATTAAAAATATGTGTGCATTCAACACATAGAAATCATTTGTATTCTAAGGTAGCAAGGAATAAGCCAAAAAGGAAATTAAGGGAATAAATCCATTTTTAATAACATCCAAAGAATCAAGTATCTAGGAATAAATTTAACTGAGATGAAAGACTTATATGCTGGAAACTACAAAACGCTGCTGAGAGAAATTGGAAAAGACCTAAGTAAATGGAAAGACACCCTGTGTTCATGGATTGGAAGACTTAATATTCTTAAGATGTTGATACTACCCAAAGATATTTACAGATTTAGTGCAATCCTTATCAGAATCCCCATGGCTTTTTTACATAAATGGCAAAGCCAATCTTGAAATTCATTATGCAATTGTAAGGGGTCCCAGATACCCAAAACAATCTTGAAAGGAGAACAAAGTTGGAGGATGCACACTTCCTGGTTTTGAAACTCATTTCCAACCTATACTAACTGTGGTACTGGCATAAGGAGACATGTACAGACTGTGGGATAGAATTGAGAATCCAGAAATTAACCCTTATATCTATGACCAACTGATTTTCGGTAAGAGTGCAAAGATCAGTTAGTAGGAATAGAAGAGAGTCTTCAACAAATGGTGCCGGGACAACTGGGACAGCATATGCACAGAATGACATTAGACCCCTCCCTTACACCATATGGAAAAACTAACTGAAAATGGACAAACGACCTAAATGTAAGAGATAAAACTCTTAGAAGAAAACAGAGGGGTAAAGCTTCATGACCTTGGATTTGGTGATGGATTCTTTTGTATAAGACCAAAAGCATGAACAATAAAACTAAACACGATTAACCGAACTTCATCATAATGAAAAACTTTTGTGTATCAAAGAACATTACCAAGAAAGTGAAAAGACAGTCTACAAAATGGGAGAAAATATTTGCAAGTCACACATCTGATAAGATGTAGTATCCAGAATATATAAAGAATTCAACAACAAAAAGACACAACCAAGTTTAAAAATTGTCAAAGACTTGAACAGACATTTCTCGAAAAATATATTCAAATGGCCAACAAACATGTGAAATGATGCCCAACACCATCATTTGAAAAGTGCAGATAAAAGCCACAATGAAGTACCATTTCACATCCACTAGGGTAGTTATAATTAAAAAAAAAAAAGAAAAATAATAAGTGACAAAGATGTGGAAAAATGGGAGCCCTCCTATATTGCTGGTGGACTGCCATGTGATCCAGCAATTCCATTCCCAACTATATACCCAAATGTACTGAAAACTGTACTCAGGCAATTGCGTACGTGTGTATACACATGTTCAAAGCAGCGCTGCTCCCAAGAGCCAAAAGGTGGAAACAGCCCAAATAGCCATCAGTGGATGAGTGGATAAATCAAATGTGGTCCTCCGGAAAAAGGACTGATGTTCTGGAACATGCTACAGTGCACCTTGAAAACATTATGCTAAGCTAGACATGAAGGGTCACATATCATAGGGCTCCATTTATATGAAATATCCAGGGTAGGCAAATACCTAGAGACAGAAGAGAGATTGGTGGTTGCTAGGGGCTAAAGGGAGGAGGGAATGGGGAGTGATTGCTAAATGGATAAGTGGTTTGATTTTGGAATGATGAAATGCTTTGGAACTACTAGATGTGGTGTTTGTTATAACATTGTGAATGCACTAAATATCACTGGATTTTTGGCCTTAAAATGGTTAACTTTTCTGTAACCTCAGTAAATTATTTTTAAGAATAAATAAATTTTAAAAATGGTTCCATTTGATTGTATTGGTCAGCCATGTCTGAGAATGACACGTGAAGAGAAAAGGTGCTTCCTGCGGGGATAGCACTAAGAGGCCGGGCTGGGAGACAAATGGCCAGAAGGCCAGTAAGTGGCCCAAAGATGCTGAAGGTTGAGGGATACTGGGCAATCTTGAGTTTGGGCGGTGAAGAAGAAGTCACAGGAGATGGAGTCAAAGCCAAGGTCAGAGGAGGCCTTGTACACTGACCTCGGGGGTCCCATTACTCGGCAGAGCGCCGCTGTGCTCGGGTCTGTGTCGGGAGTGGGAGCTAACTCGGTTCTCACTGGTCCTGGCAGCTGAAGTTCATCCTGCCCAGAGAGGCTACTTGTTTCTTGGGTCGTTTCATACCATAAATTGAGCTTAGGACTTAGAGACGAGCTCCTCCCGGATCAGGGTGGGCCCCAAACACAATGACAGGTGTCCTCAGGAGAGAAGAGGAGGGGCGAGGATGCACAGAGGAGAAGGCCACGCAAAGCTGGTGGCTGTGTTAGTCAGCCTAAGGGGCGCTGATGCAAAATGCCAGAAATGGGTTGGTTTTTATAAAGGGTATTTATGTGGGGTAGGCGCTTACAGATGCCAGGCCATAAAGCGTAAGTCACTTCCCTCACCAGGCCTATTCCCACGTGTTGGAGCAAGACGGCTGCCGACGGCTGCCAGGATTCAGGCTTCCTGGGCTCCTACGTTCCTGGGGCTGGCTTTTCTCTGGGTTCAAGGTTCCTCTCTTCCTGGGGCTGGCTGCTTTTTCCTCTGTGAGCTGACTTCCCACGGCTCCAGCTTAAGTCTTTAGCATCAAACTCCAACATCAAAACTCCAACATCAGAAACCCTCAACACTGTCCTTCGCCCTGCCTTTTATCTGCGAGTCCCCACCCACCAAAGGATGGGAACTGAACACCCTAGTGGCACAAGAGGTTTACCTGATTATTTAATCAAGGAAACCTCTGAATCCAGTATAATCTAATGTGCCCAGAGGAACAAACCGGTTTACAAACATAATCTAATATTTCTTTTTGGAATTCATCAATAATATCAAACTGTCGCAGTGGCAGAAACTGGAGTGCTGTGCCCACAAGCCACGGAGAGCCAAGGGCTGCTGCAGACACCACTGGGAAGGGGCTGGTTGGCGGCTCCCATGGGTGACACCTGCCTCTGGGGCTCACAACCCCCAGGGCTGTCAGAGGCTACATTTTGGCATTTGTTCTGCAGCCCCGGGAGAGGAAGGCAGGCTCCTGCCGTGGTCCAGGCGTGGCTCCCACCCCAGCCCCACGCTGTGCAGCCCCTCCTACGACCTTTCTCCTGCCGTGGTGTTGTCGATTCTCACGCTGGGCGTTCTAGTGCCGATGGAAATCTAAAATTTGTCTTACAAGCTGTGTACAAGCAGGACCTCCAAGTTTGAGTTCTCAAAGAGAAGTCACCTAGAGGCAAAAGGG
Source organism: Dasypus novemcinctus (assembly GCF_030445035.2). Classification (NCBI taxonomy): domain Eukaryota; kingdom Metazoa; phylum Chordata; class Mammalia; order Cingulata; family Dasypodidae; genus Dasypus; species Dasypus novemcinctus. The sequence goes on along the minus strand of NC_080687.1, from coordinate 6,544,039 downwards.
TATCGTTTTGTAATACTTATGAAAAACCACCAAGATAAAGACTGGCTTTTATTGCATTTTCTGCTGAAATGTCACATGAAATAAAAATAAACATGCAGATATTAGCTGTCCTTTAAACTATGCTCCTCTGACTTGTATGTTTTAGAGAATGCAAGATGAAAGAAAATGGTATTGTTTCGCTATTGAAAACTCATTTTTTTCCCCTAGTACTTGACAGCATAAGACAAAGTGGACCAATTTCATTTCATCTCCCAGGTGGGTGATGGTTATTCAGATAACCATCATAAGGAAATGCTTTCTAAATATTTAAAAGGTGGTGGCATAGGAGAACCACATCCAGGAAATCAACTGTGGCCCAGGATGAAGGGAACGAGGGGTTCCAATGCTCCTCAGCACCCAGCAATGTGTTTTGCACCCACTGCACAAAATAGTTTTTTCACCCACGGCTGGTGGCGAGATGCAGTAGAATCACCTGCAAAGCATGTTGCAAATGTCAATTCTTGGGCCTCATCCCAGGCCAACTTCAAGTATCAGGCACGAGGCCCAGGGACTGGTGCTGTAACATCACGAATCACTGCAGGTGGCTTTTTAAGTTTCTTTTTCATTCTTTTTTGCAGGTGGTTTTTAAGCCCAGTAAAGTTTGAGGACCACAGTCATTGACAAACGTTTTCTGTGCTGTGTGCATGTGTGCATGTGTGTGTGTGGCATCATTTCCCTATATCTACCCTAAGTGATTTATTACTGGTTGGGATGCTTACGGGGGAAGATAGAAGCATAAAGAAACATGCCACAGCACAGAACTGCTGAACGCTAAGAGAACTTTCCTGTTGTGCAGACCCGTGCTTTCGTTTCACAAACGAGCAGCCGAAATGTGCGCAGGCCCCACACATTAGTGGGATCGCTGGCCTTGGACTCCAGGTTCCCAGTTCGGCATTTGGGTCACTAGAGGGGTCCCCAGGAGGGGAGGACTAGCTTTCCATGTAAGAGGCTTGCTCTTGTCGTTTGCGGGGACACATGACCCTCGTCCTTCTCCAAGTCTGAAATCACACAATCCTGCTGCATTCTGCAAAGTGTGGGCGAGGCTCGCCGTCGGGGCTGGTAGCTGACGGGAACAGCGGCGGCCAAAAAGAGGTCACCCTGGCCGTGCAGGTGGCCTGTTCAGCTTCACTGATTCTTGGAATTCTGAAGTAGCCTTCTGGAATTAATCTTTAACTGACCGAAGTACGTTTCGTAAAACAAAATTTTCATCTTGCTGAGGAAAACATGAAAGGATTGGAGATCAGTTTATCCTCAAAGATTGAGGGAGAGTTAATATCCTCAAAAATGCTAAGTGTTCATTCCAAGGGATAGGCAGTAAGAAATAATTGTACTGTGGTGTGAGGGATTTAGGCTGTAAAGAAGAAACTTTTCCAGATGCTGGGAGTTGTGAACTGCTGGACGCTTAGTGTGAAGAAAGTTTGGTCACCTTCATGAACTTTAGAGGCAAGTGGATTATCACTCATCTTGCCGTTTTCTTGGCTTTCCTCCTCCAAGGCCATTGCTCCAACCACCGCGTATATTCCTAGACTCCCCAAATCCTAGTCCTCCGGCCTCTTGCGTGGTGGGGTGCCAGGCCTTTATTTCCCCCCACCTCTTGGACATCACTGTCTGGATATCCCGCAACATTTCAAATTCAACCTGCCCCAACCCTAGCCCACCTTGCCTCCCAAATCCTTATTCTCTTTTAAATCAGATCAAATCGGTTCAAAGCCTTGTTCTTGGTCTTTGCTTGCACTGCCTAAATGAGAAGCCCCCAGACCATCTTGGGCAACTTCCTCTCTGCTCTCATCTGATTCCTTTACAACTCCTTTTACGTGGAATCGAGGCTGCGTGCAGGTGAGGGCTGCCTCGGCCTGCAGCTGGCCTTGCAGGGTGTCTTTCCCCAGGAAGCAGGTGACTTGATGGAGATAGGGGAGAAGGAAGTTACTAGGAAGCGCTCCCAGGATAGACGGCTGTGGTGGCAGGGGAGGAGCAAGGATCAGCCGCAAAGACGTTAGGCCTTCACAAAGTCATAGCAAGTTCTTGGCCAACTCCACGGGGAGTGCTGACACTGGGGTGGATCTTCAGGATGTTGCCACATTGACCCATCGCTGTAGACAGGCTTCCCTGGAAAGAGGACGTGAATGTAGCCAATGTGATTCCCGAAGAAGGCTGACAGCGGGGAGCTGCACCTGATGACCTTACTGACAGCTGGGTGGATAAATTCCTGGGCGTGCAGTCCGGCTCAGTGACAGTCCACCTTGGGTCCTTTTGCTCCATATGGGTGGTGGCAACAAGTGCTTCAGGGCTCTGGTGGACCTCTTGTCCCTGGAAAAACTTATAAGTGGCATCCACGACAGCTCCTGCCATTGTGTTTGGTCTCAAGGCAGCGGCACCTGAGCATCTCCTTCCTCTGCTCCCCTCAGCCTCGGCTGTCGCCCCTGCTGGCCCAGACCTCCTAAGATCAAGGTCGATGCCTCTGTCAGCATGGTGAACCTCTCTTTGCCTGCTGGTCCCTTGGCATGAGGAGTCCAAGGTGCCTGGCTGCCGGGAGTACCTTAAAGTTCAACCCGACCCTGCCGTGGCCACGGGTGGAAGTCTTCCCTCTCTGAGAGCCAGGACCTGTCAAACTACAGAGCTCAGAGGTGCAGGGGCGTCCCTGAGCGAGAAAAGTGGGGGCACTCTTGCTCCCATGCTGTGTACAATTGAGCCTTGCTATTTATGAGTTTGTATTTGTGAATTTGCCTCCTCGCTACAATTAATTGGTAGCCCCAGGATCAATACTCATTGCACTTCCGTGGCCATTCGTGGACTTGCACAGAGTGGTAAAATTTTTAAGTCATGGACACAGTTCTGGCTGAGGTGGGAAGGGGCGATACTCTACCTCCGAGCCTCGGTTCCCAGCCTGTGGACAAGCGTCCTTTACGCGGTGCGTTGAGGGCCCTGCTTTCCCACTCCTCTGTGCTTCTTGGTGGTGATGTCACTGTTCAAAATGCCCCCAAAGGTAGTGCTGAAGTCCAGTTCCTAAGCTCAGAGGCCGCGCTGGGCCTCGTGGAGAAATGTGTGTGTGGGTTCAGCTCCACCAGGACAAGGGCCAAATTCAATGCTAATGAATCAACAGCATTCATCAAGTAAGGCCTCTTTTGCCAGAAACACACCTAAAACAAGTCTGTGTATTGCTCTGTTGACGGCAATGTCGCGGCCAGAGGCACGCAGGAAGCTAAGCCTGTATTTCCCCAGAGCAAGGGCTCAGGGTTTCTAAGTCAGTGGTCACAGAAGTTTGTAGGACAGAATTACCACAAAGAAGGAGAATGGATGGTCATTTGCCTATTAGAGAAATAGGGATAGGAATGGGAATTCCATGCATGCCCCTTGTCCCTGCTCTGTCCCTGCTCCACCCCTGTCCTTGCTCTGCTCATGCGATGACTGTGTCATCACCATTAATACATAAACACTTAAACATTCCCTTGGTTTAGATGCAGTAGGCATCTACAGTAGAACTCACAGAAGGAAGCTCTTGGGGTCCTCAGTGAGTTTTAAGGGACCTAAATGTTAGAGGTCCTCTGTCTAGACCAGGCACTGTCCCTCAAGGCAAGACCTCCTGACCTGGGGGCTGGGGCTGGGGGCATTTTCAGCCCCACTTAAAACTCTGAGGGCTGTGAATGGGGAACTCATGGCTCACCCAAAGGAAATGCAGGAGCTACCATCAGCAAAAGGGGGATGCACACTGGGCCAAAAATGAAAAACAAACCACAGCACAAAACTGTGATGTGTCCGTTTTTATTTGAGCCCTTAGGGGAAAGTCCCATCTAGAACAAACACTGCTTGTTCCATGACTGACTGATGAGAGAGAGAGAGAACGAAGGCTGGGAATGATCAGATCACCTCCTGAGGTCCTTTGGACCCCAGTTTCATATATCTCCATGGAAATACGTTCTCAAGTCTGTGTGTTGAGTGCAGGGACCTGGCTAGGAAGGTGGTGCATTTGAAGTCCCCACAGCCAAGGGCCCTGAGGACGTCAGGCCAGGGACTAATGGAGAATGTCAAACAAGTTGGGGTGGGGGGCACAGCATGAGTGGCAGCTAAGTCCCAATCCATTCTTGCTGCCCATCCAGGCAGGGCAGAAACTAGGTCCGAAATGCTGGTAGGTGGAAGCCGGGAAACCCGATGCAGCTCCAAAGAGGATGTCACTGGCTCATAGGAAAGAGACAATGCTGAGTGTGGCATTTAAAAATCACAGGACGAGTCCTTGAGATTGAGAGCCACAGTGATCCATTTGGGAGTAATTGCCTTTTAGCAGTGAATAGGCATGCTGATTGGTCTGTGTATCTGAATATAATAGATACCCTTTCAAGGTCAAGTTACAGGGACTCAGAAAAAAGTGCAAGAGCCTGAAAGAACTGGGTGGATGCCAAACAGCTAAGGGAGGAAAGTGTCAGCAATGCTTTTAACAAATAATTGCACTGTGCTGCCCAAGGCAGAGAGACGGCTGAAGTGAGTCAGAGTATGATGCTGGGACAAGAGGGCTTAAATGAGACTGCTGATCACATCTCCTGCAACCACCCTGGCCATTTGTGCAGCTACTGGAGCTTTGAGCAAGCCCAGCACAACTTGAGCACATAGTTCCTTTCCTTCTTAGTGAGATGGTCCAGTGACTTCCTGGTTTCCAAATGTCTAAACTTGAAAGTGTCAAATTGCATATTGCTGGAAATTTTACTAAAGTCCAACCAAAATGCCTTAAATTTAAGCAGAGACTTCATTGCCCAGTAGAGTTGGACCAACTCCTTTTAACTGTAGGGATGGCTCAGGTTTCAGCCGAATGCAAGGGGAAATTGGGGCAGGGGCTTCTGGCTGCACCCTGATGGGATATAATGTCCCCACGCCCTCAAGCTGGCTCCTCAATCACAGGAAGGACTGGAGCTTGATCGCTGAGATGTACAGTGAGATGAAGAGTAAATTTCTCACTTTGACCTGTCCTCAAAGAACTAGTATTGCCATTTGAGATGATGAAGGAATATGTACAAGTACATAGGTTCATAAAGTGAAAGCCTTCTGGTAGACCCCTGTTTCCATTAGGAGGATAACTACTTGGATGACAAAGTTTTTGACCTGGAATTTAAGACTTGAAATACAAAATTATCCTATATTCTCAAGTTATCCAAGAATTTATACCATTTATAGCACTGTTATGGGTTGAATTGTGTCACCCCAAGAAGGTATATTGGAGTCCTAAACTCCAGTACATTGGAATGGGAACTTACTTGAAAACAGAGTTGTTGCCAATGGGATTAGTTAAAATGAAGTTATTCTGGAGGCACGCAGGCCTGCTAAGAAGGGAGAAGAGAAGCAGAAATATAGGGGAGGAGGCCACGTGCCAATGGAGGAGCAGAGGCTGGAGGGCTGCAGCTGCTAGCTGAGGACTGTCAAGGGCTGCCGGCAGAGCTAGCAGGCGGAAGTGGCAAGGAGGGATGCTCCCTTACGAGTTCCAGAGGGAGCATGGCCCTGGTGAGGCCTTGACTGACAACTTTTCACCTTCAGAACCCAGAGCTGTGAGACAGCACATTCCTGTTGTTTTGGGCCATCCAGTTTGTGGTACTTTGTTACAGTGGCCCTAGAAAGCTAATGCAACCATCGTTCCATTATACACAAAAGAAGTCTTTTTCTCAGAATGGTATATGGGCAAGTTTCTGCATGTGGGTGTCCTCATGCATATTTTTAAGGCAATGAAAGTTCTAAACCTATACCATAGATGTAATGTCTAACATGGGTGGGGTTGGGAAGACTGAAGCAAATGCAAAAGAATTACATTACCTAGAGGCAGATGACAGCGGATGACCTGCACATAGGGGGCAGTGACTGAATGAAAACACTGAATTGGAAGCTGGTAGCCTGTAAGGCATAGCTGTTAGCAATGCCAGGATTGAATACGCATCAGGGTGTGGAAAGAAAAATAATTTGAGAAACCTAAGTAGGGCCACTGCAGGAAATGAAGAAACAAGTGAGCAGGAAGAGTCAACAGAGACAATAATCAATATGTCCCATGGACTCCTTGGCCTGATTAGTCTTCTGTGACTTTGCATATGGTCCATTTTCATTAACGCTTATTACAGTACTCTCTGAACCCTGTTATTTACTGTCCCTGGCAAGCAAAAGAAAGCTGTCGAGGGACCCTTGGGATGTGTGGGTTGGTGCCTTACTGTATTTGCAGGCATTTTCAGATAACCCACAAATCTTTATTCTGCCATTAAACTCTAGTTAAGGGAGTGCAGACATTGATAGATAAGAGGCTAATCAGAAAAATGAGCCTGTGGTAGATGCCAAATGAGAAGACTCAGTGATGGAGCAGTAAGAGCTCTTCGGTGGACAATACTTCAAATACATAAGCTCTCAGAGGACAGAGGGAGCCAGTACAAAAAATATTTTAAGAAGATGGACTTGCTTGCAGGCTCAAATATTGATGGAGGGAGGAGAGTCCAGTGGCAGGAGCTAAGTTGGGAGATGATTGCAGAATGCCAGATAGGGCAGAGAGAGTCTGTTTTCTGGTGATGACAAGTGAGATTGGAAAGAAACAAATAGAAGAGAACTTGGATGCTGATTGGATGTGAAAATTCAGAGAGAAGGAGGAATCAAAGGTGGCTCCAAGCCTGGGAGAGAGAGAAAAATGTTTTTTTTTCTTTTGGTAGAAGGGTCATCAAAAATAGATGCTAGTTTTGATCGTGACATATGGCAAGTTTGAGGTGATGAGCTCTTGGAGGTGGATTCTGGTTGTAGTTCAGAGTTGAATCACTGACTGGGAAGTCATAAAAGTGACTGTTAGTGAAAATTGAGAATGTATGAGCTCCTTAAGGGAAGAGGTTTGGCCAGAAAGATGATGAAGGGGCACAGTTGAGGAGTATGCCGAAAGCAAGTCAACAAAAGGAAAAGGGGGCATCAGTGATTAAAAAAGGTGTAGTGAGAGAGCAAGGTAGAGAATCATGATGGTATGTTAGAAAAAGCCAAGGTAGGAGCGAAATTCAAGGAGGAATTGGTGGACAATGTGAATCAATACAAAGAGGTTCAGAAGAACCAGGTCAAAATATTTCATAACTTTCCTGTTACAAAGCATTTGCCCTATTTCTCTGTGTATTAGTCAGCCAAAGGGGTGCTGATGTAAAAATACCAGAAATTGGTTGATTTTTATAAAGGGTATTTATTTGGGGTAGGAGCTTACAGATACCAGGCCATAAAGCATGAGTTACTTCCCTCACCAAAGTCTATTTGGAGCAAGATGGCTGCCAACGTCTGCGAGGGTTCAGGCTTCCTGGGTTCCTATGTTCCTGGGGCTTGCTTTTCTCTGGCTTCAAGGTTCCTTCCTTCCTGGAGCTGGCTTCTCTTTCCTCTGGGTGCTGACTTCCCAGGGCTCCAGTTTAAGTCTTCAGCATCAAACTCCAACATCAAAACTCCAGCATTGAAAGCTCTCAACTCTGTTCTTCACCATGCCTTTTATCAACGCCCTAATCATAACTCAGTCATGCCCAGGTATGGAACAGATTACAAGCATAATCCAATATTTCTTTTTGGAATTCATCAATTGCATCAAACTGCTACACTCTGAGAATATAAACGAATAGTGCTCAATCTTTAACCAGTATAAGTAACAACAAAAATGTATTTAAGGTAAAAAATTTGAAGTAGTGGAGCATTTGGAAATTAGCATGTTCTGAGAGGAAATGGTGGGTGGTCCACCTACCTGTCACCCAGCCATGCCAGGAGTGGCCTGTAGGGAAGAGAAGTGAACATCATTTGGGAGGGATCCTAGGGGGAAGGACCAAAGATAAAAAGGAACAGAGGAAGGAAAATAAAGCAAAGGTCTGAAGAAATGCCAGTAGGAGCAATAAAAAAAGTGACTATGGTGGTTTACCAGATGACTTGTTCACAGTGAGCTAGGACAAATTAGAAAGGCCTTTTTTTTTTTACAAGCAAATTTTTTCTCTTCCTTGTAGCAGAATGAGTTGCATGGGAATATTTAGAGGTTATTTTTCTGGTACAGTAAACTTTTTTTTTTAATAGCTCTTTTTTTTTTTTTAAGATTTATTTTTTAATTTCTCTCCCCTTTCCCCGCCCCAGTTGTCTGTTCTCTGTGTCTATTTGCTGCGTGTTTTTCTTTGTCTGCTTCTGTTGTCAGTGGCACCGGAAATCTGTGTTTCTTTTTGTTGCGTCATCTTGTTGTGTCAGCTCTCCGTGTGTGAGGCACCATTCCTGGGCACGCTGCACTTCCTTTGTCGCTGGGCAGCTCTCCTTACGGGGCGCACTTCTTGTGTGTGGGGCTCCCCTAAGCGGAGGACACCCCTGCGTGGCAGGGCACTCCTTGTGCGCGTCAGTACTGTGCCTGGGCCAGCTCCACACGGGTAAAGGAGGCCCGGGGTTTGAACCGTGGACCTCCCATGTGGTAGACGGATGCCCTAACCACTGGGCCAAGTTCGCTTCCCTGGTACAGTAAACTTTGGACACTATCTATTATCAATGCTTAAAGTAAGGAATTACGTTTTTAAATTTTAGGTAGAGAGTGTTTGTCTATATATTTCAGATATAAAAAAGTAGACTTTTGACATATTGCATGGGCAGTGACCGAACCTTCCAGATATGCCGTAATCATGATCTTTGATGAAAATAGAGAAATGGCATCAGATGGAGCAGTTCTTCTCAAATGGGAGTCAGAATTCTCCAGAAAAGGAAGCAGAGGCTTTGCTCTGCGAGCCAGGCGCAGTGCCCTCCCCTCAACCCTTTGCAATGCCGCCCTCGGTGCCCGCTCTCCTCCCCACTGTCCTCTGTCCTCGGCACTGCCATCTGCCTCCATTAGAGCTGACCTTTGGCCCATCTTTCCGCCCGGGGCAAGGGAGGGTGATGGTGAGAAAGGTGCAGGCAGGGCCTTCAGCAGCAGTTGGAGGTTGAGCTCATAGCCTCCTAGTTAAAGCTAGCCACCCCCTCTTTGTTTGTTTATTCTCTTTTCTAATCTTGACCACAATACTTATTATTGGTGTCTTCCTATCTCATTAGATGGCAAAGTTTAGGAGTTCAAAGTTCTGTCTAATTCACTTTCCTATCTTCAGATACCTCTTACATATTGGGTGTTCCATAAATATATGGTGACTTGAACTGAATCACAATGAAATGAATTGAACTGGATTATGCTGGAAAGAGATGGTTGTCCAAGATCAGAAGCAGCAAAGCATACGTGAGGACATAGATTTTCCAGTAAGATTAGTGAAGACTCTAGAATTTCTAAATTGGATGTATTGAAAATTGGCGGTCTATTAGGTAGGGAGGACAAGAAGATTTGCCCTAAAGCTGCATTTAATAGACATCACCTTGTTTTGACTAGACTGAATAGATCCAAAACCAATTCTTAGCACCACCTTTGCTACAGATCTGGGTTAAAATAATTTCTCTAAGCCTTGGTTTCCACATCTGTGAAATGGAAATAATAATAAATGGAAAATGGAAAGAATCCCATTAGGGTGTTCTAAGTGTTCCTGAGATAACATTTTTGAAGTGTTTACCTTAGACCTGACACACAGGAAGCACTCTGTAAAAGCTAACCATTATTACTATGATGATGTGATGATGATTATTACTGTGATATCATAAGGTCAGTCATGTTCATAAAATGTGAGAACGTGAGAGCTAAAAGGGAGCTCAGAAACAGCAAAGATAGAGGCTTTGAAAGCCACAGACCTAAGTGGAAATAAAACCTCCATTGGCAGAAATCCCCTAGACTTGTTAGAATTCAGATTCCAGGGCTCTGCTCCTAGAAATTCCAATGAACTAGTTCTATGGTGGGGCCCAGGGGTCTCATTTTACAAGTTCCTGGGTAACTCTGATCCAAGAAGTCTATGGACAATACTTTGTGAAATCCTGACAATCTCTTGAAGTCACAGGTCTTTTCCCCACAAAATGGAGGTAGTGGTACCTGTGCAATGGTTCCTTGTTTGCGAAGCTTCTGACCCTGAATCTAGCTTTTGGAGGTGCTCAGACACGTTGGCTTCCTTCCCTTAAGATAGCGTCTATTTAATTCTTTCATCTAACCACGTGCTGCTAGTTTCAGAGAAGAGACCAGCATCTCTAGAATGTGTGAGAAGCTGACAGAAATCAAGAAATTTAAGGAACGTCAAATATTAAGAGTAGAGTCCATGGAATACATCAGACATCTTTTGAAAAATACAGCCAGTCATGGATTGGATTTTCCCTCCACATATCAGCCGTGGGTGGAAATCAAAGATTCCACACTGATGAGCACATTTTCCTGCCTCTGGATGCCAGAATCCAAGTGAGCAGCCAGAAAGGGCTGCACCGTTTCCACGGCAGCAAGCGGTGTGGTTAATGAATCTTGGAAGTTGACTACTTGCCTGTCTGTGATTCATTAATGTAATATTAGACTAAAATCAAGACGGTGTGACCTCAGAGGACCTTGGAGGACAGGGCCACGTCCACACTGGACTGAGGCAGGTACAAAGAAAACGAAGCTTCAGCTAGTCCATGAGACGGCAGCTTTGGAGGGTCTCGGCCACGCCTGTGCCCCTTCGTTTAGCTCCCGGGGCTGCCGCTGCCGCTCTAGAATGGGAACCTAAAATAAGCTGGATGAGTTCATTGTTTTTCCTTCCTCTTTTACTTCATGTTAAGCTGGAATTTAACTGAATTGTCAGTCTGTGGCATTATATAATTATATAATTTCTTTGCTGTATAATTGGTGAAGAACTCCGGGATACTTCCCATTGGAGGAAAAAACTCTCTAGAGAAATAGAAGACTGTGTTTATATAAATGGAAAATAATCATCCCCGTCGATTCCAATTCCCAAAAACGAATTGGGGGGAAAAATCAATTTTTTAAAAACTTTTTTTCTTCCATGCGAAGAAAATATTTTAAAATGAATAATCCCCCCTTTCCATCTGTTGTTTGTGGACATGGTATATAGAACAGCAGGGGAGGAGATAAGAAAAAAATCTACCAAATGCTGGTTCTGTTTAACAGATCAAATTCAAACTTGTTTTTAAAAAGAAAAAAACTGGTCATGTTTTATTCAGGCACAACAATGGCAGATGTCTGCCTTAAGGAAAGAATTTTAATAAATATAAGCTTCCAAATAAAGCTTTGAAACAGAATCTGATTTGTCTATGAGGAGCTTTTTTTTTTAATTCATTCATTCATTCAAAAAGCCTCGGCTGCTGGTGAAAGATGGAGAGCCCGCCCTGTGGGGGCCGTGCCACTCCACTCAGCTTCCGTGCAGTTGGAGGCGCCCTGCACAGCTTCCCCATGTGCTATTAAACGACTTACTCAGCAAATGAGCAGCCCTCCCGAGGCCCGCATCAGGTCCTAGAAGGTCCCGAGTAGGTGTGTGATGAATGACTTGCTGACCTAGTGCCCAGAGAGCAGTTGTGGCTGGAAAGACACGGAGGGTGACCTGAGGTAGCACACTTTAGCAGGGTAAGCGGTGACATCTGCCACCTTCTGGCCCCACCCACGCCTGCTTGGGTTCCTTCTTTCACTTTGTGATTCTCTCTCCGTCTCTCTCCCCTTCTCTCTTTCGCATGTTAATTCTGCCTATGGTATTGTCATAAAACCCAAGTGGTTTTCAACCACCAAATACAGTCAAGGTGACCTGAAGCCAGTCCTCGGGGGTCGTGGGGAGCACGGTACCCCATCACAGCTTACAGTGTAGGTGTCCTTACACGCATAGAAAATACATGCGCACACCCTGCTCTACGTGCCCACGTGTAAACCTCATCCTGAGCTAGGGACCCTGAATGCTGGTTCCCCTGACGGGGAGCAGAGTACCTAAGATGAGTGATTGAAATGTGGGAAGTGAAAGGAACGTGCAGTTATGGATTTTTTGGGGAAAACACCACCTGAAGAGTTCAGCTGTCATTCAGATATCTTACCTGCCCCAGGTCATAGACCAAAGACCTGGGGATCTTCTACCACCCTGAGAAAATCATTTACACAAAGGACTTTGCACTTGGAAATTCTTGCGTCCCCAAGAGGCAAGTGCTACAGGTAAACTTTGCTCTTCACGAGGACAGAGACCTCCCCACGAGGACAAACCCCAGAGCCCGCCCCGCGCTGTGTGCGCCGCGGCGCTCAGCACCGCACTATCAGTGTCTGGTCGCCAAATGCGAGAAGTCATTTTGGAACTCTGCACTGGGTGGCCGAATGCTCTGAACAGGGTTCTTGACCAAGCACCCAACTAAAAAGTCCCAGAGGACATAGGTGGCAAGGTAGAGCAGGCACCTGGGGAGATTGTCGATATAGCAGTTTGATATTGTTTATGAATTCCAAAAATAGATATGGGACTATGTTTGTAAACTGGTCTGTCGGAGGTTTCACTTTTACTTGATTAAATTATGATTAGGTCTTTTTTTTTGTCTTTATTCATTTATTTAATATTACATTAAAAAAAATATGAGGTCCCCATTTACCCCCTACCCCCCTCGCCCCACTCCTCCCCCCATAGCAACACTCTCCCCCATCATCATGATACATTCATTGCACTTGGTGAATACATCTCTGAGCACCGCTGCACCTCATGGTCAATGGTCCACATCATAGCCCACACTCTTCCCCAGTCCACCCAGCGGGCCATGGGAGGATCTACAATGTCCGGTAATTGTCCCTGCAGCACCACCCAGGACAACTCCAAGTCCCGAAAACGCCTCCACAGCTCATCTCTTCCTCCCATTCCCCATACCCAGCAGCCACCATGGCCACTTTCTCCACACCAATGCCACATTTTCTTTGATTACTAATCACAATAGTTCATGAATAGAGTATCAGCAAGTTCACTCTAATCCATACTCTATTCCTCCATTCTGTGGACCTTGGATTGGTTGTGTCCACTCCACATCTATGTCAAGAGGGGGTTTAGATTCCACATGGATGCTGGATGCAATTCTCCTGCCTTGTGATTAGGTCTTTGCACCACATCAGTAGGGTGTTGACTCCCTGCCCCCTGGTGGATGGGGACTCACAGAGAAAAGACATGGCAGGGGACAGAGTTGGGGGCTTTGAGCTGGAGCCTGGGAAGTGAACAGGCAGGAGAAGAACACAGCGGAATAGAGACAGCTCCTTAGACATGGCAGAAGCCCCGGGGAGAGAGACAGAGCTGTTTGCCTGATAGTCTACAGCTGGCCTTTGGAGAGAGCAGAGCAGCTGAGCCCAGAGAAAAATGGGCCCCGGGAAGAGAGGAACGCAGGAAGCCTGAGCCCTGACAGATCTCGGCAGCCATCTTGCCCCAACATGTGGCAATAGGCTTTGGTGAGGAAAGTAATTTATGCTTTATGGCCTGGTAACTGTAAGCTCCTACCCCAATAAATACCCTTTATGAAAGTCAACTGATGCCTGGTATTTTGCATCAGCTCCCCTTTGGCTGACTAAACAGCCATGAATGGAAACGTAAGCATTTGTACCTGAGTTCCAGGAAGAGATTCTGCCTACAGGTAATTCAAGTTAGAGGACTCAAATTTGACAAAATGACACCCACAATTGTACAGGAAAATTCATGGAGGAGCCCCTAGCTGGCTGTGGCTAAGGTGATCTGGGCAGTCCCTGTATCAGTGGGGACAGTTTTGAGGATGGGGAAATGGAAGAAATAATTTACAAAGGAAACACAAGAAAGAAACAAAAGCAAAAACCAAACCCTGACTTCATCTTACTGAAAACAATGTTCTAGTTTTAGCAGCAGCAAATTAAATTACCATACCCAAGGCATTTGAGTAATCCCTGGATATGTGGAACCCAAATAGATGAAGTCAGCATGCTTAGTTTAAGTTGACTTGCTGGATTGATTAGTTAGACAGTGGGTTCGGCTTTTAAGTCAGATCAAAATATGCACGAATGGCAAAGAAGTTGCTTCAGTGGTTTATCTAAAACAGTTCCGTTCTAGGAAGCAGGCAGAGCTTTAATTAAACCTAAAAGAAACCAGGATATGAAAAAGTAAAGAAAAAACTAATACAATAGAGAATAAAACCTCAAGCTCTGTCTACTAATGAATTATTGGATTACATTGATAAACTGGTGATAAGAGTTGAGAAACATTCTGATTGCTTTGATGGATTTTTTCTCCACTTACTAGAAAGCATTTTCCTTGATACTGTGTTACTGACAGAGGATTCCAAACTGTAACTAAGCAATAAGTGCTTCCTGTGTCAAGGATGATGACTTCGTGGAGCAGCAGTTTGTTTTAGGGAACTGATGGAGGGTGCGTCTAAGCAGGCAGCTGAATTGGACGCAAGTGAGAGATTTGGTTCTCTAATTTGCTCTGGCTCAGTAAGACAGCATTTGGCCTAGAGGGACGAGTATTTCTGGCCCCTGGTGCTTGCAGAGTTATATAAACAGACCCCAGGGAAGTGGACTTGGCCCAGTGGATAGGGTGTCCGTCTAGCACACGGGAGGTCCGTGGTTCAAACCCTGGGCCTCCTTGACGCATGTGGAGCTGGCCCACGTGCAGTGCTGATGCACATAAGGAGTGCCGTGCCATGCAGGGGTGTCCCCCATGTAGGGGAGCCCCACATGCAAGGAGTGCACCCCGTAAGAAGAGCCGCCCAGTGTGAAAGAAGTGCAGCCTGCCTAAGAATGGTGCCGCACACACAGAGAGCTGACACAAAAAGACGACGCAACAAAAAAAGAAACACAGATTCCTGTGCCGCTGACAACAACAGAAGCAGACAAAAAAGAAGATGCAGCAAATAGACACAGAGAATAGACAACTGGGGCAGGGCGGAGGGGAAGGGGAGAGAAATAAATAAAAATAAATAAATCTTTAAAAAAATAAAAAAAATAAACAGACCCCAGAGAAATGGTACAACCAAATCTTTTTCGTCCTCCTATTCAACCATGCATGTGTGTGCATGGCTATTGTCTTTGGTGTCAGTTAATCCAAACCAAGAATATCAGTTACGAATCTTGCCAATATCATATAACGAAACCACTTACAAAATTCGATGTACAGAATAAGACCACGTAAGGCACTCTTTCTGTTATTATTTTTTTTAATCTCTTATTTGAACAGTGTCGATCTCTAGCTATTTCCTTTTTGCTAAATATTGTTGAATGAAATGTGTATACTCAGAGCTGAAGTATCTGTCTTGGCATCCGTCTCTAAAGGGGGCGACCCCAGGCTGTCAGACCTGCAAGGTCACGGCAGGAGGCCCGGTCCTGGCCTCTTGCCCTCGCAGTGCTTGGGAGGGCTCTTTCCTCGAGAGTTTCTGAGGCCAATAGAATTCCTTGAGGGCGATCGAAAGGATATGGACTAGAACGGAAAAGACACAGTTTACTGAAGAACCGAAGCACGGGCATATGAAATGGGGTCCTTTGATGGGGACCTAATAGAGCCCGAGTGTTGATTTTTTCATTTTCGGGGTGAAGCTGCTCCAGCTTCTCTTCCATGGGCAGGAGTGGAGGCAGCCTGAAGGCTACCTGTTTTCATTTCACGTTTACTGTGGTCTCAGATGCATACAACACAAAAGGTGCCATTTCAACCTCCTACAAGTGTACACTTCGGGGGTGTCAACTGCATCTACGCTGCTGCGCTGCCGTCACCACCCCTCCCGGAAACTTTGTCATCACCCTAGACAGAAACGCTCTACCCATGAGGCGATAACGCCCCACTGCGTGCGCTCCAGCCTCTGGTCACCTCTCGTCTACTTCCTGCCTCGACGCATTTGTCTCGTCTGAGCATTTCGGTAAGTGGAATCCTACAGCCTCTGTCCCGACGGGCCCTGCCTAGCTCGCTCAGCAGAGAGCCCTCAGGGTGCGTTCATGGGGCCGCGAGCCACAGAGCTTCGCCTTCGGGCTGACTGCTCTTCTGTTGTGTGGTTCCAGCACTCTGTTTATCCGTCATCTCTTGATGGACACAAGTCGTGTCCACCTTTGGGTGTTGTGAATGCCGCTGTGAACGTTTGTAGACGAGCATCTGTTTGAGTCCCTGTTTTCAACTTTTTTTGGGGTACATAACTAGGAATGGAATCACCAGGTCATATGGTAATTCTGTGTCTAACTTTTTGAAGAACTGCCAAACTTTTCCCCAGGGGCTGCACCATTTCCCATCCCCACCAACGGGCATGAGGGTCCCAATTTTCCCACAACCTTGCCAACACTTGCTATTTTTCTTTCTTTCCTTTTTAAATAAAATGAGGGTATGAAATGGTATCTCATTGTTTTAATTTACATTTCCCTGATGACTAATGATGTCAAACATCTTTCCATGTTCCTTTTGGTCATTTGCATACCTTCTTTGAAGAAATGTCTATATTCAAGTCCTTTACCCTTTTTTTTTTGCCTTTAATTTTTTTTTACTAGTGAATTTTTTAAAAATTTAACTGGCTTTTTTTCCCCTCTTTATTTCTTTTTTTAATGTTACATTAAAAAAATATGAGCTCCCCATATACCCACCACTTCCCTCATCCCACATCAACAATTTCTTTCACCATCATGGCACATTCATTGCATTTGGTGAATACATTTTGGAGCACTGCTGCACTGCATGGACAGTGGTTTACTTTGCAGTTTACACTCTCCCCCTGTCCACCCAGTGGTCCATGGCCCTTTAAATCACTAAATCATTTTTAAGTGATTTAGGAGGTATGGGGGATAGAACCTGGGACCTCATATGTGTGAACCAGGTGCTCAGCCACTGAGCTACACCTGCTCCCATGTTTTTTTGTTATGTATTTATTTTTTAAAGATTTATTTTTTATTTATTTCTCTCCCCTCACTGTTGTCTGCTCTGTGTGTACATTCACTGTGTGTTCTTCTTTGTCTGCTTGTATTCTTGTCAGCAGCACCAGGAACCTGTGTCTCTTTTTGTTGCATCATCTTGCTGCGTCAGCTCTCCCTGTGTGTGGTGTCACTCCTGGGCAGGCTGCACTATGTCATGCAGGGCAGCTCTCCTTATGGGGTACACTCCTTGCGCATGGGGCTCCCCTATGCGGGGGACACC
Organism: Dasypus novemcinctus; assembly: GCF_030445035.2. NCBI lineage: Eukaryota > Metazoa > Chordata > Mammalia > Cingulata > Dasypodidae > Dasypus > Dasypus novemcinctus. The sequence continues at coordinate 6,527,051 of NC_080687.1, read as the reverse complement.
CTTGCGTGGCACAGCACTCCTTGCACGTGCATCAGCACTGCACATGGGCCAGCTCATCACACGGGTCAGGAGGCCCTGGGTTTGAACCCTGGACCTCCCATGTGGAAGGCAGATGCTCTATCCATTGAGCCAAATCCACTTTCCTTGTTATTGTTTTTTAACGCAGCCTCTTTGGGTTCTGGATGTGTCAGGAGAGCAGGCCCCCCGTTCCAGGGAGTTGCTATCGCTGGGCTTCTCACTGACTCAGCAAAGCCTCTTGGCAGTCAGAGCTGGGGCGGGGGGCTACCTGGCCTGAGAGAGGCCTCCCTACCTTGGTCCCTCCTGAATTGGTAGCACGTCCCTGGGCTGCCGTTCGTGTTTTCACAAGTTGATTCTCTGCTCGAGAGCAGGGGAGCGCCCCTGCATGTTACACGTCAAACGCCGGTTCCGCAGCCTCGGGGAGTAACGGGGGGCTTCTCCCACCACCCTCCCGGGGGTCTGCTGACCACAGCAGGCAGGCAGCAGAGTCGCCACTGTCTCTTGATAAAAACAGCATGACCGCTGTAAGTCGGTGCTCTGCTCCTCCTTGGAGCAGCCCTGGGCTGTGGAAAATGATGTGAGAAATTGAGCTGCAGCCTGAGTCCTTTTAAAGTGAGTGACGCACCATTTCATTTGTCCAAATAGGACCTAACACTGTGGTGAAAGTGCTAGAGAAGAGAGTTCTAGTCATGGCCAGCTCCTTCCTTTAAAATCTAACTATTTCATCCTTTTATAGGAAGAATCTCACGCACCAGCGCCCTCCCACCCCCACCCCAGAGTCCCATAATACGATTTTTCTCCTTGAGTGATTAGTTTCTTTCTCTATACCAATATTTTTGGAATTGTCGTTTTGTGCCTATGGAACGAAAGAAAATTTGATTCAGAAGATTAAAAACACAGACTTGCTCCTTCTAATTATAAAGATTAAACACGTTGGGCTTAGAGATAGCAGCTATGTATAGCAGGGGAAGCAGAGAGAGATTGAGAGGTGAGGAATTTTCTTGTTTGTCTGTTTTTGTTGTTTACTATTATTATCAAAATAATAAAAATGCTCCAATAATGATTGAAGTGATGAATGCACAACTATGTGATCATACCACATGCCATTGATTCTACACTTTGGACGAATTGCATGCATTATAAATATCAATAAAATTGATTTGTACAAAGAAAAAAAGCTTTGGGCTTCGCCTGCACGGTGAGCTTAGAGGATAAATGTAATATACGTCTGTCCTGATGTTTGCTGATCTCGAGCGAGCACATTTCGCCTGCCCCGAGCCCGGGTCCCTGAGGCCAGTCGCTGCCTCTGTGCTTCCAGCGTGGGGAGGGGCCAGGATGTGGGGCCCCAAGCCAGGGGCAGGTGGACGCAAGAGGCACTCGGCGTGAGCTGTTTGAGTGGCTCGAACGGAGACAGTAAATGTGAGTCTTGGTAAGTGTTTTATTTTTCTCTTGTTGCACTTCTTTTCCACATGTCTGTGTAAATGAAATGATCCAGAAAAAATATGCTCACTGTGTTCCAAAGCTGAGGAAACTGCTAGATGACTTCAGGGTGCTCTGTGTAGAGAGAGGCTGGCAATGTGACTCCCTGGCCCGGTGGCCGCCTGGGCACGGAGCTGCCCTGCCAGGGGCTTTGTTCGTCTGTTTCTTATGTTTCTTCGCTCTCCTTCAGTTCCTACATTTTGTAAGGTGAACTCAGAGCAGTGTTTTTTATTTGTTTGTTGTGGGTTTTTTCTTTTTTTCTTTAGTAGGAAATTAAGATAATTTATTGTATATAAGAAATAGATGGGGTGGCGGACTTGGCCCAGTGGTTAGGGCGTCTGTCTACCACATGGGAGGTCTGTGGTTCAAACCCCGGGCCTTCTTGACCCGTGTGGAGCTGGCCCATGCGCAGTGCTGATGCGTGCAAGGAGTGCCCTGCCACGCAGGGGTGTCCCCCGCGTAGGGGAGCCCCATGAGCAAGGAATGCGTCCCGTAAGGAGAGCCGCCCAGCGCGAAAGAAAGTGTAGCCTGCCCAGGAATGGTGCCACACACATGGAGAGCTGACACAACAAGATGACGCAACCAAAAGAAACACAGATTCCCGTGCCACTGACAACAACAGAAGCGGACAAAGAAGATGCAGCAAATAGACACAGAGAACAGACAACCGGGGCAGGTTGGGGGGGAAGGGGAGAGAAATAAATAAATAAATCTTAAAAAAAAAAAAAAGTTGGTATTCTATATATCAGTCTATATACATACTTGTGTAATAATTCTATCAGTCAAGAGGTAAAATTCTACTCGGAAGAGTTTAACCCGAAAGGGGCTGTTTGCAGAAGTGCAGGCGGAGTGCAGGGAGAGCGCTGAGCTTGGGAGGCCTCCGCTGGGTGCCCGGCGGGGCCACCCTCGGAGAAGGAGGTGCAGAGGAGGGACGGCCAGCTCTCGCTTGGCCCATCCGCGCACCTGTGGCCCGTGGCCGAGCTGGTCAAGGGCAGGGTGATGTGGTCCCAGGAACCTCTTGGGCACACAGCAGGGCGGAGGGGGAGGGTCAGAGCAGCCGGCGCACCCAAGAGGCCTGGCCAGAGGACTTTTCCAGAACAGGAGGAAGCCACGCTTCATCTGCTGTGCTTCCCCGGCTCTGATGACTGCGGGAGCCACAGGGCCCAGGAGTCACTCTGAATGCCCTCCTGGTGGGACTGGCTTCCTCGTGCCCCCACACCCTCCGTTCTTCACCTCTAAGCAGAGCAGACTGAGGCCCACCACCCTCCTCGGATGGGCTTTAGCCCACCCCCTGTCAGCACCTGCCCCTGCCCACCTCTGGCCAGCTCCCAGCACCCTAGAACCGGGCGGTAGCTCTCGTGGCCACCCCAGAAGATGTGGCTACTTGGGATCGTGTTGATGAAATCCATGGCCAGATGGAAACCAAAGCTCCTCTGAAATGATTTTGGAGGACATGGAACTTGGTCAAGCGCAGTCCACTTTTTCTAAAGTTTTTAGGGAGAATAGATACATGCAGAATTGTAAGCCTTCTGGTTCAAACAATAAACCTGACTTTATTTGCTGGAAATCTCTCGGTTCAGCAGCGTAGTATTTTAAAATTATTTACATCGGAATTGCCCACTAGTTTGGAAACGGATCGGTGGGAAGCTGACTGTAAGAGGGCGAGCAGATGAAAGGCGCCGACGCTCCTGCTGGCAGAGCTCCGGGGGGAGGTGCCGGGGGCAGGCGGTCTAGGCGGCTGGGGCAGGAGCAGGGGGGCCTGCGCGGGGCCTCCCCGAGCCTTGTGTCCGGTGCCTGCCTCGCCAGGCCGCGGCCCGGCCCTGCACTTGTCTGTTTTCCTCTGATGTCGGCGGCACCCTCTAGCCCCGTGCACCAGCCTATTTTTTCTCAAAGCCCTTTCATTGAGGCTCCAAGATAGCTTCACTCACTGGCTATTAAGAGGAAAATCTGCAAGCAATAAAACCGACTTTCTGGCTCAACCGTGGGGCGATGAGACCAGGGATAAAATGGGCACCAGGCCACGTGGTGCAAAAATCCCCCACTCCCTCAGCCCCCAGCGGGGCAGAGCCTGGCAAAGGTACAAAGGGGTCGGGTCCAAGGTGAGCCTGATCCTGAGGAGGACGTTTAACCGCGAGGCAAGTGTGAGCACATCCAAGTGCAAAGTAGTGGAATGCTAGTTATTTATAAAGGTGCTCCAGTGGCTGGAATTCTACCATTAGAGACTCGTTCCTTTGGGTAAAGGCATCTTCATTTAAGAAGCTGGTGACTAGTAATGGAAGAAATTGTAGCATTGAGGTGGAGAAGGTGGCCACAGTAGTTGCTGAGGGCAGGGAGAGGGAAGAAGAAATGTGATGTGGGGCATTTTTGGGACTTTGAGTTGTCTTAAATGATATTGCAGGGTCAGATGCCGGACTTTATATATCCTGCCACAATCCATTGAATGTACTGGGGGAGAGTGTGAACGGCAGGGTAAACTGCTATCTGTGTAGTGCAGCAGTGCTCCAAAATGTGTTCACCAAGTGTAATAAGTGTGCCACAATGATGGGGGAGGTTGTTGGTGTGGGAAGAGTGGGATGAGGGGATGGGGGGTATATGGGAACTTCTTATATTTTTTAATGTAACTTTTTTTAATGATGTATGTATCTTCAGAAAAATACAATTTACAAATATGATGGGGTGGGGGGGGTGGGGAGTGGGTTATATGGGAACCTCTTTTTATGTTTTTTAAATGTTTTTTAATGTAACGTTCTTTGTGATCTATTAACTTGAATAAAATAAGTGTAAAAAAACCCCAAAACAACATCCTGGATGTAGGGAGCTGAAAAAAAAAAAGTTGGTGCTGTTGCTTAAGTTGTAGGAGGGCGGGTGGTACAGTTAAGGTGCCATTTCTGTCTTACAAATTAATTCCTGAGACTCTTCTCTGTAAGAGGCGAGGTCGGAAATGGTGCAAGTACATTTCATATTACTCACAATCTTCTCCCCCCAGGCCAGCAGCCGGTTCCAGACGCTGGTGAGTCGCGGGTGAGGATGGTTTGGCCTCTCGCTCACTTCTCAGTGTCCGTGTCCACGGGGAGAGCAGAGAGGAAGAGGCCAGAGCAGGTTTGGATAAAAACTGACGTTAGGCAAAGGTTGACTGTGTCCGCTCAGCCCCGGCCAGTGGCATAAATCACAGACTGGAACGTGTGCCCTAAGCCTGCTGGGGAGCTGCTAAGATGTTGGTGCTGTGAGCTGGTCTCGCGTCTCGGAGGGCTCTTCTACAGGTAGTTTCCTTTGCACAGGCGGAGGTTAAAGGCTTTGCGTCTTACTCCACGAGCAAAGGGGCTCCGTGGCTCTCAAAACCCAGCAGCAGGTGGCTAGAGCTGACGAAACCCTGAGAAAACACACTCGATGTGTGAAAGCAAAGTTCACCGCTCACACAGAACCGCTTCTTTGGCTGTGCACTGTCTTAATTTCATGTTTTGATTCATAAGGACACTGTGCTCTAGTCTGAAAAAAAAAAATTCAACATGGAAAATCATACAAAAAGCGCCCACACCCAGTCAGCTGTTCGAAGCAGTTTCTTTTTTGGCTTAAAAGGAACTAAGGCAATGCCACAACCTTGAGGAGAAAATTGCTGATGTAAAGTTATCATGTTGCATTCACTGGGGTGAAAATAGAATGATCTTCATGATAATATTTTGTGGTTAAAAATTTATGTGACAATGTGGCATTAGTAAAAAGTCTGCAAAGAGCGAGGAAATAGGTTATTGTTAGCATGCGAGCTGTTTATTTATGCAAGAAAACTTGTCAACTTCAGCATGACTTCACTCTCTAAATGCCAAAGGAAAATAACATGGGTGCCTGCTGATGTGTATGCACATGCACACGTGTGTGTACGTATAGACATGGCTATACATGTGTGCACATATATGGAAATGTCTATACATTTAAATGGGTGTCACTTTCGTGGCTTATCAGCATACGTTGGGATCGTAGAACTAGGAACTCTAGGTGGACATAGCTTCCTGCATCCCACTCATTTCCTTTGCTTTCGTGTTTTTTTTTTTTTTTAAAGATTTATTTTTATTTACTTAATTCCCCTCCCCTCCCCCGGTTGTCTGTTCTCTGTGTCTATTTGCTGCGTCTTGTTTCTCTGTCCGCTTCTGTTGTCGACAGCGGCACGGGAAGTGTGGGCGGCGCCATTCCTCGGCAGGCTGCTCCCTCCTTCGCGCTGGGCGGCTCTCCTTATGGGTGCACTCCTTGCGCGTGGGGCTCCCCTACGCGGGGGACACCCCTGTGTAGCAGGGCACTCCTTGCGCGCATCAGCACTGCGCACGGGCCAGCTCCACACGGGTCAAGGAGGCCCGGGGCTTGAACCGCGGACCTCCCATGTGGTAGATGGACGCCCTAACCACTGGGCCAAAGTCCGTTTCCCTGCTTTCGTGTTTGATGCACGTCTTTGAAAAAACATTTAAGGCTCTTTGCTCTGTGCCAGGCCCGTGTGGGTCTGCAAAGCCAAGCCCGGTGAGGGGACCCTGCTGCGTTGCCCCAAGAATCTCTCACGCCTGGTTCTGCCTGTGCAGCACGGCGCCCCCTGCCGTGAGGACAAGGCTCTGCGCCGGGCGGGGAAGGTGAGGCAGCAGGGCACCGAGCCCAGGCGGGGAGTGGGGTTCAGCTGAGAACCTCCAGGCCTTCCCCCGAGGCTGCTTCCAGGAACCGAATGGGGGCAGCTGTTACCTGGGGATTTCAAGGAAGGGGTGGATCACGGGGCCTCAGCATCTTCAATAAGAGAGAGAAGGAAAGAAGGGGTCGCTGTGAGGAGAACCAGGAGTACGGGGCAGCCCGGGTCCTTAAAAGCTCGAGAGGTGCACTCTCCCTGGCGGGTACAACCCTCAGGTCCCTAAAGACCCGTGAGGCAGGAGAGGGGACCCACCTCTCTCCTTTGTTCCTATCTTCGAATGACATTACCAAATAGCTCTGAATCACCCTTGCTGATAAGGAAAGCGCAGCATCCCCCATTTTCAGTCATTTGGATGTACTACAAGATAAGTATGCCACTGAGGTAAATTGAGACAATTTCATTTGAGAAAGTGACGATACCAATGACATGCATCAGGCGCTTAATGTATCCCAGACACAGGCTAGCGGCGTCATTTACATGAGCTAATTTAATCAAAGTAGGGGAACAAACATCACAGAAAACATAATTTTTATTGTTGGCCAAGTGCTGTATTTTTAAAATCTGAGATTATTAAGTAGGGCAGGTAAAAATGAAAATGTTTGTGATCTATGGTAAAATTTAATATAAAGGGGCGACACGAAGATGTGGGCCATTTGTAATGTCCTGACCTGGCAGAGGGTTAATAATGAGACTATAAAAGGAACTTGTGTGTGTCAACCACAAAGTATTCCCATAGAAAATGGGCCACACAGAGAAGAGGCCGTTTACGGGAGCGGAAACTCTTTGGACTGACAGACTCATAAAGAGGTGCTCAAGCTTCTTATCCCTACGAGAAACACAAGTAAAAGAATGAGCTACCAGGGAAGCGGGCTTGGCCCAGTGGATAGGGCATCCGTCTACCACATGGGAGGTCTGCGGTTCAAACCCTGGGCCTCCTGACCCGTGTGCAGCTGGCCCATGCGCAGTGCTGATGCGCGCAAGGAGTGCCCTGCCACACAGGGGTGTCCCCTGCGTAGGGGAGCCCCATGTACAAGGAGTGCACCCTGTAAGGAGAGCCGCCCAGTGTGAAAGAAAGTGCAGCTGACACAGCAAGATGGCGCAACAAAAAGAAGCACAGATTCCTGTGCAGCTGATGACAACAGAAGCAGACAAAGAAGAAGATGCAGCAAATAGATGCAGAGAACAGACAACGGGGCGGGGGGGTGGGAAGGGGCGAGAGAAAAAAATGGGCTACCATGGGGACCCATTAGATGGGTGATAGCCACAGAGCCGGGTGGCCGCTCGGTGGGGGTGTGGGGTGAGGTGGCAGGGTGCGAGTGGGGGGCTGTGACACCCACCCAGGCAGGGTGAGCCCCGGGGGCCCCTGGGAAATCCTCCCCACAGTGCCCCGAGGGGCGTGTGGTCCGGGAGCTGGAGGCCACCTGCTGTCCCCCCTCGGGCGTGGGGTGTAGACGGCGAGGGGCGAGCACGGGGCAGGCCTGACGGCAGCCAGGGGCCGAGGGCCGGCCGGGACGGGGCTGCGTGCGCCTGGGCCCACAGCGGGCCCCGAGGGGGGATGCTAGGAACGTCTGCGCGAAGGGGCAGGCCACACCGATGCTTGTGGAACACGCCGGCTTCTAGGCCGGGGAGGAGGCGGCTGTCAGGAGGAAAGAGGACCGAGAAGCCAAGAGAACTGAGAAAACAAAACAGGAAAAAGGAACAAGAATGAAACAGAAGCAAACAGCACCAGAGGGGAACCGCTGGGGCGCACTCAGCTCGGCTCAGCCTCGTAAACGTGCGTTAAGGCTTTACTTTTTCCAGACACTTTATTTGAATTTGTTCTTTCTGATGGTATCAGAGCCTAAATATGATTCAGGAAGACAAGGTAATGAGACTGTTGTCATCTTACATAGAGAATTGCATGTGCCATATGAACGGGGAGAAAAAGAGTTTATTACTAGAGAAAATCATCCTCTGAGAGCTCTTAGGGTAGGAGAAACCGATGAATAATAAATGAGAGAATATCTTCAATGTAGCTCTTATCTCTAGTGATCCTGGAAGCCATTAAAAACCAAGAAATGTAATTAAAAATAAGCCAAACAGAAAGTAATGTGATAGATCTGGAAAAGATCAAATTATTTCTATAGTTAAGCTTCTATGGAAAAGAAGAGAATGACTACAACTGAAAGCAGGAGGATTGCATCCAGCATCCATGTGGAATCTAAGCCCCCTCTTGACATAGATGTGGAGTGGACACAACCATTCCAAGGTCCACAGGATGAAGGACTAGATTATGGATGAGAGTGGACTTACTGATATTCTATTCATGAACTATTGTGGTTAATAATCGAGAAAATGTGGCATTGGTGTGGAGAAAGTGGCCATGGTGGCTGCTGGGTGTGGGGAATGGGAGGAAGAGATGAGATGTGGAGGTGTTTTTGGGACTTGGAGTTGTCCTGGCTGGTGCTGCAGGGACAGTTACCGGATACTGTATGTCCTCCCATGGCCCACTGGGTGGAATGTGGGAGAGTGTGGGCTATGGTGTGGACCACTGACCATGAGGTGCAGCGGTGCTCAGAGATGTATTCACCAAATGCAATGAATGTCTCATGATGATGGAGGAGATTGTTGCTTTGGGGGAGGAGTGGGGTGAGGGGGGTGGAAGGTATATGGGGATCTCATATTTTTTGAATGTAATATTAATAAAAAAATAAAGACAAAAAATAAAATCAAATAAATGAAAAAAAAAAGATTAAATTAAATTATGTATAAAGAGAACCTGGCATGTGGTAGGCCCTCAATAGTTTTTACTTCTAAAAAAAAATAAGAAAGAAAACCTTAGAGGTGTATTTTGATATTTCCCTTTGTAAGTTCCAAGTTACCCCAAACTCAAGTCCTAATAAAACTAATCTTTAGTCTTCCCAAATGATTAATTCAACAAATATTTACTAAACGTCTGCCATGTGCTGGATATTGAGGTTCAATTGCCATTATTACACCATAATTTCCCAATTTGTATCTCTACCCCAGACTCCTCTGAATTCCAAACCAAAAATCACACAGCCTTCTTTATAGTACTGCTTGACTGTCTCAAAGTTTGCTCAAATGTTCAAAAACAAACTTGTGCTTTATCTCGCCACCCCCACTTCTTCTTTCAGTGTTTTCTCCCAGAGGACAGCTCCACCATCCGTCTGACCGCCTGCTGCGCACCGAGGGCACCACCCCCGAGTCCCTGTCTATCTCTCCCACGTATCTTTTCCATCACTCGCTGAGTCTGATGATTTTGTATTTTAAATACTTCTCAAATCCCTCCACTCTCCTGCCCCTGCGTTACTGTCCCGGCCCAAGCACCTATAGCTCTTGTTCATGACTGGTCTCCCCTGCCAGATCTGCCCAGTCCTCCGCCCGTTCTCTACACTGATGCTAAATCTGCTCATGTCACCTCCTGCCCCTTCCCCTCCCTTAAAAATCTACACCTCTTCAACTGAGACCAAAATCTTTAAGGGGACCAGTGATGGGCTCACGGCATGCTTCCACCTCTCCTTCTAGCCTCGTCTCGTCCACCTTCTTCCTCGCTCTCTCCCCTTCCACGCTGCCCTCCGGTTCCCTTACACCCACCTTGCCCCCTGCTGCCGCAGGAGCGTGGCACAAGCTATCCCTGCAGCATCGAAGTGCTTGTCCTTTCTCCCTCCTTGCTCCTCTTTCCTCTTTTTTCCCCTAGTTCATTCATTTACACAGATACTTATTGAGGAACTACTATGTGCCAGGCATGGAGCCAAATGTTAGCAATTTGGTGATGAAATTAACAAGGTCCCTGTCCTCTCGGAGCTTTCGTTTTGGTGGGTTGAACTCTGGCGAATTAAATCTGACTTCACTCAGCATCCTTTCTCCAGAGAAATATGATCCCCCAGACAAGATTGGTTCTCCCGGTTACGAGTTCTCAGAACCCCCTTCTCCTTCCTACTGAAAAGCACCGCTTGTACTTACGCATTTACTTGAGGGTTTACTGGCTTAGTGCCTGGCTCTCCATCAGGGCCTGGGAGGGCAGGGTGTGTCTGTTTTCACTCATTGCAGTATCCTGGGAACCTGTCACACTGCTGTGGAAGAAACTCGTACAGAAAATATTTGTTGGTTGAATAGAATGTGAAGAGGAAATGGCCGCCGTGCTAAGGCTAGTCTACTCCAGGCCTCGACTCCCTCTCGGCACCTATGGGGTTGACCAGATGCCCGAGTTGATCTGTGGCTTGTGTCCATGGGTCCTTCTGAGGTACCTCAGGAGAGTGGCCGATCAAGGGGTCCCCCAGCTGCCTGGCATGGCCTTTCTTTCTTGACATCCTGGGGGACTGGACCGCCGAAATGGTGCTGGCATGCTAATTTGGGTGACTGTCACTCATCTGATGTAGGCCCAAGAGCCTTCATGTGCCCTGACTGGACAAGAGACAAACATTCTTCTCGACCCATTTTTCTAAATTTGTATTGACTCACTATGTCTTACCAGGCCCATGAATTTTGAATAAATTTAAAAATCAAATTACTTGCATAGACCGGGCCCCAAAAAACTAGTTGCCTGGCTAGGCAGCCTTGGGTGAGGGTGTTGGGAGATGGGAGGCGACTGGTAAGATACTCAGAGAGCCATGGCCAAGTGAGGTGAACATTTTAGGGACCAAAAAGCTGAAGGTTTTGGTGTAATTTAAAGAGCTTCAGGAAAGTGGATGTGGCTCAAGCAATTGGGCTCCCATCTACCATACAGGAGGTCCAGGGTTCGATGCCCAGGGCCTCCTGGTGAAGGCAAGCTGGCTCAGGTGGTGAGCTGGCCCATGCAGAGTGCTGGCCTGTGCAGAGTACTGCCCCACGCAGGAGTGCTGGCCCACACAAAGAGCTGGTGCAGCAAGATGACGCAACAGAAAGAGACACAGAGGAGAGACAGCAAGAGATGCAGCAGGTCAGGGAGCTGAGGTGGCGCAAGAGAATAATTGCCTCTCTCCGACTCCTGAAAGTTCCAGGATCAGTTCCAAGAGCTGCCTAATGAGAAGACAAGCAGACACAGAGAACAGACAATGGGGGGCGGGGGAGGGATGAATAAATAAATAAAAATAAAGAGCTTCAGAACAAAGTTATAGGCTTGTCGAGGGAGAGCATTTTCCTTATCCTATAAACTACTGTATCAGGTGCTCCAGGGAAACAGAACCAACAGGATATATGTATAATTACACAGATTCTGGCACCTTCCAGAATGTGCCAGAAATGCCCACTATGATTTCATGCCCGTCGACTCCAGTGCTGACGGCACCTTCACCCCTGACGTCTGCAGGGCCCCTTCGTAAGAACAGCTCTCTGACCACCTTGGAAGCTCCAAGCAGATATATATTTTTTTAATCCAAAATTTTTTCCTTTATTTTCTTTTAAATGTTACATTCAAAAAATATGAGGTCCCCATATTCCCCCTACCCCCCTTACCCCACTCCTCCCACATCAACAAGCTCTCCCATCATCGTGGCACATCCACTGCACCTGGTGAATACATTTTGGAGCACCGCTGCAGCACATGGACAGTGGTCTACACTGCAGTCTACACTCTCCCCCAGCCCACCCAGTGGGCCATGGCAGGACACACCAGATTTTTAATTTAACACTTTTTTTTCCCTGATGGTAAAAGTATGAATCTGGAAAGCCTGGAAAATATAAAAAGAACCAGGAAAAGATTAAATTACTTGTAATGTCCCCGCAAAGAGGGAAGCACTGTTAAAGGGCTGCTGGTTTCCTTCCAGTCTTTTGGTTGAAACACACGCGCGTGTAAAGGCAGACGTGTACGGAACCAGGGATCCCGGGGAGCCCAGATGGAGCTCTTCCGATTTGGGCTGTTTGGAAATCAAAGAGGCTGCAGGGCTGGGCACGGGGGGCACAGCCTGTGGGGGCGGGCTGCATCTGTGTGCGGGCTTGGAGGCGAATGAAGGCCCCGGTAAGGACAAAGGCGGTGGACGGGGCAAGCGCCGACCCCTCCGCTGGCCTCGGGTTAGGGGGAGAGCATGGCAACGGCGGGCAGGGCCGTTTGGACGAGATTCTGAGCTTAGGGTCGCCAGGGTGCTGCTTCGGGCCTGGGAGACAGCGATGGACTGGGCAGGGGCGCGTCTCCCCGGGGTCGCGCGCACCCGGGCCCTGCCGCGGCGGTTTGGGGCCCCTGCCCACTTTTGGGCTGACACTGGCGGTCCGCTATGCGCACACGCGGGGCCCCTTCTGTGGGGACCTTTAAAGGACACTCGGGGCTCTGCACGTGCAGTGGGAGCAGAAGTAGACCGTAGGGCGCCCCGTCCCCGAGCGGCGGCGCTGCCGTGGGCAGCTGCTGGCATCCCGGCAGGCCAGCGGCGCATCTCTTGGTCTCTCTCAATCACACGTTCTCTGTTAAAATAGAGATACGGTCTGTATATGCTATTTTGTATCCTGCTTTTTCTCACTCACTAGAATAACTTTTCCCATACCATTAAATGCCTTTAAAATTGTTTTTTTTTTTCAAAAAAAAAAAATACCCCTGCCCCCACCTGAATAAATTACTGGATTAACTAAAAAAATAAAATAAAATAAAATAAAATAAAATAAAACTGTTTTTTTGGAGAAATGGTAAGCATATAAAGCAAGTATCAGAAAAAGCAAGATGGTCCCTTCTGGTCATCGGTCCAGACAGAAGGAACTCTGCATCCCCAGACCCGGGGACAGGGGAGGACAGTGACGGGAGAGGAGAAAGCGAAGACCCCTGCTGGTTAGAAAGCACCCGACGTTCGTCATCGGTGAACTGAGTTGTTGGATTCCCACCCACAGAGCCTGGGGGGGCGGGGAAACAAGGTAGAGCAAGGAACAGAGCTGGTCTTAAGAAACTCCAAACCAGGTTGGGGAGACAAGATGTGAACTTCAAACAACTAGGTGAAAAATAAAGAGTTGAGTGATATTCGATGGCGCCGTGACACAGCCGGCAGGAGCGTGCCTGCTCCGACTGTGAGACGACAGGCGTGCTGCGGGACGCTCTGCGGACCTGGGGCCCCCCCACGCCCCCTCCGACCTCGAGATGGCTGTGCGTGATGGATCTGGCAGGCGGTTGTTTGTCGGGCTCCTAGCTGAGGACTTTGCATGTGGGAAAACATGTTTCAAGTGCCCAGTAAAGTTTGTGGAAATAAAATTGAATGGCACGTGCCATGCACACCTTTGTACCCTGCAGTACTTTACAGTAATGCATGATAAACCCAGGAAGGAGGGAGCAAACGAGCACCGGGGGACGCCGTGGGAGGAGGGAAGAGCGTGTGCTCCGAGGCTGGGAAGATGCCGCTGGGTGTTGCTCACACTGATCCGTCAGCAAATGGCCCTGGCCCCCACAGCCAGCGTGTGCGGTGGCTGTTATTAATTCCTAGCATCCTGTAGGCTTATACGCGTTGGCCAGCCTGAGTCCTAGACCCACTCAAAAACCCTACCTTTCCTTTCCTTTTCTCTTTAATGTCATTTCATTATTGTCAATTCACTTTATTCCACCAGCAAAAGTCTATGTTACTTTAGGGCCATTTTGAGCTTGGATAACCATGAGAATAGAGGTCACAATAATGGAAAAGGAGATACCCGTAAGGGAAGCTGGTTCAGGAGGAAGATCAGGAGTGGCCCAAGTACAGAGCATCTCATTACCCCCTTCCCCTCGTCATCCCTCTGAGGCATGTATTATAATCCCCATTTTGCAGATGAGACTCAGAGAGGTTGAGTAACTTCCTAGGGTCACACAGCCAGTAAGTGATTGGGCCACAATGCTCACCAGCCAGCCAGGCTCAAATCACCCTCATCACTTGCATTCACTATCCCTCAGAGGAAGGTTTTCTGAGTGTCACTATGCGGCAGGCCCTCTTCTAGGGGCTGCAGAGGTGGCAGGGAAGGAAACAGGTAAAAATTCCTGCTTACGTGGAACACATATTCCTGTGGGGAGGACAGGCCTGAGACAAGATAAGGGACGAACGGCATGTAAAGAGTGATAAGTGATAAAAATCAAGGGGGAAGAGGAAAGGAGGTGTTGGAGGGGTCTGGTAGGTTTGAGGATGCACCGCAGAAAGAAGCGTGCTTAGTCTTTATCCACTCCTGTGGGTGTGAACACTTGGAAAACAGGGTCTCTCGTGGTAGGGGTCTTAGCAATTTTAGAGCGGGAGGCCTCGCTGAGAAGGTGGCCTCTGGGGGCAGACCTGAAGGAGGTGCAGCCCCCGGCAGGGGGGAGGCGATGGTGACCAGGCAGGGGCCGGCGAGGTGGCGAGACGAGCTCGGGTCCGGGAGGTGTTTTGAACGTAGTCGGAAGGCTCCCGAGAGCCGGGATGTGTGGTCTGAGGAACAGGAAGAAGGAGAAGAGGGCGCGAAGGACTCAGCCCGACAGCGGGAGGAACGCGGCTGCCAGCGCTGGGCTGGGAAGGGCGCCGGCTTGGAGAGGAGCGTGGGGGCGCGTTCCGGGTAAGTCGCTGTTGAGAGGGGAGAGGGAGTCGGACGCGGCGGTGCGCGTGGCCAGGCAGGCTTCCGTGGAGGGGTCCGCAGGGCAGGTGGCTTGTCCAGCCTGCGCCCGGGGGCTGAGCCGTGTTTCGGGGAGCGGGACCTGGAGGGCCCATCTCTGCCTCCCTGGTGCCCTCGGGGACTCCCCTCTCTCGGAGCCAGATACACGGCAACATCTTGAACGAATGGATGGTGCCCAGTGGGAAATGAGAGAGGACCCCAGCCCACATTTCCCTCCTGGTCTGGGGGCAGGTGTTACTCTTACCCTTAGAACAAGAGCCTGAACCTAAGCCCACCCAGCCTGAAAACCTGGGACTGGTGTATTCCTAAATTTGGGTTTCTTCTGCTCCCTCTGGGACTTGGGTCCAGAGCACTCCAGGTTTGGGCGGAGAGGGCCCCCGAAGGCGCCACTTGCCCGAGCCCTTTGGGGGCCGACGCCTTTGGAATTCCATTGCTTCCACGGACCTGCTGCATGAGCTGGGGCAGGCACCTCGGCCCCGGGCCCGACCCCCGGAGCCGAGCAAGCGTCAGCCGGGAAGCGGCCACGGGCCTGGGCGGGCACCCCGCCAGCCAGAGGTGTTTCACCTTCAGTTTCCTCCAGCAACTCTCAGCACCACCCGCAGAGCAGGCACCCATCATTGCTTGTCCAACGAGTGATGGGTTTACGTAAGGAGGCCTCCAGGGTGTAAGAGGAGCATATATGTGAAAAAGGAAACTAATTGGTATTAATAAATCCATGCCAAATGGAATCAGTGTACATTGTCTCCAGCACAAAAGAAACAGGTGATGATTCGAAACGCGGATGCCAGCGGCTGACTGTGAACCCACGACGCGAGCAGCCCCAGACACAGTCCCGCCTCCAGAACCTGCTACTGAATCAGGAAACTTCCGCGGCCGCTCGAGCCTCAGCTCCTGGGAGACTGGTCTGCAGTAGAAGGTACAGGACTAGTATAAGATCACCAGCGATTACGGTGTTGTTGTGAGATTGCGAGAGCGTCATTACACGATCCCTAGAGGTTATTTTCTGCATTTAATGTATAACTACTAGATCTTTACCAGATATGAGTTCTCTCTAAACAGTGGTCAGTAATAGTTAGGGCTAATTACCTTTCCCATTTATATCCATATATTTGGTAGAAGAGCAAGACAAGAAAAAAGAGGAATCAACCTGGATGACCTATACAAACACTTGGGTTTAAGTGGAATTTTTGACATACCTGCACCACCCCCTCCCCAACGTCAAATAAAAATTTTGTGACCTAATTTGCTAGTAGAGAGAAGCCCATCGTCAGGCTGTATAGGGAACTTCGTGAAACGTTTTCCTGGACCAAATATCATCTGATAAAAGTGAACACTGCTATACTCATAAATATTGGAAGGAACACTCAAAAGCCTATTAATTTAATCATTTTATTTCAAGCATGACCCAAATCAAAGGCTAGGAAATCTAGGCTAAAAGCAACCTTGCAAATAAATGTGAGTGCTCTGGATATGACTTTGAGGAGAAAATATAATCATATGGAAATATCCTGTTGAAAACGAGCACACAGTAGGTCCTTTTAAAATAAAGTCATCAAACACAGAGGGCATACCTATTGTTGCCAACATCTGCAAGAAAAGTGAAAAGTTTAGGTGAACATAAAATTTTTCAAAATCAGCAATTTTAACACTGGTTGCATTAATTAAAAGATTCAGTGATTGTCTGGAGGCTGATTGTGAAATGATGGCAAATCTTAGTGGAGATGCTTGTAGAAGAGTTTTAATTTTCAAAACCCATACAGTTAACTAGCTTAAAATATAAATTCGTGAGGACCTTCAATAATTCGGTGTATATTAAAATAAATTGCTCATATTTGTTTCCAATTATGGGCTCCATTCTTTAGTCAAAGTCCTGTGTTCCCTCTGTTCTGACTTTTATTCATCACAAGTAGGTAAATGGCTGGAATGTGTGGTCGCGGGGGCCCTGGCTCTCAGCAGGGGCGGGCAGACTCAGTGAGACCCTCTCTCGCTTTTGATTCTCACCTGGGTCCTTTCCCCACCATTTCTGGTGTCCTCTTTCTCTTGGTCATCAACTCATGTTCTTTCAGGACTGGCTTCTAAAAAGAAAAATTTCCTGAGCAAATCCGTTCCATTCTTTTTATCACTCTCTCCTTGCTTTTTATTTCCTCGCTCCCTTTTCACTCTGTGTCTTTGACTCTTTTTTTCTCTCTTCTCTCTCTCTGTGTCTTGCTCTGCCTCTCTCTCTCTTCTATTTCGCAGTACATTTTACCTTAGTGCACACGTGCTTGTGTTTCTAAGTGTCTTTTTAGGGATGTATCCTGCTTCCTGGATCAGACAACAAGCTCTGTGTGCTTTTTCTTATTTTTGCACTTTTCTGCTCCTCAGAGGACACCCTGGAACACTCTGAGGTGCTCCCTTGCTGGATGTGTATGTGCAGTTGCCCCGCTGGCTCCCCCAGCGGTGAGTGGAGAGCAAGGAGGAGGCGCCATCATGGGTTGTTGGCCAAGCTTTCCGGCGATGGCTTCTGTAGCCCAAGGAGAAGGTCAGTTATGGAAGAGGTCCCTGTCCCTCACAGAGGACAGTTTGACTATGGAGAGACGAGTGGCTGACAAGATGACGAGTCACACCGTGGCCAGGCCAGTGCTAGAGTCAAAGGGGCAGGGAAGGTCCGCTCGGTGTGATGCCTAGCTCTGGATCCCATGCGGTATCCATCAGTGGAAACGAAGTAAGTTTCTCGATGTAGCTTACACCTCATTTTTAGAAGCTTCTGGAAAATGAGTGTAAGAAGCCACTGACCTACTTTCTTTCTCCTATTTTATAGTCTGAAGACAAGCAGAACTTTCGGGGGAGAGGGGCTTGGAAGGCACCACCTGCAGGGTCCTCTCAGAGCTGTGGGGGCCTTGGGCTCGGTCTAGTCCGTCTTGGGGTGAGATGGTGGATTTGGAAGTGGCTCCAGTGTTCTGGGGGCACCCGACAGCTGGCAGCCTGCCCGGCGTGACCGCTGCTGGCGGCTCTGGCAGGCACTGGATTGGCCTCCTGCCCCGTGGACTCTTCTCCAACCACTGCACCAACTTCTTGTGAGAAAGCCCTGAAATCCCAGAGAAAGGAAATCCATGTACAAATGAAAAGGCGGCTGTTGTATCAACAGCTCATGACACAGTATTTTTAGCTTATGCTTCATCCTCCTAATTACATTAGGACTTTCCTCTACCTCAGAAATTCATGCCCCTCAGTGACAATTATCTTCGTTACATGCAGCTCCTTAAAAATTAGGGTCACACAAATAGTGACATTGAGGCTTTCAGAGCCTCAGAGTTATGGGCCTGGGACTGACCAGGGATCTTTGGTGAAGCGGATGCAAAGATAGGTAAAACTTTCCCTACTTGCAGATGACATGAGCTTTTGTATAGAGAATCCTGAAAAATCCCCAAGAAAGGCACCAGACCTAATAAATTCGGCAAAGTGGCAAGGTACAAGATCAGCATGCAAAAATCAGCAATGTTTCTATACACTAGTAATGAACAATCCGAACAGGAGATTTTAAAATTCCATTTTTAATCGCAGCTAAAAGAATCAAATATCTAGAAATAAAATTAATCAAGGATATAACTTGTACACAGAAAATTATGAAACATTTCTAAAAGAAAATCAAAGATCTAAATAAATAGAAGGACCTTCTGTGCTCATGGATTGGAAGACCAAATATCATTAAGATATCAATTCTACCCAAAGTGATCCAAAGTGATTTACAACTTCAACACAATCCCAATCAAAATCCAGATAGCCTTCTTTGGAGAAATGGTAAAACCAATCATTAAATGTATATGGAAAGGTAAGGGGTCCTGAACAGTCAAAACCATCTTGAAAGATAAGAATCAAGTTGAAGTACTCAAAATTTTTTTATTTTAAAATGTATTACAAAGCTCCATTAATCAGAATAGCATGGTACTGGTACAAGGACAGACATATAGAACAATGGAATCAAACTGAGAGTTCAGAAATAAACACTCACATCCATGGCCAATTAATTTGTGACAAGGGTGCCAAGTTCACTCAAGGGAAAGGAACACTCTAACAAATAGTTCTGGGAAAACGGGATATCCATATTCAAAACAATGAAAGTGGGTGCAACCTTATACCATATACAAAAAATGAACTCAAAATAGATTAAAGACCAAAACTACAAAATTCCTAGAGGAAAATGTAAGTAGATGTGTTCAGAAACTTGTGTTAGGCAATGATTTCTTAGACTTTCCACAAAGAGCAAGAGTAAGAAAAGAAAATACAGATAAATGGGACTACATGAAAATAAAAAAACATTTGGGCATCAAAGGACATTATCAAGAAAATGAAAAGATAACTAGCAAAATGGAGGAAAATATTCAGAAACCATGTATCTGGTAAGGGTTTAATATGCAGAATATATATATAAAGGGGCAAAAGACTTCATGAGACATTTCTCCAAAGAAGATGCACAACTAGCCAATAGGCACTTGAAAATATGTTCAACATCATTAGCCATCAGGGAAATGCAAAGTAAAACCCTGATGAGATGCTATTTCATATCCACTCCGTTTTAGGCTATATTTTTAAAAAAATGGAAAACAAGTGATGGAGAGAATGTGGATAAATAGGAAAACTGGTTCATTGGTGGAATGTAAAATGATGCAGGCTTTGTGGAAAATAATTTAGTGGTTCCTCATAAAGTTAAGTACAAATTTATCACATGACCTGGCAATCTTACTTCTAGGTATATATCCCAGAGACTTGAAAGCAGGGACATGAACAGATATTTGCACACTGATATTCATAGTCACATTCACAATTGCCAAAAGATGGAAGCAGTCTAAGTGTCCACCAACAGCTGAATGGATAAGCAAAATGTGATATATACATACAAGGGAATATTATTCAATCATGAAAAGGAATGAAGTGAAATAAGGCAGACACAAAGGGACAAATATTGTATGATATCACTGGTATAAAATAATTAGAATAAGCAAATTCATAGACTAAAAACTAGAATACAGGTTACCCGTGGCCTGGATAGGGCAGGGAATGGTAAGTTAATTTTTAATTGTACAGTTTCTGTTTGGGGTAATGGAAATGTTTTGGTAATAGATGGTGGTGATGGTAGCATGACAATTGTAAAGTAATCAACACCAGTGAATTATATTTTTGAAGGCAGCTAAAAGGAGGAAATTTTAGGTTGTGTGTGTTACTAGAATAAATTTTTTAAAAAAGATTTAGTTTTATTTATTTCTCTCCCCTTGCCCCTGTTGTCTGTTCTTTGTGTCCATTCACTGTGTGTTCTTCTGTGTCTGCTTGTGTTCTTGTCACATGGGACCAGGAAACTGTGTTGCTTTTTTGTTGTGTCATCTTGTGTCCATTTGTTGCGTGTTCTTCTTTGTCCGCTTCTGTTGTCGTCAGCGGCACGGGACTCTGTGTTTCTTTTTTGTGTCATTTTGTTGTGTCAGCTCTCCATGTGTGCGGCGCCACTCCTGGGCAGGTTGCACTTTTTTTGCATGGGGCTGCTCTCCTTGTGGTGCACCCTCCTTGCACATGGGGCTCCCCTATGCGGGGGACACCCCTGCATGGCACGGCACTCCTTACACAGCAGCACTGTGTGTGGGCCAGCTCACCACACGGGCCAGGAGGTCATATTCATTCTTTGAAATGTCATTTCTGTCCTTTAGAGAAAAGGAGGACAAGTGAAAGGTGTCCTCCTGACCCTGATGCACCATCTATGCCCAGGGCTGGACCTAGGGAGGGGAGTGGGGCTGCTCAGGGGGACTTCCGGTGGAACCCGGGAGCAGCTGGCCAAGAAGGTGTGTCTCCCATCAGACCTGGAGGCAGGGACTGGGCCAGACGGGGCAGTGGCTCAGTGCCAACCTAGCGTTTAGACTTTGACCTCCAGGTAAGGAAGGTCACCGAAGGCTTTTCAGGTGAGAGCAAAACATGGTTTTGGAAGATTAGCCAGCAGAGACTGCAGCGAGGAGAGAAAGAAGGCAGGGAAGCCTGCTAGGTAGCTTTGGCAATAGGTACTAGGACTTGAAGTGGGAGAAAAGGTATGGAAGGGAGTAAGAGATGAATGTAGGAGGTATGATGTCTCCCGATGTTTGAATATGGGAGACAAGGGAGAAGGAGCAATAAAAGATGACCCTAAGTGATGCAAGGACCATCAGCACCACTTAAACCAATAGGGAAATGAGCAGGTGCATGGAATTTGGAAGCAAGATTTTTTTCTAATATATTTTTTTATTTATAAAAGTAAAATGGCACCATTGGGGAAACTTAGGAAATGCAAGGAAATAAAAAGAAGACAATCATTTGAGGCATGTAAAATTTGGATGTGTATTTCTTCAACTATGTGTGGATGTCTGTAGTGTTAAGTATAAATTAAATCATGCTTTACCTATTTCATAACATGATTTTTAAAAACTTAATAATGTTGCAAACTGTCTTTCACTTTCCTTTCTCAACAACTCCCAAACTCACCATTCAATGGGATTAATTACATTCACAACATTGCAGTACAGTCACCACCATTCATTACTAACGCTCCCTCATCTCCTCAAACAACCACTATGCATTAATTTCTCTTTTACCTGGGTCCTCACTCCTAACAACCTGTACTCTAATTTCTGTGTCTATTAGCTTATATATTCTCCAATATTTTCTATGGTAGTTACCATGGGGATTTAATATCCTAAATCTGTAACCATCTCATTTGCTTTGATACCAACTTAACTTCAATACTATACACAAACTATGTTCCTATACCCTTCCATCCCCCCACCTTTATGTAGTTCTTGTCACAAATTACATGTTTATACATAATGAGTCCAAAAACCACCGATTTATCGTTATATTTTATGCATTTGCCTTTTAGATCCTGTAGGAAGTATAAAAAAAGTGGGTTAAAAACCAAAAATACAGTAGTCCCAGCATTTATATTTACCCATGTCTTTATCTCCACTGGAGATCATCATTTCCTCATGGGGCTTCAATCTATTGTCTATTGTCCTTTCCTTCCAACCTACAGAATTCACTTTAGCATCTCTTGTAGGCTGGTCTAGCGGTGATGAACTCCCTCAGCTTTTGTTTATCTGGGAATGTCTTAATCTCACCTTCATTTTTGAAAGGCAATTGTGCTGGATATAGAATTTCAGGTTGGCAATTTTTTTGTTCTTGGCACTTTAAATAACTTATCCCACTGCCTTCTTGTCTCCATGATTTCCAATTAAAAATTGGCACTTAGTTTGATTGAGGCTCCCTTGTATGTGACACATGCCATGTCTCTAGCAGATTTCAGGGTACTTTTTGTCTCTGGTACTTGACAGTTTGATTGTAATATGCCACAGAGTGGGTCTATTCTGTTTGGAGTTAGTTGAGCATCTTGGATATGTGTATTCATGTATATGTCTTTTGTTAAATTTGGGAGTTTTCAGCCATTATCTCTTTGAATATTCTTTCTGCTTCATGCTCTTTTTTTCTCCTTCTGGGACTTCCACAATGTGTATTTTGGTATGCTTGGTGGTGTCCCATAGGTTCCTTAGGCTCTGTCCACTTTTCTTCATGCTTTCTTCTTTCTGTTTCTCAGATGGGATGCTTTCAAGAGCCTTGTCTTCTTGTTCGCTGATTGTTTCTTCTGCCATCTGCAATCTGATATTGAACCCTTCTAGGGAATTTTTATTTCTGTTACTCTAGTCTCCAGCTATGTTTGGTTCCTTTACATAGTTTCCGTCTCTCTATTGATAATCTGTTTGTGTTCAGCTATCATTTTCCAAATTTCCTTCATTATTTGTCCATTTTTTCCTTTAGCTCTTTGAGCATATTTAAGACCATTAAAAAAAAAAGTCTTTGGAATGTTCCAGGTCTGAGACTTCTCATTGATGGTTTCTAATGCTGTAATCTACTCCTTTGCCTGGATCATCACTTCTCATTTCTTTATGTTTTGTAATCTTTCGTTGAAACCTGGATGTTTTGATATCTTAGTGTGTTATCACTGAAATTTAGATAGACTAGGAGGCATCTGTTCCTTAAGCTTGGATCAGCTAGTGTTATGAGTTTTCCTTGAAAGAAGGAAAAAAAGCAAAAACAAAAACAAAAGAAAACTTTGTGAGCTCCTTCAGGGCTTAGTCACACAATGAGTTTAAAGAATAGGTGTCTTTGTGTGTATGGCCCTAGGAAATCCCCCACTTACATGGTTCCAAATGTCCCCGCTTCTCTAGGAAACAGTTTTCTCACAGTTCTAGGCACTGCATTGTTTATGTCCAACATCCTGCCATCCCTTGCCCCAGGTAGAACAACTTGAATTCTCTCCCATAGTGCTCTGTAGGAGAGCCCGGTGAGCCACCTTCCACATGCAGGGCAAGTTCTGGGATTGTGAGTTCCTCTGGCTACCACCAGGCAATTGGGGCTAGACAAACATGCTCCCAGCATGTGCACAAGGATTACTCTGCTCCCTCCAGCTCTGGGACCAGGATCTACAATGGAAGAGAGGACAGCTTGGTGTTGAGATGCTGAGGGGTTGGGGAGGGTAAACCAGGACATCACCAGATTCACCACTTTTAAGCAGCCTTTTTCTTGATTGGGCACTCACCTTGTTACTGCAGTCCTTTAACTGTTTTCTGGAGCTTAGAAAGATGTTCCTGCCATTTCTTGCTGGATGTCCAAAGCCCTGAAGACTCTCCCTCCTCCATATTAACAGAGAGAGCAGTGTCAGGCTCTCTCTTGAAGAGGACCAAAATGCTGGGGGTATATCATCAGCATTTTGGGGGTGAGGATTTGCAGGCAACTCTGTCATCACTGGGTCAAATTTTCAGATCCCTGGCCCAAGTTTTATTAGTCACCCGTGGAGAGGGGTGCACTCTGTATTATTTTTCTATCATGGTGATACATTCCAACTAATGAATTTGCTTTCTGCCCCAATCCATGTGCCTGATGACTCAGGACACCAATTTCAAGGATCAGGGTGACAATCTGTGGGAGTGGACCACAGGAGGGATGCTAATCTAAGCTCTGAACTGTTGGCCTTGGCTCCAGGCAACAGACGAGACTGACCATATTCAAAGAAACAGCAAATTTGTCTTGGTGCTATGTGATAAGTACATCTGTTTGTTATCTCAGTGAAAAAGAGGTCACCCAATTATGGATTTTAAACACAGGTATATAGACAATTTGAATTACTGTATAAGATATTTGAGATAAATGTGTTTTTTCTAGACAGTTCCTTTAAAAATACAAGCTGTGTAGCTTCAGTCCTGCTGGGTAGTTTTATTCCTATCACCTTTACTGACTATTCAGGAAATTTACTTTAGTGGCTGTGGGAGGTTGCGTTATGTACCTCAGAAAAATAGGTTCTTACCTTAGTCCTGCCCTGGGGGCATGAACCCATTGTAAACAGGACCCTCTGCTGTGCTGACTTCAGCTGAGGAGTGGCCAGCAGGATCAGGATGGGTCTTCATCCTCCTACTGGAACCTTCTAGAGAAGCCCTCTGAGCAAGCCACAGGGAGGCTGGAAGTCACCAGAAGCCAGAGGAGAAAGGAAAGGGTGTTGCATGTGCCTCGCCATGTGACGGAAAAGCCAAGGACGCAAGGGTCCCCAGCAGCCAGGAGAAGACCCCAGGCTGAGGAAGGCAGCCTTCCAGGCTCGGAGGCCGTGAGCCATCCTGCTGAAAGCCGATCCACTGTGAGGTACTGGTCTTAGCAGCCAGGAAATGAAAACAGTGGCTATTTCACTTTTTTCATGCTCATTCAGCTTGCTGTCTTAGCAGTTGACCAACCTTTTATTCTAAGGAAGATATGAATCATTAGATTTAAGTGTTATGCCTTTCCCTCACTCCCTCTTTTACCCTCTCTTCTCAAAATAGGTTTGTCTACACCTTCAAATGCCTCCAACTGTCTCAGTAATTCTACCTACTCCTCTTCCTTTCTCTTCTCAAGAATATATAATCTTTCCTCACTTTGGACCAAAACTTGTTGACATGTATTTCCTGTAACTTTCACACAATTTAAAAAGTCAAATAATGTTGAAAGTTTTATTAAAAAACCATCAGTCCCCCAGCTCTGTCCCTTTTGGCTCTTGTAGCTGCTGTTATTTTTTTCTGGGTATTTTACCTTCTTAATTTAAAAAATAATATGCATGAACCATTTTCTCTTAAATCGTTAATGTGACTCCCCAGTATAGTTATAATCATAACTTCTATTGAAAAAAATAAATCATATTATAATATGCACATTTTATTCAAGAGAGATAAGTAGTGTACTACGATAAATTTCCTTTATTATACAACTTTCAGTTTTTCCCAAAGAAGTGATTACCTTCTTTTTTTTTCACTGTTCTTTGAAATGCTGGCTAAATTTTCTTTATATATTCCCCAAAACTGTAAACTCTCTCTCAATAAAATCTTTAGATAGTCTACCTGCTTCTTTTGTTTGTTTGATTCCTGGAGACATTTCTCTTGAAGCTCTGCATCTCCTGAGCCAGTCTGGAAGGCACATGTTCTAAGGTGGCTGCACCCCAGGATTTCTTGTGGTTCAATCTCAGGGATTCCCTTTGTCTTTCCTCACCTGTATCCCCTGTGTCATACAATCCATGTCTTCTTCCTTTTTGGTGTGTTCCCTCGTTTTGGTAGAATAAATTCTTCTATAGCTTCAGAGAAAGTGTGCAAAGAGGATTCTTTGAGCTCTTTCATGTCTGAAAACATCTATTCTAGCATCACATTGGATTATTAACTTGGTGGGGTGCAGAATTCTGGGTTGAAAATAATTTCCATCAGAATATTGAAGGCATGGCCCCATTTTTCTCTAATTTTCAATGGTGCTTTTGAGAAGTCCAATGCTATTTTGGTTCTTTGTTGTTGTTGCTGTTGTTTTAATATGTGAACATTTTTCCTCTGGAAGCTTTAGGATTTTCTCTTTATCTTTGGTGTTCTGAAACTTTACAGTGATGTGCCTGATGATGTGTCTTTATCATTTATTGTTCAACTTTGACCCATTTAAATGGAAAATCGTGTCCTTCAACTCTGGTACATTTTCTGTTTTCTATGTTCTCTCTCTCTTGAATTCTATTAGTTGGATGCTTGGTCTGACCATTTTCCATTTCTTTATTTTTTGTAAGAGTTTCTAAGAGATTTTCTTAACTTTATTTTCCAATAATGTTACCACATTAAAATGTTATTTTTACTTATCATATTCTTAACTTTTAAGAGTTTTTGTTTGTTTGCCCTCTGGTTCCTATTTTTCATTCTCATCTGTTCTTGTATCCTCAATGCAATATCTTCTCTTACCAGATGACATAAATGATGAGTTTTATACTCTCTTTCACGAGGAGATTCCCCTCATGTCTGATTTCCTTGGCGGGTCCTTCGTATTTAAGAATGAATCACTACAAAGCCACCTGCAAGCTTTGTGCACATCGACAGGCCTTGCGACAGGTGGAACTTGACAGTCAGGTGCTCTGCTGGAGTCCTAGAGCCAGTCTGGGGAAGAGAGATGGGGGTCTCGCAGCTTGCCATTCAGTCTTGGATTTAATCTGATGTTCAGCCTCATGCCTCACCGATGTGCTCCTCAATATCTGATGTCCCCAGCTTGGAGCCTCCTTGGATCCTTTTTTCTAGAGAGAATAATTCTCACCTCCTGTGGGGCTAGGGAATGGGGAGTACCTGGCTATACTGAGAGAGGGTAGAAAATTGGGATCTAACTGTTCCTGTTTCCAGGCCTCCTATCTGCCCATCTTCTTTCACAATCTCTCATCTCCTGAAACCCCCTGGAGGTAAGCCAGGCAATCGTATTGCTTCTCACTCTTATCTCCCTTGCCTAACTCACTTACCAATACTCCATCTTTGCTTTTCATACACTAACATCTCAATTTCATTGAAAATAGATCTCTTATTCTCCTCATTGTGTTGGGGGGATTTTTGAGAGAAGCAGGGAGTAGAAACATCTCAACTCCAGTAACCTGATGCCTTAAATCCCTGGTGTGAATTCTCCCCGGTCCTGGATAAGACCTTGTATACAACGTGCCGGTTGGTGTCCAGACCAGTTTCCGGCTGTGGCTGCGGCAGCATGACTTAGGAGGATTGGGGGCGGGATCCAATCCCTCAAGCTCTCTGCTCCACTCAGGAGTCGAGGCCTCCCAGGACCAGGCCAGTTCCACAGGCTGCAGAGGCCACGAGAGCCCGGTCTAGTGACTCCACCGTCTGCTTCGGCTCCAGAGAGCTCCAGCCCCACCTTCCTGGGGCCCACCTGCGGTTGTCTTCAAGCCGTTAGGGAGCTCCCTCTTGTCCACCTCTTCGGCAGCCTCCGTCCATCACCCCAACGTCCTTGCTTACACCCCTTCTCCACCAGTATAACACTCTGGCTGGATGTGCTTGTTTCTTTCCTTACCTCTATTTTTAATGTCTTGGGACCTTAAACCATGGACAGATCCTTTATAAACACCAAGATTTTGAAATTAAGTTTATCACGTAATCTGTATCATTGGGTTCAATGAGCTGTCTTCTGGAAACTTCTCTGATTGCTGAAAGCTTTGATGTTCACCTTTGGAGATGTGTCTGCCTTATTCAACCCTCCCCCCTCCCCAAGGTGAATTTCTAATGTGAAACAACTAACCATCTTGGTCCTTCTTTTTAATCACCGCTCTAAAAATATCCTTTAAAAAAAACCGGTTGGTTAAATATATTTAGCAATAGATACCATCTGCCCTTAGCAATCAGACCATACATCAATAAGTGAATACTTAGCCTAAGCTATTTTCCATGAGACCCATGGAGCATTTCTAATTGAAACTTAACAAGCTCCGACCCAGCAAACGCTCTAATCTTCAGCCCTAGAAGGGAAATGTGATGCTGCCGGCAGACATAGAAACCTTTTAATTTAGCTGGAGAAGAGTGTGACTGCCGTTGTGTGGAGTAACTTCTTTAATTGCTGAAGCGTCATTATTTATTCCATATTTATTGAAAAATGTAAATGCCACATTTAGCAGAAGAGGAAAGTCTTTGTTCCGCTCTGATGGTTTAATCTTATTAATCACGATAATGTATTGGAGCCAGAGTTAGGGCTATTTAATAAAATATGGGAACAAATCTGTTGTACTTACATTTTACAGGAATTAATAAAAGTACCTTCACTGGAAACACTTAAAGCTTTGCTGATTTTAAACTGGCATAAAAGTGCAGCCGGCGCCGAGGCACAAAGAGCTGCGCCGGGTGGTCAGGATAGGAGCTGGACCTTTCACTTGTCTGGGGCTTTCCAAGTTTGAGTGGCTTTGTGCGCTTTCTCTCACTTGACCTTCACAAGCTGCAAGCTTGGAAGACTGCGGGGCAGCCACAGCCACGCCCATGTGACCGACCAGGAACTCCGGGCTCAGAGATCCAGCTGCCCGCGGTGGTCGAGGGTCTCCCCGGGTTTCCCTCCTCGTGGAAGTGTTTATCGGTTATCCACAATTCTACACACCTACCGATGGGCACAACTTGGGTCAAAAGGGCTGCCTGGCAGCTGGGAAAATGCCACGGCTCTGTTCTGTTGTAGGTGGGAGGGGCTGGGTGGCCTCCCCTCGCTGTCCGCCTTCCCCTCACTGCTCAGGTGGCCTCTGCGGGACCCGGGACCCCTGCTCCTGCCACTGCAGCGCACAACTTCCCACGGATAACTGACTGGCTAAGTCGGAGGGAAAAGCTAACACACGTGATCATTCATAAAAGGGAGGCAAAGGGCCAATAAATGTTCTTTTTTTCTTTAAGAACAATCAACAAGTGTGATGTGAAGTTCTCCCAGATACAAGCAAAGAGCAAACCCCGTTCTGAAATAGTTCAAAGATAAGGGTCAGAGGGGAGCAAAGCACACATCCGACACGACCCCTGGCGTCCCTCGCCGTCCTCCCTCGCCATCCTCGAGGGCTTCCTCGCCGGGGGCTGCGCAACGGCCCCGTCGGCGCCACACCCGCCCTGCGGCCCGTCAGGGTCCCTCCGCGCCCCCTTCCCCCTGGCCTTCCCTCTGCAGCTTCAGCCCGGCCCTGACCCGCGCCGGCGACAGGGGTCGCGAGCCTGCCTGCGCCCGCGGCCGGCGGAGCGGAGCGCAGGTGCCTCCCGCGAGCCCCGGCGGGGCCGCTCTGCCCAGGCGCGCCGAGGAGCCGCGCCACCCGCAGGCCGTCGGCCCCGCGCCCTGCCCCGGAGGGCGCACGGCTAGGCAGGAGAAGGCGCTCGGGCACTCAGGCGTCGCCAGGCGCGCCTCGGCGGCCCCCGGGAGCGGCGGGAGCAGGTGCCCGGCTCGGAGGCCCGGGAGCGCCGGCCCGGCCCGCGCCCGCGCTCGCGCCCCCTCTCCGGGCACCCCGCTCCGCCCTCCCCGCCATTCCCGGGCGTCGCTGGCTCCCAGGTAATGATTGCCAGCGGGGCCCGCGGCGGACGCGGGGGTGGGCGCCGGGGGTGGGGTCGGCGCGGGGATAAAGGGGTGCCGGCGCGCGCGGCGCTCACTGCGCCCGGCTCCGCGCACCATGCCGGCCCGCGCCCCGCCGCGCCGCCCGCGCCCGCCGCTGTCGCCGCCGCCGCTGCTGCTGCTGCTGCTGGCCCTGGGCGGCCGCCCGCTGCGCGCCGAGCCCGGCGACGGCGCGCAGACCTGGGCCCGCTTCGCGCGCCCGCCCGCCCCGGAGGCCGCCGGCCTCCTCCACGACACCTTCCCCGACGGCTTCCACTGGGCGGTGGGCAGCGCCGCCTACCAGACCGAGGGCGCCTGGCGGCAGCACGGCAAGGGCGCCTCCGTCTGGGACACGTTCACCCACCGGCCCCCGGCGCCCCCCGGGGGCCCCCCGGCCGCCGCGCGCCCGTCGGGCCCCGCGCCGCCGCCCGCCACGGGGGACGTGGCCAGCGACGGCTACCACAACGTCTTCCGCGACACGGAGGGGCTGCGCGAGCTCGGGGTCACCCACTACCGCTTCTCCATCTCCTGGGCGCGGGTGCTCCCCAACGGCAGCGCGGGCGCCCCCAACCGCGAGGGCCTGCGCTACTACCGGCGCCTGCTGGAGCGGCTGCGCGAGCTGGGCGTGCGGCCTGTGGTCACCCTGCACCACTGGGACCTGCCGCAGCGCCTGCAGGACGTCTACGGCGGCTGGGCCCACCGCGCCCTGGCCGACCTCTTCGCCGACTACGCCGAGCTCTGCTTCCGCCACTTCGGCGGCCAGGTCAAGCACTGGATCACCATCGACAACCCCTACGTGGTGGCCTGGCACGGCTACGCCACCGGGCGCCTGGCCCCCGGCGTCCGGGGCGGCCCGCGGCTCGGGTACCTGGCGGCGCACAACCTCCTGCTGGTGAGTGCAGGGGCGCGCCCCGGGGCGCAGGGGCGGGAGGGCACGGGGCTCTGCGGCGCCCGTCGCGGGGCCCCGGGGAGGCACAGCCCAGGGGGCCACCGAGCAGCTCCGGCGTCCCCGGGCGGGCAGCCCTGCCGCGCGCGCGGGCGCCAGTGCCCCCCCGGGACCCGTCTGTCACCAAGAAATGGGAGCCGGGCTCGCGGGATTCTTGCCCTGGGGCTGAGGGCTTCTTGGCGGTACGAGGCGGGAGGGGTCCCTCGGGCAGCGAAGGGGCGAGCGTGCGGAGGGCCACGAGGAAGCCAGCTTGGGCGGCCGCCGTGCCCAGCGCGTTGCTCTTGGCCAGAGCTCGTGGAGATGTCACGAGCGCAGCGCTAATCCAATCAGCTCTGTCGCGCTGGTGGCACAAGTTCACGTGGCAGCCAGTGGGAAGGTGTCAAGAGCGCAGCGCTGGAGAGCGCTGTGCCCCGACTTGACTTGCGTGTTCGCCGGCGCCAGGGTACCGCTGCGTCTAAGACCAGGAGGGGAGGGACTCGGCAAGCAGTCTCAAGCGGAAAAAGACAGAAACCAAGGGGATGATGATCGTGTGCCCTGACAGCTGGTCTCTTCAGTTCAAAGGGTTCCAGATGTAAGAGATGATTAGCCTGACAAAACTAATTTCAACCCCCTTGTGCAGCAGTGTTTGTGAATTTTGACAGCAGGAAATATTCATAAGTCATCATAAAGTTGTCCCCCAGATCTTTCAGTTTCCTTTTCTCCTTTACTTAGCACATGGTGTCAAGTGCACATGGTGTCAGGTGCTGGTACACATTTAACGGAAGTTTGTATCACGGTAAAATATTTTATGTCCATGTGTAAACATCTGAATAAAAGTGTTTAAACGTGTGATTTTTTGTACTGTATTTTGGTGAATTGTGGCCCTATTGGAAGACCTCTTTTTAAAGTTAGAGTTAAACCACATACTTTTGAACAAATTCAAAGACCACTTCTAAACACTTTCAAACAAACGCTTAGGTAACTGAAACAACAATACCGGGTTGTGGAAGAGTTGGCAACGCTCTGAGTTGCTGGGCATCTATGAAGTGCTGGCACCTGTCGCTCTGATGGCCAAATTAGATCCGATGTCAACTCCTCAAAAGCTGTGACCCACCACTGGTCGTAAAAGAGTCTTGGATTTGTCTGATAAACACATTGTGATTTTATGTTCATCTAGATCTCATTGTATTTTAGAGAAATGACTCACGAGGCTTTTGAGTCTGTAAATCTCTTCAAGGGATCAAAAGACCCTAAAAATCGCCTCTATGCCTATAATATGAAAACTATGAGAAATGTCCCAACTTTGGAAGAAAACCATAAATAGGATCAAGTCATGTCAGAAACAAAGAAGAGATTCATGGATCACCTGGGGTACCTGGTCGAACATTCTTGCAAAACCCCTACTTTATGCTTAAGTAATAAGAGTTTTATTTTTAGAGTGCTTATAATAAACTCCCTAAGTACACAAAAGTAGTCAATCATTGCTACAGTGATTATCCAGCCATTTCATGTAGAAGATGAGAGATTTGGACTGCATGAACCCTCACTCGGATATTTCAAATAATCATCAGATTTTTGGTCCTTTGCACACTCTTGGCTCTCTGATTAACTCCTCTGTTATATATTTTTGAATCCTGACACAAAAAGAGTTTGCCAAACACTAACCATCTTTCCCAGAAATGCAGTGGACTTTGAGTTCATAAGAAATAAGTAAGAGGTAGACCCTTGGTTTTGCTGAGGCTGCAAGCAAAATGTTACTTGCTGTAAAATATTAATTATGCTTTCACATGTCTTTGGGTTTGGAACTGAGTCACTGTAGCTTTCAAGGCAGGTGCTATGAGCAGAGAAGCTTATCTTAAATTACTTCCTGTTGTTTTGACTGTCCCTTCTTGCGGGGAGGGAATAGGAATTTTCCACCTTATTTGAAATGATATTCTGCGGATTTTGGTGATAGGAGATTTCACCTGGGCAGAGCCCTGGAGCTTGGATACTGCTGCTGTGTAGGCCCGGGTGTCCTCAGTCCCAGCAGGTCCCTCTGCATTTGGGAATCTGAGGCTGGTGAAGAATAAAGCTGCTCCCCCACCCCTCTCTAATTTCCACTAATTTAAAAATGGGCTCAAGATTCCCCCTGGGAGACCGGAAATTTGAAATACCCCAAGAGTCAAGGGTATGTGAAACCGTGCCTGTGGTCTGGAGGACAGGAGGCAGCCAAATTACAGGAAAAATAATGGGGGGGGGGGGATCCTGCTCAGAAAATAATGGGGGTTGAAATGCTCTTTTGTGGGTTCCTGATGCTGAGATGAGACTTGACGAAAATAGCCTGTTTGTGTGGTGAAAGACAGAGAGAGAGAGAGCATTTGAGGACTGAAAGAAAGGCCCCCAGAGGAGCTAAGACCTTGGAGTGGGGCGGTTTGTGGGGTCCCTCTCTCCTCCGCGTGTAACCTCGAGGGAGGACCCCTGAACACTGGCATGCCCGCCACCCTCCTGGGGTCACCTCTATCCCTGTTGGCCCAGGCGATCTCCACGAACACACCGTGTATCCCAGCAATTCCAGCTTTTGCATCTCCAGCCGGGACTTCTGCCTCAACTCCAGATTTGAATAGCAACTGCCTCTTCCACCAGATGTCTAACGCGCCTGTCCACTGACCACATCTGGAAACTGGTGCCTGCTTTCCCCGTCTCAGCTGTGGCGACCCGCGTTTTTTCAGGGGTCAGTCCCCAAGGCCGAACTCCTCCCCTTTGGGCACACCTTACCCCCAACCCATCACTGTGCCCTAGCTCTCTGTCTGCCTTATAAGGGGGCCAGAATCCCACTGCTTCTCCTCATTTCTGCTGCTACAACTGAGGACCAAGCTGGCGAATAAAAAATGCCCTGTCTGGGACCCCTACTGTGTGCCGAGACAGCTGTTCCCAGGGAATCATTGTTTGTGAGCAAGGAGATGTCCCTGCTTATTAAAATCACCTGCTTTCCAAGAACCAGCTCAAGGGCTCCCTGGCCCCCTCCTCAGTGCCACCTCTTCCATCGTGAGCCCATTCCGCCGGCCACTACCACGTTTTCTTCTCTGTAACCAGTCCTCTCCTTTCACGTCTCTATAAGCAGAGCAATTCGTTAAGGGAAGAAACTGTTCATTTCCTCTGAGGTCCCCTAAAATGGCAGCTTGCCCCCGGCAGGTGCTCCAGAGGTGGCTTCCGGCCATCGAGAGCCTGGATTGGCCTTTCTAACCCATGTTCCTGTGGCTTGGCTCTCCTCTTCCATGTCCTTGTCACTTTCGGAGGGTCAGGGAGCACAAATCCTAATCCAATGTGGAAATCAGTCGACCTAATGGGGCAGAATCTGACGTTTTCAGTGAATATATATGGCTCATCGTCAAATTTAGGGCTACCTACACCAACAGCAGGAAGGCATTTTCAGAATGAGGGTCAGCAGAGGCTTATGTTGGAAGACCTTGTTATCTAGAAGGATTGTATTTCCCCAGTTAATAAGGGTAAGCAATTACCAACTAGATGTATGCTTAAACTACACATGATGTGCACTTTTAGAAAACAATTTTCTTCTCACTGAAGTGTATCAGGTACACGGTTAGAATTATCACCTGGGTTGTAAGTTAATGTCTTTCATTGAATAATTCAGAATTCCATAGTGTGTTTAATCAGAAATAGTTAAAATATCTCCCAAAAACCTTCACTCACTCCTCTTTGGATATCTGATTGAACAGAGTGTTGTTTCTAGATCATGGTCAAGCCCCAGGGGAAAAAACTAAGGACAGGAAAAGAACTAATAGGGTAAATTCAAAATCAAAGCAATGTTTTAGTGATGTAAATTATTTTGAGTTAAAGAAAAGAGGGAAAATGCAGACTACTGGGCATCCAAGGAAGCCCAAAACAAAGAAACACCCCTTTGCTACCTGAATGCAGCGTGAGCAGTGGCTTTTGCACACAGACGCTTTCTGAGGTATCAATTTTTCAAAAAATGCAATTGCTTTACGTTGGACTTTTATTGTAATTACTTGGTTGCAAAAGGTACCTTCCTTTCAGTGACTATTCTCTTCCTGTGGCATGTGGGGAGTTTTAGGGATAGAAGGAGAATAGAATACATACCCATTGGGAGGGCAAGAAATAAGGAGTGGGTGAATGAAAGAGACTCACTGTTACGGAATCCTCCAGACCCAGACTTTCAAGAAACTCCAAAGTTTTACTAGTAACCAAGCCTTAAAGAGGTGAGCATGATCACCTTTTAAAAACTATATCCTGACATATTCTGCATATAAACTTAAGCTGAAGGACCCCTCTATTTGCTTATCAGCAAAAGATGTTGTAGGATTAAAATTAAATCATATATGTCAACTTATTTTGGAAAATATGAAGTATTAATTTACTGTCAATGATAAAAAAGAGAGAAAAAGTACTTCTGGAAGGATCTTCTGGAGCTATTTAGGATTTAAATGATTTAGAAATTGTGGCTCATTTAACTTCTTAGTTGGCAACTTATAGACTTAAAGTCTTCTTCAAAATTATCTTAAGAGCATTGGACCAGAAATTTTCAAATCATTTTGAAAGAGTCTATTTTACATAAAACTTATTACCAAACATATTTTCTGTGCCTAGCTTGATGTTAAAAAGAAAGATACTAAAGTTTATGACTGATGTAATTTAACAGATTGACCAAACTAAAGACAATCATTTAGTGAATTTTCATGGCCCCCGAATGAATACTTTTTTTTATTAATAACATTACTGTTTGAAGTGTGGTTAGCAGATCATCATCCATGAACAAGTATCATCATAGTTTGATAAACTACACAAAATAAACAAAAAGCAGTTACGTGCATTGTTTCAATATAATGGCTAAGGAAATAATACTTCCACGTCTGTATGTACTTTATTCAATAATTAAAATTGTAGAATTAGAAGCGACCTGAGAAACCCCAGGTGCAAATTTTTATGAAGACAAACTCCTATAGAGCATCCCTTTTCTCGACTGTTTTCAGCCTGAGGAATTCAGTTCCTCCTAAGTCCGTTTTCGTCCTTTGAATTGAGCTGAAACCTGCCCTGCAGAGGCCTGCTGTCCCTTGGCTCTGCCTGCCCACACTCAGAAAATAAAACTCCTCACTCTTCTTGAACAGGCTGCTAAGTTCTTCCTGAGTGTTTCCTCCTCAATGCTAAGGACCGCTCTGAGAAGAATTTGAGGGAGCTGGGCACGTAGTCAGAGACGTTTATTGAGACCCTACGGTGTGGCGGGCAGGAATGGCCACTGTCTTCGTTCCCTGGCTGCTAAGACCAGTACCTCACAGTGGATCGGCTTTCAGCAGGATGGCTCACGGCCTCCGAGGCTGGAAGGCTGCCTTCCTCAGCCTGGGGTCTTCTCCTGGCTGCTGGGGACCCTTGCGTCCTTGGCTTTCCCGTCACATGGCGAGGCACATGCCATGCCTTTTCCTTTCTTCTCTGGCTTCTGGTGACTTCCAGCCTCCCAGTGGCTTGCTCCGGGGGCTTCTCTAGAAGGTTCCAGTAGGAGGATGAAGACCCATCCTGATCCTGCTGGCCACTCCTCAGCTAAAGTCAGCACAGCAGAGGGTCCTGTTTACGATGGGTTCATGCCCCCAGGGCAGGACTAAGGTAAGAACCTATTTTTCTGAGGTACATAAGGCAA
Source organism: Dasypus novemcinctus (assembly GCF_030445035.2). NCBI lineage: Eukaryota > Metazoa > Chordata > Mammalia > Cingulata > Dasypodidae > Dasypus > Dasypus novemcinctus. The sequence goes on along the minus strand of NC_080687.1, from coordinate 6,491,429 downwards.
CCTCCCACAGCCACTAAAGTGAATTTCCTGAATAGCCAGTAAAGGTGATAGGAATAACACTACCCAGCAGGACTGAAGCTACACAGCTTGCATTTTTAAAGGAACTGTTTAGAAAAACCACATTTATCTCAAATACCTTATGCAGTAATTCAACTTGTCTATATGCCTGTGTTTAAAATCCATAATTTAGTGACATCATTTTCACTGAGATAACAAAACAGATGTACTTATCACATAGCACCAAGCCAAAATTGCTGTTTCTTTGCATATGGTCAGTCTCTTCTGTTGCCTGGAGCCAAGGCCAACAGTTCGGAGCTTAGATGAGCATCCCTCCTGCGGTCCACTCCCACAGATTGTCACCCCGATCCTTGAAAGTGGTGTTCTGAGTCATCAGGCACATGGATTGGGGCAGAAAGCAAATTCATTAGTTGGAATGTATCATCAGCATAGAAAAATAATAGAGTACATCCCTCTCCACGGGTGACTAATAAACTTGGGTCGGGGATCTGAACTTTTGACGCCATGGTGACAGAGTTGCCTGCCAATCCTCACCCCACGGATGACGTGCCCCCGGCATTCTGGCCCTCCCTCCATTCGAGAGAGAGCCTGGCCCTGCTCTCTCTGATCAAGCTGGAGAAGGCAGAGCCTTCAGGGCCTCGAACCCCCGGCAAGAAATGGCAGGGAAGAAGGCCCCTGAAAAGCAGTGGCTCTGCCGGGGCCCTGGTGGGCCCCTCCCCAGCCCTCGCCGTCGGGGACCGAGTGCCCCCTCTTCCAGGGCCGGCCCCTGCCCCCGCTGAATCCCGAGGCTGCCAGTGGCCTCTCGCGCAGGCCCCTCTGTTTTCTGACGCTTCTCAGCCGGGCAGGCTGTGGTCTGGGAGGGAAGGCAGGAACCGTCGGTGGGATCTGCTTCCGCCCCACCCTCCAGGATGACTCGGGAGGAGATCCCAGGTCTGGACCCACCTTGAGCTGTAGGTGGAGGTGGGCAGGGGGTGGGGGGTGCCCGGTGCCTCCAGGCCAAGGCCCGGCGGCTCAGCCCTGCCCGGCTGGGGGAGGCGCCCCTGCCCACCGTGCCTCCCGTCCCTCCGGCTGCCTCCTCACCTGGTCCTCGCCCTTCAGCCCTTCCCCGCTCTGGCCCTACCATGCGCCCAGCGCCCCTTCCCTCAGTGCCCCTGCAGGGGTGCGAGGACCGCCGGGCCTTTCGCTCTGGGCTCAGCACCCCCTCCCTGAAATCATCTGGCGTCAGACACAGCTCGGATCCCTTTATCTTCTTGCTTTCGGTATTTCTTACCCAAAGCACGCTTCTTGGTCTACCCAAGGATCCCGTCTCCCCCAGGCCCCTAGTTTGGGCTGTGCTTACAGTGCACAGGTAGCTGGTTCTCTTCACCCCTTCATGTCCAGGGCCACATTTCAAAGTGTCCCGTGTGACAGAGGCCAAAAGGCTCCCCTCTGTCCTGCAGGCTTGCCCCTAATTGTGGTGGGGGCTGGGGGGGGGGGGCTCGTGGCTGGCGGCTTGGGTGGTGGAGCACTCCCGTGTCACCATTTCCAGGAAGATAGGACCCTGCCCACGTGTCACCTACAGATTCGTCAACAAATAAGTCCTTTGGGGACAGTGGGGGAGCCAAGGAAGGGGACTGGGAGGTATTGGGGCTACTGGGTGGGGGAGCAGCCAGGGAGCAGTGCAGTGCAGGGCTGGCAAACTTTTCAAGGCCAGGCTTTGGGCTGCGCGGGCCAGGCAGTGGCTGTGGCAACTCTGTACCGTCCTTGCAGCACCGACGCAGCCACCCCCCAATGCTCCAAAGATCTGGCATGGCCCTGTTCCAATAAAGCTTTATTGGCCAAAGCAGGGGGCAGGCCGTGATGCTTGGGTGGGGGTGTGCCAGGCACCTCCAGAGTGGAGATTTTTACTTTCTGGAAAACAGAACAGGCTGTGCAAAGTCAGGGCAGCCGCAGCTGGTCACAGCCCGGTGAGGCCTTGGGGAAGGAGGAGGAGCGTGGACAAGCTACCTCGGGAAATCCGAGGCGTGGAGAGGAGCTGGAGGCGGCCTTTCTCGGCCTGGCTGCTTCGGTGTGTCCTGAGACCCCGCCCGGCGCCCCTGGCCTGCGTGGCGCTGCGGGCTTGCCGTCGCTTGTCGCAGCTGAAACCTCAGGCTTTGTTGCTTTTCCCCGGGACGACTGCTGTAAGGCCAGACTTCCTCCGTCACCTCTTTTGGTAGTTATTTCTGAAATTTTAATCTTATTAAATTTCATCTTCCACGTGCAAAGACAGAATGTTAACCACCTTTGTGGGTAATCCTTAGAAGCTGGAAATAATGTGCAAATATCAGAATAGGTGATGGGTTAAAGGAATTGTGGAAAGCTCCTGCAGTGGAACACCAGGTGAATGATGAAAGGTCGATTTGTGCTCATTAATGCAAACTCGGTGTATTGTTCAGAGAAAAAAAAGGCAGTTATCTTGAGCTTTTTACACTTCTCTTCCAAGTACATAAATGTGCATAAATACTGCACACGGTAGCTTGTCTGGCTGGGCAGGCCCCTCCGGCCTCTGGCCTCTCCTGCAGGACACCGGCCCTGCCCTCCTGGACCTGGGTATGCGGCTGTCATGAAACCTTGTAGTTCCTCCAACATTATTGAGACATTTGTCTTCCCCCGACAGGGCCTTGAGCTTTGAGAAGCCAGAACATGCACATCGTGCTTTGTTTCTCATTCCCAGAGCCTCACTGGGCCTGGCGAGAGGAGGCAGGCAGATGTTTGTTGCATCAGTGAAAGAGTGGACACACTCCTTCCCACCCCTTACACTCTGCACACATAGGCACACATGTCCACAATGCAAAAGGAAATAATGAAACAATGGAAATGTTAACTACCAGTGGGCATTTCAGGGTAATAGAATTACAAGTGATTTTTTCCCTTTCTGGTTGTCTGGTTTTTCCAGGTTTTTCTAAACTACAACGTATGTTCCTTTTGTGATGAAGACATAATAAGTAGTATTTCTGAAAGGGCAGATTGAATTCACCCATCAAATTTTGTTCCCTCTTGAAACCCCGATGAATGTCAGTAAAGAAACTATTAAAAGGAAAGAAAGAAGAAAAGAAGAGAGAGAGAGAGAGAGAGAGAGAGAGAGAGAGAGAGAGAGAGAGAGAGAGAGAGAGAGAGAAAGAGAGACCTACAACAGTGGAGAGACCAAGAGAAGAGAGAGTAACAACAACATTTTGGAAGCTGAAAAAAATATGTGGACAAATATTGCTGGCTTAGTAGTCCCGAGGAAGCGGATTGCTAGGTCCACAGTGCCGGAGCCCTGTTGAGATTGCGGAATCCTCAGGAAGCTGAGAGTAGTGACACCAGATTCTCTGAAACTGGGGCAAAGGGAGTGAGTGGTTGAACTCTAGGGACTTGGTTGAAAGCTACTTAAGGAACCATTGGATTTCTAGATCTCTTCCTCCAGTCCTCACTGCTGGGCACCTGCCTCTCCTCCACTCAAGGAGAAAACTCCAAGTTAATTCTTTGGAGAGGATGATGTAGGTTGTCTGGACTGGGGGGCCAGGCACACTTGGAGCTCAGGCACCACGTCAAAAAAGGGGAACAGGTAAGCACGTGTGATTGAGTTCTGAGGGCCCAGCCCTCTTCTCCCACCAGGCTCTCCGAGTGTTGGCTATCCTACTTTTTATTCTCCAAGCAAGGAATGAAGAATCTTCTCCCAGGAACCTGATAAACTCATGAGGAAAGACCTAAGACACTGATTTTAGAGGTTCCCCAACGAATGGCCAAGATAGATCACTCCGCAGCCAAGCTTAAGTCAGCCTTCCCCACCACAGGCTCAGAGCTTCCGAGCAGTTTTCAGTTTCTCGCTGTGAAATACGAGTGGACAACCGAGGGTCCCAAGACGTCTGAGGAAGCCTCTAAGGTAAAGGCTTGAGACCAACACAAAAAGACAACAACAACAAAGCAACTTGTTTTGAAACAGATTCTTCTGGGAAGAGAACAGCTTGGAAAAAACCCACAGCAATCATAAGAGAAAATATCACACCTAGGAAATAGAAACAGGATAATAGAACAGAACCTTCAGAGGACAAAAAAGAGCTCCTGGGAATTAAATACAGCAGACGTGAAAAGCTCAATAGAAGGGTTAGAAAAGAAAGTGGATAAAATCTCTCTAAAAGTAGAGCAAAAAGACAAAGCAGTAGAAAATAAGAGGAAAAGAAAGAAAGCTGGAGGCCAGCCAGGAGGTCCAACATTTGAATAAAAGGAACTCCAGAAAGAGAGTGGAGGAGTGGAGTGGAGAGTGGAGGAGTGGAGTGGAGAGTTACACCGGTGACGCCCCCACGCCCCGGAGCCTCTCGGAATTCCTGTAGTTTCCTCTCACACGGACCCGCACTTGCCGGGGCCGTGCCTGGGCTAGGCTGGCTGAGTGAGTGCACGCGAAATTGTTCTCCTGGGTTACTCCCTCCAAACAGCCAGCCGCAGTGCTAGGACCGGATCACGGAAAGGCCAGCGGCCTTGTGGGGAGAAACTTCGGCGGGTCAAAGGCCATCTTGGACATCCCGGCCCTCGCGGGCTCCGCTTGGCTTGCTCTGCTACGCTGCAGCGGTGCATCAGAACCACCCAGCCCAGCCCCGTTAACCCCCGCGATCCTGGGAAGGAACGTGTCATTGTTGCTTCAGGCCCCCAAGTTGGGTCGGTTTGCTTTATAGAAATAAGTAATTGAAACACAAGAGAAAGGAAATCTAGTTCAGGAAGTTTCCCTAGAACTGCAGGGCATGCATCTCCATAAGGAAGGGGGAGGCCTGGGTGTCGCTGCAGAATGTACCTGCCGTGGTGCTGCAGGGTCTGTGTCCCCAGCCTCCCTTGGGGGAGTCACGGGTCTGGGAACTGGGGGAGCATGGCTTTTTTTTAAAAAGATGTATTTATTTATTTATTTTTAAATTTCTCTCCCCTACCCCCCCACCCCCGTGTCTGCCCTCTGTGTCCATTCACTGTGTGTTCTTCTGTGTCCACTTGTATTCTTGTCAGCAGCACCAGGAATCTGTGTCTCTTTTTGTTGTGTCATCTTGGTGTGTCAGCTCTCCGAGTGTGTGGCACCATTCCTGGGCAGTCTGCACTTTCTTTTGTGCTGGGCGGCTCTCCTTGCAGGGCCGATTCCTTGTGCGTGGGGCTCCCCTACATGGGGGACACCCGTGGATGGCACGGCACTCGTGCGTGCATCAGTACTGCGCGTGGGTCAGCTCCACATGGGTCAGGAGGCCTGGGGTTTGACCCTGGACCTGCCATGTGGTAGGCGGATGCTCTATCTGTTGAGTCAAATCTGCTTCCCTGAGCATGGCTTTTTTTTTTTTAAATTTTTTATTCATTAAAAAAAAATATTACATTCAGAAAATATGAAGTCCCATTCAACCCCACCGCCCCCACCCCCCACTCCCCCCGCAGCAACACTCATTGCCATCTCTTCCCCGTTTCCACACTCGCCGCGGGTCTTGGCAGCTGTGTCCACTGTCCCGGGTGCTGTGGCCAGGTCTCTGTCCCTTCAGGATCCTGCCATCTGGGGGAGGGTGGCAAGGCCCGCAGGGGACGGCCTCTGCCGAGCTACTCCCACAGTCCTGATGGCCGTGATGGACGGAGCGTCCTCTGGGCCTTCTCGTGGAAACAATCCCCTCAAGACTGGTGGGCTCGCCGGGGATCAGCCCAGCATGCCCACCCTCAGCCTCCTCCCTCCTTCCTCCACCAGCTGTCGGCGCAACTCCAGCCTCTAGTCTGCGCTCAGCGCTGGCCTCTGCTTTCTTGGGGCCTTAAGAGGCAGCAGTGGGTTTGCCCCTCCCCGGGGTCCTTGCCTGCATGTTAGATCCTGTCTCCAGAGAGAGCCCCTAGGCCATGAATCCTTGCTTACCCGCTCTTATCTTCCAGCCCGTTGGTCAAGTGACCTCAAAATTCAATTTGACTCAATAGATAGGGTGTCTGCCTACCACATGGGAGGTCCAGGGTTCAAACCCTGGGCCTCCTGACCCATGTGATGAGCTGGTCTACGCGCAGTGCTGATGTGCACAAGGAGTGCCCTGCCATACAGGGGTGTCCCCTGCGTAGGGGAGCCCCATGTGCAGGGAGTGCACCCCACAAGGAGAGCCGCCCTGCGAGAAAAAAGTGCAGCCTGCCCAGGAGTGGTGCTGCGCACACGGAGAGCTGACGCAGCAAGATGACGCAACAAAAAGAGACACAGACGCCTGGTGCCACTGATGAGAATGTAAGCGGACAAAGAAGAACACACAACTGGGGATGGGGGTCGGGGTGGGAGGAGAGAAATAAATAAAAATAAATCTTAAAAAAAAAATTCAATCCCAGTCATCCCCCACCCCAGGTTCTTTCTAGCACGTGCTAATACTCTTGAAGCTACTTTGGGGTGTAATTTCTTGCCTTCTTTATCATGCGCAACGCATCTGCCATGGGGGGTTACGATCGGCCTTAAAGCCCTGACTGGCAGCCTGGCAGCCCCCGAGGGGCCCCACTTGTCACGGAGGGGAGCGGTCTCTCCAGCCTGGGGCAGACTCTCCCTTACTGGGAATGGGAGGCAGTCCTGCAAGCTGCAAGGGCTCACCGGTGTCTGAAGGGCCACCTCCTTGGGTTCGGTCCTATGGGAGCAGCTTATGAGAAACTGACCTCGGCTGGAGAGACGGTGGATGGGGGGCGGGCAGCGGGTGCCATCGGCTTTCTACTCTGCCCAGCGGAGACCCAGGCAGTGCACTTTCACAGAGAGGAATGCCGTTGAGGCAGTGAGCGGAAGTTATTTCCAACTGCGCACTTGGTATTTATCTACATTCCCCACCACGCACGAGCGTGGAATAAGGACATTTCCAGACACTCAATGTCTCAAACACGGATCCTTCATGAACCCTTTCTTGGGAAACTCCAGAAGGACAAGCCCACTCACGTGATGGAGGCAAGAAGGAAGAAGACACAGGATCGAGAAAACAGCAGTCCTGACTCAGGAAGCAGTGATGAAGTGTAGACCCAGGAAGTCAGCAGTGTAGACCTCGGGGCAGCCAGTCCAGGAGGGTGGGATGGAGGATTCCAGGAGACGCAGCTCCAAGAAAAATATGGGCTGCTGGTGTGGCCTTGTGGGAGTCTGTGCTGAGGCTAGTGGAGGGTGTAGGAAGGTAGCCACAGGCTCAAAGGAAACTGAGCACATGAACAAGCAGTGTCATTATTTTATTTTTTTAACAAATCAATTTTATTGATACATATTAATAAAGCATACAATTCATCCAAAGTGTACCATCAGTGGTATGTGGTATAATCACATAGTTGTGTATTCATCACTTCAATCATTATTAGAGCATTTTCATTATTTCAATAATAAACAAAAAACAAAGAAGCAAGAAAATTCCTCACCTTAGCGGGATGCCAACTCCCACATCCACTACCAATTTGTTAGACATACAGTTATACCACATCCTTACAATATTTGATATTGTCTATCGTTTTCATTTTAGCTATTCTAACTGAGCCAGGGTACACGACAGAGGTTTTAATTTTTATTTACCTGAACACCAATATGTTGGATAACCACTTCTATGAAGTGTCTATTAAAATCTAAATGTGGAATAAGAGGTCAGTTAAAGAACCATACTTAAAAATACTTGCTTTTCTGCAATTTGCAACTTATACTATCCAACAAACTTCATTGTCACTGTCATTTCAAGTCAAATCAACACAGAGATGCAATGCAGTCTTTTTGTGTGAAACCACCCGTCTTTTTTTTTTTTTTTTTTTTTACAGAAATGGAAAAGCCAATTATCAAATTTATTTGGAATGGTAAAGGGCCCAAATAGCTAAAAATGTCTTTATTTTTAAAAAAATGTTACATTAAAAAAATATGAGGTCCCCATATACCCCCACCCCCCTCACCCCACTCCACCCACATCAACAACCTCTTTCATCATCATGGCACATTCATTGCATTTGGTGAATACATTTTGGAGCACTGCTGCACCACATGGATAATGTGGTTTTCACTCTCCCCCATTCCACCCAGTGGGCCGTGGCAGGACATACAATGTCCAGCATCTGTCCCTGCAGTACCACCTAGGACAACTCCAAGTCCTGAAAATGCCCCCACATCATATTTCTTCTTCCCTCTCCCTACCCTCAGCAGCCACCATGGCCACTTTCTCCACATCAACGCTACAATTTCTTCCATTACTAATCACAATAGTTCCATAGTAGAATATCAGTAAGTGCACTCTAATCCATACTCTATTCCTCCATCCTGTGGACCCTGGGATATTTATGTCCACTCCACCTCTATATCAAGAGGGGGCTTAGATTCCCATGGATGCTGGATGCAATTCTCCTGCTTGCAGCTGTAGGCACTCTTGGCTCCTGGTGTGGTGGTTGACCCTCTTCACCTCCCTGTCAGCTGGCCAGGGTAAGTCCAAGAAACCAGAGGGTAGGAACCACAAGTCTGCTGAGGCCCAGGGCCTGGCTGTCACATGGACAGTCCAGAGATTCAGGTCTCCTGAGTATATACCAACCCCAGCACCAACCACAGGTCTGGTAAAAGTAACAGCATGTGTAGAAAGGTCACATCTGAGTCCAACTCCATCACACTGAGGGACACAAACTCCAAAGTAGGGCCAACTTACATGGCACTGAATTCCAGAGCCATCTGCCATGATTTTAGAACCTGTGGGTCTCTGTATCCATCAAGAGAACAAGTACCTGGGCTTGTATCTACTTTGGCTGTCTCTGGGACCCTGCAGAGGCATGTGTAAGTGTGACCCCTCTGATGACCTCCTGACTTTTGGAGACTCATAGCCATATAAACGCTTTTGTCCTTTCCATTTCCCCCCTTTTATTCAAGGTCAAAAAGCAGTTTTTAACACCTGATATTACATGTAGGCTGAGATAATCTGCTGGTCTGAGTTGACCCTTTTATTCAAGGTCTTTTCCTAGTTATCATCAGCTGGTGCTTGGTAGTAATCCCTCAGCACCAGGGAGGCTCATCCCTGGGAGTCATGTTCCATGCTGGGGGGAAGGTAATGCATTTACATGCTGAGTTTGGCTTAGAGAATGACCACATTTGAGCAACATGGAAGCTCTCAGGAGGTAACTCTTAGGCACCCTGCAGCTCTAGACCTAGTTCATATTTCAGGCACCCAGGCTCATAAGCATAATCATCAGTATCCAGGACTCATTGTTGGACCATCCTTCTTTATTGGTCTTTGCCATTGCACTTGGGGGATTATTGCTGTTCCCCTGGGGAATGTGATAGAGCTCCCCTGGCTAGGAACTCAGCACTCCTTCGGTTGTAGCAGTGTCATTATTGACTTCAGGGACAACAAAATAAGAAAGCACAGTCTTTATTGCTACATCACAATGCTCATCTGTGAATTATGTGCATGTTTGCAAACTACTATTAATTAAATCAACAGTTGTTTTAGAAATAAATTGACCATGCAAGAGAACTAAATCCTCATCTACTGTAAAATGAAGTCAGTAGATACTGTCTAAAGTTGATGACTCAAAGCTCATATCATTTGGAAGCATAGAGATGTGTAAATTGCAAAAGAAAAAGTCATAGTAGTTGAAATTGGTTGCCTCTGGGGAGATTGTAGGGAGAGTTGGAGCAGGTAATGGGGATTTTTGCTATCAGTTGCTTAGAACTCTGTACTTGACATTAAACCATGAATATAGATTAGTTTCATAAATGTAAAAATAACAAAGAAATAAACTTTTACCATCACTTTAAAAAATAATCTTGCTAGTTATAGCACATATTTGTAACATTCCAGCTTTTATAGATACACTCCTCTATGCCCCTTCCGCCATCTCCTAGTAACCTCTAAGCTACTTTCTGATGTTTCTATTTCACATTTGCTATTTCTAGGCATCTCTTATAACTGACATTATGTAACATTTGTCCTTATGTGCCTTGCTTATTTCACTGAGCATGATGCTTTCAAGGTTCTTCCCTGTTGCAGTGTGTCTTATAACTTCATTCTTTCTTATGGATGAATATGTTCCATTGTGTGTATCTAGGACATTTTGTTTATCCATTCACTTGTTGATGGACACTTGGGTTTTTTCTACTTTCTGGCAATTGTGAACAATGCTGCTCTAACTATTGATGTACAAGTATCTGTTTAAGACCCTGTTTTCACTTTTTTTGGAATTGCTGGGTCAAATGGTAATTCTGCATTTAACTTTTCTTTGGAGAAATGTCTATGTGAGACCTTTGCCCATTTTATTTTATTTTTTATTTTTATTTTTATTTTTTTGTCATAATCTTTTAAAAAAATTTTTTTTATTGACTTTGTAATAATATTACATTAAAAATATATATGTGAGGTCCCATTCAACCCCACCCCCCCACCTCACCTCTCCCCCACCCAGCAACACTCGTTCCCATCATCATGACACATCCATTGGATTTGGTAAGTACATCTTTGGGCACCTCTGCACCTCATAGTCAATGGTCCACATCATGGCCCATACTCTCCTCCATTCCATCCAGTGGGCCCTGTGAGGATTTACAATGTCCGGTGATTGCCTCTGAAGCACCATCCAGGGCAGCTCCATGTCCCAAAGACGCTTCCACCTCTCATCTCTTCCTGCCTTTCCCCATACCCATCAGCCACCATGTCCACTTTTCCCAATCCAATGCCACCTCTTCTATGTGGACATTGGATTGGTTGTGTCCATTGCACCTCTATGTCAAGAGGAGGCTCAGATTCCACATCCTTTGCCCATTTTAAATTTCTTTTTGTTGTTGTTGCATCCTAAAAGTTCTTTATATATTCTGCATATTAAGTCTTTATCTAGTATATGGTTTTCAACTATTTTCTATCATTCCGTAGGTTGCCTTTTCACTTTCTTGAGAATGTATTTTGATGTACAAAAGTTTTAAATTTTGATAAGACCAAACTTATTTATTGTTTCTTTTGTTGTTTTTGTTTTATTATCATATCTACGAATCCATGAAGTTTTGCCCTTACGTTATCTTCTAAGAGTTTTATAGTTTTAGCCCTTATATTTAGGCGCTTTATGTATTGTGTGAGGCAGGGGTCTAACTTCATTCTTTTGCATTTGGATATCTAGTTTTCCACGCACCATTTGTTGAAGAGACCATTCCTTCTCCATTGTATGTACTTAGTACCCTCGTTTGTTGAAAATCAATTGACCATAAATGTGTGGGTCTATTTCTGGACTTTCAATTCTGTTCCATGGGTCTACATGTCTATTTTTCTGCCAGTACCACACTATTTTGATTACCATAGCTTTCATTATAATTTGAAATCAGGGAATGTGAGTCCTCCAGTTTTGTTCCTTTACAAAATTATTTTGACAATTTATGGCCCCCTGTAGTCCCATATGTAGTTGAGAGTCAGCTTTTCCATTTCTGCAAAAAAGGGCTGCTGGAATGCTGAGATCTTTTTGAATCAAGCTTTGATACATCTGAAAATTAATGTCTTATGGGATTTCATTCTTTTGATGATAAAAATGTTAAAAAGGAATAGAGCCATGAGTCGACTCTGCGATAGGGTTAGTCACCTTCCCTCGGGTAGATAACGCCCAGTAATCAGCGATTCAAACGTCTGTCAGTGTTTGACACTTAATAAACAGTCAGTGAATATCTGATGAACGGACACTCTTAGGATATAAGGTATGGTTACCGGACAGCAACGATACTATCTAGTATATAAGCCAACATAGATAAAGAGAGGGGCACCAGTGGAGCTGACCACATTTTGTAAGCCGGAATGAGTGGAGGCGAATAACTGATGTGGGCAGGCAGAAGACGCTGTCACCTGGAGAGTAAGGGAGAAGAAGAGAGCTGAGTGGACTCACAGAGCCCTGGAGAGGTCCAGGTGCTGGCCGGGGCCACGTGAGTGGGGAGGACAGGGGCGTCACGTGGAGGTCTCCAAACAGAAGCGGCAAATCCTCAAACACTGCCCCCACTTCCAGGGCCAGGACCCTGCCTCCCCACCCAGACAAGAAGTTGGAGGCTTACTCTCTGGAGGAACTGATGTATGGAGAAATGGTACTTTGGGGCCCTGCATAGAACAGAGGCAGGGAGTGAGCGGCAGGTGGGAAACAGGCTGACTTCCTATAGCACCTGTCTCTCTGGTAGAAGGAGGAAAGGAAAGGATTTCCCTTTCTGAAGACCCCAGGGGGTCCAGAGTAGGGATCTCACACACTGACAGTGGGGAGGGGGTCCCCTAATGGAGTGACAGGCTTCCTAAGGAGTCAGCATGGGGCGTGGTTTGTTCTCCATATGCTGCTTTGATGCTAACGGTTTCCAGCCAGTTTTTAGTACCTTTCTCTTAACTATGAATGGACAATCAAAAGATATTTAATGACATTTCCCAACATGAAAGAAGAGAACAAAATAAAACAGAAAGCAAACTGAGGAAAGAGATCATGTAAGAAATTTAAAAATCACACACACAAACTGAAAAGAAACAACCAGAGAATATGAAAAAAATTTTGGGTATAATTATTAAAATAAAATGTTTTGGAGAAAGAGTGAAAGGTAAAGTAAAAACAATGCCTCAACAGTAGAACAAGATGACAAAGAAAGGGAAAATATCAAAGAAAGGAAAAGAGAGTTAAAGGACCAGCCACAAAGGTCCAACATCAGACTAACAGGAGTTCCAGAAAAGGAGAGTAGAGAAATGGCACTCAGGAAGTTATCAAAGACACGCTCCAATAAAAAGTCCAGGACTGAGGAAAAGAGCTTCAGCTTTAAAGAGCCTGCTGGGGTCCTAGCACAATAAAGAATAATAATAAAAATCTATATCCTGGGACACCGTTGTAAAACTTCAAAACATCAGCAATAAAAAAAATGTTTTAAGACTTTGCAAGGAAAATAAAAGGTCACATGGCAAGGATCAAGAATCTGAGTGCCTTTGGGCTTCCCATCAGCAACACTGCACTGTTTCCTGGGAAGCTAACTAGACACGTGAATAAGCAAAATTAGAAAGTAAAGGAAGAGGAGGAAACAGGACCTAGAGAAGTGTGGTTCCAATCCACAAGCGAGAGAAAGGAAATCCCTGGGATGAGAGGAACTCTGGAAGCATGGAGTTCAGATTAGACCAAGAGGATGGAAATTTCTAGTAGAGAGGGGAGGTCTCTAAATGAAAAAGTAGGCTCAGTAGAATAGATGGTATGGTAGATAATATGATAGAAAATCCCCAAAGCGTTTTATAAAAACACATATAGAATACTATGCAAGTTTATATTTATAATAACATTTCCTTTTAGGGGCAGCTGTTTGTTTTCCCTTGAATAAATAATCACCTCATTATTAGCTCTTCAGTGAACAATATTTATATAAGGATGACGATGTAAACTCTGATTAATGTTTTAAATTAGAATAGTTATTTGGGAGATTGAGGAAAGAACCTCAGGGGATGTAAGAGTTAACACATTATTCTGACGAGTCACTGAATTTCAGAATCAACATCTTCAGGAATAAGGAGGTAATTACTAGACGTATCAGCTGCCTGGGGAGCAGGCCGGGAGGTTGGGGGGCTGGGAAGGCACTGAATGTTTTCATGATATGCTTTTGGCCTACCTGATTTTAAACTATACGAATGAATTTTATTATAAATGATTTTTAAAACTTCTACCACTGAATAGTTTACAAAGTGATTTCATGTATTTTGTGTTTTAGGCAGGTAAGTAGGTTGAGGGGTTCAGAGGTTCAGAGAGTTTGGCTGACTTTGTGGCATGAGAATCCGGATTTCCGGAACCTGTTCCCAGCGCTCATGCCAGCTCTCGGCGCCGCCTCCTACACGCCGTGCTGGGCCACGCGGGCCACAGTCCAGCCTCTTGCCCACGCATCAGCGGAGCTGAATGTCAATCCTCACCGGTCTCCAGCATCTTTAACCTGCTCTAACATCTGACTCAAACCATTCTTAATTTAAAAGAACAAAACAAACAAAAAAACAAGATCCAGACTGTTGGTTCCAGTTACTACCGCTGTGTCCTACAAATGGTCCCCAAACTTAGAGGCTTAAACTACCATTTTCTTTTGCCCGCCTTGTGGAGGGGCAGGGGCAGGGAAGCCGCGGCCTCCGAGGCTTACCTGGGTACCTGGGCGCCCACCTGGCGGGCACCGAGGCTGGCCATGGGCGGGGCGCCTGCACCTGGCCTCCCACACGGGGTCCCGGGCTAGTCGCAGCTTCCCAGCTCCGGGTCCCGACGGACCTGGGTACACACTGTCTAGACTTGGCCGAGGTAGCCGCAAGCCCTGCAGATTCCAGGGGAGGCCCCTGCCCCGTCCCTGGTGGCAGGAGAGGCGAGGCCGTCCCCGGACGTGGCCACTGTTGGAAATACAGCCCTCCAGGCAGCGCAAGCTTTCCCACCGCCGGCCAGGCTCTTTCCCACCGTCCAGTCTTTCAGCGCAGGTCTTAAACTGCCTCCCCCTACAGGAAGCCTTCCCGAGGTACCCTCAGCAAGAAGCAATCGCCCTTCCTGCCAGGCCACTGCGTTTGTAAAAAGGCCCCTCTTTGGGCACTTCCACTTTCAGTCTTGTGTCATAATGATTTGGGGTGCCTGTGTTTGGTCCCTCGCAGTGTGCTGCAAAAGAACGTGCGCTTCTAAGCATTGGGTAAGTGCTCACTTAAGAAAAACTCAAAGTTATCTTTGAGTTAAATGATAGCTCAAATCACAGTCATGAAGGAGTTCATTGCAATTCATTCTGGTCTCTTTTTTTTTTTCCCCTTTGCAATTCTCATTTCTGAAAATGAAAGATGCCACATGATCTGTTCTGAGGACTTGCAGTGGGAACTGTGTGTGCCCGCGTGCTTGTGTGTACTGCTCTTTGCTTGGTGAAATAAAGGAGATAGGAAGTAAAACACCGTGTGTTTACCATTTGATTAAAAAGCCTTTTGCTGGTTTTAAAATTTTTTCTTCTTCTTTTTATTGCCTTCGTCGCAGTTTTAATATTTCACTTTGTCACCGGGGAAGAAGGGCCAGAGCTACTCGCTGCTGTTTCCTGCCCTAGCGGCATCCTCCAGGGCGTAGCAAATTGGTCCTCAACCACGGAGACACGTGGGGCCTTTTGACACACTGCTCGCCCTACCTGGAAAGTTCTCCCACCCCGTGCCGCACCCCCTTTCCAGGGACCCCCTTTCTCAGCCTCTTGCTCAGAAGTCACTCTCTCACTGAGCCACGCCTGCCTGCACCTCTTCACTGCCGCTCTCAGAGGGCTCGTCCTCCTCTCGGCAGGTGGGAAGCGCAGGCGGCCCAGCGCACCTCTGGGAGAGAGCTGCCCACACCCACAGGTAGCTGCTCAGGAAGCTGATGGGGCCGGCTCTCTCGGTGTGGCTTTTTAGCCTCAGGATAGCAGAACCAATAAAATGAAGCAAAAGTCTTTGGTATAAAGAGGCTATTGAAATGCAACCTGAGACCCTTCAATCCCCAGACAGAAGTTAATTCTTTGGATTTAGAGGTTGCTCAACACGGAGGGCGGAGAGGCTTACGAGTTCGCTAACACCCCGGATGATCCTTTGTGTGTGCAGCGCCACAAAGCACAAGGCTTTCTTGTGATAAAGAATAAGGAGATTATTTAAGATCACGAAGGGGGGTGGAGGGGAAAATTTTCCTGAACTTGGAAATGGGGCCGAGGGTTTACTGTGTCCTTGCTGAGGCGGGTTAATCCCATTTGGGGGGGTGTGTGTGGGGGGGTGGGGGTGTAAAAGTTGGGGGAGGGGTGGCTGCTGCCTTTGTGAGATTTGCTGCTAACTGTGGATTAGGGTCTTTTACACGCTAAAGGGTGGATGTTAATCTGTAGAAACTGATAGCGATGGAAATGATTCCTGCGGAATAGGAGCACCAGTGAATTCTGTCCCGGGGAGATGTAAATGGGAAGATGACAACCACAGTGGAGGTTAATGAAAGGGAAATCAGGGTTCTTTTGAATGCCGTACAAAAAATTGCTTCTCACTCCTTGGCATCCCCATCTCCCTCTTCTTGTTCTGTATTTCCCAAAGCACTCACCATCTTCTAACATACTTTATAATTTAGATTTATTATGCTTATTGTTTATTCTCCTCCTGCTGAAACAGGACTTCTTAACAAGGGGTCCGTGAGCAGGAACTGAAATTCAAAAAAACATTGTTCTCGTGGGGACGTGTTGGTGTGTGGGTGTGTTATATTTATTAACTAATATACAGTGTAGTGTGGACTTAGTAAGGGGTCTGTGGTTTTCACCGGCCTGGCAAAGGGGTCTGCGGAACAAAAAAAAGCTAAAATGTAAGCTCCACCAAGGCAGTTACTTTAATCTAATTTGTTCACTGTTGTATCCCAAAGCATGGAAACTGGCAGAAACATAGTAGAAGCTCAATAAATACCAGCAGGATGAAAATGTCCCTTGACTTGGATGAGACTTTGAAATTCTTTTGACCTTGACTCACAAGAAGAAAGGCATTTTGCATCTTGACACATACACAACTGAAATGAAAGCTTCATGAAACAATACTTAACAAAAATCCTCCCAAGTCATTGTTGCTATTTGGTTGACAAAGTATCCAGTTTGTGACTGGAGTTTGAGTACAACTTTTCCTTTAATCACAACTTTGTTATAGGAGACTCAGAGGAGCCCTGATTCCTGTTTTTGTGTCTCTGTTTTCTGCTAGCAGTGGAATGAACAGTGAGGGAAAGGCAGGGAGACTTTAGGCTAGATGAGAAAATGAGCCAAGAAGATAAAGAACTCAGGTTAAGTGATGGACTTTCAAGGCCAGCAGAAGTATCCCATGCTTCACGAGGACATTTCCGTAAACATTTATTCCTATACTTGGCAAAGTAATTCTATAATATGCTCATGAAATGGCTGCTCTGATTTCAGCAAAACTGAGAAGTGTTTTTCTTCCGTGATTGTCACTTTTTCTTTTTAAATGGTCTACCTCACCTAATTTTTTGGCTTTGATTTATTCATGGTCAGTATCTCTAGGACCTAGGCTGATATCAGTACCTAACAGATGCTTGATAAATCTATCATCTTATTATCCACTTCTCAAAATGAGCACATGCCCTAGTTTCTTGAGAATTCTAAAAGAGACTGTATTAGCCAAAGGGGCACTGATGCAACCAAAAATTTGTTGGTTTTTATAAAGGTATTTATTTGGGGTAGAAGCTTACAGTTACCAGGCCATAAAGTGTAAATTACTTCTCTCGTGAAAGTCTGTTGCCACGTATTGGAGAAAGATGACCGCCGACATCTGCCAGTTTTCAGGCTTCCTGGGTTCCTCTCTTCCTGGGGCTCCGTTTCTCTCTGGGCTCAGTTGCTGTGCTCTCTCTACAAGGCCAGCTATAGACAATTAGGTGAACAGTTCTGTCTCTCTCCCTGGGGCTTCTGCCGTGTCTAAGGAGCCGTCTCTGTTCCTGTGTGTTCACTTCCTGGGCTCCATCTCAAAACTTCAGCATCAAAACTCCAGCTCTGTCCTTTGCCATATCTTTAATCTGTGAGTCCCAATCTACCAAGGGGTGGGGACTCAACACCCTACTGATGTGGCTTAATCAAAGCCCTAATCATAATTTAATCATGTCCAGGTACAGACCAGTTTACAAACATAATCCAATATCTATTTTTGGAATTCATGAACCATATCAAACTGCTACACTCCACCCTCTGAATTTCAAAAAGACATCACAAAAAACAAACAAACAAAAAACACCTTAAATCAGTACAATGATAAACACAGACTCATATCACAATCAGATTAAAGAAAACACAGTTTGTCTTGGGGCAAAGTCGCATCTGCTATAGAACTGTGACACTCACAAAACAATTTATCTGCTTCCAATACACAAATAGACAAAGGATAAACATTTTCATTATATAAGGTGAAATTGGAAGGGAAACATCAGTTATGGGTCCAGAAAAGTTCAGTAAACCTGCAAGGCATCCTCCATTCGATTTCAATGTCTGAGAGTTATTTTTAAGACGATGGTTTCTTCTCCTTGGGGCCACCTGGGTACTCATCCTTTCCACAGGCTTGCCCAATGGCCATTTTCTTAGTTCCACCCTCATCAAACATCTGGGTGATGACCCAGCTCCAGACCTCACCTTCAAAGAGCATTGGGGTGATGGCCACACCTTACCCAATCTTTGGGTTAGAGTCTTAACCCCCCTGGTACAGTGAGGTGAAGACAACATCTTCCCTAACCTTTGGCATATAGGCCCAACCCTCTCAGAGTAACGAGTTGACCACCTGGCCTTCCCTCATCCATGGGGGACAGGTCTGCCCTTCTCAGACCTGTGGGGCGTTGACCTCAACCTCCCTAATCCTTGAGGAGTATGCTCCACCCTCTCTGTGCCCTGGGGTGGCAAAACTCTCCCTGAACATTGGGCAGGAACATCCACCCTCTTCAACTGCTCCAGCAAACTCACCCTCTCTGTACATCTCTTGGCCCAAGATGATATCTTAATTTCAGATCTCAGCTTCCATGGTTTTCCTTTTAAAGCTGTTTCTTCTTTAATCTCTCCTTTCTATGTCCCTTTTAGTCCAAGCTGACAGTGGCTTTGTTCATACAGCTCTCTCAAAAAGCTTGTTGGTTTAGCATGCAGGAAGCAGGGGTCCAAGCCATCAGACAGGAAGACTTTCCACAAGTTTTTCCAAGATAACTGCATCTTCAATCCTGATTTATAAGTCTGAAGTTTAGTTAAGTCCTCAAATGGGGCATTATTGTCACCAGATTTCATTTAGGTTCTTGGCTATGATGGAGAAATGAATTTCAAGAGCATGGTGGGTGAATTAGGCCAGTAATTTATTCAGGTAGGGAGGGAAGAAACGGGAGAAAAGAGCAGAGCAGGGGTTCCAGGTAAAAAGGAAGGGGTTAAAAAGTGATAAAGCAGACTGATTTACAGCTACAAATTCCCCATTATAGGTTATAAATCCCCATGTTTTACTTGCGTGGCCACATGGCAGAGGAAAAATGGCAAGAGTGGTGCACAGAGGGCAGGAATGGGTCCAGAGGCAAAACAGCAGAGAGTGAGAATGCTCGTTCAGGCCCCACTTGGCTTTTTGAACTGTTAATTATTCCACCCCTTTGCTAATGGCAGGGGAGAGGTTCCGGCTGTTTTGATTGAATACCCCACCCATAAATTCCCCATGAGGGCCCAAGGATAAAGTCCCTAGGGAACATCCAGGGCTTTTCCTAGCTTCCAGAAGAATTCTTTGTTCTGGATAGCAGAATCTTTGGGGTGGGGGTCTTCCAGCAGCCATCTTGGGGGTTATTGATGTCCACATGGACTCTCTGCCAGGTTCCAGATCCATCTATTGATTCCCTATTTCACTAGCCTGCTTCACTATTATCTGGGAGCTCGATTTCCAGAGGCTTGGAATTTCTGGAATCAGTTTCTGCTTTCCTTGTGCTCAACAGTTCAGTCCTCAGTGTATTTCTCTTGTCTAGTATTTTGCTATAAGCTGTAAGGAGAAGCCAAGCTGCATTCTCTGGGTTTACTTTGGAAAGTTCTTCAGCTAAATGCCCAGGCTGGCCATTTTCAAATTCTGCATTCCATAAATCTTAATCTTGATAAGTTCTCTGCAACTTTAAAACACAGATTGCTTCTCCTCCAGTTTCCAATAACAGTTTCATCATTTACTTCTAAGACATCATAAAAAGTCTCTTTAATGTCCATATTACTAAGAGTCTCTTCAAAACAAGCTAGGCCTTCAAGCATCCCCCAATTCCTCCAAAAAATACCCCTTACCCATTTAGAAAACTGTTCCAACATTTGGTAATTGCAAAAGCATGACCCCACTCTCCAGTACCAAATTCTGTATTAGTCAGCCAAAGGGGTGCTGATGCAAAATACCAGAAATTGGTTGGTTTTTATAAAGGGTATTTATTTGGGGTAGGCACTGATAGATACCAGGCCATAAAGCATAGGTTACCTCCCTCACCAATGTCTATTGCCTCGTGTTGGAGCAAGATAGCTGCCGACGTCTGCCAGGGTTCAGGCTTCCTGGGTTCCTCTCTTCCTGGGGCTGCATTTCTCTCTGGGCTCAGCTGCTGTGCCCACTACACAAGGCCAGCTGTAGACTGTCAGGTGAACAGCTCAATCTCTCTCCCTGGACTTCTGCCGTGTCTAAGGCGCAATCTCTATTCCTCTATGTTCTTCTCCTGTGTGTTCACTTCCAGGCTCCAGCTCAAAACTTCACCATCAAAACTCCAACATCAAAACTCCAACTCTGTCCTCTGCCATGTCTTTTATCTGTGAGTCCCCACCTACCAAGGGGTGGGGACTCAACACCCTACTGACATGACCCAATCAAAGCCTTAATCATAATTTAATCACATCCAGGTACAGGACAGTTTACAAACATAATCCAATATCTATTTTTGAAATTCATAAACCATATTAAACTGCTACAGAGACCTAATCTCAAACTTTGGGGCAGAATAATAAAGAGTTTCATCAATCACATGCAGCACTAGGTTCATGGCAGCCATCTCAGCGGGTCAGCAATGAGACGTTATGCCGTGGAGCTCCCCCGTGCACCAGAGCTGGGCGGGAAGGCCTTAAGGTCAGGACATCTTTTCTTTTTGGGTGTTTCGCGAAACTTCGGGGTTTGTCTTTCTGTCCCTGCTATGTTGGCAGTAAGTAACGACATGTGTGGATCTCCTTGAGGGCAGGGGCTTTTTCAATTTCCGTATTCCCAGTACCTGTGTGTCTGACACATGGTAGGCATTCAATAAATATTTGTTGAATAAATGATTAAATTTCTTGGTCTGGGACCTAAGCCATCCACCAAACTGAAACTAGTTACCTGCAAAATCAGCAAAGGCTGTTGAAGCTGTGGTTCCCGAGGAAGTGGGGCAAGTGGGCCCGAGAGGCACGGGCGTCTCCTTGGGCAGGCTCCGTCTTGGTCTAGCTCCCACCCCACGTGGGCAGTCATGCGGTGCTTCCTTTTTAATTGCCTAGACATGGTCCTTACAGCGGGATGTGGATTGATGGCGCCGATGGCTCCAATTTCACTGCCAGCTTGCAGGGTCCTTTGCTGTGGGCGGCACGTCCAGCCCCGTGCTGGGCTCCGGGCTCCGCCAGGGACCCACTGTAGCTGTCAGAGTGCAGCCGAGCACGGAGAGGGGCAGTGGTCCCTGCCTGGTCCCCTGCTCCTCAGCAATTGCCTGGGAAGACGTCCCAGCTGGTCGACTGCAGGAGGGGACCCGTGGGGCCCAGCTAAGTGGAGCCAGCATCCCCCCCCCTCCACTGTCCCGGGGCAGCCAAGGAGGCCAGAAACAACGCACGTGGCGCCCGCCCTGGCACAACATGCGAGCTACGTGTAACAGATGCACAACCCTCCTTCCATTCTTTCCTTTCAAATATCTCCCAGAGTTTCCTTTCCCTTCCCTTTCCACTAGCCATCCCCTTTGTCCGATACTTTTATCACAGCTACCTTATGGGAGCATCGTTCCAACTTTCAGCATCCAGCTGTTCACATTGGAATCCACGCTGCCGAGGGCTGTTAAATGGGCCCTTCTGTAATAGGATTTAGGTCATCAGTGTCTCAGAAATTTATGCTGATCCCTGGTGATCTGTTCTATCACATCCAAATAGCCTTACGTTAACACGCCTCATAGTGTGATTCCATATGTAAAGTTATTTTCCTAAAGTCACAAACTATTAACCTTCCACTAATTAGGCTGATCTCATTATTTTCACCACACTTGAGCAAATGCTTCTCTCTCTGCCTTTAATCCTCTTCTCCACATGTAGACACCCCGTCACCCTCCCCAGGCGCCAGCCAGATTCCTCAAGGGGAGATCTCCCCAGTCCTGTGTGATCGCCCCCTCGCCCCCGTCTTCCTCAGACCTGGCATTGCAAGGTCAAGATCATCAGTCTGCAATGAGGTCCGAAGTCTGTGACATGGCCCAGGCGAGAAAGCAGCTCATGGTTTGGCTTAATGCATGGACCTTAGTGCTTCTGTGGAGAGTTCTGGATGCTCTGATGAACTGCAGCTTGCTCAAGGGCATTTTTTCCTTTTCCTACAAATTTCATGTGCTTTTTATTCATTTATTTTGTTTTGTTTTTTTGTTTGTTTTTTCTTCTTCCTTTTTTTCCCCCATATAACCCACTCCCCACCCCCCACCACATCATTTTTGTAAATTGTATTTTTTTGAAGACATATACATCACATAAAAAAAGTTACATTAAAAATTATAAGAGGTTCCCATATACCCCCCACCCTCCACCCCACTCCTCCCACACCAACAACCTCCCCCATCATTGTGGCACACTCATCGCACTCGTTGAACACATTTTGGGGCACTGCTGCCTTACATAGATAATAGTTTACCCTGTAGTTTGCACTCTCCCCCAGTCCATTCAGTGGGTTATGGCAGGATCTATAAAGTTCAGCATCTGACCCTGCAATATCATTTAAGACAACGCAAAGTCCCAAAAACGCCCCCACGTCACATCTCTTCTTCCCTCTCCCTGCCCTCAGCAACTACTGTGGCCACTTTCTCCACCTCGATACTATAATGTCTTCTATTACTCGTCACAATAGTTTTATAGTAGAATATCAGTGAGTCCACTCTAGTCCATATTTTATTCCTCCATACTGTGGACCCAGGGATGGTGATGTCCACTCCACCTCTAGATCAAGAGGGGTCTTAGATTCCACATGGATGGTGGATGCAGTTGTAGGCACTCTTGATTCCCTAGTGTGGTGGTTGACCATCTTCACCTCCCTGTTAGCTGACCTGGGTAACACCAATGCACCAGAGAATAGGAGTCGCCACTCTGCTGAGGCTCAGGGCCCAGCTGGCACATGGCCAGTCCAGAAATTCAAGTTCCCTGAGTATGGACCATCCCTAGTGCCAACCACAGGTTCAGTAAAAGTGACAGAAGAAGCATGTGTAGAAAAGTCACATCTGAGTCCAGCTCCATCACACTCAGGAGCACAAACTCCAAAGTAGGGCCCACTGACATGGCACGGAACTCCAAATCCATCTGCCATGACTATATACCCTGTGGATCTCTGTAGCCTTCAGGAGAACCAGTACCTAGCAGATACAACAAAGTTGTATCTACTTTGGCTTTTTCTGGGGTTCAAGGGCATTTTAATGGGGATACTTTTGTCAAGCAGACCACTGGGCTAATAAAGTCCAGTTACTGCTCGTTTCAGGGTTAGGAACTTTGAGGCTCCAGGAGTATTTAAGCATTTCTAACTATTTGTTTCATTAATTGTCAGGCTAAAAATGTAAGAAACTGTTCTTCATGTTGGTAACATTTTGGGGCAAATGAAATTAACTATAGGAGATGAGCAGATCAATACACTACTGAATATTGAACCAGTTGGAACGATTCATTTATTCCATTCCTGAGCAAAAAATGAAAACAGCTATACATGGAGGCAGGCATCATCAGCCTAAAAATCAACATAGTCAATAATATGAAGTAGAAAATTTCCTAAACTTAAAAATCCCCATTTTTTAAAATGGTTTATTTTACTTCTTCTTAGAAAAGCAATGCATGCTCATTTCCTAAAAGTCAGAATACCAGGGAAGCAGAAGAATATATATAAAAAAAAAAAAAAGCCTGTAATCCCATTCGATAGCGTAACAACTATCAACTATTATCCCTTTGTTATAAATCCTTCAAAATCCTGTTCTACATGATATCTATATATCTATCTATATCTATCTATCAATCATCTGTCTATATCTATCTATCTATCTATCATCTATCTATCTATCTACCATCTTTTTTAGGAGGCACTGGGACCTCCCATGTAGGAAGCAGGTATACACCCGCTTGAGCCACATCTGCTACCCCTGTGGGTATTTCTTTTCTCTGTGTACATCTGATCCCATAAATTGCATAATACTACATCTGCACATGCGTTACCTGTAGCCAACTATAGTTTATTAAATTGACTTATGATCATTTGTTGTTAATGAATTTGTCCTACGTAGTCTTCATTCCTGGATTATTTCAACTTGTCCCTGCGGTCGGCCCTCTAGGCTCTTCCAGCGAATCGAAGCATTAGGGCTGGCACACAGCAGCTACCAGAGGAAGAAATTAACCACTAATGCCATGGCGCTGGATGTTTAAGCGGTTTCAACGCAACCCTTTTATTGATGGCAAGGACGGTCCTGGCGCAGGAGACAGCAGGGGAGCTGTGAAGAACGTCTGCACCAGCTGCCTGGGGGGGACTGGGTGGCCTTTGACAGAGTGAGAATTTTACAGCACGTGAGTGGGGGATATAGTACTGAGCGAGAGTGAGGGTCACCGGGAAGGGGCCAGCCTCAAACAGAAGGCCGAGGGGGAGAAAGAACAGAGGGAAGCTTGTGTTCTTGCAGGGTTGGAGGGTTTCCCCCCAGGTAGGGCATGAGAGCTCGAGCTGTCGGGGTGCTAAAGTAAGTTTGTACCACCCTCCACCCCTCTCCCTGTGGATCAGCGGGAGGCTGCAGGGAGAGGCGCCGCTGGGAACAACTGCACTGATTAGATTGCTGAGACGCGGGAGGAAAGGGCAGCGAGGCTGGCGGCTGCCTGTTCCTCTCCAGCTGCGTGGCTGGGCGCTGGGGACAGGGAGGTGCTGGACACAGGGAGATGGCCCGGAGGTCGGTGCAGGCCCCAGCCAACTTAATGCTTTTGCTTTTTAAGGTAATAAACTTCATTTTTCAGAGCAGTTAGGTTTACAGAAAAATTGTGCAGCTAGTGTGTAGTTCCCAGAAACG
Organism: Dasypus novemcinctus; assembly: GCF_030445035.2. Taxonomy (NCBI): domain Eukaryota; kingdom Metazoa; phylum Chordata; class Mammalia; order Cingulata; family Dasypodidae; genus Dasypus; species Dasypus novemcinctus. The sequence continues at coordinate 6,466,745 of NC_080687.1, read as the reverse complement.
GTCTCTCCTCCCTGCCTCCGGGTTCCCTGTTATTAACCTGTACACTCGTGTGGTGCATTCGTTACATCTGACAACCCAATAATGATACGCAATTATCGAAAGTCCACAGTTCCCATTAGGGCTCGCTCTTGGTGTGTACAGTTCTGTGGGTTTTGTCAAATGCATAATGCCACGTAGCCACCATTACGGCATCATGCAGAAGCGTTTCACAGCCCCAGATGACCTGGGTTCCATCCGCTCATCCGCCCCAGTCTCCCCACACCCCTGGCAACCACTTATCTTTTTACTATCTCTATAGTTTTGTCTCTTCCAGAATGTCCTAGCGTTGGAATCATCAAGAATGTAGCCTTTTCAGAACGGCTTCTTTCACTGAGTAATATGAACTTCGTGTCTCTCGCTGTCTTTTTATTAGCTCATTTCTTTTTATTGCTGAATAATATTTTATTGCCTGGATGATCCACTGTTTGTTCAGCCATTCATCTGTGGAAGGGCCTCTTGGTTGCTTCCAGTCTTCTAATATTTGGCAATCATGAATAAAGCTGCTGTCAACTTTCATGGGCAGGTTTTTAAAAATATATTTTTTACTACAGAAGTTATGAACTCACAAAACAATCATGCACAAGTGTGGAATTTCCTCCACTAACACATTACGTTATTGTGGAACATTTGTTACAAATTATGAGATAATATCATTATACTATTACTGCCAACTATGATCTATAGCGTACATTTGGCATATTTTTTCCATAACTCCCCTATTATCGACACAGTACATCTTTGGCATTGACACAAGAATATTACATTAATAGTACTGCTGTTAACCACAGCCCATAGGTCACACCAATTATATTTTCCCCATGCTTCTCCACATTCCCACCACCTTGCAATAGTGACGTGCATCTGCTCTAGTTCACAGAAGGACACTCTTCCATCTGTGCCATCAACCACAATTCTCATCTACCTCTGGGATCACTGTGTTATTCAGTCCCTAGATTATTCTCTAGCTTTCTTTCAATTGACATTTACTTCCTCAGACTACACTTTTCAGCCCCAATCCCATTTATAAACTAGCTGCTCCTCACTATAATGTGTTACCACCAACTCTATCCATTGACACATTTTTACAGTCAAGTTAATTAAAACTTCTACGTACATTAAGCATCAGTACCCCTTCTCAGCCCTTCTCTTATCTCCTAATAACATACACTCTAGGTTTTAACTCCATTCATTTACTTTTTGTATTTAGTTCATTTTAGTGAGACCATGCAATATTTGTGCTTTTGTGTCTGGCTTATTTCACTTAGCATAATGTCTTCAAGGTTCATCCGTGTTATCATATGTGTCCCACAGCACCGTAGCATTCCATCGCATATATAAACCACATTTTGTTTATCCATTCATCAGTTGGGGGACACTTGGGTTGCTTCCATCTTTTGACAATTGTGAATAATAACGCCACTATGAATGTCGGTGTACAGATGTCTGTTCATGTCACAGTTTTCAGTTCTTCTGGGTATATTCCTAATAAAGGAATTGCTAGATCATATGGCAGTTCTATATTTAGCTTTCTGGGGAGCCACCAAACTGTCTCCCACAGAGGCTGCACCATTTGACATTCACACCAACTGTGAAGGAGTGTTCCTATTTCTCCACATCCTCTCCAGCACTTACTGTTTCCTGTTTTTTCAATATAATGGCCATTTTATGCATTGTGAAATGACAGCTTGTTATTTTGGTTTGCATTTCCCTAGTAGCTAGTGGTATTGAACATTTTTTCATGTGCTTTTTTGGCCATTTCCTCTTTGGAGAAATGTTCATTTAAGTCTTTGGCCATTTTTAAATTGGATTGCTTGCTCTTTAATTATTGAGTTATATCATCTCTTTCTATAGAATGGAAATCAAACCCTTCTTGGATATGTGATTTCCAAGTATTTTCTCCCATTGAGTAGGCTGCCTTTTCACCTTCTTGACAAAGTCCTTTGTATCACAAAGTGTTTAAATTTGAGGAGGCCCCATTTATCCATGTTTTCTTTCAGTGTAAGGTTTTAGAATCCACCACCTACACCACCAGGTCGTAAAGATGTTTCCCTACATTTTCTTCTCGGAGATTTATGGCTCTAGCTTTTATATTTAGGTCTTCGATACATTATGAGTTAATTCATAGTGTAAGGTGTACGATATGGGTCTTCTTTCTTTCTTTTAGCTATGGATATCCAGTTCTCCCAGCACCATTTGTTGAATAGACTATTCTGGGTTTGACAGTGTAGCAGTTTGGTATAGTTATGAATTCCAAAAATTGATATTGGGTTATGTTTGCAAACTGATCTTTTCCTCTGGGCAAATTAGATTATATTAGATATATTTTGTGCTAATAGGTGTTGAGTCCCCACTCCTTGGTTGGTGGGGACTCACAGATAAAAGACATGGCAAAGGACAGAATTGAAGGGTTTTTGATGTTGGAGTTTGATACTGAAACCTTAGGCTGGAGCCGCGGGAAATAAACTCACAGAGGAAAGAGAAGCCAGCCCCAGGAAAAGAGGAACCCTGAGTCCAGGAAGAAGCAAGCCCTGGGCAGAAAGGAACCTTGAACCCAGAGAGAAGCAAGACCCTGGAAGGGAGGAATCCAGGAAGCCTGAGCCCTCGCAGACGTTGGCAGCCATCTTGTTCCAACACATGAAAATAGACTTTGGTGAAGGAAGTAACTTATGTGTATGGCCTGGTATCTGTAAGCTCTTACCCCAAATAAATACCCTTTATAAAAACCAACCAATTTTTGGTATTTTGCATCAGCACTCCTTTGGCTGACTAATATAGACAGCCTGGTCAAAAATCACTTGTCCATAGATGTGAGGGTCTGTTTCGGAACCATCAGTCTGGCTCCATTGGTCTATGTGTCTGTCTTTATGCCGGTACCATGCTGTTTATACCACCGTAGCTAGGTGAGATGATTTAAAGTCTGGATGTAAGAGTCCTCCAACTTCACTCTTCCAAAAGAATGTTTCTGGCTATTCAGGTCCCTTACCCTTCCAAATAAATTTGATAATTGTGTTTTCCATTTCTTTAAAAATGCTGGTGGAATTTTTATCAGGATTGCTTTGAATCTGAATATCATTTTGGGTAGAACTGACATCTTAACAATATTTAGCCTTCAAATCCATGAGCATGGAATATTTTTCCATTTATTTAGGTCTTTAAAAATTTTTTTTAGCAATGCATTGTAGTTTTCTGAATACAAGCTTTACATCCTTGGTTAGTTTTAGTCCAAAATATTTGATTCAATAATTTAGTCATTATTGTAAATGGAATTTTTCCCTGACTTCCTCCTCACATTGAGCATTCCCAGTGCATAGAACGCTACTGATTTTTGCATATTGATCTTATATCCTGACACTATGATGAAATCGATCATTAGCTCTAGCAACTTTGTTGTAGATTTTTTGGGGCATTCTAGGTATAGGATCATGTCATCTATAATAGTGAAAGTTTTATTTCTTCCTTTCTAATTTGGATGCCTTTTACTTCTTTTTCTTGCCTGATTGCTCTAGTTAGAACCTCTAGCACAAAATTGAACAATAGTGGTGACAGTGGGCCTCACTTATTCCCAAAATGAAGAGGAAAGCTTCCAATCTTTCAACAGTGAATACACTGTTAGTTCTGGGCTTTTCATAAATGGTCTTTATCATTTTGAGAAAGTTTCCTTCATTTCCTATCTTTCATAATATTTTTATCAAGAAAGGATGCTGCATTTTGTCAAATGCCTTTTCTGCATCAATTGATAAGTTCATGTGATTTTTCTTCTTTGATTTATTAATGTGGTGTATTAAACTGCTTGATTTTCTTGTGTTGAACACCTTTGCATGCCTGATGTAAAACCCACTTGATCATGATGAATAATTCCTTTAATGTGTTGGATTCGATTAGCAAGTATTTTGTTGAGGATTTTTTTTGCATCTGTATTCATTAGAGAAATGGGTCTGTAATTTTCTTTTTTTGTAATATCTTTATCTGGCTTTGGTATTAGGGCGATATTGGCTTCAGAGAATAAGTTTGGTAGCATTCCTTCTTGTTCAGTTTTTTTGGAACAGTTTGAGTAAGACTGGTGTTAAATCTTCTTTGGCTGCTTGGTAGAACTCACTTGTGAAAACATCGGTGTGGGCTTTTCATTTTGGGAAGTTGTTTGATGACTGTTAAAATCTCTTTACTTGTGACTGGTTTGTTGAGGTCTTCTGTTTCTTACAGGGTCAGTGAAGGCTGTTTGTATGTTCCTAGGAATTTTTCCATTTCATCTACATTGTCTAGTTTGTTGACTTACAGTTGTTCATAGTATCCTCTTATGACCTCTTTTACTTCTGTGTTGTCAATAGTTATGTCCCCATTTTCATTTTTTATTTTATTTATTTGTATTCTCTTTCTTTTTTTGTCAGTCTAGCTAAGGGTTCATTGATTTCGTTAATCTTCTTGAAGAACCAACTTTTGGTTTTGATCATTTTTGCTACTGTTTTCTTGTTCTCAATTTCATTTATTTCTGTTCTTATCTTTGTTATTTCATTCCTTCTGCTTGCTTTGGGAATAGTTTGCTGTTCTTTTTCTAGCTTCTCCAGCTGTGTAGTTAGGTCATTGATTTTAGCTCTTTCTTCTTTTTTGATGTAAGCATTGAGGGCTATAAATTTCCTTCTTGGCACTGCCTTCACTGCATTCCATAGGTTTTTTAAAAAATTATTTTATTTTTAAAGAAGGTTTAGATTATATAAATTTTACATTAAAAATATAGGGGATTCCCAAATAGCCCATCTCTTCCCCCTCCCCCACTTACCCATATTAACATCATCTTTCTTTAGTGTGGTACTTTTGTTACAATTGATGAACACATATTGAAGCATTGCTACCAGCCATGGACTATAGCTTACATTATAGTTTACACTTTGCACCGCACAATTTTATAGGTTATAACAAAATGTATAATGGTTTGTATCCATCATTGCCATATCATGCAAAACAATTCCAATCCCCCAAATGCTCCCATGTTACACCTATTCTTCCCTCTCCCTCTCCTCAGACCCTCTGGTGGACACTGCCTTTATATCAGTGATAGTCATTCTTCCATTGCTAGAATAATAAATCTATAATAGAATAATAATAGGTCTACTTTAGTCCATTATTCATTCCCCAATATTGAGAATTTGGAGATGGTGATGCCCTCTCTGTTTCTAGTAGGTTTTGATATGTTGTTTTCTCATTTTCATTCATCTCAAGATATTTATTGATTTCTCTTGCAGTTTCTTCCTTGACCCACTGATTATTTAAGAGTGTGTTGTTCAATCTCCATATATTTATGAATTTTCCCTTTTTCTGCCTGTTGTTGGTTTCCAACTTTTATTCCATTATGATCAGAGAAAGCGTTTTATATAATTTCAATCTTGTTGAAATTATTGAGATCTGCTCTGTGGCCTAGCATATAATCTATCCTGGAGAAAGATCCATGAGCACTCAAGAAGAATGTACATCCTGCTGTTTTGGGGTGCAATGTGCTGTATATATCTATTAGGTTTAGTCCATTTATCATGTTATTCAAGTTCTCTGTTTCCTTTTTGATCCTCTGGCAGGCAGGTTTTAATGGACATAAGTTTTCAACTCCTTTTGAAATACCTAGGAGTGCAATTGCTAGATAATGTAAGACGATGTTTGCCCTTGTAAAAACTGCTAAACTATCTTCCAAAGGGTCTGTATCATTTTTGGGTCCCCACCAGTAGTGAATGAGATTTGTTCTGCCGCCTCACCAGGCAACTTTTAAGGAACTGCATATGGAAAACCAATGAAGAGTTAGAAATAGCAATTTTTGAGAAATCACATGTTAGATTTTATGGATGGCTGCTAGCAGTTCTACCTTAAGGAGCCAGTTCCTAATCCAGGAATAATTTGCTCTAAAACCACATCACTGGGTTCACGGGCATACTTCCATAACAATACAGGGTAGCGGTGACTTTTTAGGAAGTTGTCCTCAGACACGTAATTGTGATACCTGTTCTTGAAGTTGTGGTAAAAGGATTACAGAAAGAAAAAACAAATCTCCAGTCCCTTCTGAATTCTTCCAGTCCTTGGACCTTTGTCAAGAGTGCACCTTTAATTTAGAACTAAAGTTCTTCTTGGGTAGGGAGGAAACACAAAGTAACTGAATCATTTGCTGTTTATAAGCTGCACTTCAGTTCTGGCACCACAGGTCTCAGTCAATTTAATTAAGATACTCATAGGATTATATTAATCCTTTAAGAATTATTCCATTTCAATTTTTAAAAAATAATCAAGGGAATGATGAGAAGGGACCCATTCAGCGTTACCTCTGAAACATATTTCAGGGACTATCGATACCATCCATGTCTTCGCTGCCTTTAGACTTAGATGCCGAGATGCCGACCCAGCGTCCATGTGGGGGGGAGGCCGCGGTAAAGATGCTGCACCTGGATGGCTGCCATTTTGGCTTCTGTAGAGAGCAGCCAAGTGGCAGATCCAGTGGGGGCTTGGGGTGGGGGGGTTGAGCCCAATGTTATCTAAGACATCGTCCACTGCTGCAAACTTACTCCTCTAAAATAACCAGCTCTCACTTGCATCGTTATCGTTCATTCCTGGCCACATCCCTAACAGATACCCTTCCCACTTGTGCAGAGAAGTAACTGCGGCTCACGCAGGTGACAGATGGAGGAGCTGGTGCCCACTCCTCAGTCTCTTCTGCTCCCAATCCCAGGTCATATCCACTACACTCACGGCTGCCGGTGGTGTTTCCTTCACCTGGACTGCCTCTCCTTTGGTGTGCCCACCTCTTAGGGCAATAATGGAGGGCCTGCTGTGTGCATACTCTGTGCTAGGAGTTTTACAGAAATTACCTCCTTAATCCTCACGTCAGCCCAGAGAAGAGGCAGGCGTTGGCTTGCTGGAGTGAGTGAGTGGCCAAAGGCACACAAGGAAACAGCGAAGGGCCTCAGGGACCAGGCGTGTCCTTCCCTAAGGCCCAGCCCACTCACTCTTTCCCACCACACCTGCCCTGAGCCCTAGAAGGTTCCTGCAGGTTAGAAGAGTCTCTGCCACGACTCTTACCCGGGCCACCACAAAGCTGACTCGGCCGAGTCCTCTGGCCTGGCTCTTCCACAGGCGGCACTGTCGGGTTCAGGACTGACGCCCTAAGGCCTCAAGTCGGGCCGCCACTGGCGGAGTCGTGGACCCGAAGGGTATTGGGAATGAAAGACAAAGAGAGATTGGGATCAAGGGATCTGAGAGCATTGAAGCCTCAAGCTCATCAGACAACTTTATTGATTACAAGGGGCTCTTTATATACCCTGGTGTACATGTAAAGAAGTAGGTATAGGTAGCCTATGTGCCACGACGCACAAATACTAGCCTACGTGCCACTAAGGAGCAACACGTATTAACTATCAGCATTACCTACAGTCTAAGAAGTTTAAAAAAATCTTATCTCAAGGTACAAAGTCTAAGTGTCCTATTCACTACAAAAGGTATAAGCTCATCTTGTCTTTCAGCCTTTAACAGCTTCATCCCATTTGCCGGGAATTCCCAATCACCGCATCCCTTAGGTTGCAAGCGTAGTCATGGAGACAGCACGTCTCTCCTTGAGAGGCCACTGTGCCTCAGTTTCCAACAGCAAGGCCCCTGGGCGCTGACTCCCTGTAGCAGCGCCGGGACTGCCCCTTCCTTCCCTAGTGCACTGTTCTAGGACATCATGCAAGTTCCTGGGGGTGCGGTGGGAAGGTGGGGGGGTCACCACAAAGCCAGCGGATGCCCCAATGATCAAGCCCCGGGTTAGGGTGTCTGGGTCACCTCGGCAAGCACCGCTGTTCTTTCCATCCACATTTCATTCTCCATAGCCTTCTTAGCAGGTAGATCGCTGCTTCCGGTCATGGGAAAAAAATATGCTTGGTGAAATGAAACATGGGAGATACGCACTAAGAAACCAAAAATGAACTTCAGACAGGCAAGTTCTTATTCCACTGAAACGTTTGGCTGGACTCCTATGAACGGCGATGAGGCCGTTCTCAGATGCCGGCGCCGCAATGAGCCCCAAGAAGAATATTCAGGGAAAGTGAAGAGGCTATCTGGCATGCTAGAGGAAAAAGGCCTGGGGAGTGCCTGAGAAAATGAACATTGGCCTGCTCCTTCTGGAGAATATGAAGAGTCAGATAGAGGATTAGAGAGGGGTTTTCAAAGAGGATACATTAGCAGGAGAAGGCTGAATAAGAGTGCTTGAACTCCTATGTAGAGAAAAAAGAGTAAAGCCAGGAATTCAGAGGGAGAGAACAATCTCATTTAAATAGGGGAAGAAAAAAAATGATAACACTCACTATTCTTAGGAAATAAAAAGGAAATAAGTGAAAATGAGCTGTCATAAGTCAGTACGGTTTTATGGGAGTATGAAGCTGGTTTTATGGAGGCAAACTGGTCTCCCTGCTGAGGGAATCCCGGCTGGTGCCCACCGATGGTGGCCCCCCAGGTCCTGCCAGCTGCCACCAGGTGTTTTGTGCCCTTGGCTCGTACCTTCACGCTGTCGCAGGAAGCCAGCGCTGGGGCCAGGCTCTGGAGGGGATCCAGGGTGAAATGCTGCACTTGGTCTTTTAATTCAATTTTTTTTTCACGGATTCTTCTTAGGGAAGAGAAAGAGCGTGAGGACACGTATTTGAATTGTAGCCATGGGAGATGAATGTAAAATATTGACTCCACTAATGTGAGTCAGTTTGAAAACTCCCAGTCTCTTAGGATAGAAAATTTCATAATCCTATTTAGAAATTCCTGGCAGGCTCACAGATACAGACTTGAGTCAAAAACCCATGAATTTAAAAGTACATAATCCAAAGTCAATTAAATAGATATTATGACCAATTCTTATTAACCTAGCAAATATGAGTCATAACTAGTTGACACCAAAATTCACATTTTTCCACTGGTTACTGAAAAATAAGGGAACTAATTCCAGTCATGGTGGTCGCCCAGGATGGGGATACCTACCTCCAAAATAACTGGCTGCTTCCAGGGGATTCTGACATTGTGGGGTGAGTTGCTGGTTAGACTGGCTGGGAAGAGCTACAGCTAGCGTTGGGATTCGAGGGTGCACTCCATTGCTGCTCACAGTCAGAGATCATTTCACGTGGTTTTTTTCTTTGCAGGCTCACGCCAAGGTCTGGCATCTCTACAATACATCCTTCCGGCCAGCTCAGGGAGGCCAGGTGTCCATTGCCCTAAGCTCCCACTGGATCCGTCCTCGAAGGATGACCGAACATGACATCAAAGATTGTCAGAAATCGCTTGACTTTGTGCTAGGCTGGTTTGCCAAACCCATCTTCATCGACGGCGACTACCCTGACAGCATGAGGAACAACCTTTCTTCTCTCCTGCCGGATTTTACTGAGGCTGAGAAGGAGTTCATCAAGGGAACCGCTGACTTTTTTGCTCTTTCCTTCGGACCAACCTTGAGTTTTCAGCTCTTGGAGCCCCACATGAAGTTCCAGCAGCTGGAGTCTCCCAGCCTGAGGCAGCTCCTCTCCTGGGTCGACCTCGAGTACAACCACCCTCAGATATTCATTGTGGAGAACGGCTGGTTTGTCTCTGGGACCACCAAGACGGACGATGCCAAGTACATGTATTACCTCAAAAAGTTCATCATGGAGACCTTAAAAGGTAGTAGTGGGCAAAATCCTAATTTGCTGCCAAAATCCATGGTAAGGTGATCCTTAAGATGATCAAGGATAAGCCAGGAGAGTTTATGCTATTTAAGCCTGATGTAAAAATTCATTTCGGCAGTAGTATGAGTGCATTCATATACCACCTTTCTAGGAGCTAAAATTGATTTTTAAAATTCATTTCGCAAATGAGAAACAGGGCTAAGATATGTGAAATCACTTGACTTTCTGAATTCCTAATTTAGATTTTTTTTAGATTATTAAGCGTAAAATAAATTCCAAGATATCTAAGTTACTGTATATGTTTTCCAATTCTTATTGTTTTGCACCGAATACAAACACATTTTAAAGAAAAAGGAATAACTCTATTTCCCGGAGAAAACTATCAGGAAGTAGTTTATACTTGTTTAAAGGCTTTATTCATTTACCACATCCAACAAAAAGCTAGGAGTTGAGGATAGAAAGTGGAACAAGACTTCTTCCCAGCCCTCAAGGAGCGCACATTGGAAATAACGAAATACCCAGTGTTGGTGCTGGGGAAGCCAAATAAAAACACACTGGAGAAAAGCTTATTGGTGAAGACATTCCTGTGTAGATTTACCAAGTGTGAGTGCAGCCTTTTGTGAATAAGAAACACCACGGGTTGACCAAACAAGCATTAGACTTAATGTATTAAGTAGCAAAACCCTCAAACGCTCTCAGATCTCGCGGCCGATGCCCGGCAAAGGTCACGTAGTTCTTGTCCCGTCTTCCCTCTGCAGCCATCAGGCTGGACGGGGTCAACGTCATCGGCTACACGGCGTGGTCCCTCGTGGACGGCTTCGAGTGGCACAGAGGCTACAGCATCCGGCGGGGGCTCTTCTACGTCGACTTCCTGAGCCAGGAGAAGCAGCTGGTGCCCAAGTCTTCGGCCTTGTTCTACCAAAAGCTGATAGAGAACAATGGCTTCCCTCCTCTGCCAGAAAACCAGCCCCTAGAAGGGACCTTTCCCTGTGACTTTGCTTGGGGAGCTGTGGACAACAACATTCAAGTAAGTGGCGTGACAAAACCCGACGCGCAGTCTCCCCGCGCCCGGTCGCTAGCCGGTGGCGCCGCACTGGTGGGCCGCTTGCATGGCGCCGTGTCCAGCCTTGGAGCCGAGGACAGTTCTCACTAAACTGAGTACAGTTCTCTCCAAAAATCTTCCTCAGTGTCATCATGCACTTTTAAATCAGACCCAAAGGGAAATAAAATGGAAATATATGAAATTTAAGATCTGATAAAATTAAAAGATAGAATTCTCGCTTTTAATATGGTGGTCTTCAAAGCTTTTTAGAGCAGTTGAGTTTCTGTGGGCACGACAGGGCTCCACAGGCGCTGAGATCCCAGTGGAGCTCCTGAAGCTGAGGTGGGAGCTTTAGGCAAAACCCACTCGATGCATAACTGCGGGCTGCTCCCCGTGCCCCCAGCTTGCCAGCACACTTCGGAATGAACACCCTTGCTCTGAGGACTCATTATTTGGAAAGCCTTTTTTTTTTTGCAATAGACAATTTATTTTAATGAGATTAATTTATTTGTAATAGACTTATTTTATTTATTTGTAATTAATGTATTTGCAATAGACTTTATTTATTTATACTTAATTTATTTGCAATAGACTTTAATTAATTTCATTGAAATAAACTGTCTATTGCTTCAATGATTTGGAAATTCTTCATAATAGTCAACCACTATTTACTGAGTACCCGCTACATACTTAGCCCTCAATATTATTATTATTTTTTAAAGATTGATTATTTTTGTTTCTCTCCCCTTCTCCCCACCCCCATCATCTGCTCTCTTGTGTCCATTCGCTGTGTGTTCTTCTGTGTCCGCTTGCATTCTTACGAGTAGCACCTGGAATCTGTGTCTCTTTTTGTTGCATCATCTTGCTGCATCAACTCTCCAATGTGTGGTGCCACTCTTGGGCAGGCTGCGCTTTTTTCATGCGGGAAGGCTCTCCTAGTGCGGCGCACTCCTTGTATATGGGGCTCCCCCATGCGAGGGACACCCCTGCATTGCACAGCACTCTTTGCACGCATCAGTGCTTCGCGTGGGCCAGCTCATCACACGGGTCAGGAGGTCCTGGATTTGAACCCTGGACCTCCCATGTGGTAGGCAGATGCCTTATCCATAGGGCCAAATCCACTTCCCTCAATATTATTAATTTCCTGTATTTTAAAGGGCTTTGTTTTGGAAGGCTTGCTTGGACCGTCAGTGAGCTCGGGTGTCCGGAGCCCTGGGTCAGGGCTGGGGCTGCGTGGTAAGGGAGCTCAGGTCGTGGGCACGCGGGGCTAAGATTTTGCTCCTGCTTTCAAAGGTGCAGAGGCGGCTCTTGAGGGAAAGTGACGGCTCCACGGATAACCTAAGGGAGGGAACCACGGGGTGAGGGTAAGGGATCTGGATCTGGGCGGGGTGGGGTGTGGACGGGGCACGCTGCTGAGCGTGCACACGTGCCCCCAGCACACCAGGCCAGCGTCCCGGGCGCGGCGGTGGCAGGCAGCGCCGGGCTCTGAGCCGACCGCCGGCCCCGAAGGAGCTCTTTCAGCAGCAGCTGGGCAAGGGCCTTCGCTTGAAGCGGTAGCTGGTAAATATCACGCTGAACACTTCTACTTACAGGAAAGCAAACCCTCGTCCTCCTTAGTGCTTTTTTGTGCTGGTTTAGGTGATTTTTCTCTGACTTAAACCCCTTCCCTCGGCTTCGTAGACCACCGAGGACCCTTGTCCCGCAAGGACAGCCTGCTGGGCTTGGATGTCCTTCTCCCTCTCCCCGTTCCCTCACCCATGCCCTCTGGAACCTCCCTGCCCTAACTTCTCTCCCCAGGATGGGCTGCGCGGTGGGACCCAGGTGGGATCTGGGTGGCAGGGTGGTGCTGGAGAGGGAGGCGGGCGAGCGAGGGGGAGGGGGCACCCCGTCCTTCCCCCCCCCCCACTGGGGGCCCCTGTCCCTGGTCCTGGTCCTCTCTGCCTGCCCTGCTGGGCCCTGACCCGCGCCCACCCCACCCCATGGCAGGTCCTCCCCGTTCAGTGCCCCCTGCAGCTCTGTGCGGGGAGCGTGGCTGTGTGAACCGGGCGGGGGCGCTGGAGGGGCCCTTGTGCTCCTGCTCCGAGCCCCGTCACCCAGGGACCCGAGTCTGCCGGGCACAGCCTCTTTCCTCCAGAGAGGAGACGGGGGTCAGGGGCAGCGGGCGGCGGCCGCGAGGGGAGAAGCCAGTTCTTCCTCCCTGGAAGCCAGCCTTGGGAAATCTGACGCTGCTCCTGTCCTTCTCACCTTGCACCGAACTTTCACCTCCTAACTCACCCGTCAGAGCTTGCCCGTGGGGCTCCCTTAGGCTGAACCCTCACCCCCCCGCCCCGGGGGGTGGGTGTCTCTGGACGCTCTCTAGTGGGAACAGCCCTTGCTGTTTGCTCCTTCCCCACTCCCCCTGAGCTTTGTGTGCTATTGCAGTGGCTCCCACCAAGCTAACTGCCCAACGACACAAAGTAAGCTCCTTAGGTCACTGCCAAGAGGCCAGCGTGTTTGAATGAGTAAGCAGTGCTCTACATTTTTAACACATTGTATTAGAGCGCTGAGAAGTGGTTTTTAGACCATGGAAAGTCACTGTTCCCTTAAGGTTGGGTTAAGCACAACCCGCCTGAAATCCAACCTTCAGCAAGGTCATGGGCTTGCCGCCCGTTCTTGGACCTGATTTCTCAGCCAGCAGCTTTGCTTTCCAATAGCTGCTGATGCACACAGCAAAGAGAGGCTCGGAGCCTGCTGCACACGGAGGAAAAGAGCTTCTTTAAAACTGGCCAGTGAGGAGAAAGTTTCTTCTATAACACATTAAAGCCTGGGGATTAGTTTTCTACCCATTCTTTCTGAGCGGAAGGAAAGAATTTGAGATCCAAATTCATTAGTTTTTTAGTGAAAAAAAAATCCAGCAAATTAATGGAGGTCAGATGGAATTTTGCATAAACACTCATCTTTAAGCATCATGTAATTTTTAAAAATACAATATTTTTCAGAAATTATGCCTAGTTTCTCATATTTGCTCTTAGAAGGACCAAATAAAAACTGTTGGGGACCATTATGGTAGCAGAATTATAAATTTAGTCAACCTGGAACTCTATAATACAACCTGGAATTTTATAATACAGTATTATAAAAATACTGAAATCCTAATATTCCTTCAAGCTATGAACACTTTCACTTCAAAAGAGCATGCAAATATTCTCCCTTGTAAGGCCAAGGAGACAGGGTACATCACGGGGGAAAATACGTTTGACAGCACTCCTGCGGAAATGCACATGCAGGTGAGCTGCAAGGGCTGGGGTTCTACAAAAAGCAACTTCCCTCTGACCTGCTGGTTTTTTATTACTTTCCTTTATAGACACAGCACTGACTCTTCCAGAGAAACAGCCGCTAATTTGCAATATCCCCATAAAACGCAGCAAACCCCCTGCTAACTGATTCAAAACTGGGATTTCATCTGATCCCTGCTCTTACCCAGGGGGTCAGGCAAGGAGCCTCCTGGCAGGGGACGACTGCAGAGGTGAAAACGGCTCCGGCAGCTCCGTCTTCTGGATGAAGTTTAAGTTTGCGTTCTCTGAGGAATTTGTAATTTTGATTTTATGATTTGCCGACCTTTCCTAAATACCTATTTTTATTTTGGAGGCTTACATCCCATCTAATTCAGAACCATTACTGTTCATGATCATCACCGGAAAATAATTTAAAAATTTTAATAAAATTACATAAAGAACATCCCACTATGGGCAGATGATAATATGATTCCTTTCCGACAACTGTCCGGCTTAATTTGTTACATTCTGTCATTAGCCCTAATGCCAGTAAGAGGCAGCAGTTACACTGACCTATGTCTCCTCGATTTAGAGGAGCTTGAGAACCTCAGTTTAGAACGAGATTTTAATAAGCACAATTTAATTTTGAATATTTCATGTTCGACTCTATCTGGGGTTGCACATTTTTTTTCTTTTGTGCCTAGTGTTCTTTTTTCTGTCTTTATTTATTTGAAAGTCGCTATAACATGGGCGGCTTTTTATATTAAAAGGAAAACACCCCAACAGTTTGGTTGGCTCCATACAGATGGGTATGTGAGAATCGTGAATGCCTGTCACCCCAAGTGACCAAAATTTAAGAAATTTTTTTTTTTTAACATTAAGTCACGTTCAAGTGTTAGAACCGTGGTCACAACAAATGGGCAGAAAAGAAAGGGAACCTTGACAGTTCAGGAAAGGTCTTTCAGTTCTCAGCCGGGAAGAGTCGGGCTGCGCGCCCCTTGCACCCCGCTGAACCGCGTCTCCGGCATTTGGGGACCTGCCAGGGCCGTCCAGGTGACGCTAACGTGCGCTTCGCCCCTCCAGGTGGACCCCACTCTGTCTCAGTTCACGGACCCCAACGTCTACCTGTGGGACGTGCACGGCAGCAAGCGGCTGGTGAAGGTGGACGGGGCGGTGGCGCAGCAGCGCGCGCCGCAGTGCGCGGACCTGGCGGCGCTGCGCCCGCCGCTCGGCCTGCTGCGGGACCTGCACGCGTCGCACTTCCACTTCGCGCTGGACTGGGCGCTGCTGCTGCCCCAGGGCGACCCGGCCCAGCCGAACCGCACGGTCCTGCGCTACTACCGCTGCCTGGCCGGCGAGCTGGTCCGCGCCAACGTCACGCCGGTGGTGGCCCTGTGGCAGCCGGGCGGCCCGCACCAGGGGCTGCCGCGCGCGCTGGCGCAGCGCGGGGCCTGGGAGAACCCGCGCACCGCGCTGGCCTTCGCCGAGTACGCGCGCCTGTGCTTCCAGGAGCTCGGGCACCTCGTCAAGTTCTGGGTCACGGTCAGCCAGCCGCCCACGCGCAACCTGACCTACGGCGCGGGCCACCAGCTGCTGCGGGCGCACGCGCTGGCCTGGCGCCTGTACGACCGGCGCTTCCGGCGCGCGCAGGGCGGCCGCATCTCGCTGGCCCTGCAGGCCGACTGGGTGGAGCCCGCCTGCCCGCTCTCCCCCCGGGACCAGGAGGTGGCCGAGAGGGTGCTGGAGTTCGACATCGGCTGGCTGGCCGAGCCCGTCTTCGGCTCCGGGGACTACCCGCGCGTGATGCGGGACTGGCTGACGCAGAGGAACAACTTCCTGCTGCCCTACTTCACCGACGAGGAGAGGCGGCTGGTCCAGGGCGCCTTCGACTTCTTGGCTTTGGGCCATTACACCACCATCCTGGTGGACTGGGAGAAGGAAGACCCAGGGAAGTACAACGACGAGCTGGAGGTGCAGGAGATGACCGACATCACGTGGCTGAACTCGCCGGGCCACGTGGCCGTGGTGCCCTGGGGGCTGCGCAAGGTCCTCAACTGGCTCAAGCTCAAGTACGGCGACCTCCCCATGTACGTGCTGAGCAGCGGCATCGACGACGACGAGCTGGCTGCACAGGACCAGCTGAGAGTGTTCTACATCCAGAACTACCTCAACGAGGCTCTGAAAGGTAACGGGGCCCCCAGGTCCCCGGACACCACGACCCCCAGAGCAGGTCCCAGCCCAGGCCACGCTGTCACCCGAACAGAGCGCTGGCGTCGCGCGCTGAAGGGGCCCTGGGGAGACCTAGTGTTTTCCCAGGGACAAAGGCGCTTAGCTGAGAGTGGCTGAGTGTGTACGTTGTGCACCATGCTGTCTTCAAGGGCGGCGCGTCCTTGTACGCTTCATTATGGAGAACCCGCTGCTCTGTTTAGCCCAACGTGTGCCCCTTTGAAAAAAGCCTTTTCCAACCCAATCTCATTTAGCCTGAAGTTTTATGAAATAGTATTGAAAACGTCCCCAAGGCACTGAGGGCCTGTGAAGGCCATGTGTTGTGTGCAAACTCTTTATAACCATCCTCCTGTTCTTTTGATTCTGTCTGTTGTTCTTTTGTCTGTTTTTAGCTTACCTGTTGGATGGCATCAATCTCCGTGGATACTTTGTTTATTCACTGAGCGATCGCACAGCTCCAAAGTTTGGCCTCTATCGCTATGCTGCAGACCAGTTTGTGCCCAAACCATCCGTGAAACATTACAGGGAAATTATCGACAACAATGGTTTCCCGGGCCCTGGAAATCTGGGAAGATTCTGTCCGGAAGAATTCATCACGTGCTCCAAGTGCAGCTTTTTTCACACCCGAAAGTCTCTGCTGGCTTTCATAGCTTTTCTGTTGTTTGCTTTTGTTATTTCCCTCTCCCTTATATTTTACTACTCGAGGAAAAGTAGAAGAAACTACAGATAGTCCTGAAAACAATCCTGTTTGTTTATTTTGAAGTAAGTATGCGCCCGCATCGGCCTTGAACCACGTGCCACTTGTCGGTGTCGTGGAGCTGTGAATTCCATACATCTGACCTTTAGGGAACCTTTTCATGGCACAGACAAAGGTTTTGACATGGACACAGGTGATGATAAAATCCTGAATAATAGAAACAGTGACTGGACTTGTTCTTTCTGGGGATGATGAAAAACACTGGAAGGGGCTGTCACTTCTGGAATGCGAAATGCAAAAATTTCATAGAGGTGAAGGACAAGCTTGGGGATCTCTTTTATCTGTGCCCATTCCTAAATTCAGTGTTTTTCTTGAAGTCCTAATAGCAAGTGTTAGAATAAAAACGTCAGCCCCAGGTGAGCCTCTCTCGGCTGCCAGGATGATGCCGAGCGCCCAAGAGGCACGCTTCCCGGAGAAAGAAGATGGCGGGATGTGGGACGACGGACGGGAGGATTCTGCTGGCTGCAGCGTCTCTGTCAAATACTGCTCATATTAACGCACATAACTGGCACTTGACACTTAGCAGAGCAAATGACAGAACTTTATGTCTTAGATGGCATTTGAGGCACTTTCTAGAGGCTGCGTCCTTGAGGGCTCTGTTCCAGGCGCCCAGGAGACCGCCATTGAATGTCATGAGACGCTGGGCTCTTTGGGCACACAGAAGGTTCTGGAATGCTGTAGAGTGTGGTGCTTCTGGGGGAGGAGATGAAGGAACGTGCCTGCTATGAGCAACATTATGATCGATTTGACTGAAAAGCCTGTTATTTTGGAGCAGACCACGGCATGAGGCAGCTTGTCCTGAGTGAACACCAATGGAATAACTCCACCGCCGAAGGTGACCCCACTTCCTGTTCTTTGGACGGGGCTGTGATTTCTTCGACGCGACAGTTTCTTCAGTTCTTAGTAGGCTCAGACGCAGTCTGGACTGGGATCCCTGGAAGAATGGTTTTTGTGATCATCGAGGTCCATTTCATATTTTGCTACATCCGAAGCAACGAAACCAGGCTTTGAACTAGTTTCTTTTGAATTTATACACTGAAATATGTCACTGATTTCCAGAAAGAACTAATTAGGTATTATCCCATTTTCTATTACACTGCAGTTGGAGGTGATCCTAACATTTATTTATAGATAAGTCAGTATCATGTCAGGAAATGGTGTAATAACCGCACTGACATGGCGTTCTAGTGTATAATGAAACACTGTACTGTATTTTCTATCATTTTAGAGGGGGCATGATTTTTTTTCCATGAAAGATAAGCTTTTTGGTGGTCTTCTTTTTTAAATTGGACTTCTTAAAATTGGAAACTAGAAAATCAATAGCTTATTTTATGTATATATTTTTCTGATTATGAGTAATGTATGTTCATTAAAATATAAAAATATAGAAACTATATATAAAGAAAAGATCAAATGGAATATAGAAAACTACAGAAACTATATATAAAGATAGAAATAAAAATCTCACAACGCAAAGGTAGCCACTGTTAACATTTTCTATGTATTTTCTTCTACAGAGGGTCAGATCATATTGTGTGGTTTTACATATCTTGCTTTATTAATTTCTATGATGAGCATTTCTTTTGTCATTAATCTCTGAAAGCATGGTATTTAATAGTTGCATAGTATTCCACTGTATGACCTTGCCCCAACTTATTGAACCATTCCTGTCTGTTGGACTAGTTTCTTATTGCTAATTACTGTTTAAAATGAGCATTCTATAAAAATTATTTTCTTGCTACAGTGTTTCCTTTCACTTCCTTGAGCACGTAGAGAAGTAGTTCTGCACGTTGGCACTCCCTCCTCTCCTAAGCAGCTTGAGTGGTGGCTAGCCACGTTTCTTCTGAATTGACTAAGCCACAGAGAATCGAATCGTGGTGAGGAGGAAGAGGGTCCGCCTGCAGGAGGGGCAATCCTGGACAGGAAGGGGACAGAGGCAGGGAGGGAGTGGTGGTCCCCCTGAGAGAGCAAAACGGAGGGAGAGTCCAAGGGGACAAAACAGAGAAGCCGAGTCCCCCCGGGCCCTGGTGACCACAGACCGTTTAAGGGAGTCTAGGGAGAGCATCATGCTGCCTCGGGGTCCCCGCAGACCTGGGGAGGTCCCTGGCCACCAAGAAAAGGGAGAGAGAGTGCCCCTCGGGTCAGCCCAGGCAGGGGAGGCGTGGAGAGCGGCCGCGCTTTCTGTCCTCACCGTCGATGCTTTTCCCGCATGGTTTGGGGGCTGCAGAGGTCTAGAGCTCAAGGACACGGCTGCTCCTGGGTGGCCCACAGCTCTTCCTGCATTGTGGGGCCAGCCCCGGGGCTGCCTGGCTCCCTGAGCCCCGAGTGCACTGGCCGCTGTTCAGAACCCAGGCGATCGATCTCCTTGCACCTCTCCCAGTTCAATCTGCCCTGCTTCGGAAGGGTGGTTTCTCAGACTCAGGATGGTCATTTTTTCATTTTATTTTTGTCCTCCAGGGACAATAGTTAGAATCTGCTAATGCCGCGGAAGCTCCCTTTATACTCTTAATGCAGTGCTGTTCAACGGTGCTGAAACTCAAGCCACAGATTTAGCTTTAAAGTATCTAGTAGTCACATTTTTAAAAGCAAAAAGATGCAGATGAAATAATTTTAATCGTGTATTTTGTTTTTCCTAATATATCCAAAATATGATCATTTCAACCTGTGATCAATCAAAAATTTACTCCTGATACATTTCACACCTGTTTGGGGCGTGAAGTCTTGGATGTGTGCTGCCTGTTTCGCGTGTACAGCGCATCTCAAGTTCAAGCAGCCACATTCGCAAGGCTCTGTTGTCACGGGGGGCTCTTGGCCACGGTGTTTCTTAAATATAAAGAAACACTTGGTCTGCTAAAAGCATAATTAAGATAACAAAAATATTTGAACACATTAGGAGAATCCATTTTTCTCAAGAATTTTTTGAGCCTTCTGATCCATCGGAACAAGTGGCATGTAGATTTACAGCTAAGCTAGACTCTTCGTTAAGTATTTTCGAAACATCTATGTGGAAGGAAGAATTCTGACTCGTGGGTCGGATGACTGTAGAAATTCGGGTGGAAGTCAACGGCTTTTATTTTTACCTATTCCACAAACCCAGTCTTTTCTCTAATTGAAAATGCCCTTTTCTAATTAATAGAGTAATGACATTGCTCTAGAGTGTCTCTGCTAATGCTTAATATCAAACAGCGCTTTCTGCCTGGGAAGGGAAAATCAGTGTTGGTTTGGGGTGCATCAGCCATCCCTGACCGAGGACTCTGGACTTGAGAGGGGAAAGCAGAGGCCACAGCTGGTTTGTGTTTTTCCAGCATCTGGCTCAACATAGTATATATACCCTGTATGTATATATACTGTATATAGTATATATAATATATATATTATGTTATCAGTATATATAATATATATATTATGTTATCAATATATATATTGATGTATAACATAATATGCTCAATAAATATTGTTGACTAATTGAATAAATGTAAGAATGAATGATGTAATAAATGAATGAACAGGGTTACCTCACTGACGTCACCTTTGCTTAGAGACTGATGGACAGGGCGTGATTGTCCAGAACGAGAAACGGCTCTCCGCTGGGTGCCCTCGGCTGAGCCCTCTCAGCTCCCGCGCAGGGCCCCTGATAACCTGTCTGTCCAGGTAGCCAGGCAGTGACTCAGTTGTCATCTCCTCTGGACTACTCAGCACCTGAGAAGACTAACATTTTCCTAGAATTATTCCTATTCCTTCATTTTTCATACTGTCCCTCCTGTCATCAGTGAATCTTCTTGTTTGCAAAATCTGTCCTAGGGGTGAGTTCTTCATCTGCAAATAAAAGCGGGGAACTTGTCTTCTAGAATGAGCCTCTTCGTCGTCACCAAATACTGACAATTTCCGTTTTTAGACCGGGTGAGTGCTGTTGCACGGAGTTCTGTGTGTTGCAGAGCATTCCCCAGACCTTTTTCATCCCTTACATTTGTGGTGGGTGTCCCAGCTCTGACGTCAAGGAGAAAGAGGTCACGGAGAAGGGCGAGGTGGCGAGCGGCAGGGACTTAATAGGACGCCCAGCCTGCGAAATCCCTTCGCCGCGACGGCCACCCACTAGAAGGGACTTGGTGACTAAGATTCAAAACCTGGTTTTTGACACAATACATTGAAGAAGAAAAACAATTTCAATCCAGATGAACAGAAAAGTGTAGGGAAAAAGCAGGTTAGAAACGGCCCTGCTGGTGCGCTCTGGGCCCACTGGCCCTCGGTTTCCACATCTTTGCGATGGCAGTGTAGTCGTCGCCTTAGCCTGGTGCTGGATGGAGCAGGTATTCGATAAAGGGAGCTCCTGCCCCGATTAAGACTAATTCCAGTTACTCCTAATGGACATGGGATTTCTTGTGAATTGGAAAGTTAGAGCTCAGTAATATAAAACCAGTGACGATTACAGCTGACAAGATTCACCGTGAAGCTTTCAGCTACTTTATTTGAAATTTTAAATATACATTTTCACAGTATGCCCTTGGTAGAGCTAAACTGATAAGACCCATGGCCACATTTCCTTAACAATACTGAATTAGAGAAATCGAATTTTACAAATGCTGGGTTGGTAGAAACATGGAGAAAATTTGGCGAAGGCGTTCTCTATCAGTATGTTATAACATCTGCTCTTCTGAAACAATCTAATGGTGCAGACAAACATACTGAAATTTGTACATATTTAGTGGGTACTTAATTGAAGGCTCATTAACTAAATTATTATGTGATTGAAAAATCTTTGACAGCATTTCTGATTTTAGTATAATCTTTCAATATGCTTACTTTATGGTGTAACTAATTAATTCTAAATGACCTTACTGATTTATGTAAATTTCCTTCAGTGGAAACATTGCCCCTTAATAAATTGTTAGGAGAGACTGGCCTTTTTGTTTTCTTTCTTCCTTCTAAATCCCCATTGATCAGTTTGTGAAGCTGGGCTCCTTTCAGGGCCGTAGCAGCTGTTGTCTAATTACGTCCCGGGCGTAACTGTCACCTAAGGCATCTGAGTGGGTTTGGTTTGACCAGAGCGTGAATCAGAGCTTGGCTAATTCAGGCCCAAGGCATTCGGTGGCGGTTTCCACAGTGTTTCGAGGCCGTGATGTTGCATTTAAGACATTGAGTTTCAAGAACCACTTTTTCCCCTGTAAGTCACGGGTATTTGGTTAAGGGCAGCAGCAGGGCCAGCGCCAGGTCCTGCCAGTGGGGTGGGAAGCAGGAGGGGAATGAGGTGGAGACACAGCTGGAAAAAGCCAGAGAAAGGGCCAGGTGAAAAATTTTGCTGGTCAAAGACGAGATGAGAAATGAACCTGATTTTGTTCCAAACTGGGACCGTTTGAAAATGTCCTTGTCTTGTCCTGGACCCGACTGGACATGCCAATCCGCCAGAGCGAACCAGCGGGGGCTGCTCACCGGAGCCGAGGGCCGTGATCAGAGCTGCCCACTCCAGCCGCGGGGGCCACGGTTTCGCCGGAGGGGGCCACGATATGGGGCAGGCCAGAGAGCACGGGACTGGCGCGGGGGTCCCAGACCCCTTCCCCACGGCCCCCCTTCTGTGACATGCCGCGGTGTGGCCGGGCCCTCCAGAGTGACGCCGGGGCCCGATCGTGGAGAACCACCAGCCTCTGTGGACGTGCGGTCAGGACAGGGCGCGGATGTGGGAAGGCAAGGACACGGGGGCGGGCTGTGTAGCAACAGGACCGTCACCCCCACGAGGCGCAGCGCCTGCGCGTCCCAAAGGGGGCCGTGCTGGGGCGAAGCAGCTGCCACCAGGGCAGGTGACACTTAGGAGGGTCTTAGGGTTCTAGGAAGTTACCCACGGGGGGCTGGAAAGGGCAGCCAGGCAGAGGTGCAGACTGTAAGGTGGGGGTGGGGAACGGCCGACGGGGCAGGGGCAGGGAGGGGAGGGCACGGGGGCCAGGCTGTGCCCGCTCCCACGCGGGAAGGAGGAGCACGCCCTGGGGGCAGCCCCAGCCGGAGGGGGACCGTCAGTCCCTCGTTCTCCGCTGGCTCTGGAGGGAGTCGGTTCACCAAGACCTGTTCGCATCAGAAGCACGGGTGGGCTTTCAGGCCTCCCCAGACCGCTCAGCTCAGACTCCCCGGAGGCTGCAAAGCTGCTGTCTGACTCATGGGCAGCCAGGCCCGAGAACCCCCAGCCTGCTCGGCGCTTCGCCGTCCTGACTGCGCGCCCCCCGGGGACTGGGGACCAAGGCAGGCCTGAGCGTGGGCGGGGG
This sequence comes from Dasypus novemcinctus, assembly GCF_030445035.2. Classification (NCBI taxonomy): domain Eukaryota; kingdom Metazoa; phylum Chordata; class Mammalia; order Cingulata; family Dasypodidae; genus Dasypus; species Dasypus novemcinctus. Next base: position 6,443,535 of record NC_080687.1, on the reverse strand, counting down.
TGGGGCTGGCGTCTTGCGTTGCCCTCCGCCTCCTGGGGGATCCTGCTGTGAGGACCACACGGCTGCTCGCAAGGGGTGAAGAGCCCCCCGTGGTTGATGGCGCGATGGACATCACTTATCCAAAATAGAACGGGGACGTCAAGGGACAGAGTGAAAAGAGCTGCTGCTCTGTTTTTACCGGAATGGTCTATGGGCCACAATGAAGCAGATGGCTCCCAATGGACAGTAGCAGGTGCAATTTAGCACGGTCATAATCAAAACCCAATGTTCTAACAACAAAGTTTCACCTTCAGGGCATTCCTTTTTTTTTTTTTAATTTTTAATTTTTAGGAGGTACCAGGGACTAAACCCAGGACCTTATAGGTGGGAACCGGGAGCTCAGCCACTTGCGCTATCTGCGTCTGCATACTCCTAATTCAAAACAGAACATGTAGGCCTAAAGAGCTATGTTTTCTAAAATTAAAAAAAATAACTTTAATGTTAAAAAAGTTATTTAAAAAAGTACAGAGTTAGCTGCTTTCTTTTCCCATAATCTTAACTTTTGAAGAATAACTCCGAATTAAGAGCCTCATGCTACAAACAACCAGATATTCAAATGCAGCAATCAGCTCGCAATAGGTTGGCTCAAAGGGAAGGCAATGCAGAACTTTATGAAATAAAGGGACAGAGAGAGACACACACAAGAGGGGAGATAAAGATGGGACCAAGGGACTCCCAGCTTCTGGAACTGACAGCCTCCACCCTGGCTTCCACCTCGTATTTTTGGAAACTACCGAGCAGCTCTTTGCTATCTGAACTGCAACGTCATCCATTATAGGGAGCAACCGCAACATCTACAGGAGAACAGGGGTAACATTTACAATAAGGACCAGCTAAGCCGGTTTCCCACAACATTCAAACATCTTGTGTGATATATGTTCAAAACAAGAAATAAAAGCAGAATGAAAAATACCAGGCCCATACTGGCTTTAACCACATAAAATTATGTGTGTATTCACTGATACCATAGATCTGATGTGAGTTGGGAGGCTGGGAGGCATAAAAGTTGAGCTTTTTGCAACATTTTCTCATCATTAAGAACATATTTTTTTTAAAAGAAAAGAATTAAAGATTTAAAAAAAAAATTAAAAAGAACATATTTAGGGAGCAGATGTGGCTCACGCTCTTGAGCGTCCACCTCCCACATGGGAGGTCCCAGGTTTGGTTCCTGGTGCCTTCTGAAAAAAACAAAAACAAACAAGTAAGGAAAACAAATGAAAAAATCAACTCAGGGAAACGGCGTGGCTGAACACTGGCTTCCTACATACGAGGTCCCAGGTTCATTCCCTGGCCCCTGGTACCTCAAAAAAACACAAAAACCATGCACCCACGTTCGGCCTTCAATCTCATGTCTTCAAATAAACCCCACGGCCTGGACGACCTCATTATCATCAGCGTGACTTTGTAAAGTGAAGGGGGAAAGTGCATATTTGACGTGTGCAAAGATGACTTGCCGTTTTTAACTTGCTGTTTGAGACTATTGTGCTCATCAAGTAATTGATAATTTTATTCAAAATATTTTGGAATATGTGTGACAAGTGAGTGTTTTCTTTCTGGATACAGGCTGCACGATGGCAATATTGTAACAAAACTCTGCAAACAGCTGGTGTTGTTAAGTGTGTTTGGTGTCTGGAATTCCGGTCTTGGAATTCTGGTCTGTCTGGAATTCTACCAGACATGCCTAAAGGGGAGCATTCCTTGCCTCCCCCCTCTAACCAGCTCTTCTTGTTGCTCTCCTAACCTCTCCCAGGTCAACCCTTGGAGCCGCCAGGCACCAAATTCTATAGATTCTTTTCATTCCAATATTCCCTGCGTCTGCCCTTCCTTTGACTACTTGCTGCAGTCGCCATCTTTCAACCCTGGCCTGAGATTTTGGCCACGTCCACCTCCTGGTCCCTGGGCTGTGAGTGTTCTGCTCATCAGTACCAGGCTATGTCCCTAACGTGCCGTTTGGATGGGGGCAGCTGGCCTCACTTGAAGCCGCATCTCCTACCCTCTACGCGGATGCCAACCACTGCCTAATCTCTCCTGCTAGATTATAAACTGCCTTATGGCAGGGACTCCATTTTGTCTGTCTTCTTATTCAGTAGGATTTCTAGCAATGGCTTAATAAATACTTTTTGTAGAATAAATGCCTCGTGGAAAGGGGATACACACTTTGTACCAAGTGGTTCTTGAAAACGTTCTCTTTTTATCTTTTTTTAAAAGATACATAGATCACACAAATGTCACATTAAAAAATATAAGAGGTTCCCACATACCCACACCCCACCCCACTCCTCCCACATCAACAACCTCCCTCATCATTGTGGCACATTCATTGCATTTGGTGACTACATTTTGGAGCATGGCTGCACCACATGGATTATAGTTTACATTGTAGTTGACACTCTCCCCCAGTCCATTCAGCGGGTTATGGCAGGATTTATAGTGTCCAGCATCTGACCCTGCAATATCATTGAGGACAACGCCAAGTCCAGAAAATGCCCCCACATCACATCTCTTCTTCCCTCTCCCTGCCCTCAGCAACAACCACGGCCAATGTTTCCACATCGATAAAACAATTTCTTCTATTTCTAGTCACAATAATTCTATAGGAAAATACCAGTAAATCCACTCTAATCCATATTTTTTCCTCCATCCTGAGAACGTTGGGATGGAGATGTCCACTCCACCTCTAAATCAGGAGGGGGCTTAGATCCCACATGGCTGATGGATGGGATTCTCCTGCTTGCGTTTGTAGCGCTCTCGGTTCCCTGGTGTGGTGGTTGACCATCTTCACCTCACTTTTAGCTGATCTGGGTAAGTTCAGCTGTCCATGTGGCAGCTGGGCCCTGAGCCTCAGCAGTACTGCAAAACGTTCTTCAAAATGTTTCCTGGGGCTCAGTTTTTGCAAATCAGACTTCACTTTAACCAGATTTATGGTGGAAATTGGTGTTCATAGTTATTACCCGCTGGCTGTTCAAAATCTTGAAATGCCTTCTCAGTCATTTAAAAGAAAGTCACATTAAAATGTTTTTTTCTAAGTTAACAGAGATTCATTCTATGTGTCATCATGGATTATCAATTTTCAGAGAAATTAAAGCACCATGAAAGTCACACTAACATCACACTGAACATTCATCTGCCTCTGATGATTAGTTCCCGCCACAAACAACGAGCAAACCTTAGTACGTGCAAGTCGATGGAGTCAGCAAGCCGCCCGACTCTAGTCGATTTACGCGCATTTGAACTGCCTTGTCCCTCAGTTGTGCCAGAGATAACGGTTGACTGTAATTGCACGCAGTGTGATAAGTAATCAGGTTTTTTTCAATAGGCATTAAGCAGAATATGGCACTTTGAAAATCGTATTTTTATAGTGCAATTTCTAGAAAGTTGCCTTTACAGTTCTAAAACCACATCCAGTGCTTAGCCATAAAGCAAAGTTGAAAAATCAAATCCGGGTGCCCTAGCATGGGCTGGCTGCCCCATCTGGTTGCTTTAGCTTGGCCTCGGGGCCGGGCTGAAGGCGAGTTGCCGCCCTGGGGCATGTCTGCCCGGCCTGCTGGTGACTGCTCGGCCTGCTGCTGACCGCTCGGCCTGCTGGTGACCGCTCGGCCTCTTGTGACACGCGCCCGTCCTGGGAAGGCCTCCAGGAACGCCGTGGGCAGTGGCTCTCCAGCCGGCTGCGCTGGAATCGCCTGGGAGCTTGACAAACCGCAGATGCCTGGGTCCACCCCGAGATTCCCGGACGCTGGGCCTGGGGGTGTGCGCGGCCCTTTCGGGGCCCCTGCCCCCCTCCCCGGCGCCCGAGGGGCCCAGGAAGATCGCCCCTCCCTTCTGCCTGCAGCCCAGGAGCCCCCTCCCCGTCACTGATTCTCATTGTAAATCCCCTCGTTGTGAAACCTCAGCGGTTCCCTTTTCCCTGCCCAGGTCCTGCCTGGCCCTGGCCCTGGCGAGGCGGGAAGCGAGTGAGCACAGCGCCGAGCAGCCAGCGCGCTCGGGCACCTGGAGACGGGCGTGGGAAGGGCCGGGTCTGACGTGGGCGTTTCCTTGCCATGGGTCACGCTTACCCTTTATAGAGCCTATTAGGGAAGGAATTAGGTTTTTTAAACATGCTTCACTAATTGACATTTTTGTTCATACCAGCAAAACTGATGAAGCCTAAGTGTAATTTCACCCCTATTAATTCTGAATTCCTTTTTACCCAACTCTGTGGTTGGCTTGTGCTTCAACGTCACAGCCAAACATAAGGCATTGAAAAGCCTCTTCACAGTAAAAAACACACACAACTTTCGAGAACACCTGCTCTTTGTCTTGGGAGTGAAAGAGGCACTGCGCCAGGGCACTTACCCTACGGCCCACGGCGACGGGAGGAGGCGATCCTGGGCGTCGGATCAAAGCCAGGTGCACTTCTTGGTTGTGAACGCGGACGCTCAGGGCCTGCCGTCAGGTAAGCCCTGGGCAGGTCCGTGCAGACCCCAGCCTAGCCTCCCACACCCGCGGCCGCTCTGAGCACCCCTGCCCGGCACCCGTGTGCGTGCCTCGGGGCAGTGCAGGGGGGCTGCAGGGGCTGGCCCAGCAAGGAGCGGGGCCCAGAAGGGTGGAGGTGAATTGCAGGACATGTCAGAGGACACATTAAAGGGACGTTGTACAAATTTGCATGAAAAGGAATTTCAGACTTGCAAGAAATGGATTTGTGTGAAGAGTTAAAATCATTCTCTAAAAATTGTTCTGTAAGAATCACCACCACCCAGGACCCATTATGGACTAGGTAAACTAAAATTTATAGTTTGAAATAATGCATTGCAAATCTATCAGAATGTTGTCAAGCCTAGAACATACCTTTTAAAAATTTATTTCTCTTCCCTTCCCCTCTTCCCCCATTGTCTGCTCTGTGTCCATTCGTTGTGTGTTCTTCTGTGTCTCTTTTTGTTGTGTCATCTTGCTGCATCAGCTCTTGCTGTGCTTTTCTCGTGCAGGGCAGCTCTCCTTGCAGGGCGCACTCCTTGTGTGTGGGGCTCCCCTACATGGGGGATACCCCTGTGTGGCACAGCACTCCTTGCGCACATCAGCACTGTGTGGGGGCCAGCCCACCACAAGGGTCAGGAGGCCCTGGGTTTGAACCCTGGACCTCCTATATGGTAGGCGGACACTCTATCAGTTGAGCCAAATCCACTTCCCTAGAACATACTCTTAACAGATCCAATAACTAATGCATAAGCAGAAAGATCCTTTTCAAAATGAAAATTTATAAAAATTATTTGCAATCTGGTATTTGCTACAAGTGGCTGATGTCACTTTCAATTATATTGATTGGGAATAAGGTTGTGAAAAGTATAGATTATGATGATGCAATAAATGAATTTGCAGAAAAGTGAGCCAGAAAAATCTTATGATAAATCTAGATATCACATTGATAAAGTGTTATTATTCACAGCATTATATAAAATTGTGATAGCAAAGGTTATTTTTTGCATTTGCAAGTTTGTGTTGTTACTCATGTATCACTTTTCCCCATTACGTTTTTTAGGTAATAAAATATTTTCAAAAGAAAAAGTTTTATATTTTAGTACCTTTAATGACATTTTTCTTCCTTCTTTTTGAACAAGGGACCTGCACATTCATTTTTCAAATTATGTAGCCATCTCTGCTCCCAGGAGAAAACTATTTTATTAACAGAAGGGAAAAAAAGGGCAAATTTCTTGTACCAAGCATGCAAGATTCCTTTTTATCCTGGTGAAAATACAAACATGCAGCAGAGGAAACAGCTCAGATTTGGGGTTCGAGTGAGGTGCTCCCTTCCAGTATCTGACCAGATCAGCCTGGTTTAGGAGCACTGTGTGCTTTTCCCAGGCCTGGAGTGGCAAGAAAATTAACTCAGAGGAAGAACTGTTTTCCTCAGTCATCTCCCTCCCCCCGCCTTTTTTCCCCAGAGAAGGTGTAGGTTTACAGAAAAATCCTGCATAAATCCCAAGGTTCCCACATACCTACCTTATTAACAACACCTTGCATTTGTGTGGCTCATTTGTTACGATGGATGAAGGAACATTATTATAACCGGGCTAATAACCACAATCTGGGGCTCACCTGAGGGTCCCAAGGATCTCAGCCCCCACTCCTGTAAAAGGTCCCTGGACATGCTATGGGTGTTTTCAATTCCTACTCATTTACTTCTCTCCGGAATTAGTTTGTTTATTAGGGGGCAGGAATCACAGCGATTTTAGAATTCCAGCAGAGCGGGGTCTTCTGGTTTCACGAGGCTGGCTGGAGACTTGGGTGTGAGGCCGGTTTTGTCTTTTATTTGCTGGGTCCCTTGCAAGTTACTCAAGCCTTTAACGCCTCTTCTTTCCTCTGCACAGGGGAGAAGCACGTGACAGCTAAGACATTCTAGCGACACTGCTTTGTTTCCTGCTAAGGAAGCTTGCAGTTGTACCTACCCTGTCTTTTGTATGGCCACAGCATGGTGGAAAAGGCAAGTAGCATCTTAGTATTCTGAAAATGAGACCCCCTGGAAGGGTCCTGGGACCCCTGGGTGCAGCAGACAGCACTTGGAGGAGCTCTGCTCCTGGCATGGCTTGAAGCCCCCAGACGGCTGGGCTGACTCCACGTTCAGACAAAGGGCAAACACACGAACCGAAGGGGACCCTGGGGCCAGAGGGAGGATATCAAGCAGTGCGTGTGTGCGACCTAGAAACAAAGGGATTAGAACTTGAGTCAAGATGTAGGAGCTCTTTCCGGGGAGCCAGTGAACTTTCTGCATGATGTTTGAACTAAAAACACTAGTAAAGGAGTGGAAGGAGAGGAGGGGTCACACTTGAGACTTGCCTTCTTTGTCTGGAAGATGAACTGTGAGGGCCATCCATCTCCAAACCTAGAGTCAACATACGAGCAGACAAGTAGGAGAGGCAATAATGGGTGTTGGGAGGCTGTGGCTGGAAGAACCAACATGTGAGCAAGAGGCATTCCAGAGGAGGAAGGGAAGAGATGGAGAAGTGACAACAATTAAACTAAAAAAAAGAAGAAATGTCCCCAAGATTAAGAAAGATCTGCGTGTGCAAACTGAAACGCATCACCACGTTCCAAGCAGAGGGATGAGAAAGAAAGTCACCTAAAGCAGAGTCTGGGGCATTCTTGAACTTCAACAATGAAAATACATTACAGACTTCCAGACAGAAATAACCAGTTGCTTAAATAATCAGGTTGGCATTCCAAGTTTCCTCGTAGCACCTGGGATAGAAAACAGTGGAATGGCATCTAGCGAGAGGAAAGGCTGCCGCGAGGTGCCGTTCGCCTTTTGGGGGAGGAAAGGGCGGCTGCCCCGAGATTCCCAGGGCCCGTCCCTCCCGCCTCCAGCACAGCCGCCACGTGGTAGCCAACACACCTCCTCCCGCTCCCAGCAGCAGCAAGAGGCGGGGGAACCTGGAGAGGGGGCAGGTGGTGGTCGACCACGCGGACGGGAGTTAACCTGAGTGGACAGGGAGGGGCCGGGGTGTGTGAGAGCTTGTGGACAAGTACTCTTAGAGGAGAAAGGGACTACTGCCAGGGTGATTCTAATAGAAATCTGGAACTATCTCAGAAAAATCTATAAGTCAGGGGTAAAAGAGGGAAGTGGAGTGTTGGGCGGGTAAGGGAGAGTGAGAAGAACAGAGAAGCGGTGTAGTCTAAAGAACTCATCAGATTGAAGTAGAGGTAAGAAAGAGTCGGCAAATGACTACCTTGGTGAAGGAATAAATCACGTCATGCATTCCTTTATAAAAATGGTGCAGAAGCATGTAGTGTTGTTATGAGCTCCTAGGGAGAGAGGTAAACATTTCTGGGACAGAAAATTATAGTCACATAAGGAGAAAGATAATCGCCAAAGGGAACACAAAGTAAACATAAAATAAAAAGAAATCGGATAAAGTATGAAAAATACAACAAGGTCATCAAAAATCAGTAATGTCGGAGAAATTGTCGCCGCTGAGAGGAGCCTAAGGAGACATCGACTAAATGTGGTGTGGTGCCCTGGATGGGGTCCTGGAATGGAAAATGGACATTAGGTGAAAAGTGAGGAAATTGGTTTTTGTTTTTAGTCAGCAAAAAGTGGAATTCTGAGGCTCTAGCAGGCCTCCAAAGCTCAAGGGATGGGTTGCAATTGCACCTCTGACTTGAGCTTAAATAGGGACTGAGGACCTATTTAGGGACCCAGGAACTCTTTTCCTCCAGTTCTCAACCATCCTTTCTTCTTGCATGTCTGTTTCAACATTCTTTCATGGAGCAACCTGGTGAAAACTGCCAGTAGCAGCTCCTGACTTTAACAGATCCTCCCCTCCCCTCCCCTCCCTCCCTCCCTTCGTTCCTTCCTCCCCCCCTTCCTTCACCTGTATAAAGAGTATTTATTGTATGCCTACTACGTGCCAGGCACTCTACTACGTTCTACCATATTTTAAGGATGAGGAGTTGACTCACACATCATCCCATCCTCGTGGAGGTTACTGAATAGGAGAAAAAGCTACCCATCAATCACTAGATATACAAATAACTATTAAGTACAAATGAAACAAGTGCCAAGAGCAAGTAGTTCTGGGTAGAGCGAGACTGTTTCCTGATCTTAGTCTAGGACATCAAGGAGGACTTCCGGGGAGAGAGGGGAGTCACCGAGCCATGGGGGACAGATGTGGGGACCACTGTTACGGAGTGTGGAGGCGGGCAAACGGAGAGCGGTGGAGAGCTTATTCCAAGACCGGAGTTGGTGACTCATAAAAGGCAGAATCGGGAGGAGATGTCACTCAAGTGGTTGAGCGCCTGTTCCCATGTACGAGGTCCTGGGTTGAACCCCCCATACCTCCTAAAAACAAAACAAACAAACAAAAAAACCAGCTTTCATTGGGGAGCAGATGTAGGTCAGCCGTTGAGCACCTCCTTCCTACATGCGAAGTCCTAGGTCCTGGTACCTCCTTAAAATAAACAGATACAAAAAACAACAACAAAAGCAGAATTATTACATTTATGTTTATTTAACACTAATTTAATCATTGGTGCCTCCTAAAGAAAATGCATTTTTAATGTTCATGGAGTATTTTAAAAAATAGTAGACCATATACTTGACCACATAGAAAATAACAATCTCAGAAAATAAGCTTTTGAAAGCTTAGAGATCACTGATGATTTCCTAGGGATATATGAATTTCTAAAATTGAAAGAAGTAGAAAACTTGAATAGACCAAATACCAGAGAAGGGATTGGAAAAGTGATTAAAAATTGTGCTATTGAAAAAGTCAGTAAGACTTGATCATTTCATAGCTGAACACTATCTAACATTAATGAGCAAATAGCTCTGATGTGATATAAATTATTTGAGACTATAAAAGAAGATGGACAAGTTCCCTTTGTCTTTATAAGTCAATTTTATTACTAACACCCAACATTAACTAAAAAAGCACTAAAATCATTTCAGTTGGACCAGGAACTAGATAAGAGTGTTTGCTCTTCACTTTATTATTCCACATTGTCTCAGAGATTCTAGCATATGCAATAAGAAAAGACAGTGAAATAATTTGTATAAACATTTAAAGAGAGGGTAAAACTCTCTGTTTTTGTTGATAATATAATTTTATTCTTGGAAAACTCAAGAGACTTATGAAAAAATACTTGAATTAATATGAGGATTTTATTAGGTCATCAGATACAATTTATATATAATATATAAATTACATGTATATAAAATCAATAGCAAAAATGACCTAAACATGGACATAGGAAAAGCTAATTTGTAGTTGCAACAAAATTATAAAATGCAAAGGGCATTTTAGCAATAAGGGTCCAGGATCTGGGTGAAGAAATCTAAAGTTCTAAAGACGAGACTCAGACAAATGGAAAATTGTGCTAAGTTCCTAGGTGTGTGGATTGAAAATACTCTACAGGGGGAGGGAGGAGGGAGGGAAGGGGGGGGGATTGGCGACGACTAAAGGGCTGAGAAGAGCCTGGCCGCTCCGCTGTGAGCATTGCACGCTCTCAAGCGCACCTTTCAGGGCTCCATCAGCACTTAGGACCCTGGGTCCCAAGAGGTCAGGTGGTGCCACAGAAGGCGGTTGGTGGCCTGAGGCTCTGCAGGAGGAGGGACTCACCCAGGGGCTCAGGGCGTGACTGGGGCGCGGGGCCTTTGGGGTCCCTTTGGTTCGTGCTCCTCCCTGACCCGCCAGCGCCTCCAGCTAGAGCTGCTCTGCTCTCTGAGCACCGGAAACCACCCCAACCCTGGATGCCCTCACCTGCGCAGGCCTCTGTCCCCTGCGGCCCGACCCGCCTGGGAGGTGGCAGATGGCGAGCTGGCGCCCGAGCCCTGGGTCCAGACTCTGTCCTGCTGGACTCAGGCGAGCTCCCCAGGCAGTCCTGAGATCTCCTCCCCTGTGGTTCCAAGACTGACCAGCTGCCCGTGGGCAGAACTTTCTGGTTTTACGTAATCAGCCGTGGGCAACAGGCACCTGTGCTGTCCAAGGTGCCTGAGGGTGTCTTCCCGGTCCCCTTGGCGGCGCCTCTCCAAGGCTGACCCCCTTGTGGGGTACGTGAGGCGATGACTCAGAAGAGCTCCCCTTTTCCAGGGCTCGGCCCCTGCTTCCTTCTCTCCTCCTCTCCCTGTCAGTCGGTTACAGGGTCACACTGAGGTGTGCCCCCCAGCCCATCTACCTGACAGACCCACAGGGGAAGCCACGGCACAGGGAGGCCCGCCCCAAGGCCCACAGGGCTTCCAGGCGCCCAGTTTCCCTGGGCAACTTATAAAGGTGATACAAACAGCTGCAGTTCACCCTGTCACGAAAAAGCCGCGGTGTCCCACGTGCCCACAGCCTCCCCTGGGATGGGGAATGGCCCAAGAGTGGGTGATGGGGCAACGGCCTGGGGCCCAGGCAAGGAGCAGCTCCGGGTCGCAGTATCAGCAGGACTTGAAAGGCAGTAAGAAAACCTATTTTTACTGTTGCCATGAGCAAGCAATTCTAAACGTTTTTAGTGATAAAATACTCCCTCCCCCCCAAGTGTATTGTTTCCAGTTCTAATCAATTACTGTACTTACTTAATTTTGCTTAAAATATAAAACCGTGGCCCACATTTCACCCACTAGAACGCTATAATCCAGAAGGTGACAATGGCAAGTGTTGGCGAGGATGTGGAGAAACTGGAAATTCATATATTGCTGGTGGAAGTATACAACGGAACAGACGCTTTGGAGAACAGTTTGGCAATTTCTTAAAAAGAGAAACAAAAATGTACTATATGGGGAAGCGGCCGTGGCTCCATCAGTTGGGCTCCCGTCTACCATACGGGAGGCCCTGGGTTCGCGCCCCGGGGGCCGCCTTGTGACGGCAGGCTCGCCCGCACGCTGCAGAGTGCCACAGGCCCGCAAGCAACGCAGAGAGCTGACTCAGCAAGGTGACGCAACAAAAAAGGGAGACAAGCAAAAGCATAGAAGAGCGCGCAGCAAATGGACACAGACAGCAAAACAACAACAACAACAACAACAACAAGCAAGCTGCAAGGGAGGGATTAAAAAAAAGTACCATATGGCCCAGCAATTCCACTCCTAGGTGTCTCCCCCCAAATGCAAAGCCACCCTCAGAATCACTCTCTGTCATTCTCTTTGTTAGAAGCAGATCATTAAGTGCAGCTCATGCTCAAGGGAGGGCAGTTAAGATCCAGCGCTGGAGGACGGAGTATCAAAGAAATGTGTGGACATTTAAAAATGGCCCTCACCCCCTTCTTAGCTACGTTTTCTTTCGCATTTTCCAGGAAGAAGATGCCTCCGGATGGAAAGATGAGCGAGCTGTCCGGATGGAAGAGTCGTGCTTTCTTTCTGTCTTTATTGGCATCTCCCTTCCTTCTGTTTACTCTTACAGCAGATATGACTTTTAGAATGATCTTGTGACTGCTTTCACTTTTTTGCTCTCCTACGTATTCTGTGCTTTGGGCTTCTGGCTTCCTGATGCTAAACTCAGAGGTTATGCCTGTCTTTTGAATTTGCTCTGGGTATTTGACCCTGTTTCCAGGAGACAATGTGCAACTGTATGTCTTTAGATATTAATTCTTGCCAGGGACCCAGTTATGCCCAAACCTTGCTCGCTTCCTACCAGTCCTTCTCACCAGGTTCTGAAGAATCTCTGTGCCCAGGAACAAGAGAAGACGGGAACCCGACACCTTGATTCACAGCTGCGCAAACCTCCGAGAACTCAGTAAAAGGCTGGAGAACGTGGTTTGAAGGAAATGCCCGAGCACAGCATTACTTTCCTGTGAATCTAAATCTTAGGACCAGCATGCCCGGGCTTGCTGCTGGGGGGAGTGGGAGTGGGCAGGGAGAGGAGAGGGAGAGGAGAGGGGTCACTGCAGAGCAAGCTCTACCTACCACGTCCGTGGACTCCGGGAGTCATAGCAGCGTGACCTCCCTGCTCTCCCCCCGTGGGGTGCTGGGAAGGGCTGGGAAGGAGAGGAGTGGGAGTTGTCTATCCCTAATGAGTCCATTGCCTTTTTTCCCAACCAGCTTTATTTAGAGATAATCCACAATACCATGCAACCCACCCATTTAAAACGAACAAGCCAATGGTTCTTAGTGTATTCAGAGTTGTACAACCATCACTGTAATCAATTTTGGAACATTTCCATTACTCCAAGAAGAAGCCCTGTACCCCTTAGCCGTTATCTCCCAGCCCCCTCCCCGCCCTACCCTGGATACCACCGCCAGCCCCCTTTCTGTCCCTGTGGATGTGCATACCACGTAATGGGGTCATACAATATGTGGCCTTTTGTGCGTGGCTCTTTCACTTGGCATCAGGTTTCCACGTCCAGCCACGTTGTAGAAGGTGTCAGTGCTTCATTCCTTTTTATTCTAAATCATATTCCATTGATAAATAAAACCACATTTCATTTCCAGTTATTCAGTTGGTGGACATTGAGGTTGTTTCCATTCAGCTGCTATGAACACTGTGAAAAGCTGGGGACAGGTTTTTGCGTGGCTGTGTGTTTTCAATTCTCTTGGATATACACAAGGGTGGAGTTGCCGGGCCATAGGGTAACTCTATGTTTCGCCTTCTGAGGCGCTGCCAGGCAGTTTCCAAAGCGGTTCCAGCATTTCACTCCTCCCACCCCCCAGCAGAGGATGAGGATTTCAGTTTCTCCACATCCTCTCCAACACTTGTCTCTTCTCGATGACGGCTGTCCTGGTGGGTATGAAGTGGTATCTCAGTGCAGCACATTTCCCTGTGTCTCTTGATTTTGAGCATCTGTTCACCTGCTTATTGGCCATTTGCATATCTTCCTTTTTGTTGTTGACCCGCCGTCTCTTTAGAAGCTGCATCCGCCAGAGAGCTTACCTTGTAGCCTCAGTGTCAGCAGTGCCTGCTCCGTTCCTGGGACGATTGAGGTTACACAGAAAACCTCCCTCCCCAGAAGAGCCGCCTCACAGCAGAGCTGTTCCTCCCAGCTGCCCTTAGCAAGGGGGCAGCAGGGCCGGGACCAGCTCCCCTGGCCTTCAGGACAGCTTCTGCCACCTCCCAGCTGGGTGGCTTCAGAAAGTCACGTCCTTTCTGTGCCTCAACTTACTCTAGTGAAGAGTAGAAACATTATTATCATCTCTTGCTTAGGACTATTGCAGGGATTGGTACATAAATTATATATGCATAGCAATAATACCTGGCTAATGTATCTTCTACTAATCATCTATCTAATCTTCTACCTATAATCCATCATCTATCAATTTATCATCTATCATCCATCACCTACTACCTATCAATCTATCATCTATCACCTATTATCTATCATCTACTATTATTTATCTTCTCTTTCATTTATCATCTATCTAATCATCTATCATCTATCTAATCATCTTCTATCTAATCATCTGTCTTATCTCTCATCTCTCATCTATCTATGATCTATCATCTATAATCTATCTATGATCTATCTGTGATCTATCTATCTAGAGCAATAACAAAGTTCCTTGGCCCGTAGCAAGAGCCCGGGGCATGTAGGTTCTGTTTAGTGGACGCCTGCCCCGTGATGGCTGGTGAGGATCCGAGGCAGGAAGGCAAACAGCACGGCCCGTGGGGCACCCGGGGCGCCTCCTGAGGCTGGTACTTCTAGGTCTGAAGCTGTGGTCATGGTTTCCCCAGCATCCCCCACTCACTGCGCCTCGAAATTCCCCTTGGAAACCACTCTGGCCCTGTTTGCCGCGGGGGCTCTCTTACCACCCAGTATTGTCCGGGTCCTCCTCAGCCCTGGGTGCCCACCCGTCTCACGCCCCCACCCCTCTTCGGGATCCCTCCACTGTGCTGTGGCACGTGGCCTTGACTCTGTCCGGGGACGACAGCTGCGGGGAGATTCTCTTTCTGATCTGCGCGGCTGGCGGTGCCACCTCGTCTAAACCGTCCCCACTTTCCGCAGAGCGCCTTGGCTCTGGAATGCGGGAACCTTAGGAGCTGCTTGTTTTACGCTCCCAAATCCTTCAACAAAAATTCCAAAGCGTTCCTCTGTTTTCTCAGGGCAAGACGATCCCTCCCCTTCCGAGTCAGGTCTGTGACGCGGCCGCCGCTGCTGTGTGTACGATTATTGAAAATCCCTTCTTTCCAGGTGAAGGTGTTCTGCTTCCCGCCCGCTCGGCGTATTCCGAGCCTTGAACGGTAATTAGCTGTCAGGCCTGCAGGGCGACAGCCAGCTCGGGGGGCGGTGGGGCAGCTCTCGGGCTGTGGACTGTGAGGCTTGTGGGACGACGAGGACGCCTCTGACAAGTGCGCAGTGCAGCCAACCGCCTGTTGCGTTTGTGTCCAAGATGCCACATGCCTGGCCTGGTGTTTTCTTGCAGGTTTTATTTGTGTGCCGCGCGCACTGACCACTGGGCTGACACGGGAACCACTGCAAACTGACGGACAACCAGCCAGAAGCAATGTGCTGCTGCCGGACTCCAGGGCCCCCTCCGCCTGCCCGCCCGGCGGCGCCTTCCCGCACCTGCCCCTGGGCTGTGCCTGCCACCCTCTCTGCAGCCCCCAGCCCGTCCGGGGGCCTTGGGGGCACCCCCTCCGACCTCCGCCGGCACAAACCTCCCTCCCGACAGCGCTGCGCTCGGAGCCCGGGCGGCGGCCCACGAGGCCTGGGAACCCACCAAAGGCTCGAGGGGCTCAAACCCTGCAAGGCCAGGGCATGGGGGCTCCTGGGGAAGCAAGAGAGGGGAGAGGTCGAGGTCAAGGGCGGCGAGGCCCCAGGCGGCAGGAGGGCCCCTCTGCAAGGCCAGGCTGCCCGAGCCACTCCTGCCCCCCGGGAGGGGGGTCTACCTCCTGTTGAGGGGAGCAGGAAGTGGGGCCGACTGCCAGGGCGAGGCCTTCTTAGTGGTCCGACGATGCCAGGCGCTGTCTTCTTCCGGAAATAGCTCCCGCCGGCCTGCGTCGCCCTAAAGCCCGATTCCCAATCAGGAGAAAGAAGGGCTGATCAGGCAAACCTGTCGTGGAGTCGGTGCCTGAGGCCACTCCTGCTCGAGGTCGCCAGTCCCCTTTGGCAGGTGGCAGGCTGAGGACAGCCTTGAGCTCCTCGGAGCAGGGGCCACCCGAGAGGCGGGCTCGGCCTGGCTGCCAGGACAGGGCCACGGCTCTTCAGCGCGGCCGCTGGGGACCCGCGCCAGGCCATCCTTTGGGGTTGAGGATGGAGCCGCAGCCACAGGGCACGCAGGGTGTTGAGCGCTATTTCCCTGGCCAGGGGGTCCAGGGGGCTTGGGCTCCCCATGTGGGGCGGCTGGAGGGGTGGGGGCTGGAGGGGTGAGGGCTGGAGGGGTGAGGGCTGGAGGGGTGGGGGCTGGAGAGTGGGGGCTGGTGGGGTGGGAGCTGGAGGGGTGGGGGCTGGAGGGGTGGGGGCTGGAGAGTGGGGGTTGGTGGGGTGGGGGCTGGAGGGGTGGGAGCTGGAGAGGTGAGGGCTGGAGGGGTGAGGGCTGGAGGGATGGCGACTGGAGGGATGGAGGCTGGAGGGGTGGCGGCTGGAGAGGTGGGGCTGGAGGGGTGAGGGCTGGAGGGGTGGGGCTGGAGGGGTGAGGGCTGGAGGGGTGGGGGCTGGAGGGGTGAGGGCTGGAGGGGTGGGAGCTGGAGGGGTGAGGGCTGGAGGGGTGGGGCTGGAGGGGTGAGGGCTGGAGGAGTGGGGCTGGCGGGGTGGGGCTGGAGGGGTGGGGCTGGAGGGGTGGGGCGCCAGGGGAGGCCGCCGCAGCCCTAGGCTCCTGGCGCTTTGACTTCTCGCACTGGCTGATCTTCCTGAGGGCGACAGCCTGGCCTCAGGTGTGCCGCGGGGACCTCACAGAGCCCCAGGAGGACTCGGGGGAGTCTGGCCCTCTCTGGAGGCTGGGTGGGTGCCAGTGGTAGCACCCCGGATGGGAGAGCTGGGAGAGCCGCGCACGAGCCCGCGGGGGAGCTGAGAAACCAGAGGGCAGGACCCTGGCCTGCTTGTGGGCTCGGGGCGGCTCATCTCCGGAACCCCCCGAGAATGGGGGCCTTTGGACGTGCTAATTCCTGGAACCTGCACTCGACAGGGGCCACGCTCCGTAACTGAGGCGTAAGTATCAAACGTGCCTGGTGTGGGGTCTCCCCTCCACGCTTCACCGGGACTGGCCTTCGCGTGGCTGGACGGCAGCTGGCCCTCCCTGGGCTCGTTTGTCTGCAGGTGCTTTCCTCCATTCACTGCACGAGGAACAGGTGCTCCGCCACCGGGCCACGCCTGTCATCTTAGCCACTCTGGCAGAGCTGGAGGGAAAAGCACCCCGTGGGGGGCCTGTGGGTTCCCCTCTACCTGCTGCTCCTGACTCCTGCTCCCTTCCTCTTTGCCCCATATCACGTAGAGCCCCCGACACACGTTCTTCCAGGCTGGAACATGGACTCAGCTTCTGCCAAGTCCTCTCCCCACCCTGGCACAACTAGCTGGTATGCAGATCTTAGGGGTTCAAGCTCAGAAATGTCTTTAAAGATCCATCCACTTCTTATTTCCCCACAGACGTCCCCACCTGGCCTTTACTAGACCTTCTGTGGGAATCACACCACCAACCCGCCCTTGACCAACCCATTCTAAGGAATGTCAGAAGTTGCACATGGTCGACTGTTCAAAACCCAGGGCTCTGCGCCACTGCAGCGCAGGAAGGCACGCGCGTCCTCCTTCCTCGCGCAGCTGGCACACACGCTTGGCTTTATGTTGGCGCGTAACCCTCCACGGGGCTTGTGCGTTGTCCACCTGAAGAAGCCACACAATGGGGTGTCGGTGCCCAAACACTGCAGGACAGGAGCAGGACAGTGATGTACCGAAGAAAAGAATGTTTGGGGTGAGTCTGAATGGCACGCTTCGGGGTCCCGGACCCCACATGATGCCTGTGGCTGCTGGGATAAGCACAAGAGCCTCTTCTGCACAGGAAAGGAAGGGGCGGCAGGAACTCCCCCTGTGCCAGTGCAGGCGAGGCAGCGGGCAATGGGAGGGGGCGAGGCCCAGGGCGCGGGAGCCGCCGGGGCGCGGTATGGGGCGGCCTTCGGGCAGCATGTGGCTGCCCTGCGCGGGGGCCCTGCGTGCCCCGCACGGCGCCCCCCGGGGCTCTCCTTCCTGAGGCCCAGGCAGAGAGGGCAAGGGGGGCTGGGGCGGGGGGAAGAGGCCCCGGGGCCAGACTGGCCGCCCTGTCTTTTGTGTTTCAGAGTCTTGTGACAAGGAATGGTGGCTAAAAATCACACTGAATCCTCAACAATAAATGTGTTTTCATAACTGCCAGGTTTAAGGAAAAGGAAAATTGAAAAAATCCCCCACCCACCATTTTAGCGCCTTGGACAGGTTGAGGCGGCCGGTGGGTGAAGGGGGATGGCGTGACCCTCCCAGCGCACGCTGCCCCCCGCTTGAGGTGTGTCGCCTGCGGCTGCCATCTTAGGGAGAACCTTCCTGAAGAAACGGGGTTTCCACTGACAGGGCGAAGCATGAAAACGACGTGTATTTTACAGGAAATATTTTAATGTCTATAAAGTTACTTGCCTTGGCAATCATTTATTTACAATATAGGATTGATACCAACAACTGAGGTAAAAATATACATGAGGTATATATATTATTAAAATGAAATATCATGTTTTATTTCCATTGGCAAGATAACAATGAATAAAATACTATGGTATTTGACAAACAAGCTGGATGCATCTTTTCCCTTTTCTTTCCGTAAAGATGCACTGCGTGGTTGTGCAGCAGTGAGAGGGTTAGTACGTGCATAAATTCAGGGACATCTGAAGGAAGGCGCATCAGAAATGCGGTCAGCTTTGCTTCTCTTCTGTTTCAAGTTTCTTCTCGCTCCTTGTTAGATGCAGCCTGGGAACAGCAGCAGGGACCCCTGAGGTTTGTTAGATCCAAACAAGGGGTCTAACTCCAGAGGTTCACTCCAGACCCAAAGAATCAGAATCTGCATTTCAACCAGCCCCCTGGGGGGTTCCTGGGCACTCTTTTTCGGTTTGTTTTTTATAGGAGGTACTGGGGATTGAACCTGGGACCTCGTACATCTGAAGCAAGTGCTCAACCACTGAGCTGCACCTGCTCCCCTCCTGGGCACCTCTACGTTGGGGGCAATACTACTGGTCCTGCTGATGGCCGCCTGATTTTCCAAACACGCAGGCTCCCATCCTTGAGCAGGGCCAGTGTTTATCTCCATCAAATGTCATGAACAATCTTCTCTGTGCATGTTGAAGTAAGACAGAGAATGTGGTTAAAACTAAGAAGTGAATTTGTTCCGCTTTCAGAGCATGGCCCAAATGGTAAATGATGGGGCTGCCATCCCCTTCTTGGGTTCGGCATAGAAAGGAGGAACTCCTAGATCATATTCAAATAGTATATGGTTTTCCTTGCACCACACTGAGCTCATATAAAGCCCTTTTATTCCTCTCAACACAATAATTGCACATTGCTGATAAGAGCAAACATTACATAAATGCACACAATACAAAAAAAGATAGAATACACTCATTCAGGTTTTTCTTTTCTCCAACACCACTTGCTAAATCATGGAATCAGCCTGTCATGAACTACCAAAGAAAACCAAACACAATAATTTAGCTTTCTCTCTACAGCTGTTCCATCATCATCATAAAACTGAAGCACTCCGATCCATCGGCAGGTGCTGAAGGAGGGTCAGTTTGCTTAGTCTATATGATAATAAATAAGATTGGATCAAAGGCACAGGTAGCTTGAGCTGGTTAATGAAGGACATGGAATTAATAACTTTGTTTTTTCTAAAACTAATTAAAGAACATTGTTTTGGTCTTATGTTACTTAAAATCCCTGTCTCTCAGATGATAAAACTTTAATGACATATGGTTAAAGCATCATATGTAGCAAAATGTGAATTCCCTGAAGCTGTAATGGTCCATTTCTCCCTACTGACCACCCTCTCCCTAAATTCAGTGCAATACAATGGTAAGAAGACGCCAATTAACTGCAACCAAAGAGGTCACTGGTCCAACAGGCTGAGAGTGAAGAACAGGACAAAATCCATCTATGAAGACCTTAGGAAGCACAGAGGAGAAACTGTAAAGCCAGTGTAACACAGCGCCGATCTGGGGCTAGGATGGACTGACCAGAGCCAGACAAATCATGGCAACCGCTCTGGTGGCAAGTTGTCATCCAGCCTTAAGTTTGGCAATGACTTCTGCCAACTGCTTTGGTTTAAGAGAAGCAAAGTTACCCTTGGCCTCCCTTGACCCAACATTCCCCTCTCAGTTTGTTGAATAACGTGAACAAACTGTGGACACACGGGACCCTTTTAATGTTCCTCTCCTTTGGTTAGCAAGTCTTTGGTTAGACATCACGGTGGACTGGACGGGCCGTCCGCCTTCATGCTGTGCAGTTAGCAGCGGCCTCTGCTCAGTTTGCAGAGCAGTGGGGACACGAGGCCCAGAGCTGCTGGGTGGGAGGGGCTCACTGAGTCAGATGTGTTCTTCTCCAAAACACTCGACTACAGATAAAATCGCTGTTTCCAGACACACCTGAAGCTAGAGGTATAGAAACATCTGTACATACGCTGTACATTCCTTTATTTACAATTAAGATGCTTCTTAGAAGCCTTTAAATAGCAAATTCGGCAATGCACAAGGAATAACCCATTTAGTTTTAAGTAACATAGATAAATGCTCTGGAATTTTAAAATATTATATTAGTAGGGACGTAGCCATCTCCAGGAAGGCTAGGAGGAGTCCTCAGGATTCTCGCATCTTCAGTGTCGGCGTCCCCCGCGCCGCATCCGCGGCGTTAACCACGCGCGCCGTGTCCCTCGCTGGCTCACGCGCTCGCGCTCTCCCGTGAGTTTCGCTTTGGCTTCCCCTTCCCTGAGCTGGGTGTCACACTTAGGGGAAGACTCAGATTTTTGTTTCTGGACCCTCTGCCGCGAGGGGCTGGAAAGAGTTTCTAATCCTGGCCACTTCGGCGGCGCACAGGTGTCCAAAGCCTTTGGTGTACCACTCGGGGGAGTGACCTCTGTGGGGAGAAAAGGCAGAAAGGAAGTGGGAGGGGCTTTCCCCCCCAAATTAGAGCAACGGGTCCCCGAATGTCATAAAAATCTGCGTGCACCTCGGCGCGCGCCGTGTCTGAGCCCCTCTTCCCACCATCGGGCACCGAGGAAAATTTTTGGCTCTCAAGGACTCGGTTTCTCTTTTCAGCATGCATCCCGTGCTTTAAAATGCTGCCACCTCCTCAGGGTGAAAAAAGGAAGACTGGGACTGCATCTCTGATTCACGGAGAAACGTCCATTACTCTCTAGCCAGGCCAGGGCTCGGGAAAGCACGAGTAAGCCCTGAAAGCGCTGGATCGACGTGAGTTTCTTCTCCAAGGGGGGACACCGGCAGGGGCAGCCCAAGGCGACGGCCAGCAAAGGGGCCGAGAGGAGGGAACTCGGGCTCCTGAGTGGGCGCCACGTGCTCAGCACGCGGCTGACGGTCGCCTGTGACCCGTGCCAGGCATGGAGAGATGTAAGCGGGGCTGGAAGGACCCCAGAGAAGAGCGGAAGCCTGGCATGCCAGCGAGGAGTGCCCGGAGCTCGGGAAAGTGGGCGAAGGAGCCGGGCCACGGGTGCAGGGACAGTCCGCTACGGAAGTGACGAAGGCATCGCAGGAAGGAGTGTCGTGACATGAGAAGTCGGGGGGACATGCAGGGTGGCCCGAGCCGGGGACTCCCGCCCGGTGCCCCCGGCCCGGGCGCCAGCACTTACTTCAGGTCCACCCTGCAGACGTGGGTCAGCCTTGACTTGCCGGAGCCGCCCGGCTCGATCAGGTACTGGGACTCCATGACGACGGCCCGCACGCCGCCCAGCGGCAGGGCCTCCTCGTGCTCCACGGACACCGACACCAGGCTACACGTGCCCCGGGGCAGGTCCGTCTTCCAGGTCCTGGGGTGAGACAACCCGCCCGGCGTGGTCAGCCTGCGGCAGCACTGCGGCCGGCGCGGGGACACGGCTGTGCCGCCACCCCAGGAGGAAGGCTTCCTGGAGGCGGTGAGGCCAGACTCAGGTCTTAAAGGGTAAACGAACCGGTACTACGTGGCGACTGAGGCGGGGCAGGCATCAGTGTCGCATCCCTGGTGCCAGAAGGCAGGGCCAGGGAGGTCCGTTTACAACGTGCACCGTCCAGTATGGAATGCGCTGCCTTGTAAGGCAGTGAGTTCCCCGTTACTGGGGTATTCAAGCAGAGACGGGACTACCGCTTGGAAAACTGTAGAGTGGAGTCAGGCATCACGAGAGAATCTGCGGAACAGCCTCTGCTAACCCCTTCTACACAGTTTTAGTATTTCAGCCTCAGTCACGCGTTCCGGGAATCCGATTCCCTCGCTGAGCCGTCTCACCTGTAATTCCGCCCTGCCTGCCTGCACTATATGCCCGGGCGCTTGGGAGAAACCAGCCTCACACAGATGCTGAGCCACTTCTCCACAGCCATCTGTGGGAAGCAATAAAGACTGGAGGACGCAAAGGGTTTGGGGGTAAACTGGGAAATCTTCAGGAATTGTCGCTGGAGGCTTCTGAGGAGCTGGGGGGTTTCTGAAGGGAGGAAATCCCCATGGGGACCCCAGGAGACTGGCAGCAGTGTGCCAGCGCATCCGGGGATGCCCCGAGGGCAGGAGGTGCCCTGGTCCTGCCAGGTCCTCGCCACACCGGCCGCTTACTGGGTTCTTCTTAAATTCATTTTTTATTAGGGAAGCTGTAGGTTTACCAAAAAATCATGCAGTAGGTACAGAGTTTCCTTCTACGCCCTCTATTATCTACACCACGCACCGGTTGGTTCATTTTGTACGACTGATGAGAGAGGACTCTTGTACGAGATTACTGTTAGCTGGAGGACAGCTGGAGGGCAAGGGAGGGGATGTCCAGCCGTGATCGTGGCAGGCGATGAGGACTATTGGTGTTAGGACAAATCCAGGAATGTTCCACTACAGGGTCTGAACGGTGTGGTGACACATGGAAAGAGATACAGCTATTGTAATTTATGGACTATAGTTAACAACCTTGTAATGTTTTTGTAGCAAAAGCAAGTTGGCCTTCTATTAATGGTAAAGGCCAACAAGTAACATGGAATTTGGTTCTGTGAGATATGAAAATGATTAAGCAATTTTTTCTCTCCATTTCTTTTTCATTAATAAGGAGAACTTGACTGTCATATAACCAATGTGTGTTCATTTGTGTATCTTTCTGAGCACTAGAGGAACAGCTGAGTCAACAGTTGGAATTAGATGACTTAAAACTCCTAGAAAGAAAACTGTAAGGGTAATGCTTCCATAACTTGTTGAGGTGCATGCTGTTTTTTATTTTTTAAAATTTGAAATAGAGTTATTTTGAAAAAGAATATTATTGAAGCATCATGATAGTTTGTAGCGCTTTAAACACGATCGTGTCCTGGGGGCAGGAACCGGGGCCCCGCCTCGCTCACGCGCCGACCTCTCCCCACGGGGCCACAGCAAACAGCAAGTCGATGAGACGCTGCCCTGGTCACGACACTTAAAATTTCACCCCTTATAACCCATCCCATTTGCTCACTATTTTTTTACTCTCTCTACCAATAAAACACAAGCCCAGAGAGTGAGGATCTGGGTCTGCGGTGTCACTGAGGCATCCCCCGGGCCTGGAACGGTGTCTGGCACAAAGCAGGCTCCCGAGAAGTCTTTCGAGGGTGAGAGCTAAAGCGCAGGCTGGTGGGGCGGGGGCGGTGGGAGGGGACGGCTCCATGCGTGGACACCGGCCCCCCGCCTCCCCCAGAGAGAGAAGAGGCACGCAGCAGCCGCCCTGGGGGAAATACCAGATTTCTGCTTGCCAAAGTGGAGGCGTGCCCTTGAACTTCCCCGAGATGACCAGGGTGCAAAGACTGTGGTCAAGCCACTGCGTAACTGCCCACGTTGTCCATGTAAAGGGATGTGCTGGGGTGAAAACGGCCTTTAAAGGCATGGGCACGGGGGCCCCTCCCACAGGCACAGCCGCGGGAGAAGCAGCCTTGGGTTGCCATCAAAACAGAGTCACAGCGAAGCAGCTGTAGCTCAGTCAACTGGGCTCCCGTCTACCCTATGGGAGGCCCTGGGTTCGCGTCCCGGGGCCTCCCTGTGAAGGCAGGCTCGCCCACGTGCCGTGGACAGCCGCTGGCCCACAGATGCTGCGGAGAGCCGACTCAGCAAGGTGACGTGACAAAAAGAAGGGAGACAAGTGAACACAGAAGAGCCTGCAGCGAATGGACACAGAGAGCAGACAGCATGCAAAAAAGCCACAAGGCGGGGGGGGGGAAATAAAACCAAAAAACCAGAGTCATAGAGAAGTTGTAGGAATGTCCCTTTGGGAATTTCACTAGTGGTTTCTCCCATTCTGCTAATCTGTGAGGAGAGAAGACTGCCACTGGCTATGAATGAGAAAGCATCTGTTGGACTGGCTGCCTTTTATTCTGCTTCTTAGTATCCTGGCTCGCTGTCTTTCTGAAGCCATGCGGCCTCCCGGCCCTTCCTGCTGTATGACCTTGTTATCCTTGGTTCGTCATCCCACGCCAAACCCAGATGGCGGGGGCTGGGAGTCCAGCTGTGCGCCCGCCGCTGTGCCCCCCCGGGGGACACGATTCGGCCGCCCGCGTCAGGCCGGGCCCGCGCACGTGGACTGCGGGGCTGAGCGGAGGCGCCGTCCACGTTGGTAGGCACCCACGTGTACGGACGCACGTGCTCTGGAGTCACGCGTGCCCCTCTCCTGAGAGTTCCAAGGACTCGGGGCTTGCTTTCCCGGAGGAGGCGGGTAGACTGGGAAGCCCTGCCCATCAGGCTGGAGTCGCGTGATCTGGCAGGAAGCGCAACCCGACAGGCAGCTGCGGCTCTCTGGCCTCTGTCCAGAGGCAACGAGTGGTACTCACGGCCGAATAAGACGCGCGCGAGGAGTGTGGCCGTGCGACGGCCGGGGCAGGGCTGTGAAAGGAGCAGGGCTCGGGCCACACCAGGCGGGGTCAGGGAACCCAGGGCAGGTGAGGGTCCCGGGGCGCCTGACTCGGGTGCAAGGGCCTGCGAGGGGCCGGACCTGAGACACCGCCCGCTCCCGCAGGGCCAGCCACCCGGCCCGGCTCACCTGAGGACCACGAAGTCCCTGGACGGGTGCGGGGCCATGCTGTCCAGCACGTACTGGTAGACCTCCGTCTGCTTGTCCAGCGTCTCCACCACCTTCCACTGCACGAAGTCCTCGTCCCAGAGGTGGCGCTCCCTCAGCACCCGGTTCAGCACCACTGAGGGCGGCGCCTCCACCTCCACCGACGCCTTCCACAGCTTCAGCGGGTTCCCGTCGCCCACCTGCGACGGACACCCACGGCGGCTGGAGATGGCGGCCGGCGGCACCCCGACCCGCCACCCTTCTCCGGGGCGTCAGCGATCCCAGAGCTCGCGTCGGGGACCCCGCCCGCCTCCGGCTCCAACAGTCAAACTTTCACCCTCTGGCCCGAGTGGATGATGACGAGCTCACAGCCCGCCCCAGGACCGGGCACCGCCGCGGCCCCTCCGCTCATTGGGTGGCCCCCTGAGGTGAGCCCGCCAGGACACGCGCTCTACACGGCGACGCACAACAGCCAGGCGCTGAGGCCGCGGTCTGCCCTCTCGTTGTTCGCAGCGAGGTCGCGCCAAGTCTCGAGCCGGGGCCTTTGGACGCCACCTGCTCCTTCGCTGCCCTGTGTGCCCAGAGCAGCCCCTGGACAAGCTACAGCGGGTCCCCAGTGGCTCGACGAGCCTTTCTTGGTCATCGTGCCCGGCCCCCGAGATTACCTTCTTGAAGGCGAGCTCTGCGTTGTGCGCGCTGGAACAGGCCACCCATCCCTTGAACTTCTCCTTGGCTTCCTTCTGGAGGCCCTGCGCCAGCTGCTCCAGGTACGTGTGCAGAGAGGCCCCGCTCCCCTCCAGCGGTCTCCCCAGGTCTTCCAGGGTTGGAGAGTGGACCCCGGCCTCCACGTACGCGCTGTGCGACTGCGCCAGCATCTCGTGCGGCACCTGAGCCGAGCAAGGGACGCACAAAAGAGCAACACGCTCGGCTAAGACCCGCGACTGAGAGTTATAGAGAAGGCAGGGGCATTCACCGACGATCAGCCAGCAAGAGAGGAGGCCTGCGTGGGCCCCGCGAGCTGGGAGGGGCCTTCCGGCAGGAGATGCAGGTGGGTTCCTGTGTCAGGAACGTCCATCCTCTCCATGTGCTGTACCTTTTACTTGAATTTTTATTCAGTTTGGAAAAATGTGGGTTCAGAATCTGTTACCAACTGGGCACAGAGTCAAAGAAATACACTTGCTAAGTGAAGCACTGAACGTGATTTAGAAGCTTCGCCTTTTGAGCACACTCTTTCCCATTCACAAAGGCCTGTTTTTACCACAGAAGCAGGGTCTAGGCCACGGCCTTCATTTTTGTTTCCGTGGCTATATTTGCAGGCTATTGTTGATTCTCACAAAGACTGTGCATCACACACATGCCCACACACACACACGTGCACACACACAAGCTGGACCCACTCAAGTCCTGAGAAAAATTTAAAAATGACGTCACTGGCAGGCCAGCCTTGAGCCGGGGAACTGGAGGTGACACAACTGCTTTCTAAAAACCCTCCGCACGGCCACCCCGACGTGTCCACCGTCAGAGCCTCAAGTGCCCAGCGAGGGCCTCAGAAAGCGCCGCCATCGCTATAACATTGGGACCAACACAACCCGCCGTGAAGCGGCAGCCACTCCCAGCGCTTCGCCCGTCGCGGGGGTCCCGGGCAGGCGGGCCCGGCTCACCTGGAACAGCTGCTCGCACTCCACGATCATGTGCGCCAGCCCCCGCGCCGCCGCCAGGTTCTCGCTCAGGTCCTTCTGGTCAGGCTTCCCGGTGGCGTACTTCTTCTGGGTAGCCCTGCAAGCAGGAGCGAAACCACGTACCTTTCACGACCCCGGGCTCGTCCCTGCTCTTCGTCCTCACCCCCAGACCCTCTCGCTTCCAAACAGAAACCAACCACACTCCCTGGCAAAGCCCAGCACCCCACAGCTCGTACTTAAGACCGTGCAAAAACACAAGCCACGAATAACTGCGGGGAAATGAATCGGTTTTTCCAAAGTTTGTAACTTAACTGTGCGCTCCTGTGCTTTGGTCCCAAATCTGATCTTTTGTATTGAGGATTGCAAAACATGACTTTTCTCTACATTTTTCTCCTTCCCACTCACACGAACCAGACAAAACAAAGTCCCCCGGGCTTCCGGACGACACTAGACCTTCTCAAATGCTCCTTCACTAACTCTGCGCACCTGAGCTGCAGGAGGCAGGTGGACTCGAGACGCTTCTGATCGTACGGTGAGCGCGGGCCAGCCGCAAGCTGGGACACAGCGCGCTCCCTAGCGGCGCTCGGGGAGCCTGGCGTGGCGTGGGGGCTGCGCGGCGGGGGAGGCTCACCTCGGGGAGCTGTCTCTCTTCACGAGGTTGAGGTGGAAGAGCGAGGGGGCCAGGCACACGGCCAGGTTCATGGGCGTCATCTGGTTCTCCGCCACGGCGTGCACCACGTCGTTCAGGAAGCACAGCAGCGTGTGCAGCACCTCGCGGTTCTCATCGGCCAGCAGGAGGACGGCGGCCTGCGCGGCCACCAGCTGCTGCTCCTTCGGGACATCTGGGGGAGAGCAGAGCCGATCATTGGAGGAAGGCCATTGGGGGGTGCAGGGGGCGAGCGCGCTGATGACGACAGCACGGCCACAGTGGCTGGCGACAGCCCTGGCAACCACGGCAGGCAGGGCCCGAGAACCGGGAGCGCCCGACCGGGGCTCCGCGCGCTGCGCAGGTGCTCGGTGAGCCCCGCAGGACCCAGGGGGCCGGGTCCCTTATAACCCTGGTTGTGCACCAGGGCCCTCGAGACCGGGCAGCAGCCAGTCATGGCCGCAGGCCCACGGCTAGTGAGAGCGGGCGCTGGAGTCAAGCCCAGAACCTCGGCTTCATGGCGAGGCAGAACCAGCTGGAAAGAGCCAGACCCACCAGGTAGTAGTACTAGCTAGAAAGAGCCCGACAATGCCAGGAAGAACCTGCTGGAAAGAACCAGACCCACCAGGCAGAACTAGCTGGAAAAAGCCCGACAATGCCAGGCAGAACCAGCTGGAAGGAGCCAGACCCAATAGGCAGAACCAGCTGGACAGAGCCAGAACCCGCCAGGCAGAACCAGCTAGAAAGAGTCAGACCCTGCCTTTCATGCCCTGGAGCCATCAGATGGCTGGTGCCTTCTGCAGCCAGAGCGTCCACCTGTGTTCTGTCTGGTTGAAGCTGCCCATTGCCCTGGGACGCTGGCTGCCTCCTGCCCGTCCTTGTGCCCGGCGGGCCTTGCAGTACCTCTGCCAACAGCCCAGGGCTCTGGGGGGTGTGGGGGGAGAGACACGGGGTCTCCTCACCCCACTGGTGCGGCCCCAGCACGGTCCCACTACCCAGGAGCAGGGGCTGAAGCTGCTGGCCTCGCACTACGAGGATGACAAGGGCCGGTCCCTGCAGGGCCAGCCTGGGCCCCTTCCTCTTTCCTGAGTGCTCCCGGGGCTTGCGTGTGGGACCCCCGACCGAGCGCGCTCTGCCATCGTGGGGGTTAAGGGTGGAGGCTGTGCTCGGGGAAGCACCGTCGGGCTCCCTGAGGTTACGGTAAAAGTGGACTCCTTTCAGGCCCTCCCCTCCAGGGTGGCCCTGCGTGGGTGGGGGTGGGACGGGGGGCTGGCCATGCGGGCTTGAAGGGTGATTGGTCCCCCATTGCGGAGTGCACGGAGCCACTTCACATAGGGGCTGCGCTGGTGGGGTGCCCTGGGCCCCCACCCACTGCCCTTGCTCCTCGGGCTCCAGAGGGCACGCCGGCCAGGAGCTCGCTCAGCGGACGGCACTCTTGGGTGCCCTGCTGGGAGCAGAGGGCCCTGGAGCCGCCCGTCTGTGCCCGGGTCCCCGCCCCTGCCTGTTCGCTGCCTCCTGGGTTAGAGGAGAGCCGTTTCATTCAAATTACAGCAAGATCTTCCCTTGCTCAAGCCAAGGTAGAACTGGAGACACAATTTCACGCCTGAGCCACAGCACTGCTGTTAAACGAGGTGCTCCGGGCTAGACTTCAGTGTGTACACACCGCTGAACTTTAGGTTCCCAAACTTCTCCAAGCCAGATATTTAGCAGAGCTGTCTGTCGTCTGCACATGGTGTCTCAATGCCCTTTCTACGCACTCCTTTCCTTATCCCTCGGAAGATACCTTCCGTCCGCCTTTTTCTACTAAAATGCTCGTGGAGGCCACCTCTCCATCTCTAAATTTGGCTTTCGTTGGAAAGCTCCTTGGCCTTTCTGTTAGACTTGAAACTCCTGGGCTCCTGTCCACCTTCTTGGCCTCAGAACACGATTTAGATCTGCATTTCTAGGAGCTGGTCTTCACGGCCATGTCGTTGGTGACTGGGCAGCACCTCAAAATCAACGGCAGCCACTTCCCTCCTCTCCTCCCTGCCCCCAAGCCAGCCCCTTCCCCTCTTCACTTTCCACGTCTCCCCATCATCAGGCCCTTGAGCCTGATGCTCTCCTCCTCCCTTCTCCAGATCAGTAGCTTTCCAATATTTTCCTTGCCCCCCCCAGCACGCTATTGTAATTCACCTTTTCCTGAACGCCCAGGAATCAGCAGCTAAGAGCGGAGCTGCTCTGGAGACCTGGGGAAGGAAAGGGCCCCGTCTCCCCAAGAAGCAGTTTGAGAACTTGGATTCCAGAGTCTAGCCATGGGCCACCTTGTTTCCAGTCTCACGCTGGAAGTCAGCTGCAGGTAGCTGGAGCCTCCGCCAGTGGGGTCACCGCCCGGCCCTCCACTCCGGTCCAGGCTGCACGCTGGCCCACCACTCCTGGCATTCACAGCGCTGGCCGCCGGCCCAGTGCCTGCTCTCCGCCTCCTCCTCTGCTCAGGGAACGGGCCCTCCCCCTGCCCATGTCCGTCTCTACCGGACACAGAGACCCCTTCTTCCTCCTCGTCATCAGTAGAGGGAGAGCTTGCAAGCTGTTTCTGGCCAATGGGACCCAGAAACACGCTAGGAGCGTGTGCAAGGTTTTCACTATGGTAGAGAGAGACAGGGGCCCAAGGAGAAGCCCTGCGGCCCTCTTCTCGCCCGTGAGGGTGATTTTGTACAGACATGGTAACTGTAAGTTGTGGCAATCATGCCAACTCCGGCCTTATCAGCATGGAGCTACTGGATTAACCAACTCTGGGATTATTTACTTCCAGATTTCTTGCCATGTTAGATAGTAAAGGGTCCTTAATGGCTTATTTAAACCACTGTGGACTGGAGTTTGGGTTCGATCTTTACGGCTGAAAGCATCCTAATGGGTGAGCTCCTCAGCAGCACCCGGGGCTCCCCGATGCTCGAGAGCACACTCCTGGCCCTAATAAGTCCTGCCCTTCCTTGGTACAGCCCCGGTCTAATTTTCCAGGGGGATCTGGGGTGCGTTGTACATTAACTAGGCATGCGTGCACACAAATGCCCTGCAATTTCCTGACACGTGCCCGTGCTGTTAGCTTCACCCCGAGCCTGCTCTCGCCCTTCTCCACCTCCTGCTGTCAGAGGTGCCCGGCAGTCCCTTCCAGCTCCCCTCCTGGGATTATCTGTAACCCTGTACAGGACTTCTCCAACCTGGAGGCACTGCCGTTACTCACCTACACGGCGCACCTCCCTCGACGGTAAGGTCTTTAGGAGCAGAGCGCGAGCCAACCCCAGCTGCGTCCCTCCGGCCTTCAGCGCGGCGCTCTTGACATCAGCTGCGCTCGGTAAATGTTTGCTCAGCCAAAACCAAGCCCTGCTGTGATTGGCTTTTTGCTCTTGAGTCTCAGAAAGGCCAAAGGCTTTTATCTCTTGGAAATAATCTGGCTTTAGCCTTAGACTGGTGTCGATCTGAACTTGACAAGTGATTTAAATGTAAAGAATCATGCTTGCCCATAAGGGAGGCTTAGCTGAAAAACGCAAAATGCAGGCCCACATCTTGCGGCAACACGCCATGAACCCCTGCATTTGGGCTCTAGTGACGTGGGTCATTAATTTAACTTAACCTAGTCACTTGGCCCGAATAATATTTACTTAGTAGTTCACCACTTCATCCTGTTTTTACAAGTGGTACTGATTAGAATTCTTCCTGAATTTGTGATATTATAGACTGCTTAAACACATTTAGTAGAGTTCTCTATAGCAGGGATCTTCTTTGAATTGGATCAGTTCCATATTAAGGTCCATTTCAAGCATATTTTGCTGAAAAAAGAGTCCATGGGCCAAATGTTTTTTTCTTAAGAACTGGGATTTGGGCCATCAAAATAATTCATAATCAGTACATTATAGAAGTTAAAAAAGAGTCATGTGTTCATTTCTAATATCTCCTGTGCCACTACCTTTGGCAAGATATGCTTTTTAATCAGTAATTGTTATATTCAATGATTATTTTAATTAGGGGCTTTGCTGAGAATTATTGTTTTAATATTACTAAAATATTTAAAATAAAAATAGAAATGAGTCAAATTAAGTGTAAGCCTTGAGATGGTTCGCAGACTTTTTACCAGCTAAAAATATATCGCTCCATTTGTTTATTTCTAGTCATTTGGGTTTGGATTACGTAAATCGCAAGGAAATTATTTTTTTAGAAAATTAAATATTTTAAGAAATAACTATGAAATAAATTCCATCGTGCCCCCTTTCATTTTAAATTTACCGAAGATATTTCAAAAGGTAGTTTTCTATCTTACATAAAACCCTACTGAGAAGGAAGATTCTGATGTCACAGTTATTTTCAAATGCATAAAAAAATGGCCTGAAAATTTCCAAGCCAACCTGTGAGCAAAGGTTACTCTGGCGAGGAAGGTAGGGTTTCAACGTTTTATATGGTTTCAACGTTTTATACACTTCTTTTGGGATTCACGCATTACTTGCACGGTTTAAACAACATATAGGAGCACTGTTTTAAGTTTAGGACGAGCGCTCAGCCTGCGGGACCTGAACTCACACTGGTAGATGTGGAGGAAGGTCTCGCTGAGCTTGCTGGTGAAGAGCGGCTCCGGAAGGTCCCGGAAGAACTGCTTCACCATGTCCGCCACGTCGTAGGCCGACTGGTCTTCATAGCTGACGTTGTCAGGGAAGCTCTCGTTCATCTGACGTAAGGCCTGGATTCGAGACTTCACCCCCGACTTCCGGAAAAGACCCACCTGGAACGAGCCACAGGGACACGTTAGCTGGGCCACCTTTCCCTAGACAACTGCCTCCTAAGGCAAGCACCTGGAGTGGGAGGAGAAGACCTGGCACCAGCATCGGAGGGCTGAATCGCATGCAGACTTGTAAATGTGACTCGTGAGGTTTAGCTACTTCGGACAAGGCCCTCTCTGAACACTGGCTCCTCTCCTATGAAATGAAGAGAAAAACAGTTCTCCCGGGAAGTGGGTGTGGCTCAACCAGTTGGGCACCTGCCTACCACATGGGAGGTCCGGGGTTCGGGTTCCAGTGCCTCCTAAAGAAGATGAGCAGATGTGGCAGCTGCCGCAATGAGCTGGATGCCTGTGTCCCACCACCACAAGCAGATGCCTAAATGAGCAGATGCCACAGGCCAGCAGAGGCCACAGTCCATGGGGAGCGGATGTGGCTCAGGCCATTGGGCACCTGCTTCCCATTTGGGAGGTTCTGGGTTCGGTTCCTGGTCCCTCCTGGAGAAGGCGAGCAAACAGACGGACGAGAGAACCTCTGGGGCAGAGGCAGGGATAAATTAAAAATAAAATAAAATAGAAAATAAAGAAAATAAATAAATTTTAAAAAAGAAGTACTCCTGCCTGTTGTGAAATTCAAGAGAAAATACATGTGAATATGCCCTGTAGCCTGTGAAGTCTTATCACACCTTAGATGCTATTCTTTTATTTGTGTATTCAACAAATAACATTTAAATACCCACTAGGCAACATATACTTACTTGGTGTCATTAGTTGGCAGCACAGACAAATATCCCTGCCCTCCAGAGTTTACATTTTAGGGGGAGGTGGTTGAGAAAGCGTGACGAAGGGAAGAT
The DNA here is from genome assembly GCF_030445035.2 of Dasypus novemcinctus. Taxonomy (NCBI): domain Eukaryota; kingdom Metazoa; phylum Chordata; class Mammalia; order Cingulata; family Dasypodidae; genus Dasypus; species Dasypus novemcinctus. The sequence continues at coordinate 6,411,011 of NC_080687.1, read as the reverse complement.
CTAGTGGCATGAGAGCAGGAGATGGGAGGATTGAGCCCAGAGAAGCAGCCACATCCAGCGCCCCTTTGGGGGAGTGGTTTATGGAGAAGAAGTACAGGAACAAAATAGTATCATGAGCTTGTACTTTGATGGAAGGGTCTTGCTTTTCCTTCTGAAGCCTTGTGACACCTCCTGTGTGGGTATCTCCCAGGCTGCCTGGCACTTACTAAATGCTTCGTTACTCCATGTACCAGCTACGGCTTGGTGAGAATGATTCCTCGGTGGCTTTGCATTGGATTTAAAGATATTGACTTTGGGGAAGTGGATGTGGCTCAAGCGACTGGGTTCCCGTCTACCGTATGGGAGGCCCGGGATTCGATGTCCGGGGTCTCCTGGTGAGGGCAAGCTGGTCCATGTGGCGAGCTGGCCCAGGTGGAGTGCTGGCCTGCATGGAGAGCTGGCCTGTGCAGTGTACCCCATGCAGGGGTGCTGGCCCATGCAGGAGTGCTGCCCCACATGGAGAGCTGGCACAGCAGGATGACTCAACAAGAAGAGACACAGAGGAAAGACAATACAAGACGCAGCCGATCAGGGAGCTGAGTTGGTGCAAGAGAATGATCGCCTTTCTCCCTCTCTATGGAAAGTCCCAGGATAGTTCCTGGAGCTGCCTAATGAGAAGACACGCAGACACAGAAAAACACACAGCGAATGGACACAGAGAGCAGACAACGGGGTGGGAGTGGGGAGAAATAAATAAATAAAATCTTAAAAAAAAAAAAAGATGTTGACTTTGGCCTTTTTCACCCCTAGAGCTTAGATGACTCCTCTGTTGGACAAATAAATGGGGTGATGATGCTCTGGATGGGGTGGGTGATGAGGACTGCCCAGCAGTGGGTGGGCAGATTAAGCTCTAGGCCCTTTCCTGGGCCTCCCAGCTCTGTCCTGTCCTCTACCCAACAAGACCAGAGCTTTTCAGGGAGCCCTGATTTGTAGTGACATGTCTGCTATTTTTAAATGCCTGTGGGCCTCCAGTTGCTTAGCATGTGGTCCTTCAACCCTCGTTGTCCACACTTCTAGTTCCTCAAGGGCTCACCGGGTGGGCTCAGGGTGGGATGGTAGGGGAAACGATATGCTGCTACTTCTGGTGGCAATAAAAACAGAGTTCTTAGAAATACGTCTTTGCATTCCAAAGCTTATCACCCTAATTCCACAGAATTGCTTTTTCTTTTATTCTCAGTTTGGGATGTCTCAAAAATGCAAAACTTGGCCACACTTAGGTAACTCTCCCTGGAGAAACTAAAGAACATCAAGCTTTCTCTGGCAGCTACTCCAAGTTTGATCAAATTACACGGGGAGAAAACACTCACTGTCAAAAGGAGAACTCAAGATGTCAAGTGAGTTGATGTTGAAGGAGAACCAGCTTCAGTTTGTTTGCAACCTCGATTTTTCTAATTCTGGACACAAGCCCGGGACAGGGCCGTGGGCCTGTTTTGAGTGGGCTCTCAGCATTGAAATGCCCCCAAGGTGAATTTCAAGTGCAACTCCTAAGTGCTTATCCTCTTGGGCGCTGGCATTCCTTTGCTCAGGGAGAACCCCCATTTTAGCAACAGCAGAGAAGTCTAGATCCATAAAAAGGATAATGCCGATGATCCATAAAAAGGATAATTTCGTGGTGAAACTGCAGAGCCCGGCCCCTTGTTGTGGGCCGAGTCTGGCTGGCTCGGTTCTGCTGGCAGGCACACACGCAGCCGGCCTTGCTCTGTACTGCGCTACTTCCAAGTCTTTGGGGTTTCAGCAGATACTGTTTCTGTCGTTGCAAAGCTTTTGGATGTGTCTGGGGTGCCACAGCCGTGGGCTCTGAGATTTGGCCTAGGGCCCCTGAGCCGTCCACGCCACCTCCCTGTCCCGCCCTTGACCTCCAAGGCCCACGGGAAGTACCCGTGCCTTCTGCTGACTGCTGCTGGAGGTGCAGAAGGAAATCTCTTTCCTAAACCTTGTCAAGAAGAGGCTGCCTGAGATCAGACCAGATTCCACATGTAACGGCCGAGGGGGCAGAGGGGGAAGGTGGCTCAGCGCTGAGCCAGCCGGTTCACGGGCCCTGGAGCCACCCTGCTCTCAGGCTTCTGGTTACGAGAGATGAGGGGTCCCCTGTTTCTGTCATTTGGGGACGGGCTTCTGTGATGTGCTGCAGAAAGCATCGTAGACCCAGCAAGTGTAAGGTCATTCTCGGGAAGCACCGGTCCTGAGGCCAGGGGAAAGCTAAAAAGAAAACACTAAAAAGAGATGGAGTTTCCCGGTGCCGCTGACAAGAATACAAGTGGACACAGAAGAACACACAGCAAATGGATGCAGAGAGCAGACAACTGGGGGCAGGGGGGAGGGGAGAGAAATAAATAATAATAAAACAACAAACAACACAAAACACCGTGGGGTTTCATGATGTAATGGCCAACAATGATTTTTTTCTTCAAAAAGTTTTGAGTCAGGTTGAGGGGGGACGTTACTGCTTAATGGGTGCAGAGTTCCTGCCTGGGCTGATGAAAATATTTTGATGCGGGATGGTGATGACTTAACAGGACATTGTGAATGTAATCAATACCACTGAATCGCACCCTTAAAAGCGTTAAAATGGGAAATTTCGCATTATATATATCCACAATAAATTTTTTTTTAAAGTTTTGAAAATGGAAGTAAAATGTGCATCTTTGACGATAGATGGCTTTCCAGGTAAAGTAAGGGCAACTGAAAAAACACGGCTGAAAGCAGCTGCCGCTAAGGGCACTCTCTCTGCCACAGCTCAAGGGAGGGGCTTAGATGCCTCCCTTAGGGAAATGCGGGGACAGCTGGGTGTATCTCCTTTCCTCCTGCCCCTCACCTGTGGGCAGGTGACCTGGGCAGCTGCACATGCCCCACACTTGTTTCAGGGCTCTGTTGTTGCCCTTCTGAAACTCTCAGTAACTGATGAACAAGGTACCCCACGTTTTCAATTTGCACTGAGCCCCACACATTACACAGAAGTCCCTGTTCTCACCTACCTGTAAAGCTCAAAAACTTGCTCTGAAAAGAGAAGAATGGTGGCTAACAATGCAAAATGCAGTGTATGGAGGGGCCAGTTTAGGAAATTCCAGGCTGCACTTCCTGGTCCACGGGGAAGGGGCACTTAGTAAGTACCCCTCTCTATTTAAAGGTAAAAGGATGAGTGATGAGTGTTCCTTTGATCTAGTTTTACTTTTCTCTCCCTTTTGTCTTCCACCTAAAGACTAAGCTATAACCCAGCACAATTCTAGAAGCTTTAAGTATAAAAACATACTAAATCTTCATATCAACCTAGTTTAAGTGATTTAATTATTCTCTCCTTTTTAAGTTGAGAAAATTAACTTCCCCAAGATAGCAGAGAAATTGTGAGGGTCACACAAAGAAGACTGTGGGGATTCACGCAAAGGTTGATGCTCACTGAGCGTGTCTTCCTGATCATAATGCTAGATCACTGGAGCCAAAATAATGGAAATATGATTCTGAAGTTAGTAATGAATTATCTGGCTAAATTTCCCGAATTTTACTACATAGGAATGGGAATATGATAATCCAAAAGGTTCCATAGAAATCTAATTTCATACATTTTTCATTAGCATAACCAGAAAAAATAATATGCGAGCAGAAATGTTTTGCAAACCTTGGTTTAAAAAAGTCAAACTTGTTTTTAATCGCTAAATTTCCAAGCACAATTAAAATGCTAATAATTGGGGATCTCTAAGAACAGAGAGTGTTTCTCAAACGCGGAACACTTTTTGTTAAATTTCCTCATGCAAACTGAATTTTGTGAAACACGTCAGAAAACACTGTATCTTAATGTTCATATATAACTGATGCCATGCAGTGCTGAGTCTTACTCTGAGATGAAAGATGAAAATTAATGGCTATTAGGACACAGCCAAAGCAGTAGCTCTATGGCAGTATATTGATTTAAATGCACTTCTAAGAAAACAAAAGTAGTTCAGAACAAAATAGGCTGAACTCAAAATATGAAAAAGAGCAAAAGAATGCAACAAAAGAAACAATAAGAAAGGAAATAGTGGGGGAAATGGCAGAAATCATTAGGGACAGAAAATTATGGAATCAAAATCAACCTTTACACAGATGAAAAAACTGGCCCTTTAGCAGTGCTGATGTATGAGAGAGAAGGAGACAGGCTACATTCCAAGCATGTGCTGAAAACTACTAAGTGTAGGGATTTCAGCTTCCAGGGAGAGCATAGGAAGATACAGCGGCCTTACGCTCCTACGGCAGGCAACAAGATAAATGATAAAATTCCTACTTTAAAGATCCCAGAGGTCTGTGGAAGTGCACATACACACACACACATACAAAACCCACGCTACAAAAGGGCCAGAACTCAAGGCGTACTTTAAAGGCAGGCAGCAGGGAAGGCGGTGCTCAGGCTGCAGGGACAGGGGCTCTTGGGCTGAGTATGCAGTAGCCTCCCCGCATCATCAGGCTTTTAAAACGCGCTGCTCCATTAGGAGGAGAGGGTGCGCGTGAACGCGGCACTAGGATTCAGTCATTAAAAGATATTAAATCTCCTCCCTGGCATCCTGTTTATGCTAATCCCTGCAGTCCTTAATGATGTTTATCAGGACTTCCATTTCCTGTTCTTTACAAATGTGCTCAGCTAATGACAAGAGGCCGCTCCTTGCAGAATGAGAAAGGTCCCTACCCACAGTGCGGCAACGTCTCGTTTGAGCATTGTGGGCTCAGCCGGCAGCGACGCCCTATTCTTCAGGAACTGGGCAGAACTGCCCACCCAGGGTGGAAAGAGAGGCTGGGTCAGGAGAGCTCCTCGCCCAGGCTGCAGCGCCCGAACGCCAACGGCTGGTCCTGGAAGGCGGGCCGTCCTCACTGCACCACGGCAGGCGGTGCCCGGCCAATGCGGGTCCGGGTGCCTCGTCTACGCAGCGGCTCTGCAGGTGGAAGTGCAGCAGGTGGACAGCTGGCTCGAGGGGCGGCATGGAGCGGCCAGCAGCCGGCGCCTGTTCTTGAGATGAATGGTGTGAAGGCACAGGTCCCACTCGCTGCTGGGAGCCCCGGCCATAGGTCAAGAGCACAGCCTTGGGGCCGGCTTGCATGGTCGTCTGAGGAGGACCCCGTGGGGGTCCAGAGGAGAAGCCAGCCAAGGGGTCTTCTGCTGGGAGATGCTCTGGCCTGCTCCTACCTGGGGCTGGGGTCTCAAGGTCCCAGGCAAACCGAATCTTTTCAATTCAGAGGCGACGCCGAAGCAAAGCGTTCCGAAATCCCTCCCCTGGTGCCCCCTGCGCTGCTCCTCCTCTCCCTGGCTCCCCTCTTGTTCCAGCTTCCTGAGCTTTTACTCTCGGTTGTTTGCTCTTCAGTCTCTAGGCCAGTCTTCCTGAGCCTGAGGGTTCTGGATTCTTCTTTCTTTTTTCTCTCATTTTCTCTTGTTCCCTTCCATCGCCCACCTTCCTTTTTCACAAGGCCGAGACAGACGGCCCCTGAGTGCTTCCCATACTCTACGAGGAAGGGGCCAGCACACAAGTGGGAGGGCCTGCAGGTCTGGGGGCTGCTAGCGTGGCCACCTGCTGCACAGGTCCCCTGGACGCCAGACCCTTACTTCTGACCCACCAAGAGGAGGGCTGCCTCATTCAGCTTTTGAAAATATTTCCTTGTAACACATACATGCCATTGCCTTGCTCATCCTGGTTACATTTAGAATCGGATTTATGTCCCTGAAATGAGTATTCTTCCTACAAAGCTTTGCCAGCATACTGCTGTTCAACTTTACAGTACCAAGGGGAGGTGGTGTGGCCTCTTCCAGATTTAAAGCGTGTTCAAGGCTCACTGTCCTCTCTCTACCCATGTGGCTTTTGCTTCAAAAGGGAGACTGGCCTCAACTAGGGTACTCATACTGTCACTGCACAGTCCTCTGATTCTGCAGGGGCCTGAATGGTTTACACTCTACTCTGAAGCCCGTGGCGAGCTGAGCAGGGTTTTGCAATGCATTTACACCCAACCTTGATCAGGAAGGGATTTAAGATGACATGCAGCAACATAAAAAATACAACAAAATACAACTAACTTAGAGGTGACAGACAAGAAAATCAGAGGACAATGAGGATAGAATAGGATAGCTGAGACCAAGAATGAAGTCAACGCATAAAATCCACGCCAAAAAATCATGTATATTGACATAAATTTAGCTCAAAGCTGTCTAGCAGCCAACACAGACAGGAAACTACCTCCAGCTGAATGAGCCTGGGGCCCATCATATAAAAACAGACCAGTGGTTCAAGAGAAACACACTGCTGTCAGGTGCTGGGGCCGGAAGGAGAAATCCTCCTGCCCCGTCTCACAGGAGGGACGTGACGGGACGGAACAGCAGCTCATCCACAGAATACGGCGTAAATCCCCCGGGCAGCTGTGTGCGGCCGTCTCGCAGGCGCCCCTCGATCCTGGGGATGGCGTCACCCGCGACGGAAAAGCAATTCTAACGGGTGGCAGGCGAGGAAAGCGGGGCAGACGTGGGCTCTGGAATCAGCTCTGAGAGCAGGCGTGGACTCCGCGGCGCAGGATGTGACACCGCCCAGGGCGGACGTCAGGATGGAAGGAGGCAGCGGTGGAAACCACTTGGTCTGAAACGTGCGGGGCACTCAGCAGTTACCGTTATTGAGCGACCGGCATTTCCGTCAGGCATTCGTTCCTGAACGCCGTGCTCCACTAAGGAAGCCAGGGCTGGCCGTGAGCTGCAGTGCCTGGAGCAACGCCGCCTCCGTGCCTGCCTAAGGGCAGAGCCCGAGCCTACGAGAGTCAGCTGAGAGGCGAGCCTGGCGGACGAGGAGCCGCGAGAGTGAGCTCCTCGGCACTAGGCCCGGCCGCGGGTGTGCCCTGACTGACGGGGGAGCCGAGGCCGCCAAGCCCTCTGCCAAAGGGCTCGGCGGTGCGTACCCTCAGCACGGGATAAAGAGAGGTTAGAGTGGGTATTTCCAAACAGTCACCCCTCCGAAAACTGTTCAGCCCACTCCTCCCGAAAGTTTCCCAGTAAAGCATTCCTAGAACTTCTGACTTAGGATAATGTGTACCTGGTGCAACCTTTAAAGCTCTCTAGTTTTGGAAAAGGTGGTTTGTGGCCCTCTCTCCAAGAGGCAAGAAGTAAGCTATCGGGGCCATTTCTCAAAACCAGACGGCCGTGAGCACCGCACGGTGACGACACGCTCCCGCCGCCACTGTGGCGCTGAAACGCGGACAAGGGTCTACCTCCCTGTTCTCTGCATCCAGATCTGTTGGTGACGGTGTCAAAGGGAGGAGTCACTGCCGTTTTGCTCCACTGAAAACTGGGGTCTGATCCGTCAGGGGCCTGGGGTCTAAGCGTGGCCTCGGTTCTGGGGCTTCTAGGAGCACTGGCAGCAGGACATTGGAGCTCATGCCACTGAGCTCATTCCTGTCCCCTCAGGCAAAGGTCCAGGGTACGTGAGGGAAAGTGCAAACAGCCTCAGGTCAGCCCCACGGGGAATTAAAGAGCTCGGGGAGCAGGGGCCCTTGGAACTGTTGCCTGAAAAATGCCCCACGGCTCAAGGCTGCGGTCCATCGAGCAGGAGCACGGCTTAGAGTGTGGGTGGAACATCCAAGAAGCCGATGGGCACATAATTTGGGGGAGCCCAGGCTTGGCGTTGTGAATTATGGGGTGGGATGCTCTGGCTCGGTCAGAGCCTGCCACGTGACAGTCCTCAAACAACCCCAGAGGTGGAAAATGGTCTCTGAGAACTTTATCATGACCTTTTAAATAACTCTACAAGATGGGAGGATATCCAAGTTAGCCAAAACGGTTTTCATATTTTACTTTCACATCTTAAAAAATGTAAATAAATCTGTCTTTGGCTTAAGTTTTCCTGGCTTTTCAAAAAGACAATCATGAACGAAGGGAGACATAAAAATGGAATTTGTTTTTCAAAAAAGAATGTGACAGTTATGGATAAAAAGAATGCTGTGAAATCAGGGTGGCAGTGGAACAGTGATTAACAAGAAAATAAGGAAATGGAGGACAGAGGCCCAGCTGAGCTTCCAGGCTGTAGGAAACTGAAGACACCACTGGTACAGACGTTTAGGGCTTAGCTTTCAGCTTTCACTCCAGGGCATCATTTAAGGGGGCAGAAGGCCACGTCCTCAAATCGTTCGACAAGATTATCGTTTGGTCAAATGAAATATCGACACAAGAAGATGACAGCGTCTTTTTGGTTTTTTTTTTTTGGAGTGAGTCGCGTCTTCTCTGATCCTGGGCAGATCTCACACACTAAAGCCCCCGTGTGGGGTTCATGGCCGTACCTGATCGAGGCAATTGCTGCGCAGAAACCGCAGCGCCTGCTGGATGCTCTGGGGCAGGGGCTGCCCCGTCCTCTGGACGTGCACGATGAGCGGAACGCCAAACACGGTCTTGTCTTTGTAATCAGGAACCCTTATCCTCCTCATGAACTTGGGGACTGACCTGGAATGCACAGAAACCGGGTCACGAAGGGCGTGGGGCAAGGCCGTGCAAACGCGCGTGGGCGAGTGAGCTGCCGGCACAGCCACCGGGCCCCGGGGGCGCCAACAGTCCTCCCCTGACAGAGCTGCGCAGGCCTCTGCACCCTTCGCCTGGCTCTCGCCTCTTACTATCTTATTCTCAGCTTACTCCCGCTAGCTGACGTGCCATGTCTCCAGTCCAGGGGGCACCGTCACATTTCACTGTGACTGACACGTCTCCCACACGATAACACTTAAAAGTACACCCCCCCGCCCCCCAGGGAAAAAACCCAAACAAAACAGATTTTAAAACTACAAGAGGAAGAAGAAATTTGCTTGGGGACAGAAGAAGAAGGAAGTGAGAGAAGTTGAATCACATCTCTTGACTGGGTGCTTGCTTTTCTCCAACCAGTTGAAGTTTTTTTTAAAATGGAAATTTGAATGTATCAGCATATATTGGTTTGACCAAGCAATACTTATAACCTTCTAGAATATTTTTGAAATGCATGATCAATTCTTTTATATAAATAATGTATCAGGCCAGAGAATTCTGGATACATTTTGTATTTTTTCAAATCCACCAAATCATCTAACACCTGTTCACAGTTAAGTTACAATGTCTATGTTTGGCCAATTCCTTTCGACAAAGCTTTACTGCTTACTCTTGGTTTTATTTGCCAACAATGTGAAAGCAGAACCATCCCTGAAGACTTAAATGCTCTTTCAATGAGTCAGAGCTGTAAGTGCTGCATTCTGCCCAGAGCCACGAGGCCCAAGTGACAGATGTCCCTTTGCAAGCTGCCAGACGTATTTTGTGGCAAGTTTATTTTTAATTCCTCTCTTCACAATAAATCACTGTCTCCTGGCCATTTTTTCCTTCTGGGACCCTGACTCCCTTCCCTGGAAACCAAGTGAGAGCCACACAGGGCGCAAGGCTTCCTGCAGCGACCTCGCAGCCGGCCTGGGGCGGCCCGGATGGCACGGAGATGGCCTGCAAAGGCGAAGGATGGCTCCTCAGGATTCAGGAAGGAAGTACGGACGTTTTGCACTCGCTCTTAGCCCTAGAACAGACGGCGCGCCCTGAGTGGCCATGCCACGTACCACGTCCAGCCGTGCTTGCTGGACATGGAGTGCTTCTCCATGATGGCCGTGAGGCGCAGCAGCGAGAAGCGCTGCAGCAGGTTGAGCTGGCCGGCCGTCTGGCTGCTGATGTGGGGCGACGCCGTGGACGGCTGCGGCTGGTGTGAGAGCTGGAAACTGTTCCACCGGAGTCGCCTTGACCGGAAAGACCACAGAGAAGCCAGTCACAAAGGGAACTTGTTGTTGGGAAACACGATATTGCTAATCAATACGCGGCTCATCAAAATACTTTCAGAGCCCAGGAAGTGACAAAGCAAATGGAACAGAAGGCAAGCGGGACGTAATAAACATAACCTATTTCCCCCAAGTCAGGACAAACCTGGAAAAGACATATTATCTCTTTCATCAGGAGGTTTAAATAAGTGACTTTATAAAATTTCCTATGGTTATTCCCGAATTCATTCCCAAAGTCTTGAAAAGCAGCTTAGACAGAGAAAGAAAAAGAGAGGGAGAGAGAGAGAGAACGCCTGCAAGAGAGAATGACAGAGAGAGAGACTGCAACAGAGAGAGGAGAAGGAGGGAGGGAGATGGAGAGCGAGCGAGACTGCTCTGCCACGGGCACGGGTGCTGCCACGCTCTATGTCTTACTTGGCATTGAGATGGAGACCCGGGGTGTCAAGCACGGAGAAGGGGGGACCCAGTAGCATCACCGCCTATACCAGAAGCTGGGGGCAGATATCGGGGTGCCCTCTCTGCCAGCGAGCCCTGCCCAGGGCCATTTTTCTAGGGTGCTGAAATAGTCTTTGTAAATCAGCTCTTACCTAATTTGTAACGGGCATTTTGCATACCTCAGGGCTCAGATATTTCTCAAAATATTAAAAAAGGTTAAATATTTTGGGTGGAAACCTTTTCATCGATACCGGTGCTCGGCTGCGGGAAGCGCCACGCGCACAGGAACCAGCCGCCGTGACGGCGATTCCCAGCAGGGCCGAGCAACGAGCTCTGCGTGTGAGAAGCACGAAGGACATGGCTGAGTAGAAGTGAGACTGCAATAAAGGCTGAACACCCGGAGAAATGACCGTGCTGCACACGGAGTCCACTGTCTGTATAGCTGCACAGAAGACACGCTTCTGTTCAAGCAATTCCTGCCCACGTGGGCTGCTTAGGCACGTGCCTCGTGTGCAGTAGGTGCTCCATAAATGCTTGTTAATAAACAGACACATCACAAACCACACAACACAGTCCTCACGGCCCTGTCGCCACCCACCTGCTCGGCCTGGTCAGTGACGCCCCCACGCCAGAATCCCTCCTCTCTCGGCCGCCTGGGGCCTCGGCCTCTTGCAGTGACGCTCCGTCCCTGTCCCCGTTGCTGGGCGTGCTCCGGCCCGCAGAGGCAGAGTTTCCTTCGAAACCCGGGCTGAGCTGACAGGGCGAGGGGAGCGGGGACGGGCCCGGCTCGGCGGCCGATCCGCCGGGCGCCTGTGGCTCTGGCAGGACGCTCCTGGACCAGCCGTCCACCACCTCCTGGAGCCCGTTGACGTGCTGCAGGATGTCGTCTAGGTGCGGGAAGATTCGGTCCTTCTCCAGGTCCAGGAGATCCCCGGTGCTGGCGCACAGGTGGGAGCCCGGGACGTTGTCATAGATGCTCATGCGGCTTTCTCGGGGGCAGGAGGCCAGGAGCCTGGGCTCCCGCATGCCGGCGTCCGGCTGCGCGCCCAGAGAGAGCCCGCTGGTCCTCCAGGTATCCCCGTGGCCGCTGCCCGTGGGGGACAGGCTTTCGATGGACAGCGCCTTGGGGAAGGTTCCGGGCTTGTGGTCCTTGGGGACGTGCACCACCACCAGGTCCTCCTGGGAGTGGAACTCGTGCGGGTGGCCCTGCGCCCCGGTGCGCGGCGGTGCCGACCCGGCCAGCACGTCCAGGTCCTCCAGGTACATGCCGCCACGCTTGTGGGCCTCGTGGCACTTGCGCTCCTTCGGGCAGGGCGTGCTCTGCCTGCTGCTGCCATTTTCCGACTGGCTGCCGTCGCTGCTGGCCCCGCCAGCCCTCGGCGAGGCAGCTGGGCCCCGGAGGTGGCCGTTCGGGATGTGCAGGCCTGGCCCGGCCTGGAGGGCCTCGGGCCCCGGCAGCAGCGCGGGCCCCCCGACTGGGGGGCCGCGGCCCTTGCGCCTTCCCGCTGCGCCTTTGGCCCGTCGCGTTTCCATGCGCTTCAGAAATGACCTGGCCCTGGTCCTGGCCGGCTTCTCCTGCTGAGGGAGGCCCGCGGGGGCCAGGGCGTCCCCGGGGGACGGCGGGTGCAGGCCGCTGGCCGGGGCAGCATCGCGCATGGCCGGTCTGTCGGAGGGCCCGGCACTGTTGCGGGCCTCGGGCGCAGCGCCCGTCCCCGGCTGGCCGCGGCCGTCGCTGGCCCCGCTGCTGGCGCTGTGGCTGGAGGCCAGCTCGGGCTCACTCAGGTCGGTGAGCACGCTCTCCCTGCTGGCGGCCCCCCGCAGCCCCAGGCCCCCCGGCGGCCCCGGCGACAGCGAGTGCAGCTCGTCCACGCGCGACCATCGCCGGCTGGTCCTCTGGAAAGTCCATTTGTTGCTGAGACAGAGGTCGTCGTCGTCCGAGTCGTCACTCTGAAAAACACCAAGTGAAAAGGCTGGGGGCGGGGAGCGGGGCTGGGGGCCCGCAGGGGGTGGGCGGGAGCTGCCCCCCCCCCCCGCATCCGCGTGCCCGCTGGGGCTCTGGGGCACGTTTCTGGGCCCTTCTGCTGCCTTTCACCGCCCTGTTCACCCTCTTCCTCCCTGATGGCTGGAAGGACCCCTCCTCTATTTGCCAAGCTTCCTTCCTGCCAGTTCTCCTGGCGCTTGAATGCTGCCTCTCGAAGGCTCCTCCAGGGGTTACCAGGAGTAGTTACCCCGACTGGACGGTCTCAAGAGAAGACACCTGCTCCTCTCTGCCCACAGGGAAACGCATTCCTGCCATCACAGCCACTTACTTCTTCCTGGAACCCCTTCCCCGAGCCCAGGACCACCTCCCACTTCTCGCACGTCCAGTCAGGGCACGTCAGAGCAGACATGGCACTGGGTTCTTAGCACACGCTCCCTTTACCAGTCCACAGCACACCTGCCTACTTAATTCATGAAGCGCGAAGTCGGGAGCCCTCCAGAAGCCACGAGTGGACGCGAGCCCGCGGCCTGCTCGCCTTGGTGTCGTGCCTCTCCTGTTTGCCAGGCGAGGGTTTCTGGCTCCGCCTTGACCTGCCCCGGGCACCCTCGCGCTCTGCAGCCCCCAGAGAGAACGTGAAGCTCCCGGAGCCAGGGGCCCTCGTCTCGTGCCTCCCTCAGCCCTGCCCAGACCTCGCCGAGGCCATGGGCTGAAGTCCCTCCTTCCCAGGCGAGCGGGACCCCCAGGTGCCCCGTCCTTAGCACGTGTCACGCTCTCCGGGCCTGTGCCCTCGCTGGGCCCAAGGCCCCTGTCGCTCCGTGGCCACAGTGACACCCGGGCGGGACTCCCTGCTCCAGCAGCTTCCCTCCCCGCGGCCTTCTGCCCTCCATGTCTTCAGGGGGCTGATCGCGCCCCATTGCCGGCCTCACCCCAGCCACGACCCCCGCTGCCCTGCACGACCTCCCCTCTGTGTGCTGGATTCCTGACAGGGTACAGCGCCCTGCGCTGAGAGCCGCCCAGCCTGGTCCTTCCTGAGCACTTGGTGCCCACGGTGCCCCCTGCCAAGCCCCTGAGCTGCTCCCCCCATGCTCCCACGGCACAGGCCAGCTCGAGGGGCACGAGCTAAGACGCTGACTTGAGCTCCTGTCACACCCCCCCTGCGAGCAGTAAAGGGAGCTCAGCAGCAGCGTTTCTACCCCCAGCGCCAGGCGCCAAACTCACAGCAACCGCCTCTCTCTCACACACGCGTGCCCGCACATGTGCTGTTAGTTGAATTAAGGTTATTTTACTTTACTTTGGCCTCTGGTTCTAAGACCTGATTCTAATACCTAGCCTGACCAGTGCGGAGCTATGGGACTTCCGGCAAGTTACTTACCCTCTCTAAAGTTAGTTTTTCCTCACTCATAAAATGGCATTAAACATAGGCCCTAAGGCCAAGGTTTGCTGAGGGGATTTAACAAGCTCCTGCATTCAGTCACTCCTCATTGAATACTTTCCACTTACTTTTCAATGCTTGTTCAGATGGCTATCCTTTCACATATCTAACACACACCTAAACGCCCCTTGAGTTTTGCAACATACTCTGTCATCAAAAGGAAGAGTGAAGAGGTGCTCAGCCTATCATGTTGGGATCTTCTCCTGTTGATCCTTTGAAACCTCGTTTCGGTTTGAGTTGGGCTAAATGGCAAATAGAATCGCTCACGTATCAAGCGGAAGAAAGTTACAAAACCAAGATACTAACAGAGGATTCCATAGCTTTGAGATAACAACAGCTTTGTTTTTGTTTTTTGTTTTTCTCAAAAAAAGGTACATAAGGCTTTGGTGAAAGGTTTAAAGAAGTTGTAATTGTACAAGCAGAAAAAAGGCAAAAATCTGGGATGGTGACTATAAAAACACACTTCCTCTGCAGCATTTCTACTTATTCTTTCCCTGTGACGGATAATAAACACCGACCCTGCTGGTCAGCTCTACCCAAGGCACGTGGGTATTGGAGTTTTGTATTGCCGTTCAGGAAACATGTTGCTGCTAAGGAAGCATTCCGGAAAAGGCCTTTATGCAAACAGTTTTGGGGAAGGCAAGAGAAGGATAAGTTTTCAAAGAAAATACAGATATTTTAAAATAGAAACGATAATATTTAGTGTCGGCTCCTCCTAGCTCAATCTAACTCAAACCCGGTTACTGATGCTAGCCAACCATATGTGGTTGTAAAAAAAAAAAGACATCTTTACCTTGGTTAAGAAATTATGCGCAGGCAGGCCCTCTGGACAGGGAGTGGAAAGCTGGCCCTGTCTACTAGTCTCTAAGAACTTACTATACTAGTTTTGTCAATAGAAAGAGATTTATAACCAAATCAAGGGATGTGAGAAAATGCTAAACTTCCAGAAAAAAAGGCCAACGGTTCAGGGAAATTTTTGCAGTATGTAGATCATTAGCATCCAAACAAGCAAAAACTGAAGCAATAAAAACAACAACAAAAATACACAAAAAAGCACAGAACCTCACCCACTGTGCGCACAATGATCAGTGTGTGCCCCACGGGGGGTGGTGGAACGTTCCTGTCTGCTTCTTCACCTAGCGGGGATCTTTCCCAGCATGGATAGTGACACACAATGAGAAATAAACTTTGGATTACAATTCGGAGCACACACACATATTAAACTATATGGGGAACATTCACACTGTGTAATTATCCTTGTTTATACTCTGCTACGTGACGGCATAGCCGAGTTGCTCATCTTCTAAGAGCTGCTGCTTGTGACCCACTGATTTCCCCTGATAGCCCCCACACCTCCGGAGGGAAGGGCACACTGCTCTGGAGGTCAAGTTCCTTTACGCTTGGGCCTAGCAGAGCCCGAGGCCCACGGCGCCACCCCGAGATCTGTGGAAGTGGACTGACTGCTGAAAGAAATGACTGGCAGCTGTCTGATCATTTTTCTGAGGTTAAAAATGAATAGTTTGTGATGATAAAAAGTGCATCCTCCTAGGAGATCTCTAGGAGTTTGTGAAGAAAAAGACACTCGACGCTCTTATGGCCACGGCTTGGTAGATCTGAAACCCTGCGGACACAGAGCACCTGGAGTGCAGCGGGGGCAGTGCGGAGGAAGCAGGGTACCGCCGTGGTCAGGGCGGCGAGCTGCGCCGGAGGCTGCGAGAGTCAGGAGCTGGCGAGGAGCTGCCCCCAAGAGCACTGACCCAAAGATGGAGCAGCTGGGGGCGCGTCTCTGGAGGCACGCCTCAAAGGCATTCCAACTTGAAGAATTACTTGAGTGAAGCCAGCAGGACTCATGCTTTTAAAATGTGACGATGGCACCGGCTTACTCGCTACGAGGACTTTAGCAAGTCACTCTCTTTGAGACTCAGTTTTTTCAGCTGTGAAATGAAAATGATCATGATGCCAACCGGGCCTGGCTTGTCAATGGAAATGAGTGAGAATCTACGTGAAAATCCCATGGACACTTTAAACTGCTAATTATCTTATGATCTTATGATAACTTATTATCCTAAGTTATCTTATGGTCAACCTGAAGTACATAATGTACAAGATCCATTATTGTTTGAGGAAGGGTCATTTAAATTTATTACTTTATAATTGTAGGAATTCGCTACTAGTGAGAGACTGAAGTTGAATTTTGAAAATATTGTATCACGGACTTCATTTTGAATGAAAGGTAAAAAGGAATACCCTGAACTTTCTGAAATGACTTTAAAATCTCACCTTTTTACCAGTCAACTTACTCTGTAAGGATGGTTGCTCTACAATGAGTGTTAGGAAAATAAAGCATAGAAACATTTTAGATGGACATTTTCCCAACTATATTAGACAAGTTAACAAACAAGAAACTCATTACCACATTAAAATTTTTATATACTGACAGTATTCTTTCAAAGTGTGTGTATCAGGCATTTAATACGAGGAGTTGCTATTTCACTCACAGACTTCTGTTTCGTTATGACAAGTGAATAGCAAAAAGTGATGTGTGCCATCGTGGTTCTTCATATTAACTGCTGATATGTACACTTTCACTAAAAAATGTGAACGTTTTGCAATACTTTTCTACTTCCTGTTATATTTGTTTTGAATATATCACAGAAGGCAATTTTGTGTGTCTGTTGACACTAATATTAAAATATTTGGGCTTCATTTTACACATATTTTTTCATTTCCTGTTTCTACTAATTCCTTTAAATTGAATTTTACTGAAGTGTCTTGGTCTGAACCAGATTGGAAATTAAAAATAAAACAAAAAACTGTTTTCCACAGACAGTCTGAGAAAACTGGCTCTAGATTGAGCAAGGGTCAGCAAATTTTTCCTGTCAAGGACCAGAAAGTAAATATTTTAGGCTTGCTGGCCACTTGGTTTCTGTTGCAACTGCTAACTGCCACCGTACCGAGCAAGTGGCCTGGCTGTGTGCCCGTGAGACTTTCTTACAAAACACGCGCAGGCAGCATTTGACTCCGGGGCCGTGGCGCATCGACGCCTGCCCCGGCGGACAGGGCTGAGGGGCTGCTGTGTGAAAGCACATCTGGTGCTTCTCGAGGGAAGAGCCGGGGGCGGGTGGGTCTAGCTCAGGGTCTAGGCGCCTTCTCCGAGCATTAGCATCAGCGCAGTGTAGCGAGCTCCCCCTGCTAGAGGCTTCCAAGCTGGAGGGGCTGGAGGGCTGCTCGGAGAAGCAGCTCCCATCCTGGGTGGGGGTGGGTGGTGGGTGGGAAAATGATCAGGAGGTTCCTTCCATGGCAGAGCCCACGGTTCAGAGAAACCAGCACTGATGACATTCCCTTCACGACTGCCATAGTCTCCAGTGAGAGACTGAAGAAACTCTAGCTTTTCTCTCAGATGACCCTGCTGCTTGGAGCAGCCCTGTGGGGGCTTGTTTGTGAGGGAGGCGGAGGTGGGGTGGGGTGGAGGCCTGTGGAGCCCAGGCCAGGAGGCGTCCATGTGAGGCGGCATCCAAGCGAGGAGGCAGCCGTGTGAGGCGGCGTCCGTGTGAGACGGCATCCAAGTGAGCAGGCGGCTGTGTGAGGAGGCGGCCGTGTGAGGAGGCGTCCGTGTGAGGCGGTGGCCGTGTGAGGCAGTGGCCATGTGAAGTGGCGGTGGTGTGAGGTGGAAGCAGCGGTGTGAGGCGGTGTCCCTATGGGAAGGTGGCTGTGTGAGGAGGCAGCGGCCATGTGAGGTGGTGACTGTGTGAGGAGGCGGCCATGTGAGGAGGCGGAGGTGTGAGGAGGTGGCCGTGTGAGGAGGTGTCCGTGTGAGGAGGCGGTCGTGTGAGGAGGCGGCCGTGTGAGGTGGCGGAGGTGTGAGGTGGTGGAGGTGTGAGGAGGTGGCCATGTGAGGAGGTGGCCATGTGAGGAGGCGGCAGCCATGTGAGGCAGCGGCCGTTGGTGCTGCTCTCCAGTTTTTGGGGTGACTCTCAGACCTTAGTAAAATGCCACTTTCTTTCAAAGGCTCTTGTTCTCTCGGGAAAGGTAGGAGCCCCGCGTGGTGTCCCTGCATCTCCCCACTCAGTGACGGCCGCACTGCTGTCCTCCCTCTCCAGCTTCTGCTTTCACTCCTGCTAACCAGCACTGGGGCCCTAGATGTCATCACGAGGCCAGTGGGAACCGTGTAGGTGACAAGGAAGGAGAACGCTCCCCTGACAAAGGGGGGCCTTGCGAGCATCGCCGGCGTTTTCACTGTAGACAGGCAAGCCTCTGATGTTTGGCTTTTTCTAAAAATGAAAGCATTCTTCACTAAAACTGTATATTACTCAGAGACAGGCGCCAAGCAGACATTCCAAAACGAGGGGCTTTTTTGTTTTTTTCAAATCTTTTAAATGGAATTTGGCAGTATCTTGATCCTGGAAACATGAACCACACGAATCCACAGCTGCAGAGGGCAGCGAGCCACGGTTCGTGGATGTTTAAAAGTGCATCTTCTATAAGGTGAACTGGATTAAGTGGCTGAGCGTCTGCTCGGAAGCACAGAGAGCCACTTGGAAGTCTGCAGGGGCGGGCGCCTGGCACCACGGGCCGCGAGGCCGTCGGTGTCACCTGGCCTACGGAGACGCCACCTGGCAGGGGGTTAGAGAGCTTTCGCCAGGCGCTCTTCTCCACCTGACTCACGGTGGTGGGGCAGGTCGCCTTGACTCCTCCCAGGCCTGCCCTCGCTTCTGCAGAGGCCAGGCTGTCCTCGTGGGAGGGCAGGCGTGACTCCTTCTCCAGGGCTTTACGTGGGCCACGTGGGTGCACGTCCTCACAGCCGTCCATGAGTGGTCTTTGCCCGTCTGTCTGCAGTCAGCCCACCCCCCAACCTCCAAATCTTCAGACTCAAACAGAATCAAATGAGAACAAAATGTAAAGTGGGGAAGCAGATTTGGCTCAACTGATAGAGCATCCGCCTACCACATGCGAGGTCCAGGGTTCAAATCCAGGGCCTCCTTGACCCGTGTGGAGCTGGCCCATGCGCAGTGCTGATGCATGCAAGGAGTGCCGTGCCACGCAGGGGTGTCCCCAGTGTATGGGAGCCCCACGCGCAAGGAGTGCGCCCCGTAAGGAGAGCCACCCAGCGCGAAAGAAAGTGCAGCCTGCCCAGGAATGGTGCCGCACACATGGAGAGCTGATGCAGCAAGATGACGAAACAAAGAGAGACACAGATTCCCGTGCCGCTGACAAGAATACAAGCAGACACAGAAGAACACACAGCGAATGGGCACAGAGAACAGACAATTGCAGGGACAGGGAAAGGGGAGAGAAATAAATAAAAAATAAATCTTAAAAAAAAAAAAGTGTAAAGTGGAGCAATGAGATGGACAACGCGTTTGCTTTCAGCCACCCAGAGACGAATTTCTGTGCGGACGATAAGTAAATTGCAGATCTTAGCACAACAGAAGGTGCTTTTCCTGAAAAAACAATAAAAATACTGAATGGTGGGTATGTTGAGAAAACAGGGCTCCCTTTCTGTTCTCAGGCTTGGGCGAGCGACGCCCCTGCCCTGCCCTTCCCGCCTCTGCGAAACGGAGTGGAGAGGAGCTGTGCCCGGCACAGAGGAGCCACCATGCGAGCGTCGGCCCCACGCGTGCTGCCGCACAGGCCCACACCAGCCCTCAGGACCCGGGAAGTCGAGCCGTTTGGGGCCTCGTTCCTCAGACTTCAGCAAGTTAGGGTCCCTGGAGACTGGAGATGACGATTACATTTCTGTTTCTTGGATCACTCCAAAGGGGGTCCTATCTCGTGGAAACACTGCTGGGTTCTTTTTCATCCAAATAAACCAATTCCAAAGTTAGTTGCAGATTCGTGTGGGGCTTGGGTCTGGGGTTTCACTTTCTAATTCTGACCCTCTGGCTTATTCTCATTCTCGACTGTTTTTAGTATTTCTTTGTGGTCAAACACAGGACCAGCCTGCGGCTTATGCGAGGGGCAGGTCCCTGGAGTGTGTCCCAAGGCCCAGCGACTTCCGGCGGCGCTGCTTGGATGGCGGCCACGGAGGCTGGACATTCCTGAGATTCACGGGTGGGTGGGGCTTCTTTACTTGACATCTGGGCCGTGACTCCCAGGTTTACCTTGTGAAAGGAACTGTTTTCTCCCAGTGCACGCGTCTGCGCGGCGCACGGCTCAGGAGGGGCTGCCGGCGCGCCGCCACTTGCCACACAAGGAGCACAGGAAGCACGCCAGCATCCGAAGCCGTGCGCGGTGACCGACTCACAGAGGCGCTTTTGTGAAGGCAAAACACAGAGCCTAAAAGCGCTCTTCCACGCTGTCTCACATGTGCGCCTTGAAAAACTGGCGAGAGGGTAAAAATCCAACCACTCCGCTTCACTGGACACAAATCACAGTTCTCAGTTTTGGCATTTTCTTTCGTGGCGAGTCCTGCAGACCAGCCACGTTAGAGCACAGGCGTGACGGTGTTTGCCTCTAATAAGAACCATGTGTTAGAATCAAAACAACATCTGACCCGCAAGCCTCAAGTGGTGTGCACGTTTCCCAAGGGGTCTATTCAGCCAGGCAGCTGCTGGGAGGTGTATTCCCACATTTTAAATTTGTCTTTGGCCTGGACAAAACGCTCATGTTTTAATGTTTCTCTGGATATTGTTTTTCAATCTTTTTACCTCCTTAACTTAAATCTTGGGTTCCTAGCTCAAACCCCAAATTGTATTTAAGGTGAGATCAAGTGAAATTCATTTGATTTTTTGGGTGGGCTATTTTAGAGCAGCATGTTGGCTTAAAGTTATTTTTAAATATTAGGTTACTCAGGAGTGAGTTACAACCTGCTGGATTTAATGATTTCTCTGTGTCAACCAGAATAAAGAACACTTTCTTTGGACCCCAAGATGTTTTCTCTGTTTCTTCAAAATATAGAGAGGCTCAACTTGTAATGTGCTGGAGATGTTAAATGAAAAAAAGTAGTAGTTAATAATCTGAATGCTGCATTTCCTAAAAGGATCAGTTTCTGTGAGAAAGAGTGACTATAGTATAGTGGGTAGGAGCGTTGGTTTTTGGCGTTACACACACGCTCCTTTCGTGTGCGTGTTGACACCGCCCTGGCCACCAGCCGCACTTAACCTAAGTTTTACTTCCTTGATCAGGGAAATGGAGAGAACCCCTCTGTCAGTGGATTAGATATGCTAATATATGGTAAGTGCTCATCACGGCTCCTGGAAAACAGTAAGCACTCAATAAGGCAGAGCTTTATTTCAAAACTGAACGTCCTCTTTTATTCATGTGCAGGGAACAGCATGTGCTATAGCAGGAGGGAGCATGGTGGCTTTTAAAAGGGAAAGAAGCTCCCCATGTCTACAGAAAGTGCAAGGAGGAAGAAGAGAGGGGGCAGGCTTGGGGTCTTGTTGTCACACTACCCCCGGACGCCCGCACACAATTATGAAATGAAACTGCCTGAGAGTGAATGCACACTTGAAAAAACTTGAAGTAACGAAACAATGGCCGCTTGGCATGCACCCAGAGATACTTTCCAGAACTCTCTTAATCTGCTAAGCATTGTGGAATATTCGATTCGAATATGAGGTTGACCTTTTTGACTAAACCTACTTCTGAAAGATTACCATAAAGAATTTAGATATTTTATGTCTTTATGCAAATCCTTTGATAAAAATGAATGCAAAATGCAACAGTGAAACCAACTTCAGCTTGGGTTATCATGGACCTACTCATGACCTTATAATGAAATGGGCTCAGTGGAGAACAAACGTAGGTGGCTGCACATTTCAGGTTTTTGCTTAGGTTCGTGCTGGGTTCCATCATGACTGAAAGCTCCTTCTGTTGGCAGAGCTGTGGTCTTAGGAAGGCGTGGGAACCTACCTTTTTCCTTTGGAAGTTCACATCCAGTTTCATTGAGGCACACTTATTCAACGTATTGAGTCGTCTGAAAGGAAGACAAACGTGATTAGAGTGACGAATGACCCTAACGTGCTTCCTGATTTGATATACCCCTTTTTATGCTTGTAAGGGTGAGAAGGCAGAAACCACAAGTTAGGTCCCAGTGACATATCCCACCCACAGAGTAATGCTCTAGCATCGTCCCTTTTTCTTCTCTAGCCTCCAGACCTGAGCGGACTCTCCATCAAGTAGACTAATTCCTTACCTTTTCCCGAATCGAAACCCAGCCTGGCCTGCTGTTCTTTCTACTATCTTGGAACCCATGGCCAGCTGCTGCAGCCACACTCTGTTCATCTGCACCTTGACCTTCCATCGCTTCTACCCTGTCATGCCCACATTTGGATCAACCCAACCACCTGTTTTCTCCTCTTGATTATAATCAACTGGGTTGTTGGATATAACTGGAAAAAACTCACATTACAGTGATGAATTATACATTTTTTGACTCTCACCCTTAGCTGGGCAACCAGTAATCCTTTTGTTTTTTTCTCAGTTGGCTCCCCATCTCAGATCTCAAAAATATCCTAGTCCCTCAACAGGTGACTTGGGCACTGTTGTCAATGAGAGAAGATTAGCCTTTAGACTTAAGTTGTTTTTAATACACCTTTCCTTTTTCATATATATATACATATATTTTTAGGAGGTATTGGGATTTAACCCAGGACCTCACACACGGGAAGCAGGAGCTCAACCACTGAGCTATATCCACTCCCCAACAAGAGTTGTTTTGTTTTTTTTTGTTTATTTTTGGTTTTTAGAATGTACTGGGGATCAAACCTGGGATCTCAAACATGGGAAGCAGGAGCTCAATCACTTGAGCTACATTCGCTCCCCCATAAATTCTATTTATATGTTCCTGTATCCTGACATTCTTCATTTCTCTTTACAGAAAAAAACATGGCCCTACTCTTTTTTGAAATGAACTCTTCAACCTTGTTTTTGATTCCAACATCTCCCACTTCATCTGGGACTTTTCTTTTTTTAATTAGAGAAGTTGTGGGTTTTCAGAACTATCATGCACAAAAAGGAACAGAACTATCATTCCCATCCACCACTCACCCGGGCCTCTACGTCTCATTTATGCTCTCTCCACTCAGCAAGCTCTCAGTTGCTTTCTTCTCTTTAAGCCCATGTCTGTCTTAACTAGCCAACTAGCTACTACCTAAATGGCCACAACCAAGCAAACTGCCAGTCTTCTTTCAACCCTATCTCCCCTTCAAGTCACTATACTTATTATACTAAGTTTCCTAAATTGCTCTTCCTTTCACTACACAAGTTGCTGAGAACATTCTTAATTTTCATTCTCTTCAACAGTTTGCAACCTGATCTCATGAAATTCCCTTTGCAAATACCCTTGCTTTATTTTCTATTTTTACCTTTATTTTTCTCCATCATCATGTGCAATCATAATAGTACTCCTTTTGCCTCTTTTCCCCAATTCTCAATCTTTGGAGACAAGTCTTTTAATGTTTGTGTGATGTGTCTGTGTATTTACCTTTACTAACATGTTTATGCTGTTACTTCTTGACCTTTCAGGTTTTGTCATTACCTATTGACTTCTTTCCATAGAAGATGAAGATTTCATTTCTTTTACCACCCACTCCATTCTTTACTATATACATACACTCAGATATACCAATTGCATCCTCCAAATATAGTTCAGTCATAATTTCTGATAAATCAAAATTCAGTGTTTATTTATTATGACCACCTACATGCTATTCACATGTATATCATACTCCAATTTAATTTCCATTCTCAACTTTTCATTATCCCTGGAGGTAATAATCATCTTATTTGTTTACTTAGTTTTCTCTATACTTATCACTAAATACTAAATTCAAACCCAAACACTCCCCCAAAAATCTAACTCCCCCATAAGTTTCTTCAACATATTAGATGGTGTATAGGTCAGTATTCCTACAAGGTCCTTCTGAAGAGACAGTCAGGATCTGCTGCCTTTGTTTTTCGATTATAGGCTGATCAGGTTTTTTGGAATCTTCACCCAGTATTCTGGAGTAGGCTTACAGAAGAGGCCTGGGCAGCTCAACATTTAGGTTTGCTAAGTCATCTACTACATCTTTCTGTTTTTCTGCCTTAAAAATTTTGTAGTTATCATCTCTTTCCCTGTATGGACATTGTCTCTCTATAAATTAGTGGGAATTTGGGAACACAGTAATTCAGTGCTCAATATCCTGTCTTTGACCAATGACCTTTTTTTGGGGTACTGTGGTTAACTTACGTGGTGCTTTGGGACTGTATGTATCCTAGAAAATGATGTTCTTCAAGCTAATCCATTACTGTGGGTGTAACTTACTGTATGAGGACCTTTCAATACTGTTATTTCAGTGAAGGTGTGGCCCAGGGTTGGTCTTAATCTTCTTGTGGGATCCCTTTATAAATGGGATGAATGCAGAGAGACAGAGAGAAAGCCATGGAAGCAAGAAGCTGAAAGCAAGGAAACCCAGAAGAGAAGGCAAAGACTGGCAGACACCACAATGTGCCTTGTCATGTGACAGAGGAGCTGAAGATTGCTGGCAGCCAGTCTTCTGGAAGAAAGCATTGCCTTGATGATGCCTCAATTTGGACACTTTTTGAGCCCCCAAATGGTAAACTTTTAAGCTAATAAATTCCCATTGTTGTAAGTCAACCCATTTTATGGTATCTGCTTTAAGCAGCTTAGCAAACTAAAGCAACTTACAGATGATAAAATGCATAGATGTTAAGTTTTCAATTCAATGAATTGGCAATTTACCCTCAAACAAGATAAAGAGCACTGCTTCACACCAGAAAGTTCTCTGGTCCTCTTGTGTTCCTTTACCTACCGTGGCAGCCCCCCTCTCTCCACACACACCCAAGGGCATCCTCTTTCTGTCTTCTGTCATTGTAATGGTTAAGTTCATTTGTCAACTCTGTTAGGTCATGGTGGCCAGTTGTTGGGTCAAGCAAGCACTGGCCGGATTGCTGCTGTGAGGACACTTCATGGACTTAAATCCTCAGTGAGTTGACTGCATCTATGGATGACTGTACCTACAACCAACTGAGAGGACTCTCATCCGATCAGTGGAAAGCCTTAAATGGAGAAGTGATGATTTCAGCAGTTAGAGGAGAGAATTTCCTTCTCTACTTCAGCCAGCCAGCTTCTCCTGGGGAATCCATTGAAAATCTTCAATGGACTTCTGAGCTTGTTGCCTGTCCTATGGAATGCAGACTTGTGCACCCCCACAGTTGGGAGAGATGATTTTTATAAAAATCTCTTAATATTTACAGATATGGTCTGTTTGTTCTGTTTCCCTAGAGAACCCTAACTAATGCAATCATTCATAGAGTAGTTTTTGCTTATTCATGGTCATCCGCTAAATGGATCCATAAAGTACTGTATTTTGTGTATGTCTCACTTCTTTTGCTCAACATAGTTTTGAGATTGCATGATGTTGTGGGTATACCAGTAGTCATTCCCTTCAAACACTGAGTGTGAACGTATCCCCATTGGTCTGCCTATTCTCGGCATTTCACCTGTTCTCCATTTTGGCAAATGGCTGTTAACCACCAAATTCCATAGCTTCTTTTTAGCAGGGACCTGTTTGTAGCAATGGACACTAATGACCACTCCCACTCAGTCAACTTCAAGATTGCATTCTCTTGTCCTTCTGAGCACTGTCTCCTGTATTGCCACCTCGCAGTATTGCTCTTAACTATTGATGTTTTTTAAGATTCCCCTTTTTATTCTGCATGGGCATGCTGAAATATCTCATCTTATCATAAAGTAAACTGCACTCTAGTTGTTGATCAGCAAACCTCTGTTTCTAGTCCAGACATCGCGCCTGAGCCCTAAAGTAATATTTCTCATGAGGCTCACCGATCTGTGGGGTCCTCAAACTCAATTACCAAAACTGAGCTCTTTGTATTCTATTCAAAACCTGCTTCTCTATTTAATGTCTTGTCTTGATTGAGAGCATCACCGGCAGACCACCCAAACTAGAAAACGGAATCTCCTTGAGACTTGGCTTCTTCATTCTTTTGTTCACCAAGTCCTGTTTTGTTTTGTTTTTTCTTTCCATATGTAAAATATATTCAATAGATAACAATATTACATAACTTTAAATCACTTCAGTATCAACGCAAAGTACAAAAGCATTCAAAATCATTTATAGGAATACAGTTGTTTTGGGACAAATTTCCCCTCTGCTGTAGATATATGAAACAGAAAACTTGCCACCTGCTTTCAATGTATTGGGAGGGACATACATAATATAAACATTTGCATTACCATAACGAGAACTTGGGAGGGAAACACATGTCACAAGTCCCCAAATGTTTGGAAAACAAGCAGAGCATACCCCTTTAGCTTTCAAAGTCTGAGAGTCTTAAATGGTGGTTCCTTCTTCTCCTTGGGGCCTCATGGGGATCCACCATTTCCCCAGGTTTGCCCCATGGCCATACTTTTTTTTACACTTTTTAAATTAAAGTTAATAGATCACAAAGAATGTCATATTAAAAGATATTTAAAAAAACATAAAAAACAAGAGGTTCCTGTATATCCCACTCTCCATCCCTCCACCCCATCATTTTTGTAAATCGTATTTTTTTAAAGATATATACATCACACAAAAAAATGTTACATTAAAAAATATAAGAGGTTCCTGTATACCCCCCGCCCATCCCACTCCTCCCACCCCAACAACCTTCCCCATCATTGTGGCACACTTATCACACTCGGCGAACACATTTTGGAGCACTGCTGCACCACATGGATAATAGTTTACCCTGTAGTTCACACTCTCCCCCAGTACATTCAGTAGTTTATGGTAGTATACATAAAGTCCAGCATCTGACCCTGCAGTATCATTTAGGACAACTCAAAGTCCCAAAAATGCCCCCACATCATATCTCTTCTTCCCTTTCCCTGCCCTCAGCAGCTACCGTGGCCACTTTCTCCACCTCAATGCTACAATTTCTTCCATTACTAATCACAATAGTTCCATAGTAGAATATCGGTAAGTCCACTCTAATCCATACTCTATTCCTCCATCCTGTGGACTCTGGGATGGTGAGGTCCACTCTACCTCTATATTGAGAGGGGAAACTAAGTCCTATTGATTTCGCCTTGTCATTATCTCTGAAACCTTGCCTCTCCTTTGGTCCTAAAAAAGTCCCTTCTCATTTGTCACCCAGAGTCAGACAACAGCCTCTTAACTGGTTTCACAACGGCTTACAATTCTTCACACAGAAGCCAGTTATATCTCAACAACTTTTAATCACATCACTCATTTCCTTAAAAATGTTTGATGTTTTTCTTCTGTTTCCAGCCATCTCCAATTTACTCACTGACTGTATATCTGTTGGCATCAAAGATGAGAGGCAGTTTTAGACTAGGAACTGCCCACCCAGCCTGAAGCTGTCTTCAGCAGGGTCCGACAGCCTGCCTCTCCAGCCAGCTCCCCACATGCTTACATCTCTACCTGAGAGGGCAGGGGAGGCAAATTACCTTGAGGCTGCTCATTTGGCCGCTATGAAAATACACCTAATTAAGCTGATGCCGTTCATTTGGCAGCTAGGAAGCAGTGTGTTTATGGAAGGATTGCCTGCTATTTTCAGAATTTACTTATCTAATAAACTGGTTCTTCTATTGTAATTTGGAAGCAAAAAGAAACTGCTGTGTTCTGCGGAAATGTTTTGATCTGCTGTATCTACAAAACTACCAAAGGGCTTGTCCTTAATATTACCACATGCTCGACTATGCTATATGCTTTCAGACACATGCAGGAGAGGTGATCATTTTTAAAGCTGGAGACTCTACTGAGATCTGACCCCCCAGCTTTGGGTCTGTTTATCCCCTGAACTCAGATATTTGCCTGTGCCTTAACTGAGGAATTGCTTCTCTGCTGGGAGAAAATATTTGTAAAACATGTATGTGATAAAAACTTGTATTCTGAGTACATAAACAATTCTTAAACACAATAATAAGTCCAAAAACCTGATTCAAGAAATGAGCAAAAGAGACAGATATACACAAATAGCAAATGCACACCTGAAAAGATGTTCGATTATATCAGTAATTAGGAAAGGCAAATTAAAGTCATAATGAGATATCACTATAAGTACACTAGAATGCCTAAATTAAAAATACTAACAATCCTAAGTGTTAGCAAGGATATAGAACCACTGAACTTCCAAAGGGATACGGCCTCTTTTGTAAAATGATTTGGTAGATTTTTATAAAATTAACATTTTTTACAAAATTAAAGTCTTAGCATCTGACCCAGCCACCCCACTCCTAGTTTTTTAACCAAGATAAAATAAATTATATGCCATATAAAGATTTGTACTTGAATGTTCATAATGAAGTTTTCAAAATAGTCAAAAGGTAAAAACAACCCAAATTGTTCATCAACTGGTAAATGGGTATGAAATTGTGGGATATCGCCATAGCGGCAAGCTGTTCAGCAACCCAAAGGCACTGACTCGTGATACATGCAACGACACAGATGAATCTCAGAAGCATTATGCTAATTGGAAGAGCCAGACCCAAAGAGCACACTCTGTGTGATCTCATTCTTATGAAATTTCAGAAGGGGCAGAAAGCAGATCCGTGGTTGCCCAAGGCTGACAACAGAGGACTTACATATATATATAAAAATACATATTTTACATATTTGCTCTATAAAATATGTGCTGGCACAGATGGACGTGTTCTTTGTCATTACTGCAGTAGCAACTACGTGACTAGATATTTGGAAAAAAGTCATTAAATTGAATGAAATTATTGAGTTTTAGTGAATGTAAATACTTTATAAAACGGATGAAAAAATAACACAAGTGAGTGACATCAGCAGGAATGGTGGATGAGGCCACTTAAAACCACTTAAAGGCTACTCCTCCATAAAAGCTACAAGAGCCCTGGCAACACTCATCCAGACCATCTTGCCCAGAGCGCTGGGAAGGAGCCACAGGTGCGCAACAGTGCAAGGCGCGTTTATTGGACAGAAATGTCTGAGCCCACGCGAGCACAGCGAGCTGTGTCATCTTCACGTGCCCGACCCTTACCCGCTTTCCCCCTCTCTGGGGGGGCTCCGAAAACCAACAGCGTGGAAGCTGTGAAAACCAGCAGCCCAGCGGCCCCCGGAAGGAGCACAAGGGCCTGGAGCTTAGAGCCCGTGGCCTGACCGAGACCTTCCCAGGGCGCCTGTCAACCTCAGCCAGCGCCAGCCACTTCACACCCCGGCTGCCTGCGGTTTGACGCCACCGGGGCACGCCAGGAGCAGCCCGAAAACTTAAAGGAACAGCCGGGGGATGAGGTGTCCTTAGGAAAATTCTGGCCTATTCCTAGCAGGCTAGAGGCCCCCCGCAGAGGCGGCCCGTGCTCCTGCCAGAACACACCCGAGAGGGGCCTGCAGTCTGGCCTCTGAATGGCCACAAGGCGCTGCTAAGTGGGAGATGAAGGCAAAGGCAGAGCTGTGAAGCAGCTGGCAGGGTGCTGAAGACGTACCCCCAAGTACACCCAGAGCCGCTCAGAAGGGCTGGGGGCTTACTGGGCACTGAAGCAAGAGAGAAGTGACTCATTGTGTACGAGTGATCCCCCATAAGCTGAAGGATCCCTCATCAGATGACGGAGGCCAGGGCCAGGGGGACGAGACAGTCAAAACACTGGAAGAAAAGGACTTGACTAAGAACTGTACATCCAGCAAAACGTCCTTTAAAAACGAAGGCTCAAAAATGTAGCTCACGGGGTTGAGCCCCTGCTTCCCATGGACGAGGTCCAGATTCGACCCCCGGTACCTCCTAAAAAAAAAAAAGGAGGAGAAATGAAGACAAACCCAGATGAATGGACACTGGGAGAGTCCACTGCAGGCAGACCCAGCCTACGAGAAAAACTAAAGGCCGTCCTTCAGGCTGAGATGAAGGGACACGGGGCAGTGACGCATCATGAGAAGAAATAATGAGCACCAGCCCAGGGAGACCAGGATAAATCCTTTTGCTGGTAGCACTTTTGTAAAACTTCTTTCACCTCTCTGACTTAAAAAGTGCATAAATCAATAACGATACAACAGTGTCAATGGCCCTATAATGCATAAAGATGTAATCTGTAGGATAATCATAACAAACTGTGGGGGGCCTTCTGCAAAGTGGATCAGACACATCGCGGATAGATGTGAATTGCCTCTCTGAGGTCTGGCTGCCTCAAGTAAAAGAATGTACAGATGTATTCAGAGCACTTTATAAAAATTTCTGCTTGGAGTAACGACAACCTGAAATCAGGACAAAAATTTAACATCCCTCTTAGTTCCTCTCTGACTTAATCATAAGTAATATAAAATCCTTCAAATAATCTGAGTTGTTCTAACACCAGTTGCCAGAACACTGCTCCTGCATGAACATGGCTTTGTACTATATAATTATTTTACTTGCTTTACATGTGCCATGATAACTAGTATTGATTAACAACACACATTTATGCAAATGCTCGATTGGCCTAACGTGAAATTAAAAATGCAGAAATCGTCGTGAGCATCAGGCGGCCACCCTTCCATCAGCAGCCTAGGGAATGCTGCAAACCATGGTGCTGAAGAGCCTACTAAGCGCTGGCACTGGAGCGACAGGGAGCTGCAGCTGCCCTACTAGCACGCCTGTCTAAAGGCGACTGAGACCGAGGGCCCCCCATGCACACTGCGGAGGCCACGTCTGAGTGCTCCCTGCCAGCCGTATCCTTGCTGCGATGTTTCCAAGCCAACCCCAGAAGGTAAAACTGTCCAACAGCTCTCCAGGAGTAAACTGGTATCTAACACCTTCACCGCTGGTCTGCTCAGAAGAGCCACTGCCAGAAAACCAGACATGAGCACTCTTCTTTGGGTAACGCTTGCCAGAACCTTCCTTCTGTCTGCCCCTGGCCCACCTGGCGGAGCTGTCCCTGCCCTCTGGCTCTGCTCGCCTCTGCAGGTAGGTGCTAGCCCAGCGTGCCCAGTGCCTGGGCGACGGCTCTGAATCTACAACCTGAGACCAGCTCCATCTCTGCGTCTGAGCTGCATGGTGGAGTCACGGTTTTTCTGCTGCACATGATGACTCGCCATCACGGTGGGCGAGAGTCTAACTAACCGTTCAAGGTCTGGGGCGTGGTCAGGCCCCTGGAGCCAAAGGCCTCCCTTCTGCCTGCTCCCGGCTGCCTGCGCAGTGGGAGCCCAGGGTCTCAGTGGGGGAGCCCTCAGGGAAGGGAGAGACCCCTTGCGTCTAAGCTGGCAGCCCCTCCCCTGCCCACCTGCTCTGCCTGCTCCTTTGATCACCCAGGGGTCCACGCCTTTGGCCTCTGCTCCACCCAAAGCTCCATGGTTTCCTCCCGCTGCTACCTCCTGAGAATGTCAGTTCACACACCTCTGGCCAAACGCCTTTCTCACATCCTAATATTTTTGGAGACAAAGCCATGAGAATGATTCCAATTATAACAACCTCCTGCCCCTCTAACCGCCTTTATGCAGGCTGGGCCTTCTCAACAGCACCGTGCCATGGGCACCGCTGCAGCACCCCAAGCTGGTGTAGAAACGCCCGCCGGGGTACGTACGTCTGGACCCCACCAGGGGCTCGAGCAGAGATGGGGCGTGGGAGTTACCAAAGAAAGCGTCCTGACTTTTATGGCTGACACCAGAGAACTGTGTACCTCTAATGATTTCATAATATTGTGCTGGCTCGTCCCGTGTCTGAAAGGCACTTTTTTAAAAAGAATAGACTTAGATGGAGAAGTCTGTGCTTGGTTGAGGCATCTCAGATTTACCACCCACTCGCCTGAGCCTTGCAACCCAGTCCCCGAAGCCACACACATCGTCCCATGAACAGAACTGCAGAGATGAGGGCTGTCCCTGCAATTGTGGTTAGAAAATATGTGATAGACTTGTTACTCTCAGTTTACAACGTGACCTTTCATTAAAACTTTAGAGATGAAATCCTAAGGAATCTATGGAAAAAGCCACTGGAACTAACAAGTGAGTTTAGAAAGACTGGACAAATATACAACAAAATTATTGTGATCTATAGTAATGAACAATTGGAAATTGAAATGATTAAAAAAGTGCCATTTATAATACCACCACAAAATGTGACATTCTTAGGTGATTATGAGTATATATTATATCCATATGCTGAAAGCCACTGTCGGAGGAAAAAAATCAAAGGAGAACTAAATCAATACACATATAATGTGTTTTTGTCAAAAGACTCCGTATCATTAAGATGTCAGTATTCTCTGAATTGTCCTATAGCTCAAACACAATCCCAATCAAAACTCTGGGAGGATTTTTCTCAATAGCTATTGACAAGCTGAATCTAAAGTTTAAGGCGAAGGAACTAGCATACACAAAACAATCCTGACAAAGAAGGACAAAGTTGGAGGATTCACATAATTTGATTTCAAGACTTAAATAAAGCTAAAGGAATTAAGATGCAGTAATACTGATGAAAGAATAAATACACAGATAAATGGAACAGAGTTTAGAAATAGACTCATCCATAACTGGTTGATTGATTTATGATAAAGATGCAAAGGCAATTACTTCTCAACATGGTGACAAAACAATTGGACATTCTTATGCAAAACAGAATCTCAACTGACTCCCTGCATCTTACATAAAAATTAACTCAAAATGGATCATGGACCTAAATGTAAAACATGAAACTATGAAATGCTGTGATGGTGAATTTCATGTGTCAACTTGGCTAGGTTATGGTATTCAGATGTATTGGTCAAGTACTGGCCTGTTTGTTACTCTGAGGGTATTTTGAGGGTGGAATCTGCATCTACAATCAGTTAACTTCATCTACGATCAACAATGGAGACTGCCCTCAGTAATGTGGGGAGGGGCCTACGCTACAAACTTCGGTCTTGCCAGCTCCTATAGTCACGTGAGCCAATTCCTCATAATAAATCATATATATATACACACACACACGTATATATACATATATATGTCCTGTTGGTTCTGAATCCTGACTAATATAGAAACCAGAAAATACAGGAGAAAGTATTTGTGACCTTATATTAGACAAAGATTCCTTAGATATGATATGAAAAGCATGAAAGAAAAAATTGATACATTGTACTTGAGTGAAATTAGGGACTTTTGTTCTGTGAAAGACACTGTTAAGCAACTGAAAAGACAGTATACACACTGGCTGAAAAGGAGACCCCACTAGACACCCATTAGAATGGCTAACAACACCATACCACTAAACAAAACTGACAAGACAAGTGCTGACAAAGACGTGGAGCAGTGTTGGTGGAATACCAAACAGTATTGCTGCTCTGGAGAACAGTTTGGTGGTTTTGGATACCCTTAGAATACACTGATCCTAAGACCCCACAATCCTGTTCCTAGAGTTTTACTCAAAAGAAATGAAAACTTAGTCTCTCACAAAAACTTGAATATGAATGTTTATAGTGGCATTATAAGCACCTAAACTGGAAACAACCCAAATGTTTTTCAACTGGTGAATGTGTCCATATGATGGAGTACAACTCAGCGATGAAAAGGAATGAACTACGGGGACACACACCCACGTGGGTGAATATGAGGGGCACTAAACTAAGTGAAAAGTCCAACTCAAAGACTGCAGACAGTTTGATTTCCTTTATGGGACATTCTGTAAAGGAGGAAACCACAGGTATGGCACACAGGTCAGTGGTGGCCAGGGGCTGGGGGCTGTGTGGGGGGTGGTTACATGACAGTATGCATTTGTTAAAACCTGAAGAACCGTACACTGAAAATAGTGGACTTCGCTTTACATATATTACCCCTCAATTTAAATAAAAAGAGATAAAAACGGTCAATGTGCATAAAAGATAATGTAATATAATGCAATTGAAAAGTAAAAATCAGTGAAAATACTCTTGGTTAAAACCAAGGGGGAAAACGTGGTAGTGGTTGAAGAATTACCGGTGGAATCAGTGTTGTGGAGGAGGGATCTGCTTTGCTTGGGGCGTTCCTCTGATTTACCAAAGAGAAAACACTGGCTGCTCAAATTCATTCCTTTAAAGAGTCACCACACGATCCATCCGCCCAGAAATTCTCACAAATGGCATTTTGTGCCTGTTTTCTAACCCAAACCACCTGTTTCTACCCATGTAAGTAAACCCGTAGAACAGTTTTCCTTGAAACATTCAGAGATCATTTTTTTAAAGCAAATATATTTTCACTTCCTATAGGAACTGTAATGTGACTGGCTTAGGAGCACAAGAATGTACATGCGCCTGGAAACTTGGCAAGCCTGAGATAGTTTCCATCCTGTTCTAACAGCAAGAAAAATTTTGCTCATCACTACTGTCCCCTTACACTGCCACCTAATTTCTTTTCGGAGTCACATGTAGAACATACTAAAAGAAACACTGGATGGATTATAAGTTACAAGTACTTGGACTTAAGGCAGTTCTGCCCAGAACAAGCTGTGTGGCTTTGGAGAGAGAACTCACCTCTGTGAAACCAATATTTACCTCCAGTTCTGACCTCTCTCTAGAGCTCTTACCTAGAAAACTTCAGATTGCCACTGAACACTGCCCATCACCTCCTGCGCAGCTCTGAGTTGTTCAGGGATGGAGATTACACTGGCATTTTTAAAGGTTACCCAAATCAGAATCGTTCCTTATTTGTTCATGCAGTCATGCGTCATTTCTTCAATTAGATTTCTTCAGCCAGACTATGAATCTTTGAGGGGAGGGAACTGCTTTGTATCTCTAGAGCATCTATCATATAGCAAGAGCTGAGCTATATTCCAGTTTACTGATATATTCATTTGGCTTTGCAAAAACTGCAGCTACGTTTGACATACTCATGGAATTTTTCAGGGACTTTCCCAACCATGTCTGCTGGCTGCCCTTGTCACCAGTCACTCTCCATGTCATTGTTCTACTTTCTTCATAGCATTTAGTATTCTCTGGAATAATCTCTCTCTCTCTTTCTTCTGTCTCTGTCTTTTGCCTAATCTGTAGCCCCAGGCCCTCGACAAATTAAGCTCCATGAGATAGGGTCTGACCGTGTGTGTTCACCGACCATGCAGCTTAGAATGTGGCCCAAGGCTGGGCACGCACACGGCCGGCACTCAAGAAACGCCGACTTGTTGAACTAGCCCCTCAGTGCGGTGATGCCTACAGGGTAATCGACAACGGAAGGAAATGAAAACCCTTCCCATGAGTTACCTGTAAAGAGGTTCTACAAGGTCCTTTTCAAGAAAATCATGGTCGTTCTTGACAGCCACAATGTTGATGGGAAATTGTGAATCTGAAAGAGAGAGAGACAAGGATTTCTGTACCTTTGTTGCACACGAACAGGCACCAATGCATCCCGGCCACCGAGCTTCTGGACTAGCCATTCATCCCCCCAGCAGTTATTCCCTATGGATGGGGGCACTGGTCACCAATAGGGAAGAGAGTGGACAGTCTTATTTTATTACGATAAGTGTTTTTAAGAGTACAAAAGAAGGGTGAAATAGGAGAATCGCCAACTGTTTGACCTTGCAGAGGTGTGTACTACGTGTCTTGAGGTTTGGTAGCTCCTCCTTATCACAATTCCTGATGCGGACACGGAGAACAGCTCTTACACTCTCACCATCCGCCAAAAGTGGAGGTCACTGACTTCTATCCCGATGAGTCCATTAATATTTACTGTGGCAGGTATTTTCTTTCCTTCAAAAAGGAAATTTCCAAAAATACCCCAATCTCAATGGCCTCAAATATTTACTTTAGCTGTAAAGTCTTCAGTTCCTCTGGAGTATCAGCCAAGTTCTCAAAAAATAGATTCTGTCTCAAGAGAGGAAGAAATTCCACCACCACCACTTCTCTCATCAGTCTACTGAGGCCAGCTTTGGAGGACCAGAACCGGGCGTCGATTTCAGGCATCTCATTCGCGGAGGTAAAATCCCGGAGACCACTGGCATAGCGGCCAGGATGGAGTCTGGGACACCACCGGTCCTGGCCATCATCCTGCCATCCCTTTCCCACTCGCATTTTACATCCTGCCCTGCCTACACTTTGCCCATCGTGATCAATCGAAGGGAATCTACGTCTCAGTGTTGGATAGAAACAGAAACAATGCCTTTTGGTAAGTGTGGATCCCAGCTGGAGCGAGAAGAGAACTGTCTCCTGCTGCTGGAGGCGGTGGCTGGACCCCGGCCCTCATCCTGCTGACCCTGGTGGCACCCATGGGCCAGTCACTTAACCCCTTCGGCTCCCGTTTCCTCATCTGTCCAATGTGGGTGGTGAGTAACACCCACCCCGCAGTCTGGCTGTGAGGACGAAATGAGCGCAGACGCGACGCGCTTTGAACAGCACCTGCACCGAGCACTAAAGAGGAATTTGCTCTTACTGCTATCGCATTAGACAATCTGAAAGGCACATTTTGCTTACGAGATATCTTAATCGCTTACAGTCTTCTCATTTCGATCTCATGGTTTACAAAGCGCGTGCACAAGACAGCAGAACACACACTGCACTAAGGGTCAAAAGACAGGGGTTTTTATTCTGCCTTATAAGCCTGGAAAAGTTACTTCCCCTTCTGGGCTTGTCCTGGGGGGGGGGTTGCTTAGACCAGAACGAATAGCCCCTCCTAGCCTAAGGGTTTATGATTCTGTGCAAACATTTACCTGAGACTCTAGATTGCAAGGCACATTCCCAGACATGCTTTCCTTGACCCTCACAAAATCTAGGTGAGAGAAGTAGAGTACGTGTTTTTGTTTTTACTACAAAACCCGGGTTTCTGGGTGAATAAAGGTTAATTTTGCTGATTCCTTCCACCCTACATAAACTCCACACTCAGGAGGAAAAGCTGACACTGCCCAGCGTGCTCACTCCTGCAGGCCCACTGCCCTCCTGTCTCCACCTGCCTGCACCTGCCTGCACCTGTCCCCACCTGCCTGCAGCCTGCTTTGTGTCCCGACCATCACCTCTGTGGACTGCATCAAAGGGCCTCTGCCCTGGGAGCGTGTGGGCAGTGGGGAGCCCTGGCTGGAGATGGGGGGAGCAGGGCATTGGCCCCAGTTCTCTCCGAGGAGGCTGGGTCCTGCCCTTGCAGGCCTGCTCTGGGGGTGCCCTCTGCCCCTGGGGCCCCCCTCCTCCTATCGCCCCGCTGGAGGCTGTGTCCTCCACTGGCGGATCTACTCTTAGGGACCCCCAGCCACCCCCACTGGGCCCAAGCAACGCCAGGTCCGCTGAGAAGAGCCCCGGTCCCTGCGCGGTCCCTTGTGGTCCCTCTGTCCTGAGGGCACCTCGGGGATGAGCACTTTTGCAAGTAAATCCTCCTCAGATGATCTTAATCTGAGTGTGTCATCAGTTTCCTGCTGGCATCCTAGTTCATAACAAAAAAGAGTATCCAAGAAGCAGGTAAAAGCTTTGGCTATAATTTTAAATATTAGTGTTTAAGATACAGGTAAGTTTATTAACTATCAAGTTGAAAAAAAATCATTGAAAGGAAGTATAAGTCTAGCCATAAAGGCATCTCACCTGTAACACAGAAAAACAATATCTGACCCATAGTATTTCTTCACATTTTAAAAACAAAATCAACAGAACTACAGGGAAGTCTCAAGACAATTGCTCTCCTGCTTTCTCTGAAATGTATCAGAAAGCAGTCATAGTAAATCAACTCCTTGGACTTTCGGGCCAACTAAGAGGACCGAAGGAAATAAGCAAGGGAAAAGAAAGAGGAAGACAGAGCAGAAAAGATGCCGACGGCGAACGTTGGGTTCCGTGGTAAAGAGACTCAGTGGAGTCGGCCGGGAGAGCAATGCCCACCAATGCACTGACCTCAGGGTCAGGCCAGGCACGGCAAAGGCCAAGGAAAAAGAGCAAAGGAAAATGGCTGCGGAAAGACCCAGAGCCGCCGCCGCCACCACCACCACCACCACCGCCACCAGGACACGGGGCCGCGCGGAGGTCCCTGGACGGGGGCAGGGGACGGGTGCACATACCCTCGTAGAGCTGAGCGTACTGCGGGAACCCGGCAGCCCGGAGCCAGCCACAGGCTTCCTTCGCCTCGATTTCTGAAAAGACAAGAAAGGGGAACACGTGAGTCCCACCGCCCACACTTGAGGTGCCCAGCCAGAGTCGGGGCGCACGGGCAGGCGCCGCAGAGCTGCTCGCTGGGGCGTCTGCTGGGCTTATCTTCCACCTTGATCCTCGGCCTGTGGGTAACGACAGAACCACAGACCAGAGAACACCGGGGCTGAGTCAGGCAGGGAAGAGGGCTTTATTTCCACGCCAGAAGCAGGGCAACGATTCCTCATAAGCCTTTTTTGTGAGAGGGAGCTTTTTGAACTTTTTTAAAGATAGGGAAAGAGAAGGATGAAAATATTTATTCAACATTCTGTTTTGTTTTTTTTACACTTGGGAGAATGAAAGGATAAAATGAGGTAGTCCAAATTCCAAATGGGTTACAACAAGATGCTCGTGGCTTAAGTACTTTATAATTATCTCAAGATGCCCGTGCAGAATGCAGGAGCGGAGCCGATTGTCCGGAATCGAGACTCGAGCTCGACGGGGCAGCCAGAGCCTCTGGTGGCCAAACCCAGAGGCTCACGTGTCCTCCGGGCGCCCCTTTCCGGGGCGGCCAAGCAGCAGCCCCCCACCTGGAGGAGCGCGCAGTGGGGGGAGGACTCCCGCATGGGAACCAGGCCGCATTTGACCTTGTGGGCTGGACCGCTTCCCAGCCACAACTCCCTGAGACAACCGGGAAGGCGAGGGAAAGGAGCACACCTGTCCAAACGCGCTTCCCCGGACAGGATGAGCCGCCTCTCCTGGCAGGTCTCCACCAAGGCCGCCTGCTCTCCCGCCGGGAGGACCGCGCAGGCCGCTGCACTTCCAGTCACCCAATGGCCACTTCCCTCCAGGGCCAGGAGCCAGGGAAGACGGTGCACTCTGGGGACACAGCCAGGCCTGGGACCTGCAGCGCCCACCCAGGCCCAGGGAAGGGCGGGCGTCTATGGCACTGACCCCAGCCCCACCGGATCTGGGCCGACGTTTTTGGGTAAATTCAGGAACACGGAGTCTGTGTTGGTCCCTGGCACCCCAAACCCACCGACACCCTAGGCACTGACAACTCTCAATCTCAAGTTTTGTCTCTGACACTCGGATTTTCACAGCATCGTTCCCTGGGCAGACCTACTATGTACTCATGCCGGACACGGCCAGCACAGACCTACTATGTACTCACGCCGGACACGGCTGCGCAGACCTACTATGTACTCACGCTGGACACGGCCAGGGCAGACCTACTATGTACTCATGCCGGACACGGCCAGGGCAGACCTACTATGTTCTCATGCCGGACACGCGCCCGGATTTCAGAGGCCCTCGAGACACCAGGCTGGAAAGCAGAGCTGGGGAGAGCATTGCTCCTGGGAGGGGAGGTTCTGAGAGCCCAGCGGCGCAGCCGGCGCGCGTCTCATCCGGCCTTCCCATCAAAGGTGCGGGCGGCTGTTCCTGCCCTGCTGGGAAGTCCTGCTGAGGGGCTATGCAGTCCTACAGGGAGGCGTCCACTCTGATAGCCACAGGCGTATTCCAAGGGGGGAGGGAATGCACGTTCTGCTGGTGACGCGGAGAAACGGCGCCCTGCTCCTGAGTCACGTTCGCTCCGGCCTTCTAAACTCTCAAGCCGCGGACTGGCTTGCCGCTTAGGGGGATACTGTGGGTAATAATGAGGAAACATCAAATTTCTAGACGTGCCGTAACTTAATAACGGGTCATGCCGTCTTAGAGAGAAGCGCAGATTCTGGCTTTTCAATGACACAACATTTGAATGACACAGTGCCCTGCCTTTTTTCTGTTTCATTATTCCTTCTGCTCATGTTGAAATGTAGTATTACACAAGAGAGTTCCGGAGCAGTGGGTCATGAGGAGCCACTGGAAGGGTCCAGAAGGCAGGAGCCAACCCAGGGAAGGATGAGGACAGGCAGACGTGGCCCGCCAGGGCTCTTGCTGGAAAAGCTCTTTTTACACCTGAAAATTGTGGCTGGGCACGGGGACAGGATTCAGGCCAGCTGGAGAGTTTTAAAAGAAGCCATTTTTAAAATTTTAAAATTTTATTCCTATTTAAAATTTTTATTCCTCTTTTTTATTCTTTTGGCTCTCTGACCATACCTACATTAAACTCTGTGATAGTGGCCCACAGTTCTAAGATGATCTATACTCTCTTTTCCCAAGTTTCAATTTTTTACTTTGCTTTCCATTAATATAATGTATATTGACCTAAGTTTTAAGAAAATTCTCAGAAAACCGTATTTTATTTTTTCGTAAGAGCAGTACATGTAATGACCTGAAATCCTATCGCCGACACATGCACGAATAGTCAAACCAAAACCAGAACCCAGCTAAGGACAAACACTCAGCTAAGCTGATTTTATTTTTATGGGTAGGCATTTAGCGTTTCGGTCTCTCAGAGTCAAGTAACAACAAAAGGCAATGAGTAAATAATAATAAATCCAGCCTGACTGAACGGCTCCTCACCACCACTCCCCATACCCACCTTGCCACCCTAGCTCTGAAATGCCCCCCAAACCCTCCCCTCCTCTGGCACGACCCCTACTCCAGCTGCAGGTGAGCCCCTTACAGCTCAATGCCAGGGCTGGACAAGGGCTTGTTCACCAGCTACTGACAAAACAAACTAGCAAAATGATCCGGCATAATTATCCACTGCCAAATTTGACTTTACCCATCAAGTTGATTTAAAAAATAAAATAAAACAAAACTTTGCAAATTCTACTGATTCACCACAGCCCCCACTAGCACCCAAGAGCCAAATGCTAATTTCCCCCATGGCAGACCACTCTGGCCAAAGCCTAAATGGCTGGAGAATTAAAAGGGAATTGCCACTGCCACTGTCACCACTTCACCAAGATCTGCACAATGAGATTTAAAGGACATTTGAGAGGAAAGCGGACTTGGCTCAACAGATAGGGCATCCACCTACCACATGGGAGGTCCAGGGTTCAAACCCAGGGCCCTCCTGACCCATGTGGTGAGCTGGCTCACGCGCAGCGCTGATGCACGCAAGGAGTGCCGTGCCACGCAGGGGTGTCCCCCGCGTAGGGGAGCCCCACATGCAAGGAGTGCGCCCCATAAGGAGAGCTGCCCAGCGCGAAAGAAAATGCAGCCCGCCCAGGAGTGGCGCTGCACGCGCGGCGAGCTGACGTAGCAAGATGATGCAACAACAACAAAAAAAGAGACAGATTCCTGATGCCGCTGACAAGAATACAAGCGGACACAGAAGAACACACAGCGAATGGACACAGAGAGCAGACGATTAGGGGGAAAGGGAGAGAAATAAATTTTAGAAAACTTAAAAAAAATGACATTTGAGGAGAACAGAGTGACAATGTTGTTTTTATCATGTTCTTGTCAACCAGCATATGACGCCAACGCTTTAACAGTTATCAAAATGACATTTTGGCAGTTTTGCTTGTCTCCGTGATGCAGCAGGTGGAGTTCTCTGGAAAATCCTGCTGAGGGTGGAGCCAGAGAATGCCCTGGGACAGAGCAGCCCACCGAGCCTGGCGGCTGCTTCTCCGGTGCCTTGCTGGGGACTGCCGACTCCACCTGGCGGGTATCGTGACAGTTTCTGTAGTTACCCTAGGTGGTGGCCACTTCTGGTTTACTCTAGAGTAGGGATCCTCTTTTGCTGCCTAACACCCTTCTCCACCGCTTCCAATGACAGAACGTCTCTGTGGGGAGCCCCTCCAGATGCCCCCCTGCCCCCACTGCACACCCCCAGGATGGCATGCCCTCCACAGCACCCCATAGCCTGCAGTCTGTGGAGGCCTGAGCTCTGGGACCTAAGTCAGGAGTTGTTTGGGGACTAAAATCATCTGGCTGCAAAGAAGAAAACGTATGCTAGCTTTTTCATTGGCTGCTTCACCTGCACAAAAACCAAGTGAACTTTTGCACTTGTGATAGACTAAAGCGGATCCCCACAAAGGCACGCTCAAGTCTTTACCCTGGTCCCGTGGGTGGGAACTCAGATGTGAACAGGGTCTTTTCCGAGATTGTTTGGATGAGGCCACACTGAATGCGGGTGGCCTTAATCCAGTATGGCCGGCGTCCTCCGAGCAGAGGAAAGTCGGATCTGGAGAAAAACCCAGGCGAGGAGGAAGAGACACACGGCTGCGTGACGGCGGCGGAGACTGGCGGACGGCGGGCCACTGCCTCAACGCCACGACGTGGATGCGAAGGCGTGACTCGGCTGGCCCCTGGATTTCGGCCCGCTCGCCTCCAAAACCGAGAGCGGATCGCGTCCCGCTGTGGAAGCCGAGCAGCCTGCAAGAGGCGTGCTGGCAGCCCTGGCGGAGTGAGACCCTGTCCACGCTGACCGCGGCTGGTTTGTTGCTCTGCACGTTCTCTTACCACATCTTCGAGCTTCCGCTTCGGCCATGCCTCGCGCTTGGCCCCACGCTCCTGTCCTACACTCCGCGAACAAGAGGGTGCCCTGGACCCAGAGAGTGCGGCAGCAGAAGGGGCCTGACGCAGGGCCATGGGAAGTAAATCAATGCTGCTGACGCTGCCCTGTAAAAGCATTATCGTGCTTCTTGATGATACACACGCAGTGTATTAAAAAAATACAAAAAAATCGCAGGGAGAGGAAAAAAGTCCACCCTTGTCCTATTATTAAGACACATCTTGACACAGATTATCGTTATCGGTCAGAGGAGGAACCATCCTGGGCAAATCTGCAGCCCAGGTTTGAAGGCCTCTTCTCGGGTTACACATTCACTATATTTTCAAACTGGTGCTTCTAGAACACTTGGGAACAGTCTGTTCTCTTATCTAAGCATTTTAAGTACATTTTGGTTTACATTATTCTCAACATAGCATACTTTTCCCATGGCTAACTCAGAAGTATACTATTCTTTCTAAATTCCCCCAAGTTCAGATTAGGGCCAAATTAAATTTTATCATCATCAGAAAATTAGCTGCCTGGAAGGAGTCTGGCCTAACCTGGAAAGTTTATGAGTCATTGCACACGGGCATATGCATTTATGCTGTTCTTACAAATCTCCTCGAGTTCCTGGGGACAAACCGGCTCCAATTTAAGCTGCTCTTCTTTCTTAAATGTCCATTAAAGGTACTCAAGAAAAGTGGGGAAAAAACTAGCAAAACCCAGCATGAACCTTCCCATAATTTAGAAAAGCAGGCTCGGGGACAGTGCTCTGTTTGCATTTAAACTGGCTAACTTGGTGGGCACTGTGTGTCTGAAAAATTACTGATGCTAACATAGGACGATGACTCAAATCCCAAAGACGTCTGTGTGGATCCAATTATCGCTATTAAAGTATATCAAAGGTATTAAACTTTCAACGGGCTCAGGGTTGTTGGATTAGGAGAAAGCACACGGCTTCGTCAATGTACTGTTAAGGCAAATGACTCCTTTGTCTTCAGATAGGATTTGTGAGGTCCCTGTTTACTGGGCCAGCTTTGTTAACATCCGTGCCAGGAGACTTGCCCCGTCTAAGTATGGCTCCGAACTATGCAATCATTTACACGACCTGGAACCATATGTCCCCTCCGTGATCCTTCCATCCAGGAGGGCTCTCGAACCCTGACCACAGGTGCAGGACAGCCCATCAGTCTAAAGGAGTGACAGACTTTAATTCAGAGCCCAGGGCATAGGCCAGGATATACCTTGTTGCACTCACTGAGTTCTAGAAAAAGTTTATTGCAACATGCAAAAGGCCTGAATCAGTCTCAAATGTATAACAAAAAAATATATTTCTTACACATGTAACATTTCTTTTCAATGATATTCTAAAACTAATAGAAGTTAAAATACAGGTTATTTAGAATACATTTAAGATTATCCGTCACTGAAAATAAAAAATGAACCTACTGGTAAAACACCCTTTTTATCTCCCAGGAACTCTGGTCAACTTTTTCCTTGCTGTGTAACAAAACGTCTGTTAGCTGACGTGGAAGACTAGAAGGAAGAAATCCAAAGACACACACATGCCTGTGATACCCAATCGCATTCAGTTAAGGCTGCCATTTGTGGCTGGGTTTTTCTATACTTCTTTCCTGAAAGCAAGAGTCACAGACATACTGAGGCATAAACTACATCACAAATTCTTAAGGCTAGCTTTATTTCCCAGGCCTTGGTAGATCTTCTGCAAGCTAGATTCATAGCAAATCCAGTCACTTAAAAAATAATTCCTATTAGGGAAAAAAAAAAAAGGGATCAAGCAAATTTTGTACTTAAGTAGGCCCACACTTAATCATTCAAATGTGGTTTTCATCACTTTTATTTTCAGCCTGGTTACAGAACTATATATATTACATATTTTTGCCTCATATATTCCTAATGATTCATTGTCCTTTCTTTGACCAATGAAATGTGTGCAGAAGTAATGGATGCTAGTATCAAGAAAAGCAATTCTGGGAAGTGGACTTGGCCCAGTAGTTAGGGCATCCGTCTACCACATGGGAGGTCCGCGGTTCAAAACCTGGGCCTCCCTGACCCGTGTGGAGCTGGCCCATGCGCACTGCTGATGTGTGCAAGGAGTGACGTTCCACGTAGGGGTGTCCCCCACGTAGGGGAGCCCCACACACAAGGAGTGTGCCCCATAAGGAGAGCCGCCCAGCGTGAAATAAAGTGCAGCCTGCCCAGGAATGGCACTGCCCACAGGGAGAGCTGACACAAGATGATGCAACAAAAAGAAACGCAG
The DNA here is from genome assembly GCF_030445035.2 of Dasypus novemcinctus. Classification (NCBI taxonomy): domain Eukaryota; kingdom Metazoa; phylum Chordata; class Mammalia; order Cingulata; family Dasypodidae; genus Dasypus; species Dasypus novemcinctus. The sequence continues at coordinate 6,366,756 of NC_080687.1, read as the reverse complement.
ATTCCCATGCCGCTGACAACAACAGAAGCAGACAAAGAAGAACACGCAAATAGACACAGAGAACAGACAACCGGGGCAGGGGAGGGGAGAAGGGGAGAGAAATAAATAAATAAATAAATCTTAAAAAAAAAAAAGGCAATTCAAGAGCCACACGCCATCTCTGGTTGTGGTTTCATTACTAAAATCCTCTTCAATGTGTGGATTATTTGCAGGATTTTTAATCCACTTTCCATTTTGTGAGACTTAGCTCTTATCTATTTCTTACGCTGCAAACAAAGAGCCATCAGCTGGTTCTGCCAGTTTTCTTGCTCTTTGCCCTTCACCACGAGGCTAGCCTGTCCCAGAGGGAAGCAAGTCCTGCAAGCATGCATCCTGGAATGACAACACATGGAATCAGCAGGTGGCATGTAACATGAGCAAGAAATAAACTGTTGCATGTTGGGGGACAACGTGTTACAGCAGCACAGCCTAGCATGAGCTAACAGCGTTGCCAGCTATCCAATCTACAGATGAAGCACCTGAGAAGCACTGCGGATTTTTATTTCAACTTCAGATTGCTGCTGGGTCTACAAGAGTATGTCACAGAAATGAACATAGGTGGTCTCAGCAGTCATTTCTGCATGGAATTCTGCTTCTCTGCCTACAGTGTGTGGCCTCTATGAATTCAAGATGTGTAAACATCCCTCTCGTGCTCATCTCGCGTGCACACACACACACACACACACACACACAGTTTCCCTCTTTATCATACACACAAACCACAAAAAATCAAAAGCTGAGTTGCAACTGAACAAGAAAACTTCTGGAATACCCTGTTGTGTCTCCGTGCCCATATTCCTAGCAGTATTAGAAGGGGGTAGGGAGGGGAGAATTACAATCCACCTCAAAGAAAAATAAATCGGGAAATATATGTTCTACCAGCCAAATAGTTTCTAACCAGATTGCTTTGACTCAAATTTTCCATGAGGCAGAGTAGTTCTTTATTCTCCGCTCTCTTTCGGCACAGACTGTTCCCACCAGGCACTTGTGGGGTTTTGCGGGAAGGCTGGGTGCGTCCACAGGCGCAGGGACCTTCCCGGCTTTTTGAAGTTGTGGAACCGCTGGCTACCGCTAAATCCCACGAGGGCTTCTCGGAGATGGAGTCAGTTACAATTGAAACGCTAGGTAGGGAAGCAGAGGGCTGACACAGACCAGGAGAAAGGAGCTCCTAATGGCAAGCGGGACAGAGCGCCTCCAGGCTGACCACCAAGTCGACAGCGTCTCCGTAACCGTTTCCTGGGACAAGGGTATGAGATTCTGCAGACGGCCTCTTTCGCCAGCTTGCTTACCCTTGGAAAGGTGGAAAAGAGTCCACGGCTTGATGTGGGGCTCTCAGGAGAAGCAGCTCCAACTTCCACCAGCTTAACCAAACCAACCACCAGCATCACAAGGGCCCTGGCCTGTTCACCCTCTGCCACGCCCTGGGAAGAGCAACTGCTTTCGTCGTGTCCCCCCGCTCTAGAAAGTCACTCTCATGGCTTATGGCAGGTACTTTTCCATTGCTTTGTTGAGACTGTTTTCTTTTTGAAAGTGTTAAAATAATTACGCATATTTTTGGGGAATCAACCCCCTTCTATGCCTGTTTTCAGATGTATCTGAATGTCTGTGCCTGTAAAAGGTTACCTGGTATTTGATTTGCTTAGCCAGCTTGCTTATACTAAAAACTTCCATGACATCATGTATCATGCAAGCAGTGAGGAGGACCAACTCTGTCAGGATAAAGTCACTCCCAGAATCCTGTGGCCCCTTTTTGAGTCTTTTACTTCCTGTAGGGCTGGCATGGCAAGATACAACTTGGCCAAGGCTTCTACACCCCAGCCAAGACTCCACGCATTTCACTTCTCAGCAACTGTAATGCCAGGATTGGTCAAATCTAGTTTTGCTGAATGGAATCTACGGGAAAGCTGTACACAGCTCAAGTGTAATTTCATTATCTGACTAGTAGCAACACCTCGCAAGGGTGTGCTTCTTCCTTGGTCCTGGTCCAGACTGCACATAAACGATGGCTTGGGGGATTTTTCCACGCGTCTTTGCCAGTTGTTTTGGATGCTTTCTACATGTCTGCTGGATGTAGGCAGGGGTACTGGCCCTGTGTATGATTTTCTGAGCATAGATTCCTCATCCCAGAAAAGAAAGGTCCAATTCAAGAAATTAGCTTTTATTAGTTTCTCAGCTGCCAATTCAGTTTCCTCTATGTTCTTCAAGGCCATACAGACTCCTGAACTTAGGGGTTTGCTCTCTAAGTATTGAGATTTTTTTTTGGCAATGCTTGAATAGACACTTTGCCTTACAGATAGACTGTACTTTATAGAAAGACATTTACAAAGAGCGTAGATCATTGACAGCTTTACCTAATCTGGGGTGAGAGAGATTAGACTCTCAACTGGAGAGGCATGCAGGAACGCCCCTTTTGCCACCACACGCAGGGACGCATTAATGACCTATGACATGGTCGATGACAGCCAATTGAGGCATCCCATAGACATGCCACAAATGCAATCAGTTTTTTTTTTAGTTACATAATTGATAAAAATGTTTTAAAAGTTTAAAACTCATATTCAATGTTTTAACTCTGGAATACTTCAATTTGTACAGAAGGTCTTAGTTCTCTAGGGCTGCTATGACAAATAGCACACAATAGGGTGGCTCACGCATGGGAATTTATTGTCTCCCAGTTTTGGAGGCTGGAAGTTCAAAACGAAGGTCTCGCCAGCCCATGCTTTCTCCTCAGATGGCGGCCTCCTGCTGCTGGCTTGCCGCCATCTTGCTCGCCTCCCTGCCTTCATCCCTCGGCTTCTCCTCTGCTGCTCCTCCTGCTCAGTTGCCTGTGTCTGTCTGGATTTCCTCACCTTACAAGGACATCAGCCACATGGATTCAAGCCCACCCTGATTCAATTTGGCCTCATCTATTAATATATAGGGTCTTTGACGATCCTGTTCACAAGTGAGTCCACATTTTAACCAATAATATCATCCTCAAAGGTTCTATTTACAAATGGGTTCACACCCACAGGAGTGGGGACTAAGATTCGAACATGCTCTTTTGTGGGGGACATGATTCAATCCCTAACAAAACTTAAGGTTTTAAAGAATTCTTTGGGTCTTCATAATGATCATCACAAATTCTTAAATTGAATCTCTTCAATTTATAAGTTATTTAAGAGCAAACTGGGAAATGGTAGGAGTATGTGTCATGTAAAACACACAACTATTTCCCAATGGAGGTCGAGGTAGAGGCCTTATGCTACACGAGTGCAATTTAATCACCTGGCTTCCTGGAAGGATAAAACAATTTTTACTAGTATAATCAGTATGATGGTCTTGGCTATTATGCTTGCCTGACTACTACTCAGGTAGAAAAGGATTATTTCACCTAAGAACAGACTTGAATAACAGATATATATAAAGAAAAACTTAAAATTCCCCTTTAAGTAGAACTTTATAGAAGAGTAGCAACATCTAAATCGAAGATTAGAAACACATGCATACATATTCAAACCAAGGCTAAGGTGTACTAATAAAAGTGAAGAACACAAAAGAGCATAGCAATTTTTGCTAACACACCAGCAAACTGATGATACCAGTTATACAACGACTCTGATGTCTGGTGACCGCACAGGCTGGCAAATCTGTGGGAACCAACCCAAGGGTAAACTGAATGTCAGTTTCAGCAGCATTCAAGCATGGAGTGAGACAAGGGAGAGAACTGTCAAAGACGTCACACTTATTTACCTTCAGAACTTGGAAAAATAACTTGATTTTTCTGTTAATCAATAAAGAGATAAAGCAAAAAAGCAAAAGGAAGTAAAAGAGAAATCGTCATAATTCTACCATCTGGAGATGGATTACCATTTTGTCGGCATATCCTCTTTCATTATGAAGATGTGATGTGCATCTCTGGTGAGTATACCATCTACCTTACTTAATCTTTAAATGAAACTGTATTCCTATTGGCTATTCTCATTAGTAATCTGTTTTTTCACTTGACATTGCATTTTGAACATTAGATGTCCTTTTCAAACCTCACTCTGGATGGCTGAATAACATTTCCTACTGACAGTACTTTAAAGAGCATTTCCTTTTTTATCAATTCAGGCTTTCACAATCATGGGGTAAAACATAATAAATCTAGTTCTCTGGAGGCTTTCATTCTAAATAAAGAGTTTCACCAGAACAGGCATCCTGGTGAATGTATTTCAGGAAGTACTTCTGGGTTGACATTTATCATGTTATTTTACATTCTGGACTAAGACACATCTCATATGGTTTTGATTTATATTCTCACTAGACTTCAGAAAGGAAATTCCAAGTGGAAGTTTATTCAGACAGCAGAACTATGTTTAAATGATGCTATAGGGATGTCTTAAACTAGCACAAGCCAGGAAGTTCAAAGCAAAGGTACATCCTGGCCCATGTTCTCACCTCTTCCTTTTTTGGCCACTGTAGGTATTTGGAAGGTGGAAATTTTATGTGGCAGCTGTTCCACTCATCTTTGACCTCCTGCATATTTGTTTAGACAATTTCAAAGATGCATCTCACTGTATGAAGACGTATTTTCTAAAAGGCGCTGCTGAAGTTTCAAGGTTACTCTTTTTTTTAAAAAACAAATAAACTAGACCAAAAACCTCCTTATCTTGCTTTAATGACTAGATGAATATTCGGATTCTTCAACTCCCAAAATGTTTTAAATAATCGAAAGCAAAACATGACCCAAAATGCTCACACTAGCAAATTCACCAGCAGTGCAACTCTTTAGGACAAGATGTATTTTGGGGTAGAGTTAATGCCATTATTTAAAAGGGAGTTTACAATGAGGATATATTCTAATTTCATTTTGCTCTTCACTAGTTGCATACCTATTGCGTAAAGGTTGCGTTTCTTCTTGTTGAATACATAGCCTTAGCTTTAAAAAACCTCTGTTTAAGCTTTTTAAGCAGACCCCATCAATTTGGATTAGAAAGTATTATTTTGAGGGCATATGCAGACTAACTGGATACAAGAGAGGTATCACAGCACAAAGTGGTTAAAAAGCAAAGGCTGAACCCAAATCCTGGGCCCACCTCTCACTACCCTCGTAACCTTGGGTAGGTTAACTTCAGCACGCTGCTTCAGTTTGCTCAGCTGTAAAATGGGAGCAAACGACAGTATCTACTGCCGAGGCCTCCTGGTAAGTATTAAATGAGTTACTGCACACAAAGGGAGTAGGTGATGTACTAGTACCCAGTGACTGCTATAACAAATGGCCACCACGCTGGTGGCTTAAAACAACAGAAATTTATTCTCTTGGTCCTGGAGCCAGGAGCCTGAAATCCAGGTAACAGCAGAGCCACACGGCCTCTGGAGGCTCTGGGGACGAGCTGCTCCTTGCCTCCTCTATTTTCTGATGGCTGCCACTACTCCGTGGCTTCCTCAGCTTGCAGCCTCGTCACATCATGCTCTGCCTCTGTGTCCACTGTGCCTTCTCTGCGTGTCGTGTGCAGTCTCCTTCTGCTTCTCTTGTATGGGGACACTTGTGGTGGCACTTTACATCGCTTATCTTTCCATTGTAAAACCCCATGGCAGACGCACCCTCACAGGCTCTGGGCAGTAGGACGTGGCCGTGGCTTTGGGAGCCGCCATGGACGAGGAGCTGGACGGTGGTGTTCGTAGTGGCACTACAGCAGAGGTACTCACAGCTATTTAGAAAGACGTGATTCATGTGGCCGTTGCGTCTTCCCGCTCAGCCCCTCTCTTCTTGGCCTTCAGAAGGGAAGGGGTGGCCATCCTTTTTCACTCAGTCAGCATTTCTTGGAGCCCTGCATGTAGAGAGCCTCCTGTCGAGCACTGGGGGGCTGAGGGCAACAGGGACGTCAAGGCGTGCCCCTGCGCTAGTACAACCCACGACAGCAAGGGCAGGACGAAGCCTCCAGGCCCGAGAGCAGGAGGGGGCCAGGAAATGCTCTGCAGCTGCGGTGAGAGCTGAGCCAGGGGACAGGCTTCGGAAGCCGGGAGGCGTGTGGTGACTTCTTGGAGATGGCGACCGCGTCCCCCTGGCGCGCAGGAGGGCCTTGGGGACCGACGCCGCTCTTCCTGCCCCCAGACGGCGTTTACAAGTGTCTAACGGGCAGTTCATTTTCCACGAGCTAGAGACCTTTTGCTATACTCCATCTGCCAAATAATGCTGTACCCCGGGAAGCTGCGATCCGCCGGAGACGGTGCTGCCTGAGAAGACGAGATGCGGCCGGTGAGTGACAATGGCGGCCAGCTGCTCGGGCGGTCACTCGTGGGACGCGGAGCCCCGGGCTGGGGAAGACGACGCTGCGGCGGTTGCGGGCGCGCTGACCAGCTCCTTCCTCAGGAGCGCGCGGCCGTGCCTGAGGCGGGGCTCTCGGGGCAGAGGCGCCCTGAGGAGAACGTTCTCAGACATGTGGGCTTCATTAAGGGGAGGCCTGCGGAAGAGCCTTTTCCCATGTGACGAGGAAGAAACGGAACAAACACGGGCGCGCGGGCGGGCCAGGCTGCGGGGCTTCCTGTGGACTCCCTCGCGGCGAGGGCGGGGGTTGCGTGGGGCCCGGGGGGCGCCGACCTCCGAGCTGTTTCCCAGATATGCTTCCTGTCAGGGTCATTCTCATCCTGACTAGTAAGACCTTCGGACGGAAAAAACCCACAACCAACCCACCTACATCCGAGGTGTGTGTCGACGGGCCTGCTGTGTGAGGACGGGGCGGAACGTTTTCCAAAACGCCGTTCAGACACCTGCAAGCCTTCTGCCGAAAATGACTCTAATGATGCCCCACGGCCGCCCAAACTGTACCTCATGCTGAACAGGAAATTTAGAAATTTTTGTTTTTCCCAAAATAAGATTCAACAAGTATTAACAAAGTTTTTTTTTTTAAATTGCGATGACATGTGCTCTGCTTAGGTTAACATCTAAACCGAGCTTCTTCTTTTTTTTTTTTTTAAAGAATTCCTTTCCTGTATTGGGCCAGTTGGCTTTCTCCTCTCTCATGGTTACAAAGTTGACCTCAGTTCTTGCTACCGGCTCACAATTTGTTCCTTTTTTTCCCTCTCTCTTTTTTTTCATTGTCCTTTTCTTTAAAAAAAAGGTAAGTAGATCACATAAAAGGTCACATTAAAAAACACAAGAGGTTCCCATATACCCCTCGCCCCCTCTCCTCGCTCCTCCCACCTCAACAGCCCCTTTCCTCAGTGAGGCAGTCACTGCATTTGGTGAATTCACCCTGGAGCACTGCCGCACCGCATGGACCATAGTTTACCTTGTAGTTCCCACTCTCCCCAAGTCCATCCAGAGGGTAATGGCAGGATATACAATACCCCGCATCTGTCCCTGCAGTACCATTCAGGACAACCCCAAGTCCAAAACTGCCCCCACATCACACCTCTCCCTCCCTCTCCCTGCCCTCAGCAGCTCCCATGGCCACTGTCTCCACATCAATGTTACAATTTCTTCCATTGCTAGAGCCACAAGAACTGGAGCGTCTTAACCTGGTTTTTCAATAGAATCCAGGGAGCCTGGGAACCTTTTGTAGGCAAAAGTCGCTGAGTTGGCGCTTTTCCTTCCGAGGCTGGACAGCTTTCATCAAGTTCTCAGATTCCCTTTTCCACCCCTCGGGTACTCAGGCTCTTCTCTACATTGAGCCTGGAAAGGAGAAAACTGAGCAGACCTGGGAGTCAGGGGACAGGCTTCGGAAGCCGGGAGGCGTGTGGTGACTTCTTGGAGATGGCCACCACGTCCCTCTGGCGCGTAGGACTCCGTGGACACCCAACTTCTGACTTCGGAAGTGGGAGAGAGGAATCGTCTCACACGGTCCCATCAAGGCACCGGGGGGCCTGCGCCTGTGACCATGCCGCGGCTCCAACCGCCAGCCTCCGTCGGCGGGGTCACCCGGGGACGCTGCAGGGTCGCCTTGCAGACCGGGCCTCCGCTTCTCCACTTCTCACGCCAGGGCCTCGACACGGCGCTTCCACGGCGTGCTGCCTGGCGGGGTGAGCAGCTGAGCAAGAGGACGCCGTTCACAGGTTTGGAGACATCTCTTAGATAGCCTGGTCGTTCCAAACTCACGCAGCCGTGGTGCAAGCCCTTTGCCAACTGCAAAGCCCGACGTGAAACCGAGGTCACACTGGGGGTCTAACGGCTTCCGCCTCTGGGATGACCAAGCCCCTAGACATCCTTGGGCAGCAGAGTCCGGTGTCCTCGTGCGTCTCGAACGCTGCCCCTGCCCTTCCGGAAGGCAGCACCCTGCCACGCCCCCGGCGCGCCCAGGAGAGACGCCCTGCTGGCTCCAGTCCTTTCCTTCCCCTCCCGTCGAATCCTTGGGATTTTGCCTTGGAAGAATCATGGGAATGTTTTCCTGATTTCTCACAAAGGAACCAGTGTGCCTTTTTAAAATCACCCCAGCTGATCAGGACATCTTCGCACTTGAGCTTCAATGAGAAATACACTTCACGTGGTTGTATCTGCACACCCCCGGGTGCCCACACATGGGCGACGAGACAAAAGGGTCAGAGAACAATAGTGCACTCTGGATGCAATGCCCTGCGCTTTCCCGTCCCTCCTGGCCACACCCTCGACTGGCTTCGTGTCCCCCCTTTAACGACCATGGCCGCGGGTGACACCCAGCTTCATGAGAAGCGCCTGGTTACTTGAGCTAAAGCAGCAGCTGAGGACAGGTCGGAGAGGCCGACATCTTCCCAGACCCCTCCCCTCTGCTCCTGTCCCCACTGCCTCACAGCCCCAGGACGGGAGGGATTGTGTCTTAACTGGATTTCTCAGCTCCCTCCTCTCTCCTCCAGCCTTGGCTGGGGCGTGGGAGCACCGGCTGCCTCCCCGCCTTCCTCACAGGCTCCCCCATTGTTCTCTTAGTTGTCATCAATCCAGACTCCTCTAGGGCATCCCCTGCTGCGCTCCCTGGTCACCTGGCTCTGCTGTCACACCTGTGACAGTGCTTGCCGCCTTAGGCTGGTGCTCTCTTGTTGCAGGTCGTTTCCCTGTTACCGGCTGAACCGTGTCCCTGACAAGGTCGCTTCTCCCCTCCAGGGCCTCAGAATGTGACCTTGTCCGGCCAGAGGCACGGAAACGTGGTGATGCGGGAGGAAGGCGGCTGTGAATCCAACACGACCAGTGTCCTGGCAAGGGGAGAAGACAGGCAGGCCATGGGATTGCCGCCTGGCGGTGGGGGCAGGCCTGCAGGAGGCGGCTGCAAGCAGGCCCGGGACCCCCGAGCTGCGGCAAAGCTGCGGAATCAAGGCTGCTCCAGAGGGGTCAGGGAGGGCCCGGCCCTGCTGCCACCTGAACTGCCCCTTCTTGCCTTCGGAACGGGGGGCCGGCTTGTGCCCGCTGTTTGCAGCCAGCCAGTGTGCGGCACTTGTTACAACATCCCAGCAAATGCACGGCACCCCCTCGGCCTGCTGGGGCAGAAGCCGCCTTACTCAGCACGAGGGTCGAGGGCAGAATCGAAGCCCCGTGTGCTCGGTGGACGCTGACCCGGGGACCCCGCTGCGGCGCCCGTTGCTCAGCCGTTGTCGCCGGAGGTGAATCCTAAGCCACATAGACTGAGCTCCTTGTGTTTCTTTCCAGACTACAGCTGGTCCGAGGCCTTGGGGGAAGGCACCTTCTGCCCCTGTAAGCGCTCTCCTGCTTTTTCTCCTTCCTGCGTTGGTCTAAGGGGCTTGGGGACACATGGCTTGGTGTCTGTCTGCGCTGCTGCTGCTGGCCTGGGCTGGGCTAAGCACCTGCCCCCAGCTGGCAGCAAAGACCCATCAGAGGCGCACAGACGGCGTGGCCCGTGCAGCGTGTGGGCCTCCAACGTGGGCCTGGGGGAGCACTGGGAAACACGGAGGGCCCCGGGAGGAGGAGGACGGCCCTGGCAATGAGCAGTGGTGGTCTCCTGGCGAGCGGGGCGGAGCCGCCCCGGGCTGGACCGGCCCACAGTGTCCCATGCCCTGGAGGAACGCCAGCTCCCTCGGGGCCCTGCTCCCACCTCCAAGGCCTCTTCCTGCCCCCCAGGGCGGTGCCCGGGGCACATGGGGACGAGGGGACGCCCTGATCAGAGCAGGGTGATGCCCCTTGCAATGCAACGACACCTCCAAGGGGTCTGCAAAAGGTGTGAGGCGGTAGCCGGAGAGCCGGTGTGGGAAGACGGGAGAGGAGCTTTTCCAGGGGCACGGGTGCAATTCCGTTTAGCGCTGCAGTCCTGGTCCCCGGCATGGGACTTGCGATTTACTTTATGTTCACATTTGTTCACATTACATCACAAATGAATGATATGAATTGATGACGGGCGGGCACCTAAAACGGGAGCTGACAGTATTAATTTGAATGTGCCCTTTTCACAGTTTGCCCTGCGGTCCCCAAACGGCAGAAGAAAATAGACGACGGCCCCGCGCAGCTGATGTTTCCTCCTGTTTCAAAGCCTGCGTTAATTCTGCCCTCAGCTCTGCAACACGGCTGTGCCACATTCGTTTGAGTATCAAAATGCTTCCTCCCCACTTTGAGGAAAACCTGTGCCCCATAAGATGCAGATAGGCTTGGCCTATCCCTGACCTTCTGCTCAGGCGAAGGGGCTCCCCGTTAAATGAAGACAGAAGCGTCACTTTCAGACAGACCATTACAAGTTTCGTTCTTCTTCACAGAGTCTCACTTCCCACCAGAGGACACGGGGCTCAGGCAGGTGCCAGCTAAGGGACTGAAGGACACCTGCCTGCCAGGTGTGAGACAGGGTGGGGGGCGCTTCTGCTCAGTCGCCTACAGCGCTGGCCTGAAAACCAAAGCCTTCTGGAACCTGCGTCCACGAAACAGCGGCAGGGCTTATGTGCGGAAGATGTCCCGCGCAAAGGTGACTCCAGACACACAACCCAAATGTGACCGCCCGCGCCTGCTTAGAATCCTCCGGGACATGCAGAGGCCTCCGCAGTCAGACCAGGGCAGCAGGCCATTCCTGGCCTTCCCCCGGGGCCTGGCTCCTGGGAGCCTCTCATGCCCACCCACGCCGCGGCTACTCAACGGCTCGCGCTCCCCTCAAGTGGCTGCCCCCTTGCCGTGGGGGTCCCCTCTGTCGAGAGCGACCTGCTCTCACTGCAATGTCCACTCGCCCCTGCTCTTCTCTCCCCTCTACTTTCAGTCCAGCAAGGCCTCCCCTGCTTGAGCCCTTTCCCACCACCGCTTCCTGCCCCCCAAGCCAAATGAGGCTCGCCCCATCTTTCCGGAGCCTTCTGACCCGGCGCTGACCCGCACTTACCCAGCACTGGAATTCTCGATTTACTCTGCTCTGCTCCTTCCCTCCACAGGAATGGCCTTTGCATTTCCCCGCACCGGGGTGGGGGCGCCCCGGGGGGCTCGGGGGACGACTGCCTGCTGAACCGATGAGGGTTCCGACCCACAGGCTCGGAGAGATTTGGATCAAGGGGCAGATGAGAGTCCTCGCTCCGGCTTCCGGCTGCTAACGGCGGAGGAGAACCTCACGACTCCCCAGGGGCCTCCAAAGCTTCTGCTCAGATTCCAAACCCCCACACTTCCTCTCCTCAGTGTGTGCACTCACATTCAAAAGGAACACCCAGGATGTGCCTCAGAGCCGCGGGATGGAGTCACGGGAGAGAGGATTTACAGGACAGAAAGACCTGCCCTCTTTCTAAGGAGCCAGCCCTCTGGACCTAGGGAAAATGTAAAGTGGACCCTGCTGAGCTTCGTGCTATCAGGGCCTGCAGCTGGGAAGAGAATTTTCTATGCGTAAAGAAATGGCTCAAGCGTTCCATTCGCGTGGTGAATCTCTGATGTGCAATTTTCAGCTCCCCTCTTACACAGCCTTTAAGATTATGAACGCAGTTTTAAAACATTTCATATTTGACTGAAAGTATCCATGAGGATGTTTCTAAAAGACTTCCTGCTTCTTGATACAACAATTACCCTCACAGTATAATCTGGATACTAAGAAACCAATGTTCATAACTTCCTTTAAATCTCACAGTGCCTCTTCTCGGTCAACTCTGGTTTCTGTTTACATTCTAAACAGTATATTATTAATTACATATTCCATATCCTCACTTACTTGGTAACACAATAACGGTGTCAGTAAATTTAGAGTATTTGAAATTTATAATCGCAAAGCAGGAAAAAAAACCCACATCCTACGTTTACTGCATTCTAGGTTTTAAACTTCCCTTCGGCACAGCAGTTTCTATTAGTGAAATCCAGACAAGCACCCTGAAGATGATGGGGAAGCTGGGCCCACAGCAGGGTGTGGAGGGGCTTGTCTGGGAAAGTGGGGGGTACCCCTGAAGTTGATGTCATTTCTGAAGTTCCAGCTGTGATGACTCTTACATCTGGGTGCCTTTTCCCCATGGAATTTTCTCCCAGCCTTCTCTCACTACCCACACACCTGACCCTGGGGAGCCACTGAGTCACATCCTGTCCTTTCAACTTCCCCTCCCCTAAGAGCCTTGAGTGAGGGGGTGGGGCAACAGTGGTCTGAGAGAAGAGGTTGCCAGGAGGGCAGCAGAAGGAAGAGAAGGGCCTGCTTGGAGTGGTGGCTCACTAAATACTTGATTTACCTCCAGTATCGTGGTTCCACTGCTGCCTTTGCACAGTTTATTTCCAACTCCAGAAAGGATGGAGGGAAAAAGAAAGAAAAAGCACCTTTCTCAATCTTGCATTTATAAAAAGTCTGATGGGGAAAGCCTAAGATTTGACTAAAAGTAAGATGTGACAGGGGACCCAGAGGTGGATGAGAATTGTGGTTGATGGTACAGATGCAAGAGTGTCCTTTGTGAGCTAGAGCAGATGTACGTCACTACTGCACGGGGTGGGAATGTGGAGAAATATGGGAAAAATACATCTGGAGTGACCTATGGACTGTGGTTAACAGCAATACTGTAACAGTCATGTATCTATGCCAAAGATGTACTGATAATGGGGGGTATGGAAAAAGTGTGCCAAATGAACGCTATGGACCATGGAGAGTGGTCATAGTCCGATGGTATCATCTGATAATCTGTAACAAATGTTCCACCATAGTGTGGTGTGTTAACCAAGGGGTGTTGTATGGGAATTCTACACACATGCATGACTGTTCTGTAAGTTCACAACTTCTGCATTAAAAATATATTAAAAAAATAATAGTGTGGGTTGGGGAAAAAGACACCAAATGTAAGATATGGACTATAGTTAGTAGTAAGATTTTGATGATATTCTTTTATAATTTGTAACAAATGTCTCACAATAATGCAGGATGTTGGGGGTGGTTTGATATATGGGACCCCTGTATGATGTTATGCCTTTTTGTTTTGTAAATTCACAACTTTTACTATACACTTATTGTCTATGTATACTCTTGTATGAATGATATACTTTAGTACATTTTTTTTTTAAAGTAAGTTGTTAGATGGGTACAAATTGTATGGAGACTTGTATTTTCATTTGTCATCAATATTAACACATTGATGAGCTGCAGCTTTCCAGGTTAGTTTTTAATAAACACCGTTTTTTGCAATGGTAAATATTTTTAATTAAGAAGTTAAAAATAGTATCGTGGCAGAGATGAGCGCACTGTCTGAAAAGTGAATAGCAGACTGAGGTCCCAGCTTCTCTTGGGGTTAGGCCACGTGATGAGGTTGGCCCTTTAGGCACATGGGAGTTTGCTATGGAACTTATGACCTGTTCTGCTTCTCTAGTTAACACCTGAGTCACTAGAGCCCAGCAACTCAGAGTCCAGGCGACCGTACAGCCCAGTACCGCAGAGCCCAGGTGACCGTGGAGCCCAGGTGACTGCAGAGTGCAGGTGACCACAGAGCCAGCCCCTCAGAGCCCAGGTGACCGCAGAGCCCAGGTGACCGCAGAGCCCAGGTGACTGCAGAGTGCAGGTGACCACAGAGCCCAGGTGACCGCAGAGCCAGCCCCTCAGAGCCCAGGAGACCGCAGAGCCCAGGTGACTGCAGAGCACAGGTGACCTGAGAGCCCAGGTGACCTGAGAGCCCAGGTGACCGCAGAGCCCAGGTGACTGCAGAGCGCAGGTGACCACAGAGCCCAGGTGACCATGAGCCCAGGTGACCTGAGAGCCCAGGTGACCGCAGAGCCCAGGTGACCACAGAGCCCAGGTGACTGCAGAGTGCAGGTGACCACAGAGCCCAGGTGACCTCAGAGCCCAGGTGACCACAGAGCCAGCCCCTCAGAGCCCAGGTGACTGCAGAGCGCAGGTGACTGCAGAGCGCAGGTGACCACAGAGCCCAGGTGACTGCAGAGTGCAGGTGACCACAGAGCCCAGGTGACCTCAGAGCCCAGGTGACCGCAGAGCGCAGGTGGTCACAGAGCCCAGGTGACCGCAGAGCCAACCCCTTAGAGCCCAGGACCCCAGAAGCCACATATCAAGGTGTCAGCACTTCAGTCAGCCTGGATGTGAAGCAGTATCTCCTACCCCAGAGTGGGTGGGAAACAAGCTTCTAGTTGGTTAAGACGATAACTCTTTGGGGGCAGGAGCCTCTGCTTCATGATGGTGAGTTTGCAATGTGGCCAGTGTTTGTGGGAATAGTACTGAATGAGGCATTAAAGCATGTACATGGAAGTTCAAAGTCAACACAGAAAGCTAATTCTGAGGAAAATCTCCTGGGATGCTTTGCCACTCCACACATGCACATGTGCAGACACACATAGATATGCACGCACACTGGTGCACATGTAAATATACATGCAGATGCAAATGCACATGCTCACACACATACATATGCACGCACACACACTCATGCATGCTCACTCAAATACACGGAGTACACACACTCAACTACACTCTAAACTCTTATTTTCTTTCAGGTTCATTTTTATGTTCATGGAAACTTTCAATATGTACCACACTAAGGTAGATTGTGAAAATGTTTCCCTTGCAAAGGATTAAAAATGTTTTCCTCTAAAAAGATCTCAGGGAAGAGGACATGGCTCAACTGATAGAGTGTCCGTCTACCACATGGAGGGTCCAGGGTTTGATCCCCAGGGCCTCCTGACCCGTGTGGAGCTGGCCCATGCGCAGTGCTGATGCACGCAAAGAGTGCCGTGCCACGCAGGGGTGTCCCTATGTAGGGAGCCCCATGCGCAAAGTGTGCGCCCTGCAAGGAGAGCCGCCCTCCATGAAAGAAGCACAGTCCGCCCAGGAGTGGTGCCGCACACACGAAGAGCTGACGCAGCAAGATGACACAACAAAAAGGAGATGCAGTTACCCAGTGCAGCAGGATAATGCAAGCAGATGCAGAAGAACACACAGTGCATGGACATAGAGAGCAGAAAACAGGGGGGAAGGGGAGAGAAACAAATAAAATAAAATACATAAGTCTTTAAAAAATAAATAAATGAAATGATCTCAGAAGACTGAACAGGTTTGTTTCACTGCTCATCAGTTTTAGAGAATCAAATGGATTTAGAAAGTAGTTTTGGGTTACCTGGACTTTCAGGGCAGATCCGTGGAGAGATACTGACGGGGTGGGAAAGGTTTCCTGGCTCCATGTTCTCTCCATAAAGAAAGGTTTTGTCTCTGTCAGATTAGTTAGTGAAAGTGACAAATCATTGCTAAGAGACTTTAGCCCTAATAAAAAGCCTTCCTCCCAACCCCCTATATTGTCCTATTTATTTTCAGTTTAAAGGAGATTTCTAGGCTTATGACTATGATGTGATATTTGCTGCTTCTTTCTTAACTGATCATTGCTGTTTATTGGGACAGATGCTTAGTGCCTGACAGGTGTAAGTCAACCATTTCCAGGCCTTCTATTTATGCTACTGCTTTGTCATTGAAATGTTTCATTTCCTTCTCTTTTTTTAAATTGCTTAAAAGTAACATGAACAGTTTGATGCAACCGTAAAACCATAAAGAAGAGTTACAAATCAAGATGCTCCAATTTCTTTCAGTATGTTTGTAGGAAGTGATAGCAGGCATATTTAAAATTTGGTGGGAATGCCCAAAGGGCTGAATCTTTTCCAATGAGTATTTGATAGCTAGTGAGAACTAACTTTGAGTTACAAGAAAGGAGGAAGTGAGAGTGGGAGGGAGAGAAGGAGGGATGGAGGCAGGCAGGTAGGTGGGAAAGAAAGAAGGAGGGAGAGGAGGAGGGGGACAGGGAGAGAAGGAGGGGGGCAGGGAGGGAGGGAGAAGGGGAGGGAGGGAAGGAGGGAATACTTTAAGGGTTCACCGAGATCTGTGAGAAAGCCAAACCTCAAAGATTTTTATGCCTGTGGCTCTTAGCATACCACTGTGATGGATCAAAAAGGGAAAACAGTTGGAAAATTGCTCCCATTTCTCAATGTGTCCAATAAAAATTATCCATTAATAAAAAAAAACCCCAAGCATTAAAAAAAATATCAATGCAAGATGGTAAGCATAGGGGATCCTGTAGTTTGTGCATGTTTGTTTGGTAAAGCCACAATTTCTTTCATTAAAAAACAAAACAAAACAGTGTTACCTGTGGAGTTACCATACTCAGGTTTCCAAAAGGACTTTAGAATTTTGTAAATGTTTACAAGGTTATATTTATTTTAGTAAGATCTGACATAAACAGTTACCAAAGTGAAGTCATTTCAGAAACTATATGTGTGATTTTCAGGTTTTTAAATTGTATATTTCTCTGACAAACTTTAATGATGGACCCATTATGGATTATTAGATAGTAAACTAAGCAATTTCTGAATGCTTTTAATTTAGTTTTTTAAAAACAATTTGCTTGGTCATTGTTACAATTTGAGATTATTTTTGTGAATCCCCAAAAGAGAAAGATTATGTTTGTAAATTAATCTATATTTCTGGGTGTGATACTCTATGACTATATTAGATTCAGTTGACGGGCGCTTGATTAAATTATCTGTTAAGATTAGGGCTTTGACTTGACCATGTCAGTAACGTGTGACTCAGGTTGGGTCCCTGCCCTTGGTGGGCCAATATCCAGTATAAATGGGCACTCACTCAAGAAGACATGCCGGATGAAAAAGCTCTGTCATTTTGATCCTGGGACCCAAGGGAGAGATGAGGTATTCACCTGATCATTTGCATCTGACCTTGGGAAGAGACCAGAAGAGCTGAGAAGGCCCGGAAAGAAATGAGCCCTATGTCAGGAGAGAGAGGAAGCCCTGAGAGACCAGCCCTGTGCCAGCTGCAGCTGGGAGAGGAAGTCCAGAGGGGGAGGCTGGACCTCGCAGAGCTCAGCGACCATCTTGCTTCAACACGTAGCAGCTGACTTTGGTGAGAAAGCAGCCTTGAGCTGGACTCTTTAGGGCCTTGTAATTGTAAGTTTTTACCCCAAATAAATACCCTTATTAAAGCCAACAAATTTCTGGTACTTTGCTTTGGCACCCATTTGTTCATTGTTCATTCACTGTGGCTACCAAAAATTTATAAAATTTCCTCTCTCTCTTTTTTTAAAAATGTGCATATTCAGGAAATACGAGGAAAAAAGACAACCTGAAGAGGGCAAAGCCTCAGAACAATTTGTTGCTTCAAGTTTTTACTCAGGCAAAGAGGCAAGAGATGCCAAATGCCCTGCTGAGTTATTCTGACAACATCACTGGCTGGGGGAGCTCAGGTACCACATGATCCCTCCATTCCTCTCAGTGAAACAAGGTCCCTTTTAGGGTCTCATCATGCTCTAAAGCCCTGTATTTGTGAGATGAAGTGTTACACTGATAGGACCTGACATCAGTGAAGCAAAAGGCCACTTTGGAACAAGGTCTTAAGACCCCAGAACACAGGTTGTGGCCCCACTCTGTCTGTGGGGTTTGGGCGAGAGCAAGGCCCAGCAGAACCGAGTCTGAGAAAACCACGTGAACTCTGAGGGAGCCTTAAGTCTTGTCCAAAACGTTGTTGCTAGGAAAGCATTGTTGATGAGCTCTAATCCCAATGGTTATAGGAACCCATGGTGAGGTCAGACAGCCCCAAGAAACTGCAGCCTTGGCAGCTGGGTCTCAACTGTATTCTTAAATGTAACATTTCTGAGCTCTCCCTGTTTTGGAGTCCAGTACTCATTGTCAGACAGTTATTAAAATGCCCAGGCACATGGCATCATGCTGCTCTTGGCCTCCCAGCCAGCCATGGCATGGAGCCTTGGATGCGTCCTTGGAAACCAAGTGTAGGAGGCTGGGCCTACAGTTCTCCTCAGGCCCATGGTTCTCCTCAGATGCTTGGTTCTCCTCAGGCCTGTGGTTTTCCTCAGGCCCATGGTTCTCCTCAGGCCAATGATTCTGGGTTCTCCTCAGGGCCTGTGGTTTTGTGCTCTCCTCAGGCCCATGGTTCTCCTCAGGCCCATTGTTCTCCTCAGGCCTGCGGTTCTCCTCATGCCTGTGGTTCTCCTCAAGCCCACAGTTCTCCTCAGGCCTGTTGTTCTCAGGACCATGGTTCTCCTCAGGCCTGTTGTTCTCCTCAGGCCCACAGTTCTCCTCAGGTCTGCAGTTCTCCTCAGGTCCATTGTTTTCCTCAGGATCGTGGTTCTCCTTAGGCCCATGGTTCTGGGGTCTCCTCAAGGGCTGTGGTTTTCTGCTCTCCTCAGACCCGTGGTTCTCCTTAGGTACTTGGTTCTCCTCATGCTTGCAGTTCTCCTCAGGCCTGTGGTTCTCCTCAGGCCCATGGTTCTGGGTTTTCCTCAGGCCCATGGTTCTCCTCAGGCCTATGATTCTGGGTTCTCCTCAGGGCCTGTGGTTTTGGGTTCTCCTCATGCCTGCAGTTCTCCTCAGGCCTATTGTTCTCCTCAGGACTGCAGTTGTCCTTAGGCCCGTGGTTCTGGGGTCTCCTCAGGGCCTGTGGTTCTCTGCTTTCCTCAGACCCGTGGTTCTCCTTAGGCACTTGGTTCTCCTCAGGCCCATAGTTCTGGATTCTTCTCAGGTCCATTGTTCTCCTTAGGCCCGCGGTTCTCCTCAGGGCCCACGATTCTCCTCAGGCCTGTAGTTCTCCTCAGGCCCACAGTTCTCCCACGGTTCTCCTCAGGGCCCATGATTCTCCTCAGGCCCATGGTTTTCCTCAGAACCATGGTTCTCCTCAGGCCTGCGGTTCTCCTCAGACCTGTAGTTCTTATTAGACCCACAGTTCTTGTCAGGCCCATGATTCTGGGTTCTCCTCAGGCCCGTGGTTCTGAGTTCTCCTCAGGCCCATGATTCTGGTTTCTCCTCATGCCTGCAGTTCTCCTCAGGTCTGTTGTCCTCCTCAGGACCACAGTTGTCCTCAGGCCTGCAGTTCTCCTCAGGTCCATTGTTTTCATCAGGACCGTGGTTCTCCTTAGGCCCATGGTTCTGGGGTCTCCTCAGGGCTTGTGGTTCTCTGCTCTCCTCAGACCTGTGGTTCTCCTTAGGCACTTGGTTCTCCTAATACCTGCAGTTTTCCTCAGGTCTGCAGTTCTCCTCAGGCCCATGGTTCTCCTCAGGCCTGCGGTTCTCTTCGGACCCATGATTCTCCACAGGCCCATGGTTCTCCTCAGGCTCGTGGTTCTCCTCAGGCTCGTGGTTCTCCTCAGGCCCATGGTTCTGGGGTCTCCTCAGGACCTGTGGTTCTGTGCTCTCCTCAGACCCGTGGTTCTTCTTAGGTACTTGGTTCTCCCCATGCCTGCAGTTTTCCTCAGGCCCGCAGTTCTCCTCAGGGCCCATGATTCTCCTCAGGCCCACGGTTCTCCTCAGGTGGTTGGTTCTCCTTAGGCCCGTGGTTCTCCTCAGGCCTGTGGTTCTCCTTAGTGCCTGGGAGGCAGGGACTCTGGTTTCATACCATTTATTAGGGAGACACAGCTGCAGGGAGGGGGGATGTAGATGGGGCAGGAGGGAGCTCTGGGGCCGAACATCTCCTCAACAGGGACTAAACTACCAAGTGGTCATAACAGTATATTGGTAACTGCGCTTCCATTATTCCCTAACTTGTTACCCATAACCACATACACGTTACTGGAATTTGTTTTCTTTGAAGTAACTATTACTTCAGGGAGAGTTCTCCCTGATGGAAACTGTCTGTGAAGATTTATAAGGTCCACAGATCCATTCTATCCCTTCTCTAATGCTCATTTACCCCATGCGGGTTAGGGTCGGTATCGGGTGCGGGCGAGATGCTTTCGGCACAGTGGCTCACGAGGACCCGCCACAGCCTCAGAAGGCCTGCCCGCTGCACCTCAGGAAGAACCTGAGGCTCGAGAGCATGCTTCACGGTGTCCCGAAGCTGTAACGCAAGCCCAGGGCTTCTCCCACCTCCAGCCGGTTCACTGCCTACGTGGGAACAGGCGGGGGGTGATCAACAGTAAAGCTTTTTCCAACCCTTTGGATAGAAGGTAGGATATACATTATAAATAAAATGCAACAGAAGAAAAGTAAAAAAGTTACCCACTAAATTCGTTTTTCCTTTCTTTCCTTTTTTTGGAAGGTACTGGGGATCAAACCCAGGACCTCGTACATGGGAAGCAGGCGCTCAACCACTTGAGTTAACATCTACTCCCCCCAAATCCCTTTTAATTGGCCCTTAGCAATGTCTGCATGTCAAGCACTTGTGCTTCGCTGCACCAGGCACTGAGGGGCTTAGAGAGGCTGTCACCTGGCAGCACTTGAACCCTGAAACCTGAAGCAAATGAGGGGTGCTAGTGGTAGGAAGGAGGAGGGAGACAAACTGTCAAGCAGTATTTTCCCACTATTATTCCTGGAGGAGTGTTCTCAGCAGGAAGAGTGGGATTCCCTTCTAAGTGGGGTCTCAAGGGCTTTTTAAGAGGCGGGGGCAGAAATGGTATCACCCCAGGAGGAGCGACCCTGAAAAGCTCAGCCCCGGCTCTTTCCTGCACTCTCCCACCCTCCTGAGACCGAAAACCACACGATCATGGCCCTTTTGGAGACAAGCCGCGGGAATCTGGGCACGGCACCACCAGGGGCAGGTCGGGACCCAGTGCAGGTGCTCCAACTCCAGAGCGTCCCTTCCCACAGAGCCGCACCCCGCAGAGGTGTCCGTCTGTCCGCAGTGGCGCTGTGGCCGCCACACAGTGCTTTCCGCCAGGAGGGAAGGGAGCCAAAGCAGGGTCTTAACATGGGGAGGGGGGGCAGGGGGAGGGAGGCACAGAGCAGCGACATAAACGGGGTGGACGCAGCGCCCTGCACGTCCAATGAAGCGTCGCGCTGTCCGGCTGAGCACCACGAGGCTCAGTGGGGATTACCAAGCCCAGCAGAACGGCGGCGGGTGCTGTAACTAAGTGGAACAGGATTCCACTTTATCTTCCTCAGCGCAGAAGCGAAGTTTCTCTGAGCGCCCTCCTCCCCGCTCCCCATCAGTAATAGTCTAGAATTCTCCCAGAGATCTCAAGCCTCGCTGGAGCGGAATCTCACGAATTCTTGCTAGGCAGAGGCAAGAGCGCGGAAACATACCCTTCCTGAACTTTCCAGCCTCCAGCGGGATTTACGTCCCTTGGACTAAGCTCAGCAGGAGAGCCCTGGGAAGGGTGCGAGGAACGAGCTCGTGCCTAATAACCGCGTTTATACGCGATGCCTTTGGAGCCGGTTACACTTCATTCTGAAGAACAGATCTCTCTTTAAAATTGTGCCAAATGCATTTTTGTAAATACATCTTAATTTAAATATGGAGGGCTGGCTGATATTTCATCGAGGAGATAGTTTGCTATGGAAAGAGTTTGAAAGCCAGTTTACCAAGGGGCTAACTTTTCCCATTTTAAAAAGTATATGGGAAAAAAGTATATGATATCACTTACAAGAGAAGACTAAAAAGAACAAGTTTGCAGACAGAAAGCAGATTAGAGGTTCCTGGGGAAGGGGTAAGGGTAAGGGGAATATTTATAAAAACTAAAAAAGGAAGAAAAAGTATTTTGACTGAGTCTTTAAAACAAAACCCTGATACATGTATCTTGTAAATGTAGATTCTTTCATGTCCTGGGTACTTAAACTAATTTAACCAGTATCTGTTTGTAGATTTGAAAGTAGGCTTATGTTCACACATCCTATTTAAAGTATTTAGCACAGAATGAAACTGCTAATATAAACTAGATATACTTGGCCCTGTTTGTTAATGGAAAACTTTCCAGTGCTATAATGCTTTGTTAGCAGCAGGCAGAATACAGGACAAATTCAAAATAGTGAAGAATTAAGATGAAAGGAAAAAAAAGCCAGCTATGGGCTTTTTAAAAGAAAGTGACAATGGAGTTGTTTTAAAAGAGAAATGAACAGCAAACTGCTTTTTAGGAGGAAATTATATATGCCACTAGTCATTTAAAAAAATAACCACAGCCACCATAGCAATTCTGATACCACATTTTTCTGGTGACACAGCCCCCCCTTGTATAAACATATACACATACCAATAAGTTATGTGAACTGTGGTCTTGCAGTGACTTCAAGGATAAAATTGTTTTTATAAAAGAACTCACATTTTCCCATGCTTTATCGCTTCTTGAGCAAGAACTTTTATGAGATTCTAGTAAACTATGTTTGATGCAGTTTCTTTTGTTCCTCCTCCTTACGGGAAGAGAACACGCTTGGGATATCATTACATTCAATAAGAATAAATTCTGACTAAGAAGATGATTTTAAATCAGTGTCCGACAAGTAATGTGCCTAATCCCGCCACCACATCGGATATCACTGCTTAAATTACCTGGGTCATTTATCCATTTATTCCAGTGCAATAGATGTTTCTCCACAGGAAAAGATGCTATTTCAGGAAATTTCTGTTTCATCTTTGCAGACTTGACCACATGAGGCTGACGTTTTGCAGCAGTAGAAAGGTAATGTGAAAACTCCTGGCTTACTTCATCCAAGTCCTTGGTGAATACTTTTTCCCTCTTGGGTTACTGCTCCGTAACCTGCTAAATTATGACTTGTGTTCACTGGCCTACCTTTCAGTAAGCCTGTCTCTCTTCCAGCCATCTGGAGCTGACAGGTACCGCGGCAACCACGGTTGTGGCGGCTTGCTGGTGCCACCGTCCGAGCTGGCACGCGGACTTGTAGCACCCACAGCCGTGTTATCGTAAAGAGACCCCAGAGCGCAAAATTCAACATTTCTTAAGATTTAGCTCTTTGGATGTGAGAACAGAAATGATTGGAAACCCTCAGAGAAGGCAGGAAGTGGCAAAGTGCTGGAAAGACCCCACGTCTTGAAGATCCCTGTTTTGACAAGCAACGTCACCTTGGACAAGTCATGAACCTGCCAGGACCTCAGCTACCTTGTTCGTAAAATGTAGAAAACAATCCTGTCTCCAAGGGTGGCTGGCAGGATGAAATTAGACGATATGTGTCTATGCTTGGCAGATGACCCTGGCTTTTATCATGAGGTTAAGGAAGGAGGCAAGAGATGCTTCCAGTACCTGAGAGCAGTGCTCTCCCAAGTTGGGTGCAGATGGGTAAATAGAAATTCCACTGCCATGACAGATGGCCCTTCTTTGGAGCTGGTGTTTCTGCGTGATGGAATTGGACTCAGAGGGGATCTCTTTTCACAAGACTTGCACGCTACTTTATTGGAATTGTAGTTGGTGCTGGGTTTAAGATATATGTAGGGGATTTGAATCTCTGGACTGATAATATGACACCCAGGCCCAGAGCCTCAACAGACTTCAGCTCCTACACTTTGATTTATTGGATTTACTCCACTCAGCTAACATGGAGTTGAAGAAGGTCAACCACCACAACATGGAGCCTAGAGTGTCTACAACTGGAAGCGGGAGGAGTGCATCCAGTACCCATGTGGAATCTAAGCCCTCACTTGACATAGGTGTGCAATGGACACAACCAATCCAATGTCCACAGAGAAAATGCGGAATGGGTGTGGGAACGGTAGCCATGGTGGCTGCTGGGTGTGGGGAATGGGAGGAAGAGAGGAGATGTGGAGGCGTTTTCGGGACGTGGAGTTGTCCTGGATAGTGCTTCACGGACAATTATGGGACATTGTAGATCCCCCCAGGGCCCACTGGATGGAACGTGAGAGAGTCTGGGCTATGATGTGGACCATTGACTATGGGGTGCAGTGATGCTCAGAGATGAACTTACCAGGTGCAATGGATGTGTCATGATGATGGGAGAGAGTGTTGCTGCGGGGGGAGTGGGGGGCGGGGGCGGTGGGGTTGAATGGGACCTCATATTTTTTTAATGTAATTTAAAAAATATATATAATAAATAAATAATTAAAAAAAAAAAGAAATTCCATTTGCCCTCAGTTTCCATCTAATATACAGAAGTAAATTGTTTCACTGATATTCAAGGTCAGGATTTAGTATGAGGTGCCCTCAAGTGAGCTGCACGCCTCTTGGTGGTTTCCTGAGGGGAAGCGGGAGCTGGGGGGCAGAGGGCTTGGTGCGGGAGACCGCACACAGGAGGCTGCGCGCAGCACGCCAGCCCCGAGAGTGACAGACCGCCACTCCCACCCCCACCTGCGAGCATGTGAGTTACAGCGCTTACTCTTTTTTATTTACTTATTTATTTTTCAGTTATTTCTCTCCGCTTCCCCCGAGTTGACTGCTCTCTGTGTCCCTTCGCTGTGTGTTCTTCTGGGTCTGCTTGCATTCTTGTCAGCGGCACGGGAATCTGTGTCTCTTTTCGTTGCGTCCTCTTGCTGCGTCAGCTCTCTGTGTGTGCGGCGCCACTCCTGGGCAGGCTGCGCTTTTTCTGTGCGGGGCGGCTCTCCTTGCGGGTGCACTCCTCGCATGTGGGGCTCTCCTACATGGGGGACACCTCTGCACGGCACGGCACGGCACTCCTTGTGTGCATCAGCACTGCACGGGCCAGCTCACCACATGGGTCGGGAGGCCCTGGGTTTGAACCTTGGACCTCCCATGTGCTAGGCGGACATTCCACCCATAGAGCCAAATCTGCTTCCCATACACGGCTTACTCTTAACCAAACGACCCTCCCAGAATGGAGAGTACCCAAGAAGGTCCCTGTGGAGAAGCTATGGCGAGAAGATGATAGTAACCCCACAAGCGGCAGCCAGAGAGCGCTGAAGCGGAAACACCCCTCCTCCTGGAGCTGCAGGCACATCTCCTAGGTAAAGAGGATTTAGACCCAACGAGAGGTTAGCCACAACCTTCCACCATTCTCAGAAAGCCTACCAGAAATTGGGATTAATTCCATTGTGGATGAGCTTTGGCCTAAGTGTGCATTATGCCTTGAGATATTAAAGATTGTGGGGCACGTATGTAACACAACAGGTGCATAAACGTGTGCATGTGCATGGGGACACTGCTCAAGAGTTTGTAACTCACAGGAGGACACATGCACAAATGCATGGGCCCATCTCCCATAGCATGCTTTCTGACCTTTCCACGACGGAGCACCCACTATCCATCCAGCCCTCTGGAATGAACTATGAGTCTGCTGGCGCCCAAGGCAGTTGGACAGGGCCTCCGGGTGCCCAGGCCCTGCTCGCCAGCCCACAGGCTGTGCCTCTGCGGTTCTTCTGTCCCTGCACGGCCACCCCTGACCGGAGCACATCTATAGCCCACGTCACATACCCTTGAGGCAGGTTGGTTGGAAACTCCATCCTACAGGTGGATTTTGGCAGAAGCGAGGAAAACTGTGGAAGAACACAGCTTTTGGATTCTTGTGAATCAACTCCACGGCCATAAGGACAGAGAAAGGTGTCAAAAATGGAGATTTTAAGCATCAGTGCAGTGAAAGCTATTTGGCTGGCAGGGGGTGAGTCAGGAGTTAATGGCTCGCATTCTCTCTGCTGTTCACAGCCGGCCTCGTCTAGCCACGCCTTCTCCTTCCTCTTCCTCTTCCTCCGGCAGCGGGTACGTTCCACCTTTGCAGGGTCCCATGTGTGGCACGCTGCCATAACACGGCAAGCGCTGTTTGGTTTGCTGAATGGCTGAACGAGCCACAGCTGGGCTAAACGTGCTGCCCACCAGTCCTGTCATTCACATCCAGAGCACCCTCTTGCTCAGCAGTGAGTCCGATCTTGGCCAGTCATTTCCAATTCCCAGCTCTAATCCATGATATTCGCTCTTAGTTGACCTCTTCTCTTTCCTTGACGAGACCATCAAAACTACCCAATAAAAGCTCCTTTAACACCAAATAGTTGTACCTAAGTTATTCAGGTCCAAAAACCCCAAGTCAGAATGGGATACCATATTTGCAAATCCTCTATCTGATAAGGATCTAGTATCCAGAGGGTAAAAGAACCCTTATAACTCAACAACAAAAAGGCATACCACAATTAAAAGCTGGGCAAAGGACCTGAATAGACATTTCTCCGAAGAAGATATACAAATGGCCAACAAGCACATGAAGTTCAACAACACTAGGCTTTAGAGAAATTCAAGTAAAAATCATAATAAGATACTACTTCACACCTTCTAGGAAGGCTATAATCAAAAAAAAAAAAAAGAAAAATAAGTTTTGGCAAGGATGTGGAGAAACTGTAACTCTCATACATTGCTGGTGGGGATGTAAGATGGGGCAGCTGCTGTGGGAAAGAGTATGGCGGTTCCCCAAGTTAAACAAAGAATTACCATAGGACCCAGCAATTCCACTCCTAGGTTTTTACTGGGAAGAACTGAAAATATATCCAAACAAAAACTTGTACAAAATGTTCATAAGCAGCTCTATACACAATAGCCCAAAATGGAAACAACTCCGAAATCCATCAATGGACGAATGGATACACAAAACACTGGGCTAATACTCAGCCATAGAAAGTACTGACACATGCTACAACATGGATGAACTTTGCAAAGATGATGCTAAGTGAAAGCAGCTAGACAGAAAAGGCCACACATTGTATGATTCCTTTAAATATCCAGGATGGAGACAGACAGTAAATTAGGGGGTGCCAGGGGCCTGGGAAAAGGGAGTGACTGCTTAATGGGTGTGGAGAGTCCCTGGATTGCTCATTGTCTTTTCTACTAGACCGTGAGCCCCATGAGGGCAGGGTGTTTGGTTTTTCTGTTTTCCTCTCCATTGTATTTCTATAGCCTAAAATTGGGCCTGGCACATAGTAGGTGCCCAATTAGTATTTGCTGCCTGAATGGCTAGCTGGCTGGCTGCAGTGGATTTATAGGTGGCATCACAGCTCCCTCTCTAGGTCACCCTTCACCGGAACAGTCACCCTAAAATCCAAGTTATTAATAAAAATCACCCCCTCCATATAAACTGTCAGTAGCTACTTATGAAATTTCATCCAAGAACCCCAGGGATCGAGCCCCACTCTCCCTTTTGAGCCCCACTCCCACGTCTCCCTACTCCTAAGGCCCGGTCCCGAGGGGGACTTCTCAGTTAGGCACGAGCACGTTGAACACTTGAAGGGCTTTGGGTTTTAGACACACGCCCCCTGGTCTCAGAGAATCTCTTTCTCATTTTGCTTTCTACTGAAATCTCCTGATGTTTCCAGGCCTTGTTCAAATTTCACACCCTCCGTGAAGATTCCCCCTTCTTCCAGTCAGATTGCAACCTGTGCCCGGCACTGCTTCACAGCTCTGATGAGCACAAAAGCCACTTGCCCTCGAACTGCGTCCATATCTGCCCCAGGATGGGAATGTGCCATCCCTTGGAAGGCATGTCGGTCTGACTCCTTTTCACAGCATCTTGCACATAGCAGATGCTCAATAAAAGTGTGTCAAAATGAAACACACAATGTCACTAGCTGTGGATTTTTTAGACACAAGAATTGTAGTCAGATAAACCTACACCATCACCAAATACATGAAGACCAGGGAGACTGAAAAGAAAAATAAAACTGTAGCTTCAAACAACACAATGCAGGAGACCCTGATAGTAAACTCTCCAGAGGTGGGCATCTTATTTTCTCCTTCTGCCGGAATGCCTGGCATTAATTCGGGAGTGTGAGCTTCAGCTAAAAATAAACTCACTTTTATTTCAACTGAGCGCCACGACTGTTTAGCTATTTTGTGGTTTTATTCAAGTACTTGCAAGGCCCAAAGAACGCCAGTCAGGATGCCTCCGTGTTACCCACGGGCTCTTTCCGTGGCGTGAACCCTGGTGAACTCAGGACACTGCTGTCCTTTCTGCTTGCTGCCCCCAGGATGTGGCCCAGTCATGCAGAGAGCCAGTCTCAGCAGGCCCAGGATGCAGGAGAACAAGGCCTTGTGGAAGTGAGTTCAAGTTCTGGGTCTGTTAGCAATCAGACAGAGGCCTTTTGCTGTTCGCAGACCGCAGAGGCCAAAGGGGAACGCCGCCCTTGAACTCCGCCCAAGGCCTGGGGTTAGAGAATTTCATTGTTAATGATCTGGAGTTTTGTTTTTGTTTTTTCACACTAGTTCATGTTTTATTCCTCCATCCTGTTGACCCTGGGCTGGTGTTGTCCACTCCACCTCTATATCGAGAGGGCCTTATCTGGAGTTGTTAAGCTTGCCCAGCACAGTGTAGAAGTCCTGTCTAAGAAAGTGGAGGCAAAGTCTCAAACGTGAGTGCTACCAGCTACCAGGACCAGACAGGCGATAACCATCCTGTGACATCCGAGATGGCCCCGGGAGATGACGAAACGCCCACAATTGTTCCCCATACTTTTAAGCAATGGCACAGGCTCACTAGGAGACTCATTCTTTTCTCTCAGGTCACCCTGTTAGAAATCCAAGTCTTCAGACCGTCACCTTGGTCTTGGCAATGGATTCAACACCTCGTCATGAGGTCTGACAGGGGTATTACCAGGAGTTGGCAGACGTTCCTTTGCACATTAGAAAGCTGGTCTTGGTGCCATGCTGCCCCGTGCCAGCGCATCGGCCCAGGTGAGTCTGCCTCATGCAGAGGGTCCCGGCGCCGAGCGCGGCGCCCTTGCTCATAGACGCACATCCGCACGGCAAGAGCGGCAGGTCCCGGCACCTGCAGAGAACGTCTCTGATCCCCTCACGGCCACAGCACGGGAGGCCTCGGTCTGCGGAGATCTCTGCCCACCGGTCTCCTCTGCCTCCCGCTCGTCAAACCGCGGGCGTGGGAAACAGCTCACGTCGCTGAGAAGACAAGCGACACAACCCTCAGCTCTCGGTTTCTGTCTCTCCCAGGAAGGAAAGGCACAAACGTGGCGACGATTACGAAACGTGGGGAAAGGGCCTGCGGAGACCACATGGTTGTCAGGAACGGCACGATCTCTTTCCAAGGTGCCAAGAGCCCCGGCGACCTCAGCCCGTCAGGAAAAGCAGGAGTAGGGCAATACCCCAGCCCCAGTGGCTGGCTGTCCCCACCACGAGTCGCCGTGTGTGCCCCGTGTAAAAGAAATCACTCAGCGAGGATTTCCGCAAAATGCACACAACAGTTGTTTTCTGGACTCGACCAGAAGATAAACGATTCCAGACGTTGGACGGTGGCCATTTTCCCACACAGGCTGCAGAATTCAGCCATGCATGCTGGGCCATAACCCCGAGTGGTTTCTGCTTTGGAGGAAGCCAGGGCTTCCACCTCTAATTGGGACTAGACAGCCTGCTAAGGCGGATGCAAAACATGCCGCTCTTCTCTTGTGTGAATTGTCAGAGAACTGCCTTTTCCAATTACAGGGGCTCCCGTGATCCCACTCAGAATTTTTGGTACTGCTCATAAAACGTTATCATCCCGAATCACTGCCTTAGAGCCCTTTGGAATGAGACAAATCACGGCCTAATAAAATACATGGCACACAACATCAAATGCAAGCCACGGAGGCGTAACACACGACAAACAGTGCAAGTCCAACTTTGGAAGCCAGTGAGCTTGAAAATGTACTAACGACGAATAGTATGATTGTTTTATATGGTACCTTATGTTCTGGAAGAGGGTAATGGGCTTTCTGAGAAAGACAAACTAAAAGAAAACCCAGGAGCAGCTTCCTTTTAAAACTATGTCAACAGCAGCAAAATTAGTTGGATGGCATAGAGGAAACCCAGAGCAAATTCCAGGCAACGTAAGTAACCTAGCCCACAGAATTAAACATCCAAATGGGCAGTCTTTACTGGAAGCCTCTTACATCTGAAAGATGGGCTACTCTCACCAAATCATCTTTCAATTTTGCCCAGACTTAAAAAGGAAGTCATGCCATGTCTGTAATTCGGCTGAACTAAAACAATTCTTTGAGGTTAAATGAAAGTAAAATAAATCTTACCGTAAGGCTCAAAGGTTTTTCAAGTGAATTATCAACAGGACAGGCACTGCTTTTTATTTTTAAATCAAGTTCTCCTTAAAAGAATGCTCCTCCAAGTATCAAAGGAAATCATATCCACCAGCAAGAGGCTCACAATCCAAATAGGGAGAAACTGTCATCTCACCCACTGACTTTCTTTTTCTAGGAAATATAAACTTACTCTGTTTAAAAATGTCCTTAGGCTGTGCTGTGCCTGGGAAACAAAACCTCGGGCTTCTTCACTTCATTTTCAGCTGGCTGGAAACCCGCTCCTCAAAACCTTCAGGCGCCCCTTCCGCCGGAGCTCCCCGCTCCTTATCGCGGCCAGCTGACACCTCCTCGCGCAGCGGCCGCGGGGCTGCCCACGCCGTCCCGGCTGCCCGGTGGGAGCCTGCGCTGGGCTGCTCTGGGCCCCGCCTCCAGCTCAGAGGGAAAATGAAAACTCCCAGCTGCGTTTCCTCTCAAGCCTCTCTCCTGAAACCGGCGCTGCGTGACCGCACATGCGAGAGGAGAGCGCTGCCCTGGCCGGGGACCTGGACGGCCTGGCTGGTGCGGGGCCTGGGCAGGGGACGTGGGGTGGCGGGGGCTCAGCAGCGGGCTTCAGGCCAGGCGGGGGGCCTTTCCACGCCTAATGAGACCCCAGAGGAGGTGCCCGGGTTGGGGCCACCCAGACACTCCAGGATAATGCTTAACACGACCCTGATTCCAAGGAGAGAAATGGAGGAGAGAATGTCACAGAGGACCCGACGGGCTGGGCGCGTAGACCCGTCTATCCTTTAACACAGGCCGGCACTCCTATTCGGATGACGCTGCCCTACGCCCCGAGCCACACAGCCAGTGGCCTTTACGGAGCTGGCTCATCCAGGGAGCTCACGCATCATGCGTCTGCATTTCAGGTTCTAGAGGACAGACCACCGAATGCTGCGTTAACTGTCGCCAGGCGCAGGAAGCCAGCAACAGGAAATAGAGATGAAGGGCGCGTTCTTAGACGTATGTATTCTGCACAGCCGACTGTCATCACACTATCGGCGGGCGGGGGCCCTGCGTGCGAGCGCACACGCGGGCGTCACCCCGGCCAGGCTCAAGGCCACGACGGGCATTCGGCCTGCGGTGGACCTGGAGTCAGCGTCTGCCCGATGCCCGGACAGTGGCCCTGGCCGGCAGGCAGAGGGCACGCTGCGGAGGCCTCGCAGGTGGGGGCAGGACTGAGCTAAGACAACAGACGCTGACGCGCTTGGTTGTTCTTAAACATTTCTATAGTTCCTTTCAACAACAGAGAGAATAGTAGATGTGTACAAATATTTAATCTGGCCAAGGACAACTTCAAGCTAAATACCAGAGCCTGTGATAAGGAGCGGTTAAGAGAGGAGGATGCCGGGAACGATGTGCGAGTGTGAAGTGCGTGCTGAGGGTAAAAGCCACCTGGTTTTGAATATTTGGACTTTACAGTGAGAGGGAAAAGACACAGAGCAGAATGGAGGAGTAAGAGTTTGGGACCTTCACTCTCCTTCTGCATTTTCACTTCACAATACCCTGGAACTCCCTTTGCCATCATTCTGCAAGCACCTGGAGGGCGGGGGTCTACACCACTGGGGATGGGGGTCTACACCACTGGGGATGGGGGGTCTACACCACTGGAGGACGGGGGTCTACACCACCGGAGGATGAGGGTCTATACCACTGGAGGATGGGGGTCTACACCACTGGGGATGGGGGTCTACACCACTGGACGATGGGGGGTCTACACCACTGGAGGACGGGGGTCTACACCACTGGGGATGGGGGGTCTACACCACCGGAGGACGGGGGTCTACACCACTGGAGATGGGGGGTCTACACCACTGGAGGACGGGGGTCTACACCACTGGGGTTGGGGGTCTACACCACTGGAAGATGGGGGTCTATACCACTGGAGGACGGGGGCCACACCAATGGAGGGCAGGGGTCTACACCACTGGAGGACGGGGGTCTACACCACTGGAGGATGGGGGTCTACACCACTGGAGGACGGGGGTCTACACCACCGGAGGATGAGGGTCTATACCACTGGAGGATGGGGGTCTACACCACTGGGGATGGGGGTCTACACCACTGGAGGACGGGGGTCTACACCACCGGAGGATGAGGGTCTATACCACTGGAGGATGGGGGTCTACACCACTGGGGATGGGGGTCTACACCACTGGACGATGGGGGGTCTACACCACTGGAGGACGGGGGTCTACACCACTGGGGATGGGGGGTCTACACCACCGGAGGACGGGGGTCTACACCACTGGAGATGGGGGGTCTACACCACTGGAGGACGGGGGTCTACACCACTGGGGTTGGGGGTCTACACCACTGGAAGATGGGGGTCTATACCACTGGAGGACGGGGGCCACACCAATGGAGGGCAGGGGTCTACACCACTGGAGGACGGGGGTCTACACCACTGGAGGATGGGGGTCTACACCACTGGAGGACGGGGGCCACACCAATGGAGGGCAGGGTCTACACCACTGGAGGACGGGGGTCTATACCACTGGAGGACGGGGGTCTACACCACTGGAGGATGGGGGTCTATACCACTGGAGGAGGGGGGTCTACACCACTGGAGATGCGGGTCTACGCCACTGGAGGACGGGGCGTCTATACCACTGGAGGACGGGGGTCTACACCACTGGAAGATGGGGGTCTACACCACTGGAGGACGGGGGCCACACCAATGGAGGGCAGGGGTCTACACCACTGGAGGACGGGGGTCTACACCACTGGTGGACAGGGTCCACACCACCGGCGTGCTCGCTGGCTTCAGGATCGAGCGGGCTGCTGAACCAGGTGGGATCAAGGCACTGCAAGGAAGGCCGTGTGGAGGGGCAATGTGAGGGTGAGACACGGGCGGCTGAAGGCTGGCACGGCCGGCGCGCCCCCGGCGTCCCCTGGGGAAGGCGGTTGGAGGGGAAGAGCCTGTCGGGGCTGAGGGGAAGCAGCGGGGCCCAGCCCGCCGCGCCCCTCGCCTCCGCTCTTCCCGCCTGCCGCCCAGAGCGCGCCATCCGAGGACGCCCGGGTCCCTGGTGTTTGTAAAGGCCCCGTCGGAAGCCCAGGGGTGGTCGGGAGAACATCTTCCCCGGCGGGTGGTGCAGCCAACCAGGCCCGCGTGCCGCGGCGAGCGGGACTCAGCTCTGTGTCCTGCAGGCCCCGGCCCCGCACGGGCACCGAGGACCCAGGAGCGGCGGCCGGCACAGGCTGCGTGGGCTCTACCCCGGGCACCCCAGTCTCTGAATTCTCGTCTAAATGACTGTGATCTTAACCTAGTTACAATCAGTCCGGCGTGTGACCTCTTCCCACCGCACGGAGGCTGGTGCTGGTTTGGGCTAAGGGGACTGACCAAGGGTGAAGCCGCAGCTGAGGAACGCGCCCGCTTTTTACTCCTGAAGCGCGCGAGGGTGCCACGGAGGAGCCTGCGCCAGCTCTGCAGCGGTGCTTTGCAAGGGCACGGGCAAGTCTCGTGACAATCGAGGGGCTCAACGGGCGAGGACGGCATCAGGCTCGGCGGGGAGAGGGGGAGGCATTTGGAAAACACGGCCTGGGTGGGGGTGAGCACGTGGGCTAGGAGGACCCTTGAAAGCAGGGTGAGCTCCAAGCACAGAGCAGGTGGAGGTGAGGCGAGCTTGGGAGGGGCCAGGCGCTGGTTTGCTCCAAGGGTGGGGAGATCACGAGGCTTGAGGACCAGAGGCAGCGTGGCATGGCCGTGGATGCTGGGTGGGCCCTGGGCAGTTAATTCCAGGCCGGTGAGCAGTTGTGAGCCCCTGGCGATGTGTGAGCCCAAGTGGGCCAGGATCTAAGCATGAGGTCGAGGAGCCTACTAGGAAAATGTCGGCAAGAGGCAGGGAGGCTGCAAACTCAAGGACGGGGAGAGGGAGAAGGCCAGGGGCCACGCCCGGAGGTGAGCGCCAAGGAGAGGAGCCGACGGGAACCCCACTTGGTGGGATTTTCCTCCTAGAGACATTCACAGGCATGAGTGAAAACGCACACATTGCAAAAGATCGAAACCACCCAAATGCCCGCCAAGAGAGAACGCACAAATGACGGTCCAGCCCGATGGTGGGATACTATGCAGGAGCCACGGGAGAGCGGCAGGTGCTGACTAAGACACCAGGCAGGTGGCGGTCCAAGCAGGGAGACGCTGTGGGCAGGGAGCGCAGCTACGGGAAAGGAAGGAACCCTGGGGAGTGGGAGGGACACTGGGCCGGGACCTCTGGCTCTGGGTCCTGCTCGCACAGCAGCACCTGTCATCTCTCCCAGACCAGGACAGCCTGCAGCTGTGCCGTGTACCCCCCCCACAAATGCGGGTGGGAGCTTTGCCCACAGCCACCGACTGGGAGGTGCCAGGATCCTGCCTGACCCCGCCCTGCCCAATGTGGTGGTCAAGGGCCCAGGGTCTGTGTGCCTGGGTGACGCCGGGGGCACCCCCAGCCCCGCGGTGCTCCCGGCCCCACCCACCAGCTCTGTGGGGTGGCCCTCTGCACGGTCTGGCACCCATTCCCCAGCTCCCTCGCCCAGTGCATCTCCCTGCAGGACCCTCACTGCGCCGCTTGCCTCTGGCATGTTCTTAAAGACCCCCCCGTGCCTGGGCTGCACAGATGTGTGGTTTCCGAGCTCAACCCGGCCAGCAGATCTGGGGTGCTGGCTCCTGGGCGGGCTCCCCACCTCTCAGCCCTGGCTCCTGGCAGCAATGACGAGGGGGCATCGTGCTGTGCGTCCCATAAGCCGCCTGCTCCTTTCAGCCTCTGAGAAGGAAGCGCCCTGGGCTGGGTGGTCTCGAGGCGCTGTTTTGGCATGCTGGTGGGCAGAGGCAGTGGAAGGTGAAACGCGCCGGGGAGGACCGCGAGACTGACTGAGAGGGAACGACGTACCTTTCAAACAGCGGACCTCGTGCTAGGACCCCCCTGCCTCCCCGGCCATCGCATTTGGGCCTGAAGTTTGAAGGATTATACCAGATGGCAGAGCAACGGACTGTGACTTGGAAACGCTTTTCTGCCCAGAAGGCACGCTAGCCGGAGCTTCCCACTTCTTGCACGCTCTCGGCACACAATGGCCACCAGTGGCATCGCCTGTCCAGGTGGCGGTGTGAGGATGGCCCGTGACACGAGCCCAGTGACGAAAAGCAGGACGGGCGTGCGGGTGCTTGGTCTTGCAAACCACAAGCCAGGGGCAAATATTTGAATCATCAGCCCCTTCTTTCCTGTTGCAGGACATCTTTCACGACCAGGCACCCCAGGACAAGTCCAGCCTCGAGGAGGGGCCTGAAAGCTGAACAGGGAAGCCTGGCACGCGTCCTCTGAAATGGTGAGATGGAAGGGTCCGAGGGACACCAAGTCCTTCCAGACTTTTCCTGCCTGAGTGCTGTGTGTGTGTGCGGACCTCAGCTGCACATGCACGTTATATATGTAACATACACATGTATATGTGCACCCATCATTTGACTGCTATGTACTATTCTCAGACTTCTTTTGTTCCCTTAATAATATGTATTGGAGAGCTTCAAATGAACAACTAAGAATGCTAATGGCTTAACCTAGTGACACTTGAGGGACTTCTCTGAAGTCACAGGCCTGGTCCCCAGAGAGGCCACGCCAAGGACGCACGCTGCTTCTGACTGGCGTCAGAAAAGGGCCTGTGCGCTTGTGGCTGGGCCGCTGTCCACGCAAGCTGACCGCCCTCCCCTAATGCCCCTCCAGCAGACTTCACACCCTGGGCGGTAGGTAGGGTGGAAGAGGCCAGTGAGCATGTGAACACACAAGCTTACGCGTGAGAACACAGCGCAGAACTCAATTCTTCTCCTCCCCGCAGGCGACACGCCGTTCCTCTAGTATGCGCAGAGGTGTTCAGAGGATGCCTGCCTCTTCTGTACTCCCCGGTAAGCAGAAACTAAGTGCTGCCTTCCGCAGGGGAGTTTTCCTTGTTGACGGAAATGGAAATGCCTAGTTTCCAGCTCTGGACGTGGAGGTGCTTTGGCAACCCAGGTGCCTGAGTGTGAGCCAGTGGCTACTTCCCGGGCCCACAGGGCCCACGCAGGCAGGCGCGGACAGGCGCCGATGGGCGCGGGAAGCTTTGGGACTTTCCACATCTCCATCATCATGGAACCCATTTTCAAGTTGCAACTTGAGCTCTCAGGATATGACATGTGCCCTCTGATAATCTCGATAGCAAACACTCCAGGTAACATTGAAAACTGTACAAACCCATGTTCATACTGTGCTTGAAAAACAAACTCTCCGCAAATCCCTTTTGTGGTATTTTACCTTCCTAATTAGGCATCCCAACCCATCACACAATTTTTATTATTTTTTAAGCCCCCTTCAGTTTCAATAGACAAAATTATAGACTTTTGTTTTACCGTTGTTAAGCGCTCTTTAAAATGGAAAGTTTTCTGAAGCCAAGATGTTTTTACAAAGAGGCAATCTACCCCCCATTGCTGATACATTCTTATTTTGAAGCAAATCAATGTAATAGGCTCACCTCCTTGGGTTATTGACCCTGGTGGATGGAAATTCCTATATCTAAAAAGATGATACAAAGAAACCCTGGCAGCACAGCAGCGGCACGTGGGCCACGGCAATAATGACAGTCCTACATGGGTATCAAAGGATGGGGACTTAATTCTACATCAGATACCATTTGAGAATGTCACCTCTACCTTATTCTACTTGGATATTTCACTGTCACAGGGGATTTTTTATTCCAATACTTGTAAATTTCAAAAACTGTAAACTTCTAGTTTAATTCTCTAAAAAGAGAGGGGGAGGAATGTGGGAACGCTGTCAGCAGAGTGCTAATCATACACTGGGAAGTGGAATTGAAAACCAAGAAAACAAAATCATGTGGTACAGAAATAACTGTTCATGATAAGCTCAGAAAGATACAAGTGGTAAAAAAAAAATACACACAGAGAGGAAGAAAGGAAAGAAAGAAAAAGAGGGAAAAAAGCAAGCAAGCAAGAAAGAGAATGAAAGAAAAGAAAGAAAGGAAAAAGAGAAAAGGAAAGAGAGAAAAGAAAGGGAAAGAAAGGAAGGCAGAGAAAGGAAGGGAGGGAAAAGCAAGAGAGAGAAGCAAAGGCACTCTTGCGGCCACAGCCCCATCCTGCAAGGCCAGCCCGGCGGAGCTGGCGCCACCCTTGGCCAAGGCACTCGTCCGCTCTGGCTCTCGTGCCAGGGAAGGCTGGGGAGGTTCTGGCCCACAGCGGCCACAGCCCAGAAGTCTCAACCGTGAGCAGCTCCGTGGCAGTGCCAAGGTCGTGTGTTGTGCTAATAACGACACGACAAGAACGGATTTGCCTCTTGGACACTGGCGCTGCCCTTCCTCAGGATGCCCCCCTAATTCAATGCCTGCCTTTCCTTTACCCCCACAATCTACCAACCCTGCCCTATGAATAGCAAACCTTATTCTGGTTTAAATTTCTGACAGTGCCGCGTCTGCTCCTGGGTGGGAAATCCAGGACACTTGGACCTAACACTAGGCACAGGGGCCTCCTCCTCGCCGTGATGCTAACGGCCACTACCAACGAAGCCACAGCCCAGAAAGGACAAAGCTCAGGCCCGCGGGAGCACAGGCTGCCACTCTCGAAAACGGGTTTCTTCCCCTCTTTTGCGATGCCTCCATCTCTCGCGGCCTGGGGTTTGGGCTTTTTGGAGGGTTAGCATTAAATATTGGACTGTGCCATGGAGTTTCTGAGAAGTCCAGTCTCTCTTTTGAAGTTCGCATTGACTCGGGTATTTGACTCTTCTGTTGTCGGTCACATGGATCGGCACAGGCCACGGAGACGGGCGGCTACCGTCACGCTCTTGGACCCTGGAGGCAGGGTGGTGGCACCCAGGGGGACGGCCTCTCTCGCTCCAGCCCTTCCTTGGTTTCAGAACTCACTAAAAAGCCGAGCTTTTAACAAATCCCATGTTTTCTCCTCCTTTACCCTACACGCACTTGCAGAGACACACACCTGCACACATCTATACACACACAAAGATACAAACACACACAAGCACACACAGAAACACGCACACACGTGCACACGCAATACTCATCCACATGCATCCATACTGACGCATGCACTGGCAATACCTACACACATCCACACCACACGCACACACAAGCACACACCACCTTCTCCTGTGATGGCGGCTAAGGCCAAACATGTGCACTGCTAAGCAGGGGGTGGGATGAGCTGCCAAACACCAGGCACTCGGTGAGGTTCCAGGTGGCCTTTACCGTCAGGAGCTTCTGGTGCTACTGATCTCATGTGAAAAATGTGTCCAGCAAGCAGGCCAGGGCTTGGTTTCCAGGGAAACGAAATCTTGGTTAAGCCCTTTCGAAACATCACGTTCTAACTGTCGTTTTCCTCTTCAGGAACATAAATATTTGTTCCTGGGAATAAACGCATTTAGAGAAAAGGAAAATGCTTTGCCAGGCCCAGAAGGAAGTGCGTGAAAGGGTTCTAGAAAAGAATTGGAGTGGGCATTTTGGAAAAGAAAGGAGCACCCAGTGCTGGCCTGCTGGTCTCTGACTTGTGGAACAGGGCTCTTCCTGGAAAGTCTGCAGGTTTCACCAGGACCCCTGTTTCTGTTTAGCTGGGGTGGTGAGGAGTTTCCCACCACACCCAGTGACACCCTGCACTTGGACCTGGGCACAGCTGAGGTTCAGCACACGCCACTTGGACGTGGTAGTGCTCCGTGTAGTTGAGGTCCATTTCACCCCTGGGAGAGGTGGATCTCATGAAGTAAGAACTGCTGGAATAGAACGTCGAGAAATCTCGCCTTGCCTGGGCCTGGAAAGGAAGAGAGAGCGCCACTTCCCCAAGGCATTGAGCAGGGGCTCTTCCAAAAGCAGAGAGATGGCCTCCGCTTCTCGGGGTGAGGGATGTGGTTGGTAACATTTGGCGCTGCGCCGCCCACCACAGCCCTCCCCGCTCACCGTGTCTGCGGCCGCCCCGCTTGGTGAGCGGAGGGCGAGCCCCCACCCCCACGACTTCAGGTTTGAGCATCTTCCACGGTCACGGCTTGGGCCTCTTCAACACGCTCCCCGGCCGGCCTGCGCCTGCCAAACGGGCTCCCGCCTGGGCCAGAAGCCGGCTTGCGGTGGGACACCTGGGCGAGCACACGGCACCCAGGAAGGGCCGCAGCCCCCAGAGGCTTCACATCGGGGACTACGTCTCCACTTGGGCTTTTTCCACTCAGTGCTGGGTTAGGTAACTGGGCAATTATCACATGACCTTGCCAAACTGGGACAGTCAAAGTGAGACTTCCAAGAGAGCGAGGGAGGACACTGTAAGCTCTACGGGGGGGAATGCTGCAGAAGCACAAATAAGAAACACTGTCATTAAGAAGATCTTAGACACGAAGCGTAACATCTTTAGAAAATGCAGCTTTAATGGGTATGGAGTTTTATTGGGAACATTTGGAGACTAGAGGTGGTGGTTGTTCAATAGGGTGCATGTACTAAATTCAAATAGTGAATTTTATGTTATGTGAATAAAGCTTGAAAATGTGTCTTTACTGAAAAATTACTGGGCCAGAGATAAATAAGGCTTGGTTTTCCCTGCCAGGAAGTGCCCAGACCAGTGGCCAAGAGGTAAGTCAAGGAAATTATTATTTCCTAAGAGAAAGATAAGGAGCGTGAACACTTACCACTGAGTTTCTGCTTAGAGGCAAATCTTGGCATAGGCTGTATGACATTCACACACACACACGCATGCATGCACAATCTCTTTTGATTCTTAAAACAACAGTGAAGTAGGTATAACTATCCCAATTTTGCAGATGAGTCAACTGAAGCACGGAGATGAAAGCCATGTCAAAGGCTACCCAGAAGCAGCCAACACTGGATTCAAATCTCGGTCTTGGCCCAAACCGCGGAATTTCAAAGCGCACGCTGCATGCCCGTCTCGCTGCACTTGTCTGACCTATGGCAGTATGCCCAATCTCTCCGTCAGACAGAACATTCTAAGAAATGCTGCAAACTATTTTAACACAGCAGGGGCACGCCACGAATTCAAGGCAGGTTACTGTCACACGTCTCCTCATCTCTCCATTTGCCTTCTACATAGAGCAGACAGCAATTTATGTATCCTTGGAACTCAACCTTGAGACATTGATATTAAGAAGACAAAGAAAGACACGATGAGATAAACACTTTATCAGGTCCCATCCTTCTAAGCTTGGCTCCGCTGAACAATACACATATAGAAATGAGACAACCTGTGAGAACGCGGATGACTCTAAAAATAAGGGCATTAGAAATATACAGACTACATTTCCCCCCAATTATACAACTATAACAAGGTGTTTGCCATACGTATTGCAGACGGAATACTGTAAGGGCTGTGAAGGGGCTAGCATGGAAATAACAAGAAGAAACCGTAGCAGTAAGGTTCCAAAGCAAAATACTGATGGGCAAAAGGGCCACTTTTCACTCACATTCCTGTGGCACCTCATCAAAAAGTTGCAGAGACCCCTGTCCCTGCCTTAACTTCTTCCTCCTGACGTCGCTTGTTCTAATGTCCATCTCCCCGGCCCCAGAACGAGCGCTCTGTGAGCAGCTCCCCACGCCCTGTATGTGTGGACGTCGCTTCAGAGGCTAGAACTGAGGCCAGCACAGGGCAGGCACGAAGCGTGGTCCAGGTGACGAACACACACAAATCCAGACGGAGCAAATCCAACGACCGGCACACGCCCAAAAAATAACGAGAGAAAGAGTTCCCTCAGGGTCATGCAACGCATTCATGAAATGTAAGGGAAATAATAATCCGTGACTATTGATTATTTTAGGTCTAGAAAATGAGGCTTAGCTGGTTCCAGACAATGGGTATTAGCTATAAGGGTAAAGATAAGCCCTTATAAAAAATCAATGCACTTGGTATGCAGTCTCTTTGGAAAACAGATGGCTAAAAATCATGCAGGTTCCGACGCCAATGGGCCAGTGCACATCCTTAATCTTTTCTACAATGAACAACACATGTCAAAGAAGAGTCCCCTGTAAAGAGAGTGAAGGAACCAAGAGGTGTGTGAAGAGCTGCAAGAACAGGCAGGCATTTTCCCTGACCATGAGAGGGGCCAGTGGAGAGGGGCACAGTGGCCTTTCCAGCCACTACAATGGCCAACTCAGTTTGTGTGTGCGTGTCCCGCTCTGCTCAGGGAATGGCCGAGGAGCCAGCAGCATACAGACTATGCAATGAAATCACTCCTCATCCCCCTGTCTGCCTGGCTAGAACTGGAAGCTGATCTTGGGGTCTGTGTCCCTGCAGCCGGGGCACCCTCAGCACCCAGGCCCTCCCACCCCCCGCACCTGGGTCCATGCTGCGCCCTCGGAGTGGACGGCCCGAGGCCTGCCTCCCCGCGTGGCCCACCCACTCCTCCTTGGAGCGCCACCT
The DNA here is from genome assembly GCF_030445035.2 of Dasypus novemcinctus. NCBI lineage: Eukaryota > Metazoa > Chordata > Mammalia > Cingulata > Dasypodidae > Dasypus > Dasypus novemcinctus. The sequence goes on along the minus strand of NC_080687.1, from coordinate 6,325,299 downwards.
CCCACTCCTCTAGCCTCCCACGCAAGATCGGCCGCAGAGCCTGCGGGGCGCAGCGTGAAATGAAGAATGGGTCCCGTGCTCAAACGTCACCTGCAGTTTCAAGACAGGGACAGCAGAGTGTGGGACCAGGACGGGTCCTTGCTGGGCAGCTGTGCACCCATGGAGCCGGCTCGGCTCTGGGTGCTCAGGTCAGCTCCCAGGGCACTTCCCGCTGCTGAACCGCCTATGGAGTGTCTTCCCACTAAACCATGAATTCCTTAAGGGCAGAATTTTGTTCACGTCCTTATTTTTTTGCATCCTCTAGCATAGTTGATGCTAGAAGGTATCCAACATAGTCTTTGGAATTCATTCCAACTGCAAATAATATTCATGACCACCAAATATGGCTAGAGCCATGCATTTATAAGCAAGAGCATCCATAATATTACAGACACCAAACATGGCCAGAGGTACCTTCTGCCCCTTCCCCACAACACACTGAATGGCTATTTCTACGGGGTTTCTATTTCTCCTTTCTTTCATTGTTTTTGTTTGTTTTTATTCCTAGTTCTTTATTTTAGGGATGAACCGGGACTAACCCCTACACGTGCTATCCACATAAAGTATAAACAGCAAGGCCCTAAAAATTCTCAGTCATTTGAAATTTTCAGCAACTAGCAAAATGGTCAAAATTGCTCTTTAGTAGTGAATAATGTCACCAATCGAAAGCATCCGCCATCTGCAGAAACGGCCCCTGAAACCGAACACTAGCCCTCTCCTTTGTTCCCAGGCTCACTCTCTGTAAGACTGCATTAATTTCGTGTTGATCACTGGTCTGTGAAGCTCTGATAAATTAAATGATTGGTAAATACAATAACTTTCAAAGGGAAAGAGCAGGTGGGGATCCATTTTCTGCTTTGGGATTACTACAGAACGCCATTTCTGAAAACAGAGCACAGATTAATTTAGTTAAGATCTGATAATCAGCTAAAACGTCGGTGGAGGCCATCCAACTTGCCCCAGGTTCTCCAGCATTTCTTGGCAGTCCTGAGAGTTTGGAGAAAAATGTTAAAAGAGTTATCTGAGGACAGCAGTTCAGACAATAACTGCGATACAAAATTCTCACTTATGGTTCTTCCAGAAGTGTTTTTATGTAGCTGTCATAAAAAAATTAAACACTATCTAAACATATTTTCAAGGCTCATATATACAATCCATTTCTGGTCCTAGATGTCAAATACACCTGAAGGAAATTTAATGTTCTGTGTAGTTAAGAGTGTGGGCTCTGGAGTTTGAATCTTACATGTGTTCAAATTCTTCCTCTACCAGCTCCAGCCATGTGTCCTGCTCTGGGTCTCAGCTTACACACTGGTAAAATGGGATGATAACAGGACCTATGTCGTGGGGCTGCCATAGGACTGAGTTCACACATGTGAGCACTTAGAATAAGGCCAGGTCCTTACTGAATGGTCACTACATGTTAGCCACTGCTTTCCCAGTGCTACCACTGCTTGCTCTAACCTCAGGCTTGCTAAGGGGGGCCCCAGCCGACTCGCATGGGGGAGGACACCTGGTTCAAGGCACTGCTACAGGGGCTCGGTCCAGCCATCTGATTCCTACTCTGGAGAGACTTACACTGGGTGACCCAAGGGCAGTTTTGGGCCACGGTAGGGAGAAAAGTTAGCAGCCGCCTTTGGTAATGTGTAGGATGAGGAAGCAGAGGAAGCTGGTAGACTAGTGTCCTGAAAGTAATCCACAATTGTGGAGAGAAGGAAACGGCCTGTGGCCACGGATAACAGCACCCAGCTTTCTAGGTCTTCGTGCCAGTTCTCCACCAAGCCTGGCTGTATCTTCTTTCCCGGTCTTGGATTAATATCCTCACAGCAAATTCTGCGTTAGTCAGGGTGCGCTCAGTGATGCTGCAATAATAAATGATCCCCAAATCTCAGCAGGTGAACTCAATAAAAGTGCAGCGTTTCTTACTGCGCTATGTGATGTTTAAGATAAGCCTGAAGGAGGCTTCATCTCCTCCATCACCAGAGCTGTGGGAAGGGAACGTGGCATCCACTGCATCTGGGAGGCACCCATGTCACGTCATTCACGTTTCATGGCCACGTCAGGCGCCAGCCGTGCCGAACAAGGAGGAAGCACAAGCGGGAATGTTAGGCTGGAATATCTTTTCGAGAGCCCTACTGGTGACTGCCTTCCCCTTTTATGCCTGGGCAGGTTGAGGGGGTCTCTGTCCCTTCAGGAGAAAGCAGCAACATCCCACTGGCAGGAATGCCCGCGAGCTGTAAAGCCCCCCGTTGTGCAACTTCTCTCAAAACGTGGCTTTTCCGAGTATAACCCGATTTTCTCCACTCGGTATAGATATATGGTTTGCCTAAACTTTTGATTTCCCAGTTAGACAGTTATCTAAGTCATTTCACTCTTTTCAGGAATAAATGAGGACAGAACCTGAATACTTTGTGAAGGAGGTACTCAGGATAACAGGTTTTTTTTTTCGTGTACCTAAGAATTTAATATTAGAGTATTCAATCTTAAAAAAAAAAAGATGGATATACACTTTTTCTTTTTAAACAGAACATACTAAATATAATTTAATATTTTCTTAATCATTAAAAGATCTGACTATAAATGCCAGATGCTATACTGTGAAGTCCTCTGTACCAAATACGATACTCATTCATTCAACAAATGTTTATTAAGCACTCTGCCAGGTACTGGGAATGTCTGGGGAATAAGAGTAGCCTGCTGTGCAGGGCTTGTGAGACAGAAAAGGCTTTTGATAATTAATCAAAATCCTCTCCTTGCTATCAGAGAGTCAACTATCACTTCTCTCTGCCACCTTTCCTTCTGCAGCCCATCTCTTCCTTCTCATTTTTACCTCTCGGTCTTCTGAAGGTCTAGAAACCAAACCCGTTAGAATAATTTGTAAATAAACCAAGAGTAAATAAACCAAGCCATAAAGACAATAAGTGCAGTCCTAAGGCTCTGAGCACAAGCTTTGGTACACAGCGCTTGTGGCTTTTTCTTACAGCTGCCGCAGGCATGGAGCTGAATTTTGGTAAAGTGAGGTATCCTTGTACCATGCCTCAGGGGTAGTAAACACTCATGTTCTCATTTCCTCCAACATGATTATCTCTAATGATATTTTTTGTTTGTTTTATAAAATAGTCCCTTGGGTTCTTCTTTAAATCTTTTCCTTAATTAAAAAAAACCCTTCATATTTGTATATATCTTCCTTTAGCCTTATTTTGCCAAGTTAATTTGCATTTTCAGATGCTTAGCATAGAAGTTTAATCTGCTCCTTCGTCTCATCTTTCTGACTAATGGCAATGTTTGATTACAAATTTAGAAAACCATGTAACTGACGTAACACTTGCACCAAATGGCTTGTTCAAGCCCAAACAACTTATTCTTCAAGATAAATTTTATTTGTAACTGTTCACTCTTTTATAAACTGTTCTTTTGATCCAACTAATCATTCCAAGTCCACTATTTGCCTCATAAAAGGCTACTGCCAGGCAACTGCTGTGGTGTTAGGGTATTTGGATGGTGTTTTTCAAGTTTAATTCTATTAGTTCAATAAAATAATTTAGTAAACAAAAAATTGAACAAGCTCTGCAAATGCCCCAGGCCAGGCAATGTTTAGATAAGAAGCCCATCAGACGGAACCATTCTATAAAACATGCTACTTTTTAACCAGTTCTAAAACAACAAACCAGTTCTTAACCTTCTGTAGGTTTTCAAGAATCTTACCTAAACTCTCTCCATTAAACATATGGCATATGTACACACATTTTTCTTATAATTTCTGAAGTTTCACAGAGAAAGATGGTCTCCAGATTAAGGACATTTACCCCACCCCCAAATTAAACAGAAACAAACTAAGCAAGCTTTTTCAGCAAAGCAAACTTCATTCCACTTTAATAGCTTCTAAGGGCTCACTATAAAAAGACTCAACGACCAGTTACTTTTTTATAAAAAGATTTTATTTATTTATTTCTCCCCACCCATTTGTTGTTTGCACTTGCTGTGTCTGTCCTTCCTATTTCCTTAGGAGGCACTGGGAACCGAACATGGGACCTCTGATGTGGGAGGGAAGTGCCTAATTGTTTGAGCTGCCTCCGCTCCCTGCTTTGTTGTGACTCTCATGTTTTCCTCGTGTCTCTTGTTGTGTCATCTTCTTGCAAGAGCTCTCCGCACCTGCCCATTGCGTCAGCTCGCTGTCTTCTTTAGGAGGCACCGGCACTGAATCAGGGACCTCCCATGTGGTAGGCGGGAGCCCAATCGCTTGGGCCACATCTGGTTCCCTGACCAGTTACTTCTAATCAGTCTTGTTCACAACCTGCGAGCTTTGCTTAGCCCTCTGAAGTAAACTAGCGAGGTGGCCCCTGGCCAGTAACATCAGCTTGCTACCCAGGGAGTCTCCCATTCAGCAGTGTCACCCTTACCCTTCAAGCCTTGTTCAAGGTTGGTCGTGCAGGGATGGACTTAAAATCTTCTCACCATCCTCAAAACATGATTCCAGGCAGGTTCAACTTGGCACCGATTTAAACACTTGGCTAATTTGACCCAGAACTATGCTCCATGTCAATACCTTGAAAATCCTTCGAATTTTGGTCTGAAAGAAGCATGGAAGACCCCTGAGAAAGCGGGAAGCTGGTCCAACGCGCAGAGAAGAGAAAGCTACACCCGTAGGAGGGGCCCAGACGTTCCAGCCGCAGACAACTCTCCAGCCAGCAGAGTAGCCTGAAGGGCCCCTGCTGAAGATGAGGGCAGTGCGTTTCCTTTCGTCTTCAAGGGGGGGTCTCCATTACAAAGACCACGAAGGTGGGACCTTACAATCCCTTTATTGTCAACGGCCTGAGACAGGAGAGCAAGAGAAGGGAAGACAGGATGCTGGAGGCAAATGTACGTACTAAGGAGAAATGTGGCCTATTTCCCCAGCTCCCAATTCTACCTAGGAGGAGCCTCACAAGAAATATCAGCCAACAAAACCTGACCGGATCCCAGGACCAGCGTGCACAGAGTGACGACAAGAATACTGCAAAGAAACACCGCTGTGCTGCCCAGGGGCTCAAGGCTCACCAGGAGATACGGGCAGACCCTTTCCATGTCAACCTACAAAGAACACTGGAGGGAAGCAGACCTGGCCCAATGGATAGGGCGTCCGTCTACCACAAGGGAGGTCTGCAGTTCAAACCCCGGGCCTCCTTGACCCATGTGGAGCTGGCCCATGCGCAGTGCTGATGTGCGCAAGGAGCGCCCTGCCACGCAGGGGTGTCCCCCGCGTAGGGGAGCCCCACCCAGCGCGAAAGAAAGTGCAGCCTGCCCAGGCATGGCGCCGCACACACGGAGAGCTGACACAGCAGAAAGAGACACAGATTCCGGGTGCTGCTGATAAGGATAGAAGTGGTCACAGAAGAACACACAGCGGGTGGACACAGAGAGCAGACACCTGGGGGCGGGAAGGGGAGGGAAATAAATAAAAAATAAATCTTAAAAAAAAACCCACAAAGAACACATGGAACACGTGGTAGCAAAACTGAATAACAACGAGGACTTTCTAACTCGCTCAGGTGTGCCTGCGGTGGGGAGAGGGTGCAAAGGAAAAACCGCCTTTGCCCGGGATCTGCAGGAATGAGAAGCGCTTCCCCAGGTGGGACGCAGTGGGTGGGAGGAGTATTTCAGGGCGTGAAGGCACGAAGAGTGCAGGGAGCGCGCGGGGAGGACCCCCGACGGCTGGGGCGCACGCCCTTGGACTGGGGTCTCTGGACGGCCACGGGAGCACGTTATTTTCACCTCTTTTGAGATGATTTGCCTTGATCGTTACTTAAATTATGACTCTATGAAAATATCAGGCACTTCAAATTGGCAAAAAATCACAAAACACCAAAAACAGGAGCACAGTCATTGAAGATGATTATTTAAAGCTAAAATTGAGCTGCTGTTTTAAAAGGGACTAAAATGACTTTAGTCCAAGAAACGCAGCGCAGTTGACAACTCAATAATCCTGTGGAGCTAAAATGAGACAAGAGTTTGATTTCACCCTTCTTCTTATTTTCTTTTTGCTCAAACACACTATTGATCTTTAACGGATCAAATGAAGAGGGGGGGCGGCCCCGCGCCGCCGTGGGGGCCTGGCCCGAGGGCCCCGCAGTTCCGCCAGGTGCCACTAGAGGCCCGCGGAGAGCTTCCCTCCCCAGCGCGGCGGCGGCGCCCAGGGCCGCAGGCCCAGCCGACAACCTAGCAAAGCCGACGGACCCCACCCCGCAGCCCCCTCCCGGGAGGGGCCTGACGGTGGAGAAGACGACCGACCACAGTGCGTGGAGGACGGCGACAGGAGGTGGCGGGAGGAGTAAACTTGAAGAAGGGCGTCCTGCAGACGTCAGCCACAACTTGAAGCGGTGACCCGGCCCCGCGGGCTCTGCGGAGGCGGGGCCGGCCGAGGGAGAAGCAGCTGGCCCGGACTTCTGGGGAGAGCGGGCGCGCGGGCCTTCACGCAGACAGCACAAAAGGCAGACGGTTCCTGGGTGGGAAAGCGTCCGGAACGTAAGCCATGGTCATTTAAGACAGATGGGCCCAGAAGGGACCTTCCTAAACAGCAACTCTGCGGCAGGAAGGAAGGGACAAAGGACACGGCCGAGCCAGGAAGGAAGGGACAAAGGACACGGCAGAGCCAGAGCCCGCCGAGGAGGCTGGAGCGACTCGCGACTTCAGGGGAAACAGAGGGACCTGAAGGCAAACAATGTTCACTATGCCAAGACGTCTTTCTGCGGGCAGACAGCCAAGCAGGCTGTGGGTATTCTCAGGGGCAAGACGTGGGCAGGAGAAAGTGCTAGAAGAGATGAGATGCCCTGTTGGCTTGTCAAACTTAAAGCAAGGCTTCAGTCACTGCCTCCTTTGATAAAACAAAACAGACAAAACATCCCTCACGTTAACACGCCGACCTCACGACACACTTGTACGTACACACTACCTCCCGCCTCGCTAGAGGAGCCGCCTGGTTTCCCTGGTCTGGTTAATCAGCAAGCAGAAGAGGTGTCCCCGGTCTGAAGAAAGAACCCTTTGTTTGGGAAACCTGTGAAAATATTCCCTCGGAGGCTTGTGCCTCTCCCTCCAGCTCACCCTGAGGACAGCCCGGGTGCCTGGGCCCACACAGAGCTCCATTCAAAGGCAGTCCTTTCTGTCCTCCCGAGGCTCCGGGGGGAGCGCGGGGTTCCCGCCTGCTGTGACAGCTGCTGTGGCCGCCTTGCCCGGAGCAGAGCAGCTGCCTGAGGCACGGCGAGGGTGCAGGGCCGGGCCTGGGAGGGCCTGGTCATTCCAGTGGGCACACGGCCAGTCCACACGGGGAGAGAGCGAGTTTGGAGCCTTCGTCCAGGGCAAATGGTTGTTCACTGAGTCTGGGCCCGCCCCCACCCCAAATAAACCTTGTAGGGAGCACTTGTCAGCCGGGCTCCTGCGCTCCTGATGTCTAAACCTCCACACTCGCTTGGAGGGTAATAAACCAGGATGCACTTTTTACCTGGGTTAAAGAGAAGAGTGAGAAAATACTCATCTGGGCCAGCTGGCCTCACCATCACGGCCTTGGAAACACTGCCGGCGTGATTTCATCCCTGATGTCGGAAAATCTTCATCCTCAGCCCAGGCCACGGTTTTGGTGGTATGATTTTTAATGACTTTGAGAATAGGGAATTCATAATCTCCCTTTGCAAGCTATACCCCAATTTTATTTCATCGTCCTTCCAGTGACGAGCTGGTGTTTAATGCCCCAGATTCTCTTTTGCTGAAATCTCTGCCTATTTCCTGTTATCCTCCTGTTGATTCATCTGAGAATCCCATTATCTCTTCTAAAAACACTGTTTATTTAGTCCATTATGACGTGCAGGGTCAGTGCGCACTCACTTGGTATCTGAATGATTAATTTCTTTAGTTTGAGCAAAACACTCTTAAGTGTCCCTGATGTGCAGAGTGCCAGCTGGGCGCCGTGCAGGACACAGAGATGCTAAAAATCGGGGGAAGGAAACAGACGCTTGCGTAAATAATCCTAATGCATGAGAAGGGCAAAGACAGTGGCATAAACAAAAATGCTGTGGGCAGATAAGGAATAGAGAAGATAATTCTTAATTCCTGACGCTAGCTCTGAAGGGAGCAGAGTTTAAATTGGGCCACAGGGAGGGTGACTCATGTCCTGGTTTTGGAATGCCCAGGGGAAGGGCCACAGGCCCAGGAGGACAGCTGGTCAACCAGCCAGAACAGTTAGCACTTACAAATCCTCTCCCTTCGGGGAGGGACAGCCTCAACCGAAGAGGCCCTGGGGGAGGGGGTGGCAGCAGGAGAGCAGTGCCAGTCTCCCAGGGAGCCTCTACTTCATGCCAGGCACACGGCACGGGCACCAGGAAGGCAGACGTGGGGCCAGGCATGCGGGCAGCATGGAGGGGCAGGCACACGTGCTCAGGAGCTGTGCGGTCCCGGGACTTCCCTTCGTGCTCACACGTGGACTGGCACGGGCCAGCTTCCCTGCCCTGTGGCACGTGACCCCGTTATCCTAACAGATAAGGGGGTCACAGCAGAAAGGATTCCGGGAGTCGATGAACTGTGCTCTGGAACGTGAGCCCTGTTGTGAGTTCAAGGGCGCGAAATAAAACTTACAACATGCTTCCAACATCTATGACCTCCCTTTTGAGCTCTAGGCAGACCTACGGGGTAGGAAACTGAAACTCAGAGTTGAAAAGGCTTGGCCTCCTTCCCACGGCCAGCGGCGGCAGAGCCGGGCCTCCGACTGCAGAGGGCTCCTCTGACTCCAGGGCCCCTGGCATTTCCCTAACCTGTCAAGACAACTGAGCTTTATCTGGAACTTTGAAGATTTTAACAACCTCATGATTCCGTGTTGTTGTAGTGAGTACACTCTTGCCGGTCATCCAGATGACATTTGAATACATTAAATCTCATTGATTGCAGGGCGTATCAGACAGGCAACTGCTCAGTTCCTAATCTCTTGTGTCCTCTTTCTTCCCCTGGACAGCTCAGTGGTGTATTCTAAGCATCGCTGATTCGACAAGGCACTCTTCCAGGGTCGCGGAGCAGCCGCAGGTGGCTCGAGAGCAAAGGTGCACGCAGGAAACCTCATTGGGCTGGCTGTGTCCGTGGACTTGGGGCAGGGCCCCACTGGAGCAGAGATTTGGTCAGGAGATGCTGGACACCTCCTTGGAGGTGGCATACTACTGGCACTGGCGCCCTGTGTTCCTGTCCCTTTGGTCTCAGTGGGCTTTGGACTTGGTTCTGAGAACAATTACCAGGGTACAGCATACCTCGAATTCCCAGGGCCTCAAAATGCCACAGACTGGTTGGCTTAAATAACAAGAATTTATTGTCTTGTTCTGGAAGCTAAAGTCCAGAACCAAGGGGTCGGCAGGCCGTGCTTTCTCCATGGTCCATGGCATCGAGGCGGCATCTGTCTGCTTGTCTCCTCCTCTGGCTTCTACTGGCTTCCGTGGCCAAACGTCCTCTGCTTTTCAGGGCTCCGGGCATGTTAGGTTAAAGGCCACCCTGATTCCACGTGGCCTCATCTTTCATGGATCTTCCAAGGCCCCCTTTACAGATGAGTTCACACCCACGGGACCGGGGTTAGGATGTGCACGTGTCCTGGGACACGATCTGACCCCTGCACGGCCAGTCACCGCCAGCCTTTCCTCTCAGCACCTCAGTGTCTTCAACCTCGTCCCATGGCCCCCTCTTCCAGCCTCCTGGATCTCTCCAGATGTCTCCTGCGCATTTCGCGACTGGCCACGGTTCGCGGGTCTGTAAGTTGACCTACTTACTAGTTAACCAACCTTCCAAGATCTTTGTGAACATTCACTCTGAAAGGGGAGAGGATATGAAATGAAATGATGGGGCAGTGTTGTGTAGCTTGCCTTCCTTCTTTCAAGGAAAGCTAAAAGGTAGTGATTTTTGCATTCTGCCTCCAACAAATTAAACTCTCTTGGCCCCGGGCAAGCCACTTAATCTGATGTCTCTTGGTTTCCCGTGTGTAAAGAGACGATAATACTCATTCTCCAGCTCACCAAGATTGCTGGCTTTAATTAGTTCTGATTGAAAAACACTCTGAATTAAAAAGTGCCCGTAAGCGCTCCATGACAACGACCACGGGCTCAGCAGAGCCTTGACCTTCAAAACTTGGAATTCTCTCCATGGTAGCTTTATTCATTCTCGGATTCCCGTTAAATTCTTCTGCTACAGATATTGAAAATCATCCATGGTAAGACCATAGGCATTGGTCTACATTTCCTGTTTTCCAGGGTTTTGAGGATCTTAAGTGTGGTCGTAGGAAGTAGGACAAAACCCAGAAAATTCCCGACTTGAGCTCTTTGGGTTGGCAGAAGCATGCTTCTCGAAGTGGAGTTCTCAGAGCCGCGGCGGCGTCCCACGAGACCGCAGTTTCAAGACCTGTGCGGAGGCGTCCTGGGCACTGCCACGGACCCCGGAGACACGGGAGTGTCACAGGCACCAGGGAGCCCGCCAGCTCAAGGCACGTCGCAGCTTCAGCACGGGGCACTTTTAACAACACATTTCTCTGGTGTCGCATCTCTGCGAAGGTAGGCTTTTGGCATTATTGTGATGAAAAGCAAGTGTTGCATGAAAATCAATAGTGGGGAGAAAATAAGGTGGTGATACCCATGTGATTCCAGAGCTTGAGACGCCGCACGGTGTCCAACAGGCACACGCACTCCATGATTAAATAATGGGGCTATTTAAGAACAAAATAAAAATGCTATTTTTCCCTTCATTTTATCCATGTTCTTCTCAACAGTCACTAATTTGTTAAGACTTAAGTACTTAAGCTGTTTGGGCCTAACCAGTTAACAAACAGAATGGTCAGGCACTTCTCTTTCTTGGCAACACCTAAGGGCACGGTGAAGAAAACCTGGTGACCCTGATGGCACCATGACCTGAAAAAAGCGGAGAACCTCTGACACGGGAACTTGTGAATAAAGGCGAACTCTCGGGTCCACCCCGGACCTACAGAGTCAAGCTCCAGAGGCGGGGCACAGTGATCTGTGTTGCGACCAGGCCTCCGCGTGGTTCTAGTGCACGTTCAAGTGTAAGAACCACCTGGCAGTGCCTACGCTGCTAGAGGAAAGCCGGGTGTGCTCAGGTGTGGGCAGGGGTTGGCTCAGTCCACACGTGAACATCAGGCCGGTCTCACAATCTGAATGAGAGAGTACAGAAGTGACCCAACAGGGGCAAAAATTAGGTAAGACACCAGACAGAGAGAGCTAGATGGACAGACAGATAAGCTAGGTAGAAAGAGAGAGGCGGGGAGATTGGTGGGTAGATGATAGATGATAGATGATGGATGGTAGCTGGTAGGTGATAGGAGAGACACATGCATCTTCACCATCTCAAAGCTCATTCTCTCTGTTTTCAATGACGTAAACTTACTGTTGTAAGTAATTTGTGCCTTAACTTTATTCTAAAGCATTCTAGAGAACCCACAAGGCCTTTTGATTTCTGAATAATGAATCATTCTATTATTGAATGTCCCAGAGTGTTGAGAATGAATGACATCCTTTCTTTCAGAAAACAATATTTATTGCTTGCCAGCAGGGCATGACCCGAAGTCCTTGACAGGAATTTGGTTTTCCTTCTCATCTGCCTTAGCGAGGCAGGACACTCTCCCTCGCGTGCTCTTCCTTCTCCGGGGAGGAGCGCGTCAGGGTGGAGGGAGTGACCGGAGCTGGCGGGTGCAAGGCTGTGGGGGTGATTGAAACCCTCCTTTGCCACGCAGCAGATTTAGGGATTTCATCTCCATTAATCCCGTTAAGCCTCTGTCCATACGCAGAGATTTCCAGACCCCTGAGCCCTCAACCAGACGGGCTTGTCTGGGGGAGCCCCAGGTTCCTCCGAGCCTGGTGGCCTGACGCGGAGCTTGGACAGCCCCGGGACAGGGCAGCTCTCAGCCCTGCGCGGAGGCTCAGCTGTCACCAGGCCAGTGCCGGGGAAGAAGCGAAAACCGTGCACTCTAATAAATCACATGTTCTCGTAGTTGACTTCATGCAGACGGGGCTGGCTGCCCACGGGCGCCCACTCTCTGGCGCACAGCAGCTATCCAGGCTCCATCCAGTGTTCTGGCCAACGGCCATCTTCCAGGGCCAGCAGAGATTCAGCCATGTCCCCACACATTTCCGGCTCCCCCGTGATGCTCCATTCCTTTGACCACTGGCTCCTAACTGAAATTTTCCTTCCCGTGGATATACTCCTATTTCTTAAGTCCTTTTGGTTTTCTCTGCTGGTCTTTCTTCCTTCTCCCACTTCCTGTTTCGCATGTGCGTGTGTGAGTATGTGCTCTCCAAAGTTCTATCGGCTTGCCTCTTCTCCTTCTCCCTCTACGTAGGCCTTACAAGCACATCCACTCCAAGGAGTTCACCTTCCCTTGGTGGTGCTCCTTCTGCGCCTGCTGCACCTCTCCTGACCGAGTCCTGGTCTCAGATTTCCAATGACAGCCTGACCATCAGTTTCTCCCTCCCACAACTGAAATAATTGTCTGTCCGTGAATCAGAGTTGTCCTCCGGACATGCACAATGTTCTGAATCAACCACCACTAGGTAAAAATAAACACCAACGATCATGAAGTCATCTCATATCCTGGTTCTTTCCATCTGCCCCCACCCGTCAGTTCATAAATTCATGGAACACCGTATGCTGAGCTCCTCCAGGTGGAGGCACTGAGCTTGGTGCTGGAGCTGCAGGACTCCCGCCTTCTGGAAGGCGGGCGAGCCTTGTCTCATCCTAAGTCCTATTTCTCCCTTCTGTTCCACTGCTGACCCGTTTTGGAGGAAACTTGCTTCCCGCCTGAACTTCTCAACTGCTTCTTCCTGTTGTCTTTCTGCCTTGGCTCCTTGCTTCTCCAGGTAGTCTACACCTGGCTGCTAGGGAAATCTTCCTGGATCACAACACTCCTTGGTATAACCCTTTACTCAAAAACTTCCAGTCCCCAGACCCGCACACATTTGGCCACACTCGTAAAAAGTTTCCGAGGAAAAGCCTGTCTGGTCACTACTGATGCTTTGGGAAACACTGAATCTCCTCTGAGATGATTTCTGTCTTTAAACTAAACTAAATTAATGGGTTTGAAAAGAATCCTTGATGGCTCAGAGTCAACTGAAACATCCTATCTAGTGATCATTATCAGAGTATGCCAGATCGGGAAAACTCCTTCATTCGTGTGTACAGCAGTTTCACCAAAAGAGAGAAGCCAAATCAATCTTTTCAGGAACCCTTCTTATATAAATGGAACAGAGTAGTTGACCACTATCATTTATGTACAGAGTAGGAGAAAGTAGAAATAGGTCTTGGGGCTCGTTCCTCTGCTATCTAGATGTGGATGACCTCAGATTACTTCTGGCTTGGATACTGTAAGATTCTGTTTTAAATAACATTAACCTTTCATGCATTCACTCAGCGGTGAGCAGAGTCTGATGCAAACACTGGGCATCCAACAGTGGTCATGGCAGAAACACGAGCCAAGTGCCCCTGGAGCTGCTCTCCTTGGTCCAGCTCCCTGGCCAGCTTCAAAGCCAAAGTCAGATGGTGAGGCTCAAGATTTAGCTAAAGACTGAAGACCCATTTTTCCTGAGGCATCACAATGCACTAAGATGGGCTTCCCAAGAGATGAGAACAAGGATAGGGTCAAACAAAGGTGAAAGACTTTGGGAAAAGGAATATATACACCCCAAAGGAAACGTGAAGATTAAAAACTCAACATTACAAAAGTAGCAAAACCCTAAGAAGTTGACCATTTATTTATCTTGGATTTAACCTGGAACAGATTAACAGCTCTGAAATGTTGGTGCAGGATTCCAGGACTTAAATTTTTGCCATTCGGGGGAAAGGTCCCATTTTAGGAAGCAAAGAAAAAGTAGGAAGCCCATGAGCTTGGTGGAAAGGAAACCTGGCTTGAGGTCTCAGTTGTGCCATTCAGGAGGCGTGGGACCCTGAGAAGTCACTTATCTGCAGTCTGGAGGAGATTAATTTGTGGTGACAATAACCGCTAATGATACTAGCTAACGTAAGTGTGTATCAAGAGCCAAGGGCTCTGAGTCCCCACATGCTAGGGGCTCGTCACACACTAGTACAAACAAGGACCGTGTGTTCCGCACGTGGATGAAGGTTGCTCTCAGGGACCCGTGAGCTTGTGGGTATGGAAATTGCTTTGTAAACTGTTTCTAACACCCTGGGTTTCTATAATCAGCTAGCTATTAAAACAAACCTCTCCTCGTGGTAATGGCATCGCATAGACTGAGAAAGGCCAAGGCTGTTGATGAGTAAAGAGAACCTACTGTTTAAAATCTAGCTAAAAAGAAATTAGCTGGACTTTAAGGGTCTTAGGAGAGGCAGGGAATAAAACTTGTAAACCACTCCATATTCATGTTAAACTAGAGCAAAAGCTTTGATTTGTAATAAAGCAGTTTTAGTTGTGCCTCACGTTTCATAGGTGATGTCAGCCTGAACATATGTAAAAATGGAAAAACCAATACAATTAAGTGGCAGGAATTAATAATAGTTTTATGGATAGAACTCTTTTTCGAGACACTCACCCTTGACTGAGCTCTCATCTGTTCAGAGGTTTAGCTGGTGGCTGGGCCTGCTTTGCCGTCTTGGAACGCACATGCCCCGTCGATCCTTTGGTGTTGGATGCTGTATGTTTCCTGCTGCTGCTCAACACACAGAACCGCAGCGTGTTCCAAACCGCCGGGGTCTGGGAGCACATGCTCGGCCTCAGGATCCCCCCTGCACTGCCGCTCCAACCCGGATACAGGAATCCTTTCTCTCTACTGCACACTGCCAACAGTGTCTGTCTCCCCCATCTCTAGCCCCCAAGCCTACAGCGCAAAGTGCCTATTCTTCCTCATAGCCCTCTTTGGGGGACACTGACTATCTTCACACATTCATTCGACAAACACTGATTGAGCACTTAATATGCTCTAATGACGTGAACTATAAAAACAAATAGGAGCTTTGCTTGTGTCACAGGGGAGAGAGGTGGACATCAGAGATGCATCTCGAGAGCTCAGCTCATGCTAGCACACGGCCAGTCCGAGGGATGAGCAAACATAACCTCGGGTGGGTTAATAGGAGATCAAATTAACAGGCAGCGCTGAAGGGGTGTTCGAGCCCAGGAGCTCTGACCCCCAGTGTTATCGTCGCCTCTCCCTCCCTTTCACCCCCCTTTCACCTTCTCCGCACTCACCCCTCTGCCCCCGTGGGAGACTGTACAAAGGTGCGGTGGTAATTCCTCTCTTCCACGCACGTCCCTTTGCAATTTGACCTTGCTTCTCCTCTCACCAAGAGGAGCCCTTGAACCTGGGCATGGCTGTGTGGCTTGCTTTGACCAAGAGGTGAAGCAGAAGAGTGACGCTGCACAACGTCAGGGCCTCGGGAGGTCCTTTAGCTTCTGCGCTCGCCCTCTTGGAGCAGAGACACATGGGAGGCAGCCCAGGCCAGCCTCCCGGAGGGTGAGGGACGGCACAGAGGGAGGGGCCTGGCGACGGCCAGAGCAACCCCCGGGCACGTGAGGTGACACTGGGCCCCCCCAGGCCCCGACAGGCTGCCGACCGGCTGCTGCCCGTGACCGAGCCCAGGAAAGACCCATGGAAGAACCACCTGCTGAGCCCTGTCCAAATCGCCAACAGACAGAGCTGTGAGCTCATAAATGACTGCTGCTAAAATCATTACGTTTGGAGTGGTTTGTTACACGCTCACATACCCCGCATGGAGCTGTCCCTAATGAGATGAAGAAACAAGTCTCCTCACTCCTGGCAGAGAGGAGGGAATGGCAGCATGTCCAAGGCAGACGTTTCAAGTTCTCATGTGAAACCTTGGCTTCCCTTCCCGAGGAATGACAGGGAACACTTACTACTGCCCAGTGTAGCTTCATCGCGAGCTAAACAGGCTACTGTGGGCCACTGTCTCTTAGGGAATGTTTCCCATTTGAATCAACCGCCTTATAAACCACCATGATGATAAACTGAGGATCATTTGTCCTGGGACACTTCAATTGCCAAAAGCAGACCAGACAGAACAGAGAGAACTATTGAGAAGATACTTCTGCATTGCATCTTCGTAGAATAAAAAACAACAATCACCCATGAGTGCAAAAGACTGAGCATGTGTTTCCCCAGCCTCGCGTCCTGGGAAAAGAATGACTTTCAGTGGCAACTGAATCATTCTGGGGCCACACTCTGTGGGTACGCTAAGGTGATTACACTCAGAATGGATGCTTTCAGAATGTCATTTAGCAAAGGAGAGCGTGGCTGGGTAGCAGTAAGACGCTAATGCCCTAGAGCGGCTCATTTTTTATGGCAACCTAATTGAAACGTACAAATCGTATAACGCTCTCTGCTTGTGCGACGGGGCAGGACTGACACGCAGATGATTGATTCTGAAATTTAGCCACCAAGATAAGGTTTCTTCGTCAACAAAAAATATGTTACTGATCTAATTTCTGAGCAGCCAAGACAAGTGGAACTGTCATTTCATCCTCTTATTGGAAAGATCATTTGTCTTCAATGTGGAAAGAAAACTACACAGATATATCTTTATTTTTAAAATAAACTTTCCTTTTTCCTTTTCTTGAATTAATTTAAAGAGAGTTGATTAAATAAACTGGCAAACTCAAGAGACCAGATTCTACTTTTAAATGCAAATTCGTGGTTACTGTCTGCAGAGAAGAAAGACATGGCCCAAAGACAACAATTATATCTTGTTTTCTGAAAAAGTGGAGCGATTTGGAGGGAACAGAAAAGGGGCCCATTGCCCAGAGAAAGAGAATAAGCTCAAGCGTGGCAATGCCTTAAAACAGGGAACTCCCTGTGTGTGAGGGAGGGAGGGGTGGGCAACGGCCGCACATCCACTGCCACCAACGCTTTGTCTTCCTTCTGAAGCAACATGATAATAAACCCCAAGGTTATCGTTCAAGACATGAACGTCTAAGGGCTGAAGGCAAAGGGACTTGCTTGCACAAGAGGGCACTGCGCGGCTGTCACTAAGGCGGGTGTCCTAACACGCTAGCTGCTGGGCTCCCTTCTCGGGCCACAGGTGCAGCAGGAGCACACACAGGTGTCTGCCGGTGTGTCTGGAACAACGAGACACCACCAGGGCTTACGGTGCTCAGTCTCTCAGTCTGTCTGGGTAGGAACAGAAAAACACACCTCTTAAAAAGTGCTGGTTCAGTCCACACACATACCTGTCTACACTTTGGTTTCATACCTCAGTCAGCACCTATTTCGATTTTTAAAACTTCAAATAAATACGGATTGTGCACGTAGGACACTGGGCTAGGTAGGAACAAGAGGAGCCAAAGACACAGATGTTCTCAACCTTCATTCAGCTTATTAGGCACACCAGATAAAACTATCCGTGACCATAAGACAAACGCAGACGAGCCCAGAGAGAGAGAGGGACAGCATCATCCAGGGGCTCTCCAAGATGAGGAGGATGGGGGCAGCTGGGAAGAGAACGAGACGGCTTCCCATTAGAAGGGTCATGCAGGACAGAAGGAATGTCACGATGGGGCTTGGTTGGAGAGAGTGGTAGCCTGAACCAAGTTAAAGGAATGGCCAGGAAAGGTCCCAAAGAGGAACCCTCAGAGCCAGGGTGCAGGGAATCAAAACGGGGGGGTGCTCCAAGTGGGGTACCACATGCTTCATTTAGCAGGCGAGGGGAGCAATGGGGTGCACGGTCCTTGGATGACGGATACATAGACACAAGGTCAACATGATGCTCTCTCCAACAATGTTGCCATAACAACTGCTCCATGTGACCGGACCGCTCTTGTTTTGCTGAGCTAGTCTTTTTATAACACTTTCCAGGGTACCCAAAGGGTCTAACACAGTAAGAAAAAAGAAAAGGAAACTACAAAACGACAAGTCTGTATGATCCCAGTTGTATCTGTAAGCCCTAGGGGTCGTGCTGGAGGCGCGATTCACAGCTCTTGCTGCTTACAAGGCACCTTTCTCTTCGCAGTTCCATCACATCACGCAAGGTGCTTCAAAACAGCGGGTGCCGGGCCCCACCCCAGCTCTCCAGGTGATTCCAAGGTGCAGACAAGTTTGGGAAGCCCTGATGCGGAGGATTCACTACCTTGGGAGGGTTCATTATATTTCCACATCTCAAGACCCCATCAGGCGTAAAGGAAAGAATTTGGAATAAATGGACACAGAACATTTTAAAATGGGATTTCTCTTGTCTTGAGTTCTGAACGAGTCAAGACTATCATTAGGAAGAAAAGGAACGTAAATAGGAAGGAAGCAGAAAAGAAACCTATTAGATATTAATGACAAAGAGATTTAGGGGACACTTAAAACTGGAGGTTCTTGAAGAGGCCGGGTCTGTGAGAACACGCTAGAGACTTGTGCTGCTTCAGACCCCAAACAACAGCAAAACATTTGACACTGTTCTTTCCAATTCACAGTCACTTACCACTGGGGCCAAGTCTCTGGGAAGCAGTAGCATGACCTGAGGCCCACACCGATCCCCTCCATCCCTTTCATCCCAATTTTTCTGTCTCTCTTTCCTGATGTTTTCTTTTCTTTTCTTTTTGCATCATTCCCTTGTTTTTTCTTTTTTCTTACCCCGCATTTTGCTCTTTCTTCTTTTTCCCCTTCTTCCTCTATCTCTCCAATCACTTCATTTCTTTCTCACCAACACTCTCTTCCTTACTAACAAACAAGAAAAATGAATTACTGAATATTTTTATTTATGTATTTTTTCTACCAAATAGTTTAAATTAATAGTTGTTCCCTATTCTGAGATTTTATTGTGGCAAGTTGAACATATTATCATCTAGTTCTCTCTAAAATAAATTTTCAAAATGCTGCTTTTCAGGAATGAATGGGGCAGTGGTTTCTGACGAAGCCAAGTCCTCACTGCCTTGCCAGATAGTGCCGATAAAGGAAAAGATATGATGCTACATGTTAAAAGAAGCTCTCATGACCAAACATGCTTCACACAAATTCTCACGAAAAGTATTTGACATGGAAATGACTGCTAGTTTTATTCATTAAAATGAGAAAAACAAGTCGATAACAATACAACACCATTCCCCAAGTGTCAGGAGCTGACGATTCTAAGAGGATTTAGGAGCAGCATAAAAACCAGGCATTAACACGGCCATGCAACAGCTGTCGGGGGACTCTCAAGCCCAAGGGATCCACCATCAAATGATGACCTGGTTGACAAGGGGAAGCCCAAAAGATCCAAAAGAATCCATGCAGATCCTTGCCCTGTGTCTGCGCTGTCACGTTCTCTCCCTGCATGGGTCCCTTACTACCGTGCACCCCAAGAACCCGACAGAGCACCTCCTCCAGGAACCCTTCCTCGACTTGCCCCGCTTGCTTCCAAGAACTGTTCTCAAGGTTTCTTCAGCCACTTACAGTGTGTCAGGCACTTTGTGCAGCAATTCGCCGACATATTTGTAGTCACTTCCGCAACCCTGCAGTGCCAATATTCTTATTCCCGTTTTACAGACGGAGGGAAGTTAAGTAACTTGTGTTATGGCAGTGGACAGCAGAGTGGGCATCCAGACCTGCTGGCTCACTTCCGCAGTGCTCTTCCCACGACCTCATACTCTCTTCCTTCTCCATTTCTTCCTGATGCTACCAGAAACCAGTTACTGTTTATTTTATTATTTTATAGGACCTATGCATATACCTATTTCGTCTCGTCAATCAGATTAAAATAGGAAAAAAAATTTTTTTTTTAGGCAGAAAATTGTACCCTAAACCATCTGAGTGGTAGACATTGTTAAGAATTGTTAACCAGCTCCCTGGGATACCAGTTAACTACAAGTTCATCTAGACCAGCCCAATTTCCC
This sequence comes from Dasypus novemcinctus, assembly GCF_030445035.2. Taxonomy (NCBI): domain Eukaryota; kingdom Metazoa; phylum Chordata; class Mammalia; order Cingulata; family Dasypodidae; genus Dasypus; species Dasypus novemcinctus. Next base: position 6,305,441 of record NC_080687.1, on the reverse strand, counting down.
TATAGGAAAAGCGCATCAGGGGAGAAGAGAAAAAATCACAGATGTGTCTCGCGTCTTCTACCCAGGGGAAATAGGATTGTGGAGGATTTTATTCTCTCAAAAACAATATGCAGGGAAGCAGATGTGGCTCAACCAATTGGGCTCCTGTCTACCATATAGGAGGTCCAGGGTTCAAGGCTCAGGGCCTCCTGGTAAGGGCACGCTGGCCCATGTGGCAAGCTGGCCCATGCGGAATGCTGGCCTGTGCAGAGTACTGCCCTACGCAGGATGCTGCCCCATGCAGGAGTGCTGGCCCACGCAGAGAGCTGGTGCAGCAAGATGACGGAATAAAAAAAAAGGGACACAGAGGAGAGACAATAAGAGATGCAGCAGACCAGGGAGCTGAGGTGGCTCAAGAGAATGATCACCTCTCTCCCACTCTGGAAGGTCGCAGGATTGGTTCCTGGAGCCACCTAATGAGGAGACAAACACACACAGAAGAACACACAGCGAATGGACACAGAGAGCAGACAGAGGCGGGAACAGGGAGGATAAATAAATAAATAAATCTTAAAACAAACAAAAACAACATGTGCCAACTATTAATAGTCATGGATAGCTCCCTTAAAACAGAAAAGCCCTGGAGAAAGTTCTGGCTGTGACGCGGAATTCCCAGCACCTTCGCTCTGGAATCCGGCTGGTGCGGGCTCAGCCTAGGACTGGCTCTGCTGTGAGGAATCCCTTCCCACTCGCAGGCCTCCCAGCTCCACCCGACGCTCTGTGAAGTCAGGGCCCCCGACTCTGCATTTATATGTTGATAGATAAAAACGAAAGGCTTTACATTCATTTCTGCTTACTTCCAAGCAGAGGTTGGTGGAATGTTCCACCCTGCTGAAAGCATTTAAAATTCTTTTCTATCAATGAACACCAGTTATTCTTCCTGGGAAGCACAGCTTCCAGATGTGCCCCGCCCGTCTCCACTCGAGCCCGCTCTGTCCTGCTTGCGGGGCTCTAAGCGCCACGAAGACAAGGCCCCCGTCTGCAGTTCACTCCCGCACCCCCGGCCCCGGGCGCAGAGCCTGGCGCGGTGCGGAAGCGCAAGACGTTTGGAATCAATAAATGAATTTTTGAGAAACCGCCCAACTGATCAGTAAAGGAAGAAACTGCAGCACTGATGTGGAGACAGTGGCCACGGCAGCTGCTGAGGGCAGGGAGAGGGAAGAAGAGGTATGATGTGCGGGCATTTTCAGGACTTGGAGTTGTCCTGGGTGGTACTGCAGGGACAGATGCTGGATGGTGTATGTCCAGCCATGGCTCACTGGGTGGACTGGGGGAGAGTGTAAACTGCAATGTAAACCCATGTGGTGCAGCAGTGCTCCAAAGTGTATTCACCAAATGCAATGAATGTCCCACGATGATGAAAGAGGGTGTGGATGTGGGAGGAGTGGGGTGAGGGGGATGGGAGGTATGTGGGGACCTCATATATTTTTTGAATGTAACATTAAAAAAAAATACAAAAATTTGAAAATTTAAAAAAATTTAAAAAATTTAAAAATTAAAAAAATGAGAAGATGGGAGAGATGGGGACAGGACAGGAGGGAAAGGAAGAAAATGACAGGACAGGGAAGGGAAGGGAGAGGACGAGAAGGGGAGAGAAGGGGAGGGAGGGGGAAAGAAGGGAAGGGGATGGAGAGGACGAAAAGGGGAGAGAAGGGGAGAGGAGGGCAGGGGAGGGCAGGGGAGGGAGAAGACACAGGAAGAGGGAGGAGGGGTACAGGAGGAGGGCACAGTTTGGACTCTAAGGTGAGTCCTTTAGCCTCTCAGAGCCTCGAGATTTTGTGGGTGAAGCATCAATTTATTGGCCTCTGGGACTGTGGCGAGAATTGAGAAGATGCACTAGCGTGGACGTGGGGCCACTCGGGGGTGACAGCCGGGGGTGTCCCACCTCGGTCAGGACAGCCCTCACCCTCCGCTGTCCTGAGAGCCGCACGCTGGGGGCCTTGGGAGGCCGGACTCCGCCGCGGCCGGGGCCTCCTCCTCCAGGTGAGTCCCTCGCTGAAGTGGAGGACGGAGGCACGGCCTGCCAGGCTGGGGCAGCCTCCACCCGGCCGTCCTGCCACCAGGGAGCCAGTGCTCTCAGGACAACGAAGCAGCCTCAGCAGAGAGGAAGGGCACAAGATACAAGCAAGCAGCTCTCCGCAGGTGGCTGGCAGCTCTGAGAAAGTGGGCGCAGGTGCTGACGTAGCCAAAAGGCTCTCTTTTTGTCCAAAGAAAACATACGTATCTAACTGTGTGAAGTACAGGCATCTCTCTATGCTGGGCTATAGCTTCCCTCAACACTAAGCTGTAATGAAATCCATTTTTAACGTGAGATGGGGATTCTAAAATCCATTCTCTCCTAGAATACGATTTAGCCCCTCTCTAGCTTGTCAAGCAATGCTCTACTTAAACATGTAACATCTCATGTTGGACATGATTTCAAAGGCAATTTCCCCTCCTTTTCAAAATAGACCAACAAGTAAAATCCCACCTCTGCAGATTTCTGATAAGGCCTAAAAATCAAAACAATAAGCTTTATTCATCCTGAAAGGCCACAGGTAGAAAAATCATCACAAATTCAATAAGGCGGCAGAAGCTTGGCTATATTTGATATTACCCACCTAATAACAAGTGACCCTCTGGTCCTAAAATGGCAACTCACCGTCTTCTCATTCAATTTATTCTGGTTTAATTTACGATTAATGTGAGATCATGAGTAGCTTTTACGGCACAGAAGCTGTCCTTCACTCGGAATCCTGCCTTTACTCCCCTCGGGTCCCGGTCGTCTGCGCACAGCCTGTTCCCAAGCGGATGACGAGGACACGGGCGGAGCCCATGGGCGGCAGGCGCCCAAGGCGATGCCAGGAACGAGGCGAGAGCCAAGCCCTCAGGCCCTCTACGCACCCTCAGAAAGATGCGCATCAGGTCCCTGTCATTTTTTCAGCCACATTGAGCGATGAGGTTTCCACTCTAAGGCCTGTATTTAGTTTCCTCCCTTCAGCATATTTTTAGAGGAACTAAATGACCAGTTTTTGCCTTTGAAAAGTTCTTACATCCCAGCTTTCCTGGTCTCCAAGGAGTGGGTCCCCAGCCCCTTGTGGAACTGCCAGAGGAAACCAGTTTTTGTCACTATAAATAGTACTGACCCAGCAGGTATGTGCTTGAGTTATCAGAGAATTCAAACAACTGGAGATCCCACACAGAAGGAGAACGTTTGTTTAGTAGTGTTTTAAAGAACTTCCCCACATCAAATAACTGAGCAAGATTTCCAGCTGAAGGTACTTTTCCAATAAAGCTGGGTTTCAGGCAAGTCACACAAGTCTAGAGGTGGCCAGGACACACCACAGCAGGTCCGACGGGATAGAAGTGGGCGTCCTCGGCATGGCAGCCCCAGAGTTGGTGGCGAGAGGAGAAGGGGAGAGGGCCGCCCACCACAGGAGACTCCCCAGCACACTGACCCTGCGCCCCCTCACCCCCCTGCATGCGTGACCCAGCCTCCCACAGCTGCAGGTCTACACAGCTGCAGGTTACTTCAGGGCTACACGGAAAAAGGTCACGACCAAACAATTCTCCCCAAGACACTTGGATCCCAGCATCACAGTGCTTACAAGAAAGGCTCCCTCTACACCCCAGAGCACTGTGTCTGTTCTCTGCTCGCCTCATCAGAGCCCTGCTAACAGGATGCTGGGGCAGTTTGATATTGTTTATGAATTTCCAAAAGAGATACTGAGTATGTTTGTAAACTGGTCTTCTCCTCTGGGTGTGATACTGTTGGATTGTATTAGATTTAGCTGAGATGTCTTTGATTAAATTACGTTAAGATTAGGGCTTTGGTTCGACCAGATCATTAGGGCACGCAGGGTTGGGTCCCCGCCCCCTCGGTGGGCTGAAAAAAACAGACTTTCACATGGAAGTAGACACACGGAGAAGCAGGTACTAAGAGAGAAGGCTCCATTAGGCATGGCAGAGGCCCCGCGAAGAGAGAGGAGCCTGAGAGTCTACAGCTGACCTTATGAAGAGACCCGAGCAGCTGAGCCCAGAAGCAAACCAATCCTGGAGAGAGAGACGAGCCTTATGACAGCCTACAGCTGAGATTGGAAGAAGCTGGGAACAGGGAGCCTTAAGAGGAAGGAGGAAGGCTGGACTCTTGCAGACACTGCCCGCCATCTTGCTTCACCACGTGGCCAATGACTTCGGGTGAGAAAGTACCTCTTACGGTACCTTGAGTTGGACTCTTCAGGTCCTTGTGACTGTAAGCCTCTACCCCAAATAAATACCCTTTATAAAAGCCAACAGATTTCTGGTGCTTTGCATCAGCACCCCTTTGGCTAACTAATACAGATGACTTAAAATAATGACTGTGAGCAAGCTGTACGTCCCAAGAGTTTGATGACGATGACAATGACTAAGGCTTATTATCACTAATTCTAGGATTTATCAGAAATCTGCAGGGTTTTGCTAGTTTGTCTCTCTTGGAAAGGAATGAGACCATGAAATATAGGTGTTAGATTCTCCTCTCAGTCATGATTTTATGGTTTTATGTTGACTAGCTTCGCTCTAGTTTTCAACTTGCCACAACTGAGAATGAGCTTAACACACAGACCAGTTTAAAAAACAAAATTAAACAAATGGATAGCATAAAGTTGGCTGGGAAGAATACAAGTCGTAAACGTTTCATCCAAGAAAGATGGAATTGACTCAAGGAACATACAAAAGGAGGGTTGAGCACAGAGTGCTGACCCACAGGGGCAGGGTCCACTTTTCCTGCTTCGTGAGAGTGAAGATTTACCAAGCAGCCCACTGTCTAAAGAGAACCCACAACTGGAGCCAGCTTCCTTCCTCCAGAACCTCAGGCCCTTCTGTCTCAAGACTCCGTGAGGAGCTGAGTGGAGGGACAGCCTCTGGGGGGGTGAGCCTCGTTGCAGCCTGCGTCAGAGGTGGAGCCTGTCTTGCTGCGAAGGCCACATCTATGGAAGCTGCAGGAGGCAGAGAGAAACACAGAGGCACGGAGCCCAGCGATGCCTCTTCACCCGCAATAAGCAAGAGCTGTGTATCAGAAGGTCTCCAGCCCATCCTTCTCTGCCAGGCTCCCTCCAGCAGAGGGAGGGGCTGGTTGGTGACGTACCAACACACCTGTGCTTGCGACTCTGCAGGGAACAGGCCAGGTATGAGGCTCTGATTTGAAGAAAAAGCTAAATTACTGGCCCTTCTGCTTATGGACCCCAAACCAACCTTCATGGCAATGGTGACTCCTAACCGAAGATCCTCTGTAATCACCAAAGGGAAATGACATGCATTCCAGTTGATTTTCATGTTAAACATAAATAAAATAGCAATCTACTTATGCACATGTAAGTTTGGCTTCATCGACCCGCTTTCCAACTTTGTTAATTGGCAAGGTCTATTGAGATTCCAAAAGACCAGAGTTGATACTTAAAAAAAGCCGAAGATTAACTTTCTCAACTAATTTTCAAGCCTGGTTCCATGGAGTCCCCGTTCTGAGTGTGCCTTGGGGCCTGTCGCCATCCCTCAGTGGTGACCACGCAGATTTGAACGGCCATGAACCAAAGAAACTATCCACGGCCAATGACGTAAATTTCAGGGACCGTGATCTCCCCGCTCAGCCTTTCCAGGAATTCCGGTAGCCTGCTGGCCTGGCCGCGCCGCTCCAGCCCGCTCCTCGCAAGTCCTCCCATTTTTTCAGTGGTGTTCCCTCCGCTCCGCAGGCCACTGCAGTCACGTGGCCCCTCCCTTTTCACCTCCTCCAGGGTGTGGTCATGCTGCTCGAGAACCGTTAACACTTTATCAACTGCTCACCCATGTCCCCACCCAACACAATTACTTTCTCTCCTTTCGTTTTATTTTCAAACATTTGTTCCCATTGTAACTGGAGGTCTCTTGGTACTAGCACTTTGAACCTGGCTACTATGTTTGCATTTATCAGACCAGAATCAGTTCAAAATGATTATAAAACCCTTTCTAATTAAGCTCAAACACAAGCACGTTCACAAATGTAAAGGCAGAAAGAAACGATGACCCATCACTGTCAGCCCCGGATGTACCTGGTGGAGAGGATGGTGAGGACTTCAGTGGACCAGAATTTGTCTTACTTGATAACACATTTTTAGATGGAAGTAAATAGAGGAGGTTCTGTATTAGAACCACATGTGCAGTGGAAATAAAGAATAACTGGCAAAAACCAAAGGATAAAGAACTCAATTAAAAAATGGGAAAGGACTTGAATAGACATTTCTCCATAAATGGCCAATAAGCCCAGGAAAAGATGCTCAACATCACGGGTCATTAGGGAAATGTAAATCTAAACCTCAATAATTACCAAATGACCTGGTGATTATCAAGAAGATGGGAAGAGCAGATGAAGTTCTCACCAAAGTGGAAAACAGTTCCGGACAGAAAATTAATCTATTCAGGCATTAACTTGTTGACTGGAAGTGGCAACGATTACACAGAGCTGTTGGTTGGGCCATCTGAATGTGCAGCTGGAAGAGCGGTGGGGGGTCTCCCCTGCAAACGCAGACTTTCATTACTGGCCCCTTAATTGGTAACGAGAGGCATGCATGGGAAGTCTATCATGGGAACGTAGAGCTGGGGTGAGGAACAAGAGCTGCCAAATTTCCGTGAAGACGGTCAGAGAAGCAGGGAAAAGAAGGAACCTCGAAAAGCAGCCAGCGGTCAGTCACTTCAGAAGCCATCTTCTCATTCAGTCCACTGGGTGTTGAGTGCCGGGCCCTGAGCTAAGCACCGAGGATACGGGGTGAAGGGGTATCAGGGGAGGAGGAGAGCGAGGTTGGAGAGGAGGAGCAGGAGGAGGCAGACAGATGTAGGAAAATGTGGGCTCCGTTAAAAAATGACTGGGAGGCATTTTATAGAAGTATAATCTATGAGCTCCAAAAATGGGTCTACCCTTGCTTTCTGTGTTTTGTGGTTATTATGATCATAAAGAGAGTCATAAATTATCAACAAAGAGGCTGGTTAGTATCAGTACTGGTCTAGCTTTTTCAGCTCCACACAAGAGGGCAACAGAAACAAAGCAGTCAGGCCAAATTTCAGCCTGCACATCCCTGGGAATTTGCATTTTACAAGAAAAGATCATCACCGTAAATATAGTTTCCAATTTATAACAGCTGAGACCCATAAACTGCGATTGTGCGGCATATAACAGCTGACATGCTATCAGCATGTGTTGGCAAGCACTCTTTGGCTATTAAAAGATAATTAAAACCCACTATAACCTTCCAGCTGCTTCGTCTCATCATTTTGTTTTATATGCATGTAATAAGGCTCTGATTCATTTTAAATGTACAACTCTCCTTTATCAGCTTCTTGGGTTAAACAAGTGACAGTCCCTCAACTGCAAATCTCCTTCCAGCTAAAAACTTAGGCAAAGCATCTTCCTGGATCTAGTGTCAATTGTTCTAGTTGCCAGGGCAAACTGGGGTCACCTTTTACCTGGCTTAGGTAAAGCAAGCAACAGCCCACCCATATTATGTCACTAGAGTGAAAGCTTCCATAACCATCTTTCCCCCCAAAAGAGATGTGTGTAGAGAGCAGTTTTTCTGAGTTTTCAGTTGAGGAAGAACAAAAGACAACGAGCTGGGATTGGACTTCGATTAAGCCTCAAAGGTTTTAACGGCCGTGAAGACCATCATCAGATCAGGGAACACAGGAGCTTTTAAAAGAGCCCACACTGCCTTCTCTTCCAGAGGTTCTAAAACAGAGAGAGCGCGGGCGGGGCAGCAAAGGTGGCTTCACGGTCATGCTGTGTATACTCTCTAGGTCAAAGGCACGGGGGCAGGTTAAAAACACTGCAGGCTGTTTCTAAATGCAGAGCAGCCAAACAGTTCTGAGCACTGGCCTTAAAATTTTCAGTCAAATTAAAGGTTTTCCACTGACTCTTTCTGTGTCGTTTTTCTGCACAGGACCAAATAGAGCCACAGCTGCTTTTACGGTCAGGCCGATGTAGAGAAGGGCCGAGACGCCCACTTCCACTGACTTCTAGGTGAGCTGTAGAGTCCTGTCCCGGCCTCTGCTGCTGAGAAGAAACAGAGGTTTCTGGTAATTTCTGTTCCTGGAACGGACCATGCTTTCGCACAGCATCAGGCCACAGCATAGGACGTCCTTCTCCCAGAGACATGGTTCTTTCCTGGCTTTGCCTTGGTAGCTCCCTCAGAAATCAGCGAACGCCCTTGGGAGCAGGTTTACTTTGGAAGCTGTCCCCGAACTCTATGCGCGGAACTCTGAGGCTGCCATGGCGACCTGCGCTTCCACCCCCGCTGAGCTTCCACCTGTCTAGTTCCCACCTGCTTCCCACTCTGCCCCCACCGAAGGCAAGGTCCGTGGCTCACCTTGTCCCGCTTGGAACAGGTGCTTAATCAAGGTCACATGAATTAGTGGGGGAGGGGAGAAGAGAAAGTATCTTTGGAGGAGCCTGTTTGGAAGGTTTATATTGTCCACTTTTTCATAGGGACTGACAAGATGCTCCTTCTACAATAGCAGTAGAAATTTTTAAAATTAACAGAGAAGCACACGGATAAGGAGGCTATCTGAGTGAGAATATTCAGAGAAGGAGAGGGCCTCTTCAGTGAGACTTCTGTCAGGATCTCCACTCTTGAACTTCCCCCTGGCTCAGGCGTCGGCCCCACAATCAGATGTGGTCTCACCGTGGTGGAAGACGAGCTCTCTTCTGCTGGTGCCCTCTCCCATCTACACAGCTGCCACACGACGAGGGCACTGCCAGGGCTCTGGGCACGGGGCACGTTCCTGCTAAGTCTCAGGAGTCAAGGCCAAAGGCCCCCTCTGTTCATGGTTGGCTCGGGCTCAAGAAACCAAGACAAAAGGTGACACCTTGGCTTGGTTAAACATCATTCCTGATGTTCCCAATTCCATGTGGACCAGCTGCGGTCGCAGCCTGGGCTGAGCTCTGCCTTGCAGGCTCTCCTGCGCCACCACGGTCTTGCCAGCCTCGCTTTCCCCATCCCACTATCTCTTCCAGCGCATCTTAAATCAAGGATAAACGCCACCCCGGCTTCACCCAGGGTTGAGAGCCACAGCCTCGGGCCCTTTGGACCGTCCACTCCTAATCAACTCATTCAGAAGCTTTCACGGAGATGTTTAGAAGAGAAGCTAATATTCAGGTATTAGGACATCTTTCTACCTACATTTGATAGTTAAAATGGACTTTACCAAAAATTGCAAAAGCATTTGCAAGGGGATTGTGAAACTCCCTACTCTTGACAGACAGGATTTTCACCACTGCAAATAGATGTACTTCCTGAGTAAATGGGGAATCACAATTTCCAGGCTGCCTGACAACTTGATGCAGGGAAAACATCTCCTCCTCTAGATTCCCAGGTCCCAGTCTTCTGAATGGGATCACTTAGATTCGAGTCCGTCCTCCCTGCAGGTCTCTGTAGGGTAATAACTGTGAGTTCTGCATTCTTCAGTTTACAGACTCCAAAAAAGAATGTGCACACAGTAGGCACTCAAGATGCTTCTGTTGCAGCAAATGAGCAAAGGAAGAAAGTTGCGTGTGTCTGGGTATTGACGGTTCATCTCATCAGTGGTTCTCAGCCAAGGGCCGCCTGCTCCATGCCTGGAAACATTTTCGCTTTTGCACCTGGCAGGGGGCTGCTGAAATCTAGTGGCCAGAGCCCAGGGACATCACTCATCACCCTGCAGAGCACAGGACGGACCACCCAGGGGGCCGATCCTGCTGACCTCAAGGCGCAGTAGCCGACCAGGGACCTCAGAAAGAAAACAGCTCCCGCATTAGGGAAACCTCCATGGCACCCACTCGTACTAGTTAAAGAAAATTCTATTTCACAGCAGCGTAAACCAACTTGGAGATCCCAGATGTCATTGTCATCTCATAGCCCGTTTTTGTTCTCCCCGCGTAAGCCTTGAGCAGATAACATAATTGCCTTTTCGGAGGTCAGCACTTACACGCTCGCCTGTAGCCCGGAATAACCTCCAGCACGAGACTGTCATTCAATAACAGTGGCGGTATTTTTTATTGTGGCTCCTGGCTCATAATATGCGATTCAGCCGAGAGTGAACGATACAAAACATTCGCAATGACCGGCCGGAGCAAACTCTAAAAATGCTCCGGCACAAAAGGGGATTCAAATGTCACAGGAAATTTTTCCCTTGAAATGGAACAGCTCGTGAATGCTTCATTCTTTCCAGAACAGTCGACCCACTGTCGGAGGCGGCCGGAGCAGCCCTGCCCTTTCTCCTGGCCTCTCCAGAAGGGAGAGGCGGGGACCCAGGCGGAAGCCACGTCACTGGAGCCCACGATGCACCTCGAATTCATGCTCCCCTCTGGCAATGAAGAGCGAGGGCCTCAAGCCACCCGGAAGGCACAGCCGACCGCCGGGGCCAGGTGTCCTCACCGTCATCTGTCACTGGAAGACTTGTCTGGGGAGGCAGGCTCCCGCCTGGAGTGGGTGCCAGTGGTGAAGGGGCTAGGAGAATTCAGAAGACCCTCCCGGCAGCCCGTCTGCAGCGGGCACCGCTCTGGGCCCAGCACGCTGCCTGCTCTGGGAGGCGGCCGGCGCTGCTCCGGGGCGGCGAGGGCTGCTTTCCCCGCCATCTGCGGAGAAGCCAGAGAAGCCGCACTTTCAGGGCTGGAGGGTAATTTCCTGTTTCGTGTGTTTGCAGGATGAGAACACAATGGCCTCCCGCGGTACAAGTAATTAGCTGCTTGCCTGCCCTGATAAGCGGCGCTGCCACCGCCCCCCCACAGCACGCGGGTCCCCCCCAGTCACGCCTTGTACACCAGGTTTTCAGGGGCTATTTATAACTCTCAGCCCGGGAGGCACCAGGCGGTTCCCGCCCACTCCCCGGGGCGTGGGCACAAAGGCCACGAGGGGCCCTCTGCTCATTAAGACGGGCGTGGTGGGCGCCACGCTGCCCACAGCCCCGGGAAGGCCACTTCCCCCGCGGCGCTCCTGCAGAGCAAAAGAGCAAATGAAAACTCGAGACAGCGGGGCGAGGCCCGGGCGTGGCGGGAGGCGGCCCTGCTCCCGCAACCCCGACTTCCTAACGGGGCTGCACCCCGGGAAGCGGGGCTTGCGGTGCCACACGACTCCACTCGGGGCGCAACGCTGCCTGGCTGTGGGGGTGGTGCTGTGCGGGGCTGCCCACTAGATGCCCCAAGTGCCCTCAGCAGGGCTCATCAAAAATACCTCCAGGGGATGCGGATGGGGCTCAACTCATAGGGCGACCGCCTACCACACGGGAGGTCCGCGGTTCAAACCCCGGGCCTCCTTGACCCATGTACAGCTGGCCCATGCGCAGTGCTGATGTGCACAAGGAGTGCCGTGCTACACAGGGGTGTCCCCTGCGTAGGGGAGCCCCACGTGCCAGGAGTGCACCAGTAAGGAGAGACGCCCAGCACGAAAGAAAGTGCAGCCTGACCAGGAATGGTGCCGCCCACACGGAGAGCTGACACAGCAAGATGACGCAACAAAAAGAGACACAGATTCCTGTGCCGCTGATAAGGATAGAAGCAGACACAGAAGAACACACAGCGAATGGACACAGAGAGCAGACAACTGGGGGGAAGGGGAGAGAAATAAATAAAAATAAATCTTTAAAATAAAAAACACCTCCAGGAACTGCCCAGTGCTTCCCAGGAGGCAAGAGCGGCCCTGTCTGAGGCTCCCTGCTGTAAGGAGCCCCAGCCTCTCTCCCTTCTGAATCACGCACGGAACAGTGGGAATTCCTCCCCTAGGGCTTCCAGGGTCCAGCAGGGAAAGCTTGGGAACCCCCAGGCCCCAGCTGGAGGGCCCTCTCCGGCCCTGAGCCTTGGAGATCTGGACTGGGTTTCCAGCTTGGGCAGGGGGTGGGGGTGGGGGATATGCCCCTTCGCCGGTTCCCAGAGCTGTGAGGCGTCAACAAGACAATGCGCGTGGAAGTGTGTACAAAATGACGTCTAACACACTCACACCGTCACAGCCAGAGTCAGTGCAAAGCAGTGCTCGGGGGCCGGCAGGCACCCGGATGCTCTCCACAGCTGGGGCAGGACGGCGTGGTGCGCTTGGGGGCTGGCACCCGGGTGCTCTCCACGGCTGGGGCAGGACGGCGTGGTGCGCTTGGGGGCCGGCACCCTGTTGCTCTCCACGGCTGGGGCAGGACGGCGTGGTGCGCTTGGGGGCCGGCACCTGGGTGCTCTCCATGGGGCAGGACGGCGTGGTGCACTTGGGGGCTGGCACCTGGGTGCTCTCCATGGGGCAGGACGGCGTGGCGCGCTCGGGGGCCGGCACCCAGGTGCTCTCCATGGGGCAGGACGGTGTGGCGCGCTCATTCTAGCTGTGGCCTGCAGAATCCTCCTGGACAGGCCAAACCCCAGACTCACCAACCATGTCCACACGTCCTGCAGCCATTGTGGACACCTCTGCAAATCCCCCGTGGTGGTCCACGGCCCCCACTCGAGCCGGGCCAGACCTCACGACAGTTCTGTGGCCGACAGACAGGTAGAGCGAAAGTGACCCCACAATTCCTAAGGCTCCGTCACGGAACACGCCCGCACCTCTGCGTGCCTGCTCTTGGAAAGCCGTCTCCATGCCACAAGGAGGCCTACGCGGCCACGTGGGGAGGCCACACACCGATGCCCCAGGCGGCAGCCACTCGGGAAGTGTCCAGTGTCCACTCCTTGAGTTACCCCAGGCCCCCTACCTGTCCAGCTGTAGTCACAGCCGTCAGGAAGCAGAGACAAGTCATCCTCACTGGGTCTTTCCAAGCTTCTGACCCGGAATCCACAAGCCCAGTACACAGTGCTGGGCCAGGCACAGACCCAGCGCTGGGCAGCCACTCCAGCGCTGGCCCTGGGGAGAGGCCCAGGAAGGAGTGCGGTCACAGCCGCCAAGATGAGGCTTTGCCTGGTGCCACCGTGGCCGTTTGCTCGTCTTCATGTGCTGAGACAGCCAGGCCTGAAGAAGGAAGATGGAAGTGGACTGGACGGGAGGAAAATGGGGAAAAGCTGCTTCCTATACAGGAGTCAAGAGCCTAGAGTGTGTTGGGGGAAACCGCACAGTGTTCACGCAGCACCAAAGAGCAGAGCGGATAACATACTACTGTTTGCGTACTTTCAGAGAAAGCAAATTCTGGGCCCTGGCATCTTGCCCATTGAAGTGCACAAACTCTTTTCCCAGAAGGCTCTTAGGTCACATCATTGAATTTGGATTTAACCTGCAGCTAGACTCAGCATATGAACTTTAATTCACGTGAAGAAGTAAAAGTTTGTATTAACAGCTTTTATAAAATACTATTTTTCTTATTCAATGCCAAAGGGGCACCTGCCTGGGGTGGTAATGTACAATTTCATACATTGGAAAATATTTAAACATTTTAAATCACTTGTAGAAAAGCCCACATTTACAATTCTCCTTCTTGATAAACTGCTGACTCTCCTCTTCAGAATTCAGTGTAAACAAGAGGAACAGGTTTCCTACTGGGTCATCTGTTTACTGAGTTTCTCTAGGATTTAATCTTGTGGTTCCAAATTATTTAATCCAGGTTGACTTGATGTATTCACATTTCTAAAAACAGACACTAAATTACACTTGTATTTGGGCACATGGTACTCTTGGAAAAATCTTTTTGTTGTTCTTAAAACATGACATTGTTCAAACTGATTTGTGATTTCTAGGGGTCTAAAATTCAATCTCCTTATTGAACACCTTAAATTCATTTAATGCGAGTTATTTGATTTTTAAAAAAAATTCCTTACCAAAAAAGGGGTCATGCCTAGAGCAAAAGGAAAATGTGGGTAGTCTCATCAGGTCCTTTCATTACAACAAAGTGACCCTTCTGTTGTAAGGTGACCCTGACTTGACGAAGAAGGAATCATTGAAGACACAAGTCACTGAACAGGCGTCGGGAAAAGGATCGGGAAAATTTCAAGTACAGGATTCAGTAATAAAATAAATTCAAATTAATGGATTCTTATCATAGTGCATATAGGAAAACAAGAAGAGGGCAGTGAGGAACTGGGACTTCAGCACTTCATGGAACACACAGATACTCCGACGTTGTAAACGGCTATGGGGACCCACCGTCTGCCATCAGTTCTCATGGCCATAGCTCCGGTCCCCACCGCTGATGATGCTTGTTAGGGCAGCCACTCGAGCAGCCACTGCCACATCCACACCCACAGGGACGCCTCGAGCCACCGAAGAGCTCGGGCTTAGCGCCACGCAGACCTCGTTCACTGCAACGAGTCACTTCAACCTTCTGGGCCTCGATTTCTTCCTTTGTAAAATGAGAATAGCCCTAGGACTTACTTCGGTGAGGGCTAAATGAAGGCATTATTTATCCCATTTAGACAGGGCTCTGCTCATTCCCTCTGACCACTTCAAAGCCACGTGCATCCCTTCATCTTTCCTAACTACACTTATCATCCCATCACGTCCTACCAAGAACCCTCAGTAGCTCCCCATTACCTACCAAATACATTTCAAACTCATCACAGTCTGGCTTCAAATGCATTTTTCAACCTTGTCAGCTACATTTCCTATAACCCCCAAATTTCATAAAACTTGGCCTACATTATTAATCGCACGTCTTACTTTTCACCTCATCCTGGGGCCCTGCTTAGAAACTCTCTCTGAGTTTTGCCAGTGAAACCGAGTCACTCTTCAAGCTCAGGCCAAGCCTCCTTCTCACTTATTCCCTGGCCCTGCTGATAACCCACCTTCTGATCAAGAGCCATGGACTCCCTTGGCTTGTAGATACTTGTGACCATTTCTAGGCCTCATCTCAATCTCCTGGAGGACAGTGACCATGTTTTATGGACTGCTACACCATATCTTCAGTGTTTGCACACAATTAATTTTGAACAAATATGTACTGAAGTAATAACTGGGTTGGGTTCTCCACTGGCTTGGGTGACGTGGAAAAAGGAGTCTTCATTTCTAAAACACAGCCTCTCCTAAGTATGTCTATTAACTGCTGCTCTGTTCCTACAGCTGGTTTCATGAGTATCTCTTCACCATCCTTATCCTTCCAAGGGAAACGCAGGGCCGGGGTCACAGTGCTGGCACATAGGAGAGCAGCGATTACCTTCTCACAGGAAGCACAGGGCTCCGCGCTCCTGGACCAGGGCCCAGGGATTTGGATTCTAGGGAAGACGCAAGGCAAACTGATGGGACAAATGATGACTCGTCCCCAGGAGCCCCGGGCAGCTAGTAAGAGTCACACCTCGGGATTACCAGGCACAGGCCTGTGCTGCTGAAGGGACAACAAAACACTGAGAAACAAAACAAAAAACCACAGCTAAGGCCAGAACTAGAACGCTTCCAGCGGGCCTCACTCCACCTTTGACACCCTACGGCACCTGTTCAACATCGGTCCCGCCACTGAGCTGTGACGTGGCTCGGGTTTTTCCTGCGGGGCTATATCCCAAGCACTGAACAGCATCTGGCCCAGAGTTGGAACTCAATAACTTATTATCTGAATGAGTGAACGGAAGACAGGGAATGCACTTCCTTTTCTGTAAGCCAAATGAGGGCAAGACAAGCAATTCTAGATTCGATGTTTTCAGTTTACCGAAGCTTAATAAAAACAGAAGACCTAAAAGCGTGACTGAAATGAAGACAAGGGGAGTCCAGGCTTGAAGCTAGGTTGTCAGGCTCCACGTGCTTTAGACAGGCTGCAGACCTGACGGTGGGGGAAAGGGAAGGTGTCCTAAGCATCCTCGGGGCTCCTCTTCCCACTTCTGATGAGCACAGCTGGGCAGATGGGCGAGCGCCCGATTAACTGCACTGCTGAGAGGAACGTGCTTCATTCTGGGAAGTTAGACTTAAAACATCAAGAATAGGTGTCATCTAAGGTTAGGCTTGTTTGCATCCACTTCATACCAGAGTAGTTTATACTCTGGCCTTGTGGGGGCTGCTCTCATTAAAGCTCAGAAAGATAAAAATATTCTCGATTATATGCAGAATTTGCTAGCTATCTGCTTTCAAAGACAAATCCCATTTGATTAGCCCTTTGTTTAAGACTGCACAGCTTCTCAGGTGGCTTCCAATACTCCTTCCTTCCCTGAGGATACTTCAGGGACTGGAATCTCAGATCCCCTTGACTGTTGCCCCTCCTTAGCGTCCACCTTATACAATTACCCAAATCGGGCGTTTTACCTCCCACACAAGGAGCTGGTTTGTGGCTTCGTGGGCCACGTGGGTGATGTTTCCTGCTGTTTTAGGTCAGTGCCCATGCAGGCCTAGTGGTGCGGGGCTCTGCGTGGAGACTTTGCAATCGTGGAAACACACAATGCAGGGCAGCGCCACGCACAGGGACCCTCTTATCCTTGCCACCGTAGATGGGGACACAGGCTTACAGAGGTCACGGATCCACCCAGGTCAGCCGATCAGTGTGGGGGGATAGGATCTGTGCCCAGGCCCCGGTAACCCCAAAGCCCATGCTTGGAAGCAACACGCACAGCACCTGCCAACGACGCGTCTCCGGAAACGCTCACCTGCCAGAGCCCAAGGGAAATCTGCCAGAAACGTTCTTCGTGTGGTAACTGAGAGGTCTGAAGACTTCGGAACTCCTGTCCCGCGTCAAATAATTAACCTCCATCACAAACCGTGGTAATTCCCTTAAACGGCACGAACGAGAAACGTGCTCTGCCAAGCCCAAGGCTGCAGGGAGACGCGGAAGCGCCGCGCACCCGTGCAGGCGGAGGGACAGCTTCTGCGGAAGGTCCGCTCAGTCCTGGGGTCGCTGCGTGGGAGCGAAACATTTTGGTGACTCGCTCATGTGCTTGGACATGACGTCCAAAAAGCAGCCGCCCTCTTCATTCAGAGCCCCCTCAAATTCCACTTCAGTCAAGACACCCCTCTTCCTACCCAACAGGGAGTATGCTTACGCTCACGCGGTTCAGCCCCGCACTTGCCCTTTTGCACACTCACTTAAAACAAGCAAAATCAAGCTGATATGGAAACACCACACAGAGCCCAGCACTCTAACAGGGAAAGCGTCTTCCCTTCACCCTTTACCTTACTCTGCCAAGACTGTCCAGCCCAGGCCAGCCTGGGAACTTCCCTGCGTCAGCTCAGCTGGGTGGCGTGCCCGTGGGGCCCTGGCATCTTCTCCTGGATCGTCATCTGTGCCCACCGCTAGTGTCCCAGCCCTCACCTACTGGAGCGACTCCAGGTACCAGACTGAGCCAGTGAGCCCAATTTACATGTGGAAATTCAAAACTCTGGCAGTGCCTGGTTTAGGACACGTTGACTTGTCAAATTCCCTGCGTCGATGAGCCAGTATCTTTCGCTGTAAAGATATTCCGCCCATAGTGATGAGAAATTATCCACAAAGGGTGAAACGATGTTTGGGAGCTGAGTAAAAACACAAATGAAAATTCTCGACGTCTCAGAGCGGAAGCAAAATAAGAGGGATCAACTGCGATTTAATGACCCTAATTGTGTCGATTCACGCACCGCGCCTTAAATACATGAAAGGAAGATACATAAGGAAGCACGGAATTGGGAGACTCTGCCTGTTTGGGAACCAATGCAAAACAAAACAAAACCGCAGAGGGGCACATTGAGTCCGCACCTTGAGGAGGGGTATCGACTATTCAGGGACAGAAGCGTCGTTCAGAGACGAGGAGCCGGTGGGCACGTCTGCCAGCTCCACGCTCACGGGCCTGTGTGCGGGTGCCTCGTCCAGGCCAACCACCGCCTTCCAGCTGAGCTTATGCTCTCCTTCAACAGATGAGGAAACCGAGGCACAGAAACATTAGGTAAAAACGCCGTGGCCACCAGGGTGGCTGGGGCAGCCGTCCTGGAGCCCGGGCCTGCAGGCACGGCAGACGGGCCGACGGCACTTTGGGCTGGAAACAGAACCCTCTGCCCGCAGCCTGTGCCGCTCCTTCACCCGGGATTCCTTTCCCCGCGGAAGCCTCCCATGGGCCCGCGTGGGTCTTAGCACTTCTGCCGCCTGCACTTCAGCAGCAGCAGTGCTGCGGATGGAACCTGCTGCCTCCTTGGCAGCCCGATTCCTTGAGGAAACCTCAAATCACATGGCACCCAGCAGCACGCCTCCAAGCTCCCCCCGCCCAGCCCTCCCGCGGGCACCGCGGCTCCTCGATCTCCACGTAAACAGCACCCCGCAGCCAGGGAGGAGGGCTGTTTATTATTTTTGATCCTGTTTGGCTTCTGGCAAAGTTTCACCAGCAGTAGAAGTTGGCAGAAGCTGGGAATTTTCTTCTGACCGGTTACTGTGCTCTAGCTCCAAGGGCAGGGCACAGCCGCGACAATTAGGGCTCTGTGGGCCTCGGGCCTGGCTGAGGTCAGCGCTGCAAAATATGGAAAATAAAAAAACCCCCGAAATGGAGAGCCTTGTGGACGGCCCGCTCGGGCCGGGTGTCCCCGCTCCTGCCCCCCTCTCCGAAGGGCCTGCCATGGACATGCTGGGGTCATGTCGCGCCAGGGGCGCTGCCAGCCCGGGGAGAATTGGGGGGCGGGGTACGGAGGCTCTCCCCCACCCCCACCCAGCCCTTTCCAGAAAGGACGGGAAGGAAATTGGGGAAGCAGGCTGGGTGTGGGGGGCTCTGTCCTTGCCCCTCTACCTGACGGTGCTGACGCCCAAGGCCCAGTGCTGCGTCCCTGGCGTGTGCCCTGGACGGGGTGTCCTTGCTAAGGCGCGGCAGCCCTCCAGAGGGCAGCGGGAGGGGACGGCCACGCAGCTTGCTGTGGGCTCTGGTGGCACGAGGAGGCGCCTCGACGACTTGAGGGGCTGGGGGTGTCAGGCAACCAGTCTATGAGGGTGGAAAACTAAAGCCGCAAGCCCGAGGCTGACGGGGCTGCCCCAGGGCGATCACATGGGGCCCTAGATCACACGGCACTGAGCTCTAAGCACAGCTCTGCCACCTGGCTGTGTGACCTCGGGGACATCATTTAACTCTCTGTGCCTTTGTTCGCTCATCTGGAAAATGGACCTATGTTGACGGGCAGGTTAGGCTGTCGTGGAAGCCGAAAGAGTCACTGATCGCCTATTGAAGGCCAGGACTCAGGAATATTTTTGAGAAGGAAAAAGGTTTATTACAACTGGCCAGGCCTGGGGACTCCTGTCCAAAACCTGAGCCCCAAATAGGACTTTTGGGTCCCTTTTAGACGAATAGGACTTTTGGGTCCCTTTTAGACGAATAGGGTTTTTGGGTCCCTTTTATACAGAGGATGTAGGAGTGGAGAGTCAAATGGTGCTTTTATGCAAAAGGACTTGCTTTGTTAGTTTCTAGGAGTTTTAGGTGCTTGAGTACCAGATAAGCTTGAATTAACAAACACCGCACAGCCCAGGTAAGCTTGAATGAACACCCTGAGTCCTCCCTGAATGTCCAAAGCCTGCAGAGCCGAGCTCACCTAACTGGCTTTCGAGAACCAGGCAGGCTGGAGCGGTCGCCGTGGTTACGAGGAGGGGTGCGGGTCCCACTGTCTGCATGCACACGTGGCTTATGCTGTGATCTTAGGTTTTAGCAGGTTTACATGCACAGTCCCCCCGGCCCACAGCAAGGTGGGCCCTTCTGTGTTTATTTTCCAGAAGAGGAAACCTCCCTCTCGGGTCTTTGTGAAAAACAAATGAAGTAACAACCCGTGTAGTGTTTAAAACTGTCTCTACTCCGTCACAGTACGCCCTCCGTAGGGCAAATACAGGTATAGCGTTACTATGTTTATTTATAAAGTATGGCAAACCTGCCTCGGAAGCTAAAAATATGGAGTAAAAGTTACACCGTCCAAGTACCAATCCTCAGATGCAGGTATTTCACGCCAATGTAACACGCTTCAGTGACCACTGCCGGCAGCCTGCCCCCCACCCCGCCCCCTGGGCGCCCCAGCACCCTGCGCTCTCCCGGCCCCCTCGGGCAGCCGCGCAGACGCCCGCGGCCCGGAGCACGCACGGCAAGCTGAAAGGAGCGTGTTGCCACTACACGGCACTCCTGGCACTGCGGGACAGCCCACGGCCTCCAGGGCTGGGGTAGAGGCCGCGGCTGCCAGGCCAGCACCGCACGGGGACGCCAAGAGGGCTCCCAGCGGCGGCAGGGGGTCGAGAGGAGCCTTGTGGGGAAGAGGGACATGGAGTGGCCTCGTCAGAAACGGCACGGGCGAGCTGGGGGCGAGGAGACCGCTCCACCCCGGGTGGACGGGGCAGGAGCTGCGCTCCAGGGCCATGTCTCTTCCACGGCCAGGTTAATGTTTGACAGTCACAGCTGCTCACGGCCAAGTTTCCTTATTACAGCAAACAAGTCTGTGCTTTGCTCAAGAGCCCACTCGGACGAACGTGCTTGTACAGAGGACGACAAAACGAAGTGAAAAGCCATCTCCAAAGGAGGGATTCAGAGAACGGGACTGAACACGTCAGAGTCGGAAAAACCGCAAACGCACCTGTCGGGGCCTCCCAAAGACAGGCTCTGGGGCCAAAGCTTCCCAATCCAGGAGTACGACACAGCCTTACACATGTCCTCAAACACGTGGGGCTGCTCGGCAGGGGGTCCTGCCACCAAGCAGGCGCCTTCCCACCGCAGGCGTCGAGTGTCAGCCTACGGGACGGGACTTCTGCCAGGGCCACGGGGAACGCCTGAAATGACGACGCAGGGCGCCTGCACCGACCCATGTTTCCTTCCCTTTGTGGGGGATCCTCTAAATGGGGGGTGGGGGATAAGTGTACCTACATTCCACAATATAAAGGAAGAAAAAGACTCCATAATGTTCATTTGTCAAGATTTTAATCCATTCAATCTAAGAACAAATTGCAACAGACGACAGGGATTTTATCCATGCACTCCTTCGCGGCCGAGAGATCCAGCAAACACGAAGGATGTTCCTCAGTTAAAAGGCCCTGAATCCTTGGAGGAAATGCACGATGAAGGCTTCTTTGGCAATTTGTTTGCATGGGTGTGCGCAACGGAGGACTTCATTTTTAAGTTGTCAACTGGGCATTCGAAAAGTTTGCATTTTCCATCTTTTTCTATCGTCTGCTCTACCCAAAGGCATGTAAACCTTCAAAGCTTCCATAAAATTACAAAAATCCCATCATTAACTTATCAGATCAGAAAATCACGACAACTGGGAGGGGGTATAGTTCAGATCAGTTTTTTTCAAATCTTCTTTTATGCTTTAAATCCACTTGCTTTCAGTCTGTGATGATCTTTCCTCTGCTGAAAGGGGGAGGACAGTGATATCTATCTCCAACGTTTGTTCTAAGTAAAATATTAAATAGGAAAATATGCAAGCAGTATCAACCACAGGGCTTGCTAAGCACGGGCATGCCAGAAAAATTATTTTCCCCTCTTTTTCTGTGTGACAAATAAAACTGGCAAAAGAAAATAAACCTCGGGCCCACCCACTGCGTCAGCACGCGCTGTCATCTTGAGGCCGCGCTCCATGACTACTGGCGCTCTAGACTTGGCAAGACACGCGACCGGCTTTCTGGAACGTCGGTTAGGAATGCTCGGTTTACCACTCACATCCAAGAGGAAATTTCGGTCCGGAAGACTTAGGCAACTTAGTCATGGTCACCCCGAATTTACGTTTGGTGGCGTCCCCGCTGCAGACACTGCACGGCAGGAGACGCACAGTGATTCTGGATTGCTGAGAAAATAGGGCCGTAAAGCAGATATCTGGATTCTGAGGAGTACCGTGCACACCAAATGTGGCGCTGACCGCTCTTAGTGACGCGGCTGCGGGCCCTGCCCCACTCACGCGCGGGGGACCTGCCCGTCGTCCACCACGGAGCGTCGCGGCAGCACAGCACTGCTGGCCTCTCTCAGCTTCGGCGACCCCCATCAAGGGGGTCCAAAGGCTGTGGCCTCTCCCTGCCGGGAACTCTCCCTCTTAGGGCTGGAGGACTGCGAGCAGCGGCGCTGCTACTACCTGAAGCCTGGCCCAAACCCACCACCTGAGGTCGGTTCCAGGCAATGGAGAGAGAAAAACTGCTACGTATAAGAAACCGCGACTGGGGAAGGTGAAGGCTTTCATGACTGCTTGAGAGAAAATCCTTTTGCATTTCAAATTTTGTGGCTGACACTTTTTGAGGCCACTGGAGTGTGTGGTGGAATGCATGCCTGCTTCAGTAAATCTGGTGTAGAACACCCGTAGTTCACTCTTCCTGTCCTGAGACCGTGCCTTGAGGGCCCCAAGGACGTGGGTGCTGGTTTAACGGATATTTTCTCTTATACACGTGCCAGGCGCTGTATTCCGTGTTGAATTATATTCTCTCATTTAATCCTGGCAACAACAGGGAACTGAAGGCTAGAAATGTTAAGTGAATTGGCCAAGGTCACTCCACTAGAGCTGGAGTTCGAATTCAAGCTGCCTGGCTCCAAAGTCTTCCAATTCTTCCAAATGGTATATGTAGAAACTTTGGAGTTTGGGTTGAATGGACAGTGTTCCTGTTCCATGGGGCAGTTGAAATGAGAAGAAAGTGTTTCTTGAAATTCAACCAGCATGTTTAAATTACTTGCTGCTAAAGACCAACACAGGTTTCAAAATCCTGTCAACGGAATAACTCTTGGAAGACTATCACAGCAGATGGCACGGAGCAAACCGCATCCGTCTCCGCTCCATGCCATCACTTCACCAGCTGCCCAGCAATCCCCACAGACAGGCTGCCATGGCCCGAGATAGCCACAGCCGTCCAGAAGGGGAGTGACATCCTGCCCTGTTAGGCCGGGCCGCCGAGGAGCTCGGTCAGTGGAATTCCTTTGCAGTCTTCCTTCAAGATATGCTGCAAGACTGATTTCCCTCCGTTCTTGCCAAAAATTTTTTACCCTTCCTTTCTCTAGGCAACCAGTAATCAGAATGTCTATGTAGCTCTATCTGCTTTCAACCTTCCTCCTAAACAGCAGGTAGAACGAGAGGCTAATGTTCCGAGGATCTGAATTTGCAGGGAAGGGGGATTAGCACGTATTCTTACCCAAAAGAGGCCAAAAAGACACGTGAAGGCATTTCAGTTAGGGAGGACCTGTAGACACGCGCGTTGGCTCAGTGAGGGCAGGTATGTGACTGAATAATTTCCTTCTCTATTTTGAGAAATATTTAGTGAGTAACATGTCCCTCACAGCATCTGGGAGAGAGTCATTTTATTAAGAACTGTAGACTTACTTGCTTGGGGATGGTTGGAAAATCATGATGCTTGACTTTGTGAATCTTATTATTATTTCTTGTAGTACTTTTAAATATCATGAATAATTCCAGGGCAGTAAAACCCTCAGAGTAAAACATGGATGTTACGACTGTACAAATTTTTTCTAGAGTGTCACTTGGAGAATACAAATGTATGTGAAACGTTCCTGTTTACTTAGAGAGACTGACTCTTGATCGAATTTCTTCCCCTCCACACATAGGGTTCTCAAAATCAACCAGCAAGAGGAAGGTGGAATGCAGGGAGAGAGAGCGCCTTCTCAGTTCAAAAGACTGACGTGTAAATTAGGGGCACCCCAACTGCAAGT
This sequence comes from Dasypus novemcinctus, assembly GCF_030445035.2. NCBI lineage: Eukaryota > Metazoa > Chordata > Mammalia > Cingulata > Dasypodidae > Dasypus > Dasypus novemcinctus. Next base: position 6,281,956 of record NC_080687.1, on the reverse strand, counting down.
TCCTCTAGTCTCTGCCTCTCTCTCCCCTATACTCGTTCACCCCATCTTTCAGTCCAGGGCTGCGAAGGCAGGGCGACACAGAGCAGGGGTAGCTGAGTGCACTCTGTCTCTGTCGGACAGGTACAATTGTCAGCATTCCTGTGGCTTATTCCTGGGACTTATTTGGGGTTTACTTCCATTCATTTCCTTTTTCTGACCAAAGTGCCCCATTTAAATTCCCTTAGATCCCAAGCTTCTCAAAAAGAGAAGTCGTGGCATTTCAACCACCAGTCAATTTTCACAGCAACCTGTGTGTCACCACACCAGGCCACCTAACGTCACAGCCCCGTGTTTGGGCGAGCCAGCGCAGCTGATTCCTCACAGCGTCCGCGGATGCTGCTGAACACATCGTGGATTTCCCTCAAAAAGCATCGCTCATCGTGCAAATGCTAATGGGTTCTCTCCTGCCAGCAGCGGGAAAATACCTTCAGAAAGGGCTCGCGGGCTTCCGGGGGAAACTTGAGTTGCTTGAACAACTCAACCACAAGATTTTACTAGTTGAAGTGATCGAGCAGTTCACTTTATTCTGTCCTACGGAGAGAGGTTTTATATAACCAAAAACAGTTTGGGACCCTGAAGTCAGAAATTGCCCCGAGCTATGCATGACAGGCCAGCGTCAGCGGCCCCGGCCCTGCCTCCCCGATGGCCAGCCAGGAGAACCTTGACCTCCGGAGGAGTTTCCTGCTTTCTTCCTGAGGGCGGAAGCACCACTTCCCAGCTGGGATGGAATATCCTGAGTTGGTGGCAGTAACGTCAGCCCCTTTCGGGACTCACCCAGGGCCCCAGACCAGCCACGGAGCAGGCAAACCCGAGCCCGAGGACGCAGTCACCTCTTGAGTTTGGCCCTCCAGCGCCTGCCCCGGAGAGCTCCTGGAGCCTGGATGCGTCCCACTTATGGTTCTAATCATTAGCTCGGCCAGTCCAGCTGTCCCTTCAGATTTCAGCCCTGCCAATGTGGAGGTGCCACTTAACGAGGTGAGAACCTCTGTTTCGTTGTCTAATTTCATTAAAAAACGTCATCCTGACTGCAGCCAGTTGATTTTTAAAGTATATGGAACTTCCTTTATTTGAAAACACGGAACACTTGCCACCTTACTCTCCAAAACAGAAATTCAAGCAATCTTCTGCCCAATCCAGGCACGAAACAGATTCAAGGAGAGTTATCGACATTAACTGTAGGCCACGTGGTGGCCGAAAGGAGCATTTCCAAACTGCGTTCCTCAGGGAATGATGGTTTTGCAAGATGACACTTCCTGGTATCCGCTGAAAAATGATTTCATGGTCAAACATACTTGTTTAAGCAAAATTCAACTAGTTTCTGCAGAATTTCTCTGAGCTTCTCATAAGTGTGAATTTCTAAGAAGGAAAGTATTTTCCAAAATTAACCTCAGAAACATTATCTCCTGAGTAACTTAGATCTAATGAGGCTGGTGCTTTGAGAAGCAGACTTGGAGTACTTGGCACTTGATAATCTCCAGGTTATTTCTAAATTAATCCACAGAATCAGGGGCAGCATACCTAAACCTCCTTGTTTGAACCCACTCCATCCCACCCTGAAATACTTTTACTGAATTATAATTTGTAATTACTCCTCCACTTCCACTGCAGGATGCTATAAGAAACAATCACGAGACCTCCTACTGAATTTAATGAAGGAATATTTGAAAGCACCATGCAGTAGAGCTTGCAGTGTTCCTTTTATGAGATATGTATGAGAAATTGCTTTCACATACCAAGTTCTTACGGAGAAATTTCTCCCAAATTTTGAGTCCCGGGAGAAGCTATGCTGGTATGTTTTCACCTTATCGACATACTAAATCTGTGTTTTCCTCTTGGCTTAGACTAGGGAAACTCAAGTCAAATTAGCAGCCCACTTTAAAAAATTACCCAGGGCCTTTCACTTTACATCACCTTTCAATGAAATATCTCTGTTTTGTTTGTTTTTTAATCTTTGATCTACATTTTTTTTCATCAGATTTATTTTTTTTATCATCTTATTGAATCATATATTTTTCTATAAACCACTTCAAAACCTTTAGGTAATGAGGTAGAATGAAATTAATACATGCTGTCTTTCCCCGTATCAGAATATTCAGATTGTCCCTGGAAAGAAAGCAAACAATTTTTTTATGATCCTAATTCCATTCCAGTTCATGATAGGGTTCTTCTAATTTCTCTTACCTTTTACCTTCCTTTTTAGTCTTACCACTTTGTTCTCAAGCTAACGAAGCGCAGAGACAGAGGATGTGCATAAGTGACCTGTCTCCCTCAAAAAACTCTTTATTTCCCTTTATATAAGAGGTTTACCAAAACCCAAGTCACATTTTCTCCCTCTCTAAATTTGTTTTGGGTCAATTGACATTTCTCAGATCCCCATTGATGATTGTTTTGTTGTTGTTTTTTCATGTTAACATAAATGTTTATTAAAAAATAAGTACAATGTCCAAAAGTATCTAGTGAATACATTTGGGGAGGGGTGGTACTGGAGTTCTCTCTATGGTTTTTTGTTTTTGTTGTTGTTTTTTAAATATATTTTTTATTTATTTTTAAAAAATACTTAGATTACATAAAATGTTATGGTGATGATTTGTTTTGTAACTTCTTGCCCTGGTGTGTCTTCTGTGAACCCCAAAATTATGCTCTGAAAGCTAACCCATTACACTAACCCTAAACGTAGTCTAAATGGGCCCTTCTGATTTAGTGTCAGGTAAGGGACATTGATTAGATCACTTGATTAGATTGCTTTTGATTGCACTACCTCAGTGAGGCCTGACTTGGGTTGGATCTCTGCCCTCTGGCCGAGTCTTATATAAACTAAGAACACACAGAAAAAAGGAAGCTACCGTTTTGATGGTGCTGTGTGAGAGAAGACTCGAGGACTGCTAGCAGTCAAAGCCAAAGCACGAAGTCTCAAGAGGCTGGGCCTGTGGAGAGTTCAAGGCTGAGGAGATGAACCACATGCCTGATCACCCACAGCTGGGCTCAGGGAGAAGGCGGCGTAGCCGAGGCTGAGAGGGGAGGACTGGAAAGAGTTGAGTTCCGTGCCTGAACTCTGGGAGATGGTGAGCCTTGAGGGAGATGTGAGCCTTGAGGGAAGGCAGGGACCTTGGCAGAGACCTGCGCCATCTTGCCTTGCCGCAGAGCAGGTGGTCAGGATCACCAGGGCCTGCCTTCGGTGAGAAAGCGTCTCTGATGGTGTCTTGATTTGGACAGTTTTACAACCTCAGAATTGTAAGGTTTTCCCCTAATAAATTTCCCATTAGAAAAGCCAACCCATTTCTGGCACTTTGCATTGGCTGCCTTTGGCAAACTAATACGGAAATTGGCACCAGGGGAGTGGGGGTGCTCCCTGCAAGTACCAAAATGCCGGAACAGTTTTACCAAAGGGAGAGGGGCAGATTCTGGAGGGATCGTGAGGTGCTTGATAGAAAAGGCCTGGATGCTTTGAAGAGACTGTTGGTGGGGATACAGACCCTGAGGTTAGTTCTGGTAAGGACTTTGACAGAAATGCTCGCTGGGAAGAAAGTGATCCTTGCTTTAAAGTTGCAGAAAACTTGGAAAAATTGACTCCTGATGTTGGATGGAAGGCAGAATTTGAAAGTGATGGGCTTGGACATTTCGCTGAGATTTCCAAACTTAATATAGAAGATGTGACCTGGCTTTGAAATGCAAGAGGAGAGAGAGAAGCTTAGAACTGAACTCTTGGGTACAAAGAAACCAGAAATTGATGATTTGGGAAATGATGAGCTTCTGGAAAACAAGTCCCCAGAGAGCAGTCACTTGCCACGTGAGGGTTTAACTGAACAGGGAACCGGGCAGTCATTTCCACGCAGGTCAGGACTAGAAATGCGGTGATCTAGGACTTCATGCAAAGCCAACGAGCTATGAGTGAGATCTGCATGAACAAACCCACTATCGGTGTGTGCTGTAAAGGACAGGGAGGGGCAGACTGACAGAGAAACCGCTTCAAGGGCACAATCGTGGAAACTGAGGTCTGGACTGAAGACATCTTCTCGGGCCGAGAGAGGGACCCCACCGATGCGTGTGGAAGGGTGAGTTTGCCCCTGCTTTGGAGGAGGCGGCCTTCCCTGGTGGTTGGGGGGACTAAGGTCACCACCCCACTGTTCTGAGGGTGCGCGTGCCAGGGATTAGGGAGGACGTTGCCACCACCTCACACTACCAAGAGAGTGGAGACTGTGCTCGGAGATTAGGGAAAGCGTGACCGTCACCCTAATTTTCTGGATGGTAAGGTCCAGAGCTAGACCAGCACCCAGTTGTTTGAAGAGGGTGGAACCGAGAAGATGGCCACTGGGCAAGCCTGTGGAGGGTGTGGGCCCCTGTGAGGCCCCAGCAGAAGAAAACTTCATTCTACAGATGACCTCAGACTTTGAATCTAGTGGAGTAGGCCCTGCAGGTTTCTAGAACCGTGTCCTCCCGGTGACGCCTGTTTTCCTTCCAGTTTCCCCTTAAGGCAATGGAAGTGTCTATTCTATATCTGTCACTCCTTTGTATACTGGAAGCAGATAATTTGTTTTGTAAGATTCACAGGTCTATAACCAGAGGGGAATTTTGACCCAAGACCAATTGCATGCCTATAACTGATTTTGATTTGATTTCGTACTTAGCATTGCTACTGAGATGGTTTAAGCCTTTTTGAAATATTGTGATGTACTGAATGTTTTTTCTGTGAATGTTTTTATGTGTATTTTGGGGGTCCAGAGGGTAGAATATCCTGGTTTGTGGACCCCATAAAAGCTCTGAAGCTAACCTGCTCCTGGGCCTGTAAAAACAGTGTAGATGGGGCCTCTAGTTTGATTCAGTCAAGGAATCTTGACGAGATCACTTGATTAGATCACTTTTGATTGCACGGAATCAGTGCTTAGAGCTCTGCCCTCTTGCTGGGTCTTATCTAAATGGAGAACACACAGAGAAGAGGAAGCCACCATTCTGATGGTGCTGTGTGAGAGAGGACGGGAGGGTCAACTAGCAGCCAAAGCTGAGGCACGAGGCCTCCAGAGGCTGGGCCCACGGAGCAGCTCAAGGCTGAGGGGACGAGCCACGTGCCTGATCACCCACAGCTGGGCTCAGGGAGAAGACGGTGCAGCCGAAGCCGGGAGGGGAGGACTAGAAAGAGATGAGCCCCGTGCCTGAGCTCTGGGAGACGGTGAGCCTTGAGGAGGCAGCGACCTCGCAGACACCTGCCGCCATCTTGTCGTGCCACACGGCGGGTGGCCAGGATCCCCAGGGCCTGCCTCTGGTGAGAAAGCATCTCTGACGGTGTCTTGATTTGGACATTATTACAACCCCTGAACTGTAAGATTTTCCTCTAATAAATTCCCCATTAGAAAAGCCAACCCGTTTCTGGTACTTTGCATTGGCCACCTTTGGCAAGCTAATATATTTGTGCTTCTAAATCGTCAAGGATTAAGTTGGAAGAAAATGAGAAATCTTGCAATAAAAGCATTGACCACCGTCCAGGATTTACTGAGAATTAAAGCACTGATTAGAGAGTGAAATAGATATTAGAAAAGTGGATTTCCATTTACTTAAGTTAATGTCAAAGAGCTTGGATTTGGCAACCGCCTGCATCTGGAATGTGTGTTTATAAAATCAGAGCTAATAAAGGCAGGGATGTGTCGCTCCAGAAGTCACTTGGCTAAAGCTGAACTTCATACGGGAGCAAGCATCACTGATGCGAAACTGTCACACACGCACAAGCATATCGCTTACTTGCCACCTTCCCTCTAGTCTTTGTTTCTGGGTCACCACAGTTTTTCTTTGCAAGACTTCTACAAAAGCTACTCAAAGCTAGTTGACTTAACTCACTTCATGGCTTTTCCTCTAGCTTTGGCTTAAACAGTCTCCACTATGTACACGGGCACTGAGCAGAAGAGGCTCTGGTTCCTGGGCTGTGAACCTGTGATGTGGCTACTCTGCTGCGTGGAAAAGAACTTGAGCAATCCACGAGTGAGGCTTCCCACCCTGACTGTGGTTCCATCCCTCCGGCGGCCAGGGCTTCCTCTGTGAAAAGTAGGATAAGAAGTCCTAAGCACAGAGAAAGGGCAATCCCCAAAAACCAAATGCCTGTTTAACTCAGACTGGCACTGCCCAGCTGGTGTGGTCTCAGGCCACCGCTTGGATCGGGCAAATTCCCAAGATGCCATTTGATGGAGTCATGAGGCGGGGACATCACGTGTGCCCACTCGCCTTCCCTGGGGACAGAGAAGAGGCCATTTATTCCATCCACTCCAGCTTCAGCCTGGGTGCTCTCTCTGTTTAAAAATACTCTCCGGATGACAGCCAATGAAAATGCGAGTCCACGTTCCCTACTTCCCTCAGTAGTGCAAGGCTTTGCGCGTAGGACATTCTCTACTGAGCTCTCACTGAGAAGACCCGGGTTCCCCGCCGGGCCTTGCCCAGCCCCACATCTTCCCAACAGGCCAGGCCGGCAGCAGCTGCACTGGCCTCCTGGGAAAGCAAGGTTTCCACCAGCTTCTATTGAACTTGTAGGTTCTATTGACATGTAAAGAGTCTGAAAGACTTGCCTTCCTAAAGTTCTATTAACTGATAGGAAGAGTCAAACAGGTCTCCAAGAGGCCTGTCCAGGCCGATACTGAACGACATAATAAGCAAAATGCACATTATAAATGTCTTTCTCTCGAGGCAATACCTGTGGTCAGAGAATGCTAGAATTTTGGAGATGCTGGGGACTTTTGAGATTATCAAACCCTTTATCCAAACCCTTAAAGAAGGGAAAAAGTATCACAGAAATTGTGATATGGCCCAGATTACAAAATTTGCTTAGTGTCAGAGATTGAGCTAAAATCTGACTTCCACTTAACCACGCTCTGGAAAAGTCCTAGAAAAACAAGCCATTGGTTTGTTCTCCGTTACAAAACTGCTGCTGCCTTTCGCTTCTATTACCTTAGGTTTAAGTTTCCCTGCGCTCTACTGTGTTGGGCAGGCACTTCCCGACTGAGCTACAGAATTACAGAACTTAGGGCCCAGGACAAACCTCCACAACCACTGCCCTCACCCCTTCATCTTCTCATCAAGAAATGAAGGCTCAGAGAAGATGGGAAACTTGCCACATAAATGAGTGGGAGGGTTTCCACATGGAGTCTGGACCACTGAGCTCCTTTTCCTGGTTCCAGACACTGTAGTGCCATCTGGTCTATACCGTGCTGTTTTTTAAACTTTAAAAGTGTAACAGCCTGGGAAGCGGATTTGGCTAAACAGATAGAGCACCCACCTACCACACAAGAGGTCCAGCATTCAAACCCAGGGCCTCCTTGACCCATGTGGAGCTGGCCCACGTGCAGTGCTGATGCACGCAAGGAGTGCCCTCCCATGCAGGGGTGTCCCCCACGTAGGGGAGTCCCATGTGCAAGGAGTGTGCCCCGTAAGGAGAGCTGTCCCATGTGAAAAAAGTGCAGCCTGCCCAGGAATGGTGCCGCACAGACGGAGAACTGATGCAGCAAGAAACACAGATTCCCGGTGCTGCTGACAAGAATGGAAGCGGAAACAGAAGAACACACAGTGAATGGACACAGAGAGCAGACAACGGGGGGGGGGGGGGGGGGGGGGAGAAATAAATAAATAAATCTATAAAAAAGAAAAAAAAGTTCAGCAGCACGGCCTTTCACAAAGCAAAAGGTCACACTCATGTATCTGCCTTGGTCTGGAGCGCCCCAAGGCGCACGCGCAGGGATGCAGACTTTAGCGCACGGCGCGCCCCTACACCATGGGAAAGCACGTCAAGACGGAGAAAGCCAGTTCTCCCCTCCCTCAGCCTAACGTGCTCTTTGTCCAGTTCCTCAGCATCCTCTATCATGTCCGAACTAGCGCTGGCCTGTGAGGGAAGTGAAGACCAGTATTCCTTCTATTCTCTTTCCTACAACACATTTCCTATTGATTCAGGCAAGGATGGGGCAGGGTTGATGGGTCATAGGACTTACGGTCAACTTCCCCTCTCCATCAACCCCGGATTTTGAGCGCCTCCTCCCTTTCCATGGGACATACAACTCCTGGCCTGAGCACAAGGCGAGGGCGCAGGGCGCCTGTCTGTCTTGGAGCACACCCTAAAATGAACAAGTTGAGATCCAGCCTGGGCCTGGGGACTCATTCTGATCCGATGCATCATCAGAGGCTCCCCTCCTCCTCCCCTCGCCCGTCCTCGCCACGGGGGCATCTGCTGTTGAGTCACGCCCCGCCTTCGGGAGCAGCTTCTGCACTGAGGTCAGCGGGGAGCAGCTGACACTTGTTTGTGCCATTCCAAACAGCCCAGAGATGAGTGTGAGCAGCGAGGCCCACATGGCAGGAGTGCACTAAGTGCCCCAAGAGATCCAAAGTGGACTCATGCAACCCATTTTACCGAGGGGGCTGTCAGTGAACTACAAAAACTGATGATATTCTTCATTTCATATACACTTGATAAACTTTAAACGGTTTTGGGCCACCAGTTAAACACCTGGCATCACGCACTATTGGGTCTCAGCTGTTGGAGGAGAATAAAACACATACCATTTGGTTCCACAAGAGGAAAACAGCCTGAGTGGAAACACCACACGAGTGACCAGTTCTGCCCTGTGATACAGCTCAGAGCTGAGACCTGAGCATAAGAGACGGATGGGTCTTTAGCATATTAAAGAATCCAAAAATCAATCATTACGTTAGCACTCAAAAAACAGAAGATGGGCTAGAGTAAGGGGAGCAGGAGCTCTAGAGTTTATTCAAATACCTGCTCCTTCTGTGTGGACCAGTTATTAAATGCTCTCGCCTGTTTTCTCACCTTTACAATGGGTATGGTCGTAGTCCTTAACTACAGACTTTTTTGATGGTAAAATAAATTGAAGTATATATAAAGCTCCCAGAACAGTGCCTAATACATGGTATATGCCCAGTCAGTCTTCTCTAATATCCCAGTAAACCATCTTCTTAAAAACCTCAACCCAATAAAATGGTTTCACGTCTGCTTTTTCACTGTCTTAGTAGCAGGTTGCACGATATTAACAAATCACAATTTCCTCGTCACCTTAGAATCTTATTGCCTCCCTATGATCTCAATTGCCACTTTCCATTTTTCATTAGGCTTTCATTGTTCTCAAATATTCCATTGCCAACATAAAAAAGTGAGGATCCTCAAATTCTCTGATTTGGTAAAAACCGAAACCCAGATTCAGAGTACGTGCCCAGCTGAGGGAGAAGGCACTCTCAGTGGTAACGCATGGGCTCATTACTTCAAAACCTCTATGGGAAAAAAATAATGCATTCCAAAAAGATATATTTGTAAAATAAAATAAGTATTGTGAAGTCATCAAAAGAGATTTGCAAAGCGATTTTCAACTAGTCTCGTGCAGCTGTCCTCAGGCCAGGCACTCGACGGCACGCTGTGATCGACGACGGAGCATCACCCCACAGCCAGAGCCCCCGGCCACACGGATGGGGGTGCCTGGTCCAGCACCATCATCACAGACCCCCAGACTAAAATGGACCTGGTTTTCAGTCTCCACCTAACATATTTGAAAATCAAACCACAGGGACTACTTTTGTTTCTATTCAATGAGACTTGCACACAGAGTTTATGGAATGACATAATATCCTTCCGGAATCAGCCCGGTATGTACAGGATCCTTCACACATGGCCAGTTCCTGAACCTTTATAAACAAAACCTCATTTCCAAGGAAACAATCTCATCAAATGCTGCTCACTAGAATACATATTGTTCCTTTTGGATACCTTACAATAAGATTTTCGTGATTACAAACCCCAACTTCCCCTCCGAAATTCAATATCACCTTAAACTTTTTTTTCCCAAGCGGAAACTGTATTTTTGTAATGGCTCTAGCAATTCCTGGTAAAATCGTGTATCACCAATATAATAATTCAGTTATTTTTCAGCCCGGGTGTGGGTCGTCATTAACCGATTGTGTCCATGTGGACACTTGGGTGTCTTTGAAATGGGCCCCTCGGGGGCTTCTTAAGAATGTTCATTCTGCTTCTACGAACCTGTCCTAAGCTAAAGGGCAAGTTTTCAACTTTTTTTGGAAAATGGCTAGTTTTAGTGATTTCCAGCCTGCTGATGATTTTCGACAGAAAATGAAAGAGCACTGAGCAGTTTTCAATCAACAGCTCTCGCCTCTTCCTTAGGAAGCCAGGGCTTCTGGGAGTGGGCACAGGATTTGTTCTGAGGTTAGCAGACATAGTCATTCCAGAAAAACATCAATAAACCAGCACCAGCTACAGCTACAGCTACTGCTACTCACTTTAAATACACACAGCAGAGGGTCCTTCTGGTTGTCAGTCTGAAGATCTGACAAATACAATTCTTTCTTGTCTCCCTTCGCTCTAAGGGTATTTGAAATAGTCAGGACAGGGTAGACGTTGTAGTCTGGGCAGGTTAGAAATTGCTTTTTTTCCCCCTCTCCTAATTAAACAAACATTTTATTCATTAAATAAACACGTTTTAAATGTGAAAGGGTGTGAGGAATCTGCAGAAAATCAACAAAACACATGCCAGGAAATCTTTCTTATTTGTAGACATACACGTACATGCTGGAACTTTATGATTGGCCGTTCTGCCATGAACTTTTTTGGTGCACTTTTGGTTGAATTACGTAGCAGCTGAACGCCGTCAGGGTGTCCTGCCAACTGCCAGCCCAAAGTTACTTTTCAAAGTTAGTTCCGTGCACCGGGACATAGAAATCCGTGTCTTTGTAAAGTGAACACCAGAAGAAGAAACTGGGTTAGCACGAAACGGAGCCAAGAGCGGTCAGGCTGGGCGGCGGCGCGCGCCCCGGCCACTCACCTTGATGGATTTTGGTCACTAGCTGGTGGCGGGCAAGGATCCGGCTCATCCTGTAGGGAGAGCATCTTGCGGTCTGGTCAAATCGCAAGAAGATCTCCTGGCCCTCGGCGGACGCGGGGCTCAGGTAGTAGCAGCCGGGAGCCGCGCTCCGGGGCATCTGCCTCAACATCTCGGCGGGGCTGTGGAGCGCCGCCCCGGGCCGCCCTGCTGGCCGCGTCCGCGCGTCCCCAGCGCCAGCCCCGCAGCAGGCACCCGGCCGGGCAGCGCGCGGCCGACGGGAGCGCCAGGCCAGCAGGGCGCCCCGAGCCCCGGCTCGCAGCTCCAGCCCCCGGGCCCGCACGTGGCCTCGGGGAGCCAATCGGCGCGGGCAGGCCCAGGGGCTCTGCCCCCCGCAGCCCCACGCCCGCCCCGACGTGCGGCCCGCGGGGAGGCTGAGCGTGGGGGCGGGCGGCGCGCGGGGACACGCGCGGGGGAGGCCGGGGCGCTCAGCCCCTACGAGGGGGCTGCGGGGAAGGTGGCCGAGAAGCAGGGGCAGCTGCGTTAGAAAGGCATCACGCTGAGCTTTTTGCAGGGGAAGCCGGCTTCCCGCGCTTCCGCTCCAAGGGCGCACTCACTGCAGAGCGTCCTGCTGCTCTGGGACCCGGGCGAGGGCTCCTGGGGACCAGCCACAGGCAAAGGACAGAAGAGGCCCTTCTCAAGCCTCCACTCCCCTTCTAGGTTTCGGCTGCCCCAGTTTCTTTACTTTTTTCTTTTTCTTACATAAAACCACATTTTGGCTTATCTCCTTTCCGAGGTTTGTTCCCTTTGCCTGCATCAAGATGCACACACACCCAAATGCACACGATTATGATTGGATTCAGTACCCTCCTGGGCATCCCACTGCATAACCTACTTCTTTCACTTAATGATTAGAAACATTTTCTGCCAAAAAAAATGTCAAAGCAGAGGTTTGTAAGTCGGTGGCGGATAAATGGATTGGTCTGGTTCCCAGAGCTCAACTGCATGCTGCGAGGCTCTGTGCTCTGTGGTTCGCCACAGTCCCTGCCGCGCCCTACTGTCTCAGTTGCCATTTATAATTTCACTTGCGCTTTTTTTCAATGATAGCATGGAGAGCCAAGTGAACGAATCCCTCTCTCTATGTCTCTGCTTTATCCCCAGCTGACATCAGTCACTTCCCTTACTAGGTGGCACCCAGGTTGGGGATCCTCAGGCATGTTTTGTAAAGGCTTTAGAAAACATAGCATTATATGACTATCCCATCATTTATTTCAACAAGCCACTGGGGCTGGAGCAGGTTGTTTCCACTCTGTTGAAAATATCCTTACTATTAGAAGGAAACTCTTTTTGCATAAAGGTAAAGAGTAAATTCCTGTACTTCCTCAGTGTTTAAATCACCGAGAAGCAAAATACTGTGAGGCGTCCATCCCATTGAAAGCACTGAGCAAGAACCACCGTGGAGGACGTAAAGACCAGAGGCCGGCCCTGGCGCCCAGGCAGAGGAGCCAGCGGACGTTCACAGCACGCGCCTGTGCAAGGGCCTCCCAAGTGCTGCGTGAGTGTCAGTGTTTCGGATCAGGCTGGGCACAGCAGGCCGCACACACAGAGGTGGCTGGGGAGGGGCTTTAAAGGGGTGGATTCTGGCAGACAGAGGCTGGGGGGGCTTTGCAGGGCAGTGGATGCTCTTGTGCATCAAGAGGGGGGCTATTTCTGGGAACAGCCAGGAATTCCATTTAGCTAAAACGAGCGTACACGTGGGAATAAGTACAATCATTTTTCCTATCCTTCCTCTTTAATACTGTCTGATGGAAGAGCAAAAAAGCTCGTAGAAAACATGCTAGTGAGTTCTGAGCCTGGGCTGAGTAAGCTTTGGATAAAGGAGCTAGGGCCGAGTTGCTCTGATATTTGGCTGACTCTACTGAGAGCAGTCTGGCCTGGGATTATAGTCCAAATGATGAAAAACTCGCAATGAAAAGCTGGTAGGGCTTAAACTGGGGCCTCGGTTCTTGTGACGGTGACGCCGTAGCTGTGGACAGTCCCGCCGCCTTTCGCCGTGGAAATTTTGCTAGCCCTATCCTCGGAGCAGCTCAGCATGTGTAACTGCCCCACTATGGCAAGGAGCCAGGGCGCAGCACCAGAATGTTCTCCATTTTACAGCAAATGAGAGCCTCTTCCAAGGGACCCTGCAATAGCAGGCAAGCGCTGTGACCTTGAGGCAGCGCCATGGTAGGAAAAGAAAGGCGGGTCTCTCTCAATCATCCGTTTGTTGTCCCTTCTTAGCAGGCTTTGCTCAGCAGCTGTTCGTGGCATCCTTCGTGGAAGGTAAAAGGGGCCCAAGCTCTAGGGACTGTGGAATTTACTGTAAGAGGACTCAGCACTATGTTGCCATGTGAGATGCCTGCAGGGCCCGGCAGCCAGGCTCCACTAGCCGGCACTGGGGCCATCTGTTGGGGTGTCGTGTCACCCGCTTTGTGCCCGTGCGTTGGCCTGACCGTCGACGCTGGAGGACCCTGAGGTAAAACGCGGGTTCAAGGGAGACATCACTTTTCCATGGAAGACAAGTGGAGAGAGGGAGGAGAGAAAAGAAGAGCACAGAATTTGGGACTGTTGGATTTGTTCCAGGAAACCACGGAAAGGGAAAGAAAAGGCAGAAACGAATATGCCGCTGCTTTACGGCCTTGTGACTAGACTAGGAAAAGGACCTGCCATGCCCAGGGCCAGCCCTGCAAGCAGCCCATCGCTGGCTTGGCCGCACTGTTAAAATAATGGAATAATTCTTCCTGGGAAGCACCACAGTGTATCATGGCCAGGCTATTTTTAAAAATCCCTGATGCCTCCTTTTTGCATATTAATGAACTCATTGAAAGTCCGTGGGCAGTGTGTTCTGAAACCAGGAAGATCATAAATATTATTCTTTGATCTGTGTAAACAGAAGCACCAACACAAAGTGTGATATTTCACAGGAGATTGGCAACGAAGAACAAGAACTGATCTTAAATGAAGGGCAAAAAAAGAAAATGTCATTCCCTGATTAAAAGAAAGGCAACTCAGAATAAAGCCTATTTTCTTCTCTCTCATCAGTCTGTGTTTTAACAAGGAGATCTAGGAAGGACTGTTCACCCTCGCCCCTGCCTTCCCCTGTGATGGACGAGGTTCCGGGAGGTTTATTTTATGGTTCAAATAGTATAAAAAAATCCATGCAACTCCTCACAATGTTTTTACCATTTTGTACTTCCAAAGTACCGTATTTAAAGCAGGTAAAGTAATGTTCCTTCCTCATTAGCATGCCATTAATATGGCTTAGACTCAGGTGTTGCTAATGCTCTGAATCTTGATGTAGCCTTTTACTGAATTTTTTCACTTGGTCCCAGGGGTGGACTGACCATGGGGTGGGGCTCACTGTCATTTGTTCTAAATGGAGGTGTGAGAACCTGCTGAGAGCTGGCCCTGGGCTTGCTCTGCATCTCCTGGTGAGAGAGCTCTTGACCTGTCAGTGCTGGGGCCCTAAGGAACGGAGAGAGGGTGCAGACACACATGTGCATCTTCCAAGACCCATACTGTAGCTCTTCCTTCTGATTCCTTTAAAAGTGGGCGAGAGAGAAGAAGGCACCAGCATCGAGGATTCACCTCCTCCTCTCTCCCAGTTGATCTCCAAGAGCAATCTTCCCTCAGACTATTCCAGGGACAGAAGAATCAAAGACAGCAAGGTAGGGGGACAGGCCAGGGGGGTGGCAAGAATCTGATGGGGCAAGGACCTGACTGTGCCAGGCTGGTGCCACCTCCATGTTGTGCTTGGAACTAACCTCCCGGGCCACCCCCTGAGAGCCCCTCATTGATGGGTAAGGAAACTAAGGCTCGCCGAGATGGAACACAGCCCAGATCACTTGGGACCAAGTGCTGGCCCACTGCTCATCTCTAGGCTGACGAGCGCCTAATGGAGAAAACTGTGTCCCTTCAAAGGGTGCTGGAGAAACTGGATAAGGGAGCATTTTGGAAGAATATATGAAACATCATCTTAATCCTATTAAATTGTCTGTGATCTGGAATGTCTACATAGAAATATGGGTCTGGAATGGCTAAAATAAATACGGGTAAGGAGTAAATAAATATGGGCATAGAATGGATCATCCACCCGTGGTGGATCCAAATACAGTCAAAACAATGAAATCCTATCTCTAAACAAAACTTGGGGTGTTTAAAGTTCTCTTGCCTTTTGATAGATGTTCCTAGATTAGCGCTCTGTGGAATCCTGCACACACATGGCAGAAGGCGGGGAGTGCTTTTACAAAAGCCAGGAATGGCCCGCACATGCTCCTTCTGTCTGCTCCTCCTCCTTCCCACACATTCCAGCTTCCTGTCGGTCTGTTTTGAGGGTGCCAAGGTAGCTCTGCCAAGTAGGAAAACGTGTGAGATCTAAGTGGTAGGCGGAAAAAAAGAAGAACTGGATTGGAAGGCTGCTTTTGGAATTTCTTTTTTTTTTTTTTTTTGAGGTTTTTTTTAGTTTAATATAATTTTTTAAAGATACTTAGATTACATAAATGTTACATGAAAAATACAGGGGAGTCCCCCTCCCTACCTCTCCCACATTTTCCCACATTGACAAAATCCTTCATTAGTGTGGTACATTTACTACAATTGATGAGTGCATTTTGGAGCATTACCACTAAGCATGACTAGTTTACATTGTTGTTTACACTTTCTCCTGCTTTTATCCTTTTAGTTATCCTTAATTATAATCTTCATTTCTTCACAATTCTCCAAGCCACTCTCTCCCAACTTTTGGAATTTCTTGACCCCAGTGGTGGTGGGTTGATACCTAACCATTCTGTGGGCTTGAAGGCTCCATTTTTAAGGATTCCCACCAATTGATTGGTAACATGTGTGCCCAACTCTGGCCCAATCAGCCTTCCCAATACCCATGCACGTCGATGACCAATGACCGGTGCAGGCCAACCAGAGGTAGAAGTGTTCTCAGCCATGACCCAGGACCCTCCACGAAAGGTTTCAGACTGGATCCACTTGTGACCCAAACTCCCCAGCTCCCAACCACGTCTCCCATGCAGAGTCTGGATCCTGCTGCAAAGACTTGGGGCTGGTAATGAGAGTCCTTTATTTTGCCTCTCAGCCCTCCAGACCATCCTTGCCTTCACTTCACCTCCTGGGGCCTCTGGGTAGAGCATGCACTGGCCTTGGGCCAGGTGCTGGGAACCCAACCATCAGCTCCACCCATATGGGGGACAACCCACGTGGTGTGGCCTGTCCTGGGTTCGTTGCCTACATGGAATCCTCCCGACCACACCAGGATGCTTCCACATTTCTAAGTTCTTTCAAAGACCTGAAACTCTGGGAATCCCTACCCTTCAAACCCGTAAAGCTCAGCTGAAAACAGGTGCCTTCAGAAACATTTTTATGACAAATACAAATCCCCTGAGTATTAACGGTCACGTTAATACCTGCAAAGAGTCGTTATGTGGTGCATGAGTTAGCTTAGCCTGTGATGTGGTCATATGGAATCCAACTGTTCATGGCAACCATGACTTAAGGTTTTTACATGTTGAATTTGGAAGGGATTTTGTACACCTTCGAATCCAATCACTCAGCTCCTCTAGAATTTCCCTTGTCAGATCAGGTAATGTTCTACCACATTTATGGAGTACATTATCTCACATTGGGACTGTGGGCTGTTTATGAAATTCCTACTTAAAATTTCTACCAACTAGTGATAATGCTACCATTTGGAATTCAGGTAAACCTGTTCTCTCACCCTCACTATTATCCTCCAGAAGCTTGTGGAAAGGCAACATGTTTTTTGCAAGCTAAATATTACTTTCACCAAACTCTAAGACTCCCAACTGCTCAGGAGGCTGACTGCTCCCATTTGGATCTGCTCCAGGCTGTCAGGATCTCTTTAAAAACCTAGCACTTACTCTCAACTATAAAAGCAAAAAGGAAATAATTAGGTGAATTTGGGAAAAGGTAAAGTAAGAAGGGTTGGAATCAGTTCACATAAATATCCCACCCAACATTGTACATTTGCTAGAGAGGGCTGAAAATTGGGTCAAAGGTTCCTATCAGGCAAAACCAAGAAGGAAACTAGATCAATGACAAAATTTGACATGTCCATATGACAGAAACAAAATGCAGATCACTAGGTATTGAGACCCTTGGGAAGATTTTTGTCCGGGTCCTCATAAAGAATCAGGACATCCTCGATGATATTAGATGTGGTGACAAAATTTAGTTCCTGATTTCTTAACTGTACTTTTTGATGTCAATAATGATTACCATGGCAAAGCCCTGTTCAGGAAACAGGGTTTTTGTATGCTATCCTCTGTGATATTTTAAACCTTGTATAGTACCGTGTGACTTCCCTGCTCATACTATTTCTAAGTTTTCTCTTGTTTTTGGATTGCCATTAGGTAAGACTGCATGCAGTGTTGTACCCTGGGATCAAGCCTCCATTTTTATATATAATAGCTTGCCACCTGGTGTCACATATCAGTTGGACACCGAGTAAAGCTTGGAAATAATGATGGTTCACAAATGTGGAGGAACAAGAGTGTGGGATTAATAATGCAATTGCGTCTTATTCATTTAAACCACACATAAATTCAAGTCTTTCTTATTCCTAATATAAGGCAATCAATCTGTACTCTAAGGAATGGAAAATGGTGCAAAGGAAAAAAGGAACAGTGTTAGAACACATCCCATAAAGTGAGAAGCACTGCGACTCTGAAAGGGGAGAAAAGCATCTCTCCAAGGCTGAGATTTTATCGATGGGGCTCTGAGCAGGTGGGGGGATAGTGTCTAGGACTTGTGGCTCGACAGCAAGGGGAGCTGTGGGAGTCACTTCTCCAGGGGTGATTCTGCTATAATGGAAACATTAATTTTGCCAACATCTTATCTGTCACAGAGACAAAACCACTAACTGAATCATGCTATGGCTTCTTCCTTTTACCCTTTCTGGGTTGAATAGCTCTCATGTGTACATCATGCCAGGCATGGGGTTAGGCACCAAAGATACAAAGATGGACAAGGCTCGGTCCCTCATCTCAACAGTATGATGGAGAAGAGAGGAGAATGGCTATAATTAGGTACTGCATTCCTGGGGCTCTGGAGAGTTGAGTAGAGGGTGCCTGCGGGAGCAGGGTAGGCACAGCTGGATCAGAACAAGAGTGGGGTCATTCTGTACAGCAGAGATGCTGAGAAGGTGGGGAAGGCAATATTGGGGGGAAATGACCAGGAAGAGAAAAAATTGCAGAAATACTTCCCCATGCTGAACCCCCTTCTTCGAGCAATAAGAGGGATGGGTGTTTCAAATCATGACATAGACACCTCTAGGAGTCTAAGGCTCAGCTTGGAAGGCCACCCTTCTCACCCACCCGTCTTCCCTAGTCCCCCTCTTAATTCATGTCCCTTTCCCAGCAAGAGCTCTAAATCGGAGGCACACCTCTAGCTGGCTATTTCCTAGAGATAATCCTTTAGATGAAGGACTGTGGAGAACACTGGTAAAAAATTTAAGAGGACAGACTGAAGCCCAGGGTTACAGGCTTGGGTGGAGGAAGGAAAGCGTCAGAGCGACAGCCTATGTGTGATTCTACCATCTCATAGGCAGGAAAACCAAACTATCCTTTGTCAAATTATCTTTTTGAAATTGGGACAATTTTTCTTTCTAAGACAAAGTAGGGCTTCCAAACCTATACCCAGTAGCTTCCTGGGGTGGTTTGGAGCTAGGTATCCAGAAAAAAACAGGTTCTCAGACTTGGTCCATTTCTGTGGGTGTGGACTTGTATAAATGGGACCTTGTGATGAGGTCCCTTCAGGGAAGGTGTGGCCCAGCTGAGTCTGCATGGCCTTAATCCCATTACAGAAGGCCTTCCTGGGAAGGTTACACAGAGGGAGCAGCTAGAAGCTGAAAGTCTACAGAACCCAGAAGAGGAGGGGCCAGGAGAGGCCACCATGTGCACTGCCATGTGACAGAGGGGCCCAGGACCACGGACCACAGGCAGCCAGCCCCAAGCACCGGGCTTTGGGAAGAAAGCATAGCCTTAATGATGCCTTGATTTGGACTTCCCCTAGTCTCAAAATCTTGAGCCAACAAATTTCCATTGTTTAAGTCAACCCATTGCATGATGTTTGCTGTGGAAGCCAGTAAACTGAAACAGCTCCCCTTGATTCCTTATCCTGGTAGTACCTGGATTAGCGGAAGAACGGGAATTGCTTGGCAGTTGTGCCTGTTTCGTCAGCCTCCTGGGGGAGTTCCTTTTGATTAGAGAATATGTATATGCGCCATATATACTCACTCTCTTGAGATTTCTCATTTTATTATCTTGTCAGAGCTGGAGGTTTATCAAAGCGCATGGTGGCCCTTGGCCAACCTAAGAAGGAGCCATGATCATCATCACAGCATTTCTTGCGACGCTGACCTGTTTGAACAGATGCAGGACAGCACAGAAATCCAGGTGTGGCCACCTTCCCCTTCTCCAGCTCCTCCAAGAGGATTCAACCAGTCATTCTCAGGAGAACACTCCAATTGTGTTTGTCACACAATGGGTAGAGTATACCAACAGCTACTCTCAGGTTTCCCTGAGCTTCAGATAGCCTCTTTCATTCTCGAACTTCGGTATTGCTAGGGCTATCCTTGCCTTGACTTGTGTATCAACAGGCATTGCTTTAGAAAATCCAGACCCACACCCTTCCATTAATTAATGTGCTTTGTTGTCAGCCAAAGTAGTTGGATGCAAAATGGTGTGGAACATCCTCTGATTACTATTTTTTTTCTTTTAAATGTGTAGTGGAAAAAAAAGATAGAAAGCATACTAGAAAGATAATCTTGACTATGTTAAACATTTTAGGATGGTGGAATTATGGGCAATTTTTAAACATTTTCTATTTTCCAAGTATTCTGCCACATGTCTCATTATATTCCTTCTAAAACGAGGGGATTGAGTCTAATGAGTGATTTACATGAGGATGTGTGGAGAAGCAGCCTAAGCCGCAGCTCATTTTAAACTGCCTCTGTGTATCACAGATGGAAGACAGAGAAATGAGAGAAATCTGCACAAAAGATGAGAAATGCTGCCTTCCATGGTTTGAACTCCCTTAGTGCCTGACGCAGCGTTAGGCAAAACTCCAAAGTTCAAAATAGTGGCATCTAGGAAAGAGAAGAGGAAAAGAGTTGATCGATTCCTCTTCAAAACATTCCTCACGTCCATTCCTTCCTTCGTACTACACCCCCCACTTAGGGGCAGGGCCTTCTGCCCAGACACTGTGGACAGCTCAACTTGCGTCCCTTTGATCCTGAACACCCAGAATGGGCAGCTTCTTAGGAGACCACTTCCTGTTATTCACCCGTTGCAAAAAACCAAATACTGCCCCAGCTCTACCATTACCAACTGTTATTTAGTTTCTTAGGGGCTCCCTTTCTGTATCCACAACATAATTTTATATGTGTACATACTTACACGTATCCTACATGCACGCACATATCCTCCATACATACTTACACATATCCTACATGCATGCACATACCCTCCATAATACTTACACATATCCTACATACATACACATATCCTACACACATCCTACATACATATACATACCCAACATACTTACACAATCCTACATACATATCCTACATACATACTTACATATATCCTACATACATACACATAGCCCACATACATACATATATCCTACATACATACACATAGCCTACATACACACTTACATATATCCTACATACATACTTACATATATCCTACATACACACACATATCCTACATACATACTTACTATATTCTATATACATGAACTGACCAAGCCCAAATGATGATTGGTTCCCTTCCCCCCTCTTTCCGTCAACTGAATCAGACTCTAAGCCACAAAAACAACTGGGCTAGTTGAGAGTGGATTTTGCATCACTTCTTGAAGGATGCCCTTTGGGGAAAGAGTCAGTGGGAGGGGCAAGAATTGTCAACTGCATAAAACAAGCTCTAAGTATGGGAAACTATCTTTTCATCCCTTCCTGGTTTTCAAACATGGAAAAGATACCGTATTATTTTCAAAGAGCTGACATTTATATCAGCTTTACCAGTACACATAAACATATTAAAATTCTAGTCTCCCAACAATGAGCCAAATCCATTTAAATCTTTTAGCAGTGATACCAGGAAGCAGGTGGACAAAGTTGACTAAACTCTGTTTATTTAAATCCTTCCTAAAAGTTTACTTGGAAGTGCTATTTTTACTAGCATGCTTGAAATTGCAATTGAAAAAGAAACTATTAAAGACATCATCCTTTTCTCAGGGTAGAGGAAGATAAAGCAATTTTAAAGTAAACAAATAAATAATTTTGTAAAACTTGACCCATAATTTCCTAAGCCTGATCCTTGACCTGAAATGTCCCTTAGGGTTCTCCATGATCAGGGTTGGGAAAACTTTTGTCTTTCTGTTGAGTTCTGTCCAGGGGCAACTCCTCCAAACCGTACTTTTAGCATCTTGCTCTAAGTAATTCGGCAAATGGGCCCAGGCATTTGGAATCACTTTCATTCAACAAATATTTATTGAGCAAGGTTCTTGGTGCTTGGAATGCATCAATGAATAAAACTGACAACTATCTCTGTTCTGACCAGTGAGCATAACCTCATGGGTGGGTGTGGCTGGCTTAGAATCATGGGCCCCTGAAACATTGGCGCTCTACAAAAATGTGTGCATAGATGTACTTTCTAGAACAAAGGTCTTTAGATTGCCAAAGATTTTCAAAGAATGCTGTGAGACCCTCACAATGTTTCTTAAATGGCTCTAAATGTAGTTGTAGAACACCTAGACCAGTAGCTTTGGTGCCAAGTCCCAATTCAGGCTCGCTATCTAACTGGGCAAGTTCAGACAAACACAAATGAAATCATTTTTCCAAGCCTTGGTTTTCTCATCATAAAACCGGAATTCAGTCTCATAAAGCTTCTGTAGGGCGAAATGAAGTTTTGCACGTGGAGCCCCTGGCACACAGCAAAGATGAAGGCCACCCCCTGTCAGGCGCTGACCCCCATGTGAAGAACTTGGAGTCAAGTGGAACCAAGTTAGAGCAGGCCGTCTTGGACAATGGGACGTTCCCCTCCCTGCAGGCTGGCAAGGCTGGCGTGGTCATCCATGTCAAAAATGTCATGGGAGTGACCACGGGTCAGGCGAGCGGGTGGGGGCGCTCGAGGAGATCACCGACTCCATGTGTGCCAGGCAGGTGGACACCTACGCTTTTCTTTGGCGAGTGTTTTATGACCCCAGTCTACGGCCAAACCTGTTCTAATTTAGCCCCTCTTTTCAAGAACAAAGAAAATGAGTTCGTACACTTTCCCAGGCTGGGAAATCTGCCGACTCAGGGCAGGAGTTTCCAAGTTCTTGATCTTGCTAGGGAGCCACGGCTGTCTTGTGTTCTGGGGACTGGTGCCTTGTTTGTTTCTATTTAGATCATATTTTTAATATGATTGATCATTCAAAAGAAATTATCTTTCTTGAAGATCTTATTGATTTAGGCTTCTAATGCTGAAAAAAGAGTTGAAGTCTATTATCTGATACTAAAATAGCCTAAACTCTTGTAGGAATGTGTTCTAGTGCTTAACCTTAATTTCATATAATTAAATTCCAAAGTCCCTGCCTTTTAAATCTTAAAGAGAAGCATTTCTCAACATTCCATGTGATTTTAAAAATCACCTTAAAAACACATGATTTTCCCTGCAGACATAAAGATAAGAATTCTGAATGAGTCTTCAATTCCACACCTCTCAATCAAGGGATTCTGGAACTTTGAAGCCTGTGCTGTTAAAAAAAAAAAGAAAAAAGTAAAAGTAAACGCGGGGCCCCACCAGCTCCACCAGCCGAAAGTCTACCTGTCTTCTGAAGACCCACCTAAGACAGTCTTTATAGAAACACGATATCCCGCACCAGGAGGCCGAATAATTAAGGCATGGCCCTCTCCCTCCTCCCTGCCGTTGCCCACAAGGGAATACCCCCATTTCTGTTTACTCTTCTCTTTCAGTCCTGTGTTTTCTATCACAGCCATGTGTTTACTTTTAGCGCCTCCTCTACAGTGATTAAAAAGGAAACGTTAAAAACCGTGTTCATCTGGCAAATGCTCACTCATCATCTGCCCTGTGCTGGCTGCAGAGAATTCCACGTGAACAGAGCCGGCTGGCTCCTGCCCTCCAGCAGCTTAGCCTGCTCTTCAGTTTTAAGAACAGTGCCACTGGACGAGCTTACAGGGTGTGCTCAAGACCCGGAGAGCGGTGACTCCTAAGCTGGTGCCCAAAAGGCCACAAACCATGAAGGGGCATTGGTCTGTTCTTCCCCAGATGCGCAGTGACTGCCCAGACGTGACCGGTGAAGGCGAGTTAAAGAGGACGCCCCGCCTGAGCCCGACGCATCTGCCCCCCATGGCCACGACCCGCACGCCCGCCGTGGATAAACGTGGGCCTTCCTCAGAAGGAGCAGCCGGCCAGCTGGCCAGGTGCGTCCCCGTTGGGAATGCGTATCCAAGCGGGCCATCAGCGCCTCCCCAGCGGCCACGTGCAGTAACTCGGGACTGGCAGGTGCCTCCTGGGTGCGCGCAGGGTGCTCAGACCACCGAGCAGGAAGCAACGGAGGAAGCAGCCCGACCCTCGTGGGCTGGACAAAGGTGCCATCGCAAGGCCCTGTGGTGAGCCTTCTGATCCATCCAAGGACTGGCTTCCGTGGAGACCTGCAGACAGGCCACGCCAGCCCCATGGGGACGCGCAGCGGGAGGTTTAGGGAGGGCGGCCGGCACCCTCCGCCCGCAGCTGAACCCACGAAGGGCTGAGACACGCTTGAGGGGCCCGCAGCTTCCTGCTTCTACTGTGTCGCTTCTGCCTTGGGGAAGCCCATATGAAAACCCGCACCTTCTCGGGCATAAGCTACCATCAAGTTTTTTAAACAATTACTGGTAGAAGAGCAGATGTAGTGCTTCCTCATTAATCATATTTACCAAAGGGATCTTTCTTCACGAAAGTGTCTGGGCAGGAGTCCATTGTTTGATTCCATCATTGTACTCCTTGGCCTCGACACAAAGGCACTATATTTGGAGGGACAATAGTCGTGCCACATACAAAGCTTTGGAGTAGCGTTTACTCCAGAAGACCTGGCAAAACCCCCCCTACTGATGGGCTCAGGAAAAATACTTCCGTCGTGGCCCTCTCCCTCCGCCAGGCTGGTTCCAGGAGTAGTCCACTCCCAATCGGCTGTTGCTGATTCCTTTCTCCGATTGTTTCTTTTAACTAAAATGTCCCCATGTGTGTGTGTCTATTATATGTAGAGCCTGGTGTTGAATGCAGAAGTGTCCTAAAATGGGCAAAAGAGGGTTTGCAGGCTATTTAAAAGAAAAAAGTTGAAAAAGCATCTGTCAATCCGCCTATCTGCCTTTTTTGTAAGAGCTAAATCTGGCCCCATTAATGACCTGTTTATTTGCTTTTCTAATTGGCAATCAAATGTCTTGGCGAAAACATGATTTGTCTGCTGGGAGCCCCCGTTTCCTCCAAATGCTGCCTGACCCTTCCTCTGGCGATGTGCTGGGAACCCCGCCCAAGGGCCGAGGTCAGCAGCGAGAGCTCCAGGAGCTCTCACGGTGGCTTTGCTTCCAAACGGCCCTCTGGGGGTGACGTCTGTGTTCCTCCAAGGAGCACGGCTTTTTGGGGGCTTCAAGCGGATCTCAGAGGAGCAACTTAGGTTCAGCTGGGAACCACTGGCTGGGTCGCAGGCAAGGTATCGTAGTCAAAGAATTCAATGCCATCTCTTAACGTGAAGGCTGCGGCTGGGGCGTGATAGAGAAGAACTAACATGACAGCCAGCGCAAGACCTGCCTCCTCCATGTCTCCTTCTCAGGGCGTATATGCGGCTCTTCCTTCTCTGAACTCTTAAGGAGGCGGAAGTGGAAATTAGAGAGCTATGGATTCCAATGTGGATCAAGTGATCCTCATTCCCAAGGAGGAAAGGGACTGCTACAACACAAGAGATGAGGAGATGTGGTGGTGTGAAGTTGTATGTACCCCAGAAAATCACGTTCTTCCATCTGATCCCTTCCTGTGGGTGTGAACCCACTGTAAGCAGGCCCTTTTGATGAGGCTACTTCAGTTAAGGTGTGATCCACTTCAAGACTGGTCTTAATCCTATGACTGGAGTCTTCTAGAAATGGAATCAGTATATACAGAGGGAGAAAGTGCGTGACACGTGACATGGAAGCAAGAAGCTGAAATCAATGTAAGAGAAGGGAGAGACCAGCAGATTCTGCCACGGGCCTTGCCACGTTGCAGAGGAGCCCAGGATCACCGGCCAGTCTTAAGCAAGGAAGTATGGCCTTGATGATGCTTGATTTGGGCAATTCCCCAGTCTCAAAACCATGAATGAATAAGTTCCCATCTCCCTAGGAAACCGAAACAGAAGGGTTTGCTTGGAGCATGGGAGATCCGCTGGGGTGTCTCCTAGTACTACCAGGTCCTGCTTTAAAAGCCAGTGGAAAACTGTGACGGCTGAACCCAGGCAGGACTACTAAGGCCCAGAAACGTCAGGAATGAAAGCCTGGTCACCCTACCATGCAAAGAACCCGGCCAGCCAAGGTGCTAGCTGAGGGTAAAGGGAACACAGAAGGGGTCATGGGAGAAGGTCGTGATAAATACAAGCTCAGACCGATGACCATTTGCAGAAAGGAGGACTGGAATGTGTATAACTACTTCCTCCCTGTTTGCTTATGAACAGGTTTGTATATATAAAGCAAATAGCTTCATTTTCTTCCCTCTCATCACATAAATTGGATTAACTTTATGTCATAGTATTAAGCATATCAAGTTTAAGAATGAGTATTACCTAAGGACTTGCATCCTTTTCTGGGGAAAGGGTTAGTGCAATTCCAGTTGTACACCGGACAGTTGTATTATGTAAGGCAAAAGTGGCTATGTTATTGTCTTTACTTGGAGATTACATATGATCTAAGGAGGCGTGTGTGGGATGCCAGGTTGACCAGCAGTGGGCATGACGGTTAAGTTCCTGTGTCACCTTGGCTAGGTGGTGATGTCCGGTGTTTGGTCCAGCAAGCACTGGCCTGATGTTAACTGAGAGGGTATTTCCGAGCTGGATTAGTGTCTGCAGTCAGTTGACTGTCTCTGGGCTGGCTGCATCCGCAGCTAACAAAGGAGCTCAGCTTCAGCCATGGGGGAACTCTCCTCATCCAGCCAGGTGGAGGTCTTAAAAGACAGAACTGAGCGTATCAGAAGTCAGGAAGAATAATTTCTGCCTCTTTCTCTGCCGGCTTCTCCTGGGGACTCATCTTCGCCTTCAGGGGGTTTGCAGCCTGCCTATGGAATTCAGTCTTCCAATCCCCATGGTCAGGTGAGCCTATTTCCATCATAAATCTATTATATCTGCCCAGTTTAGTCTTAGACTTTGGCACTGGGAACTGGAGGTGAGGTCGGAGTCTTTGCAACAGAGGTAATAGAACTGGAGTTCTTTTGGAGTCCAAGGAGACAGTGGGTCAAATGACGGGCCAGCAGAGGAGAGGAGGTGGAGCACTGCCTGCCTCCACAGGCGCAGGGTGAGCCAGGCAGCAGGCAGTGGCAAAGGGGGAGAAGAACTGGAGCGAACCATCATGTTCAGCCAGCAAATAACCTGAGCAGCAAGCCCGCAAGGCCCGCCCCGCAGCCTGCAGTGATCAGAAATGATGCCGTGTTTAGGGTTTCCCAGTCACACTTGGGAGGTGGGTCACAGTTACTTTATATCTGCAATTTTTCATAGTCTGCAAGTACTAGCAAAAAAGGCCGCTGTCAAGATACACTGGTGCCCTACGGTGGAATGACTGGGACTCAAAGAGTCTCTTTTGAGTAAAAAGCTTCCCAAGAGGGGGCTCTGGGGAGGGGCAAACACATGCCCTCTGAAGCCCAAGCAGCCAGTTTTTAATTTTAGCATTTGCCCTGCATCCAACGTAACATTTCTACAGACTGGGAAGTGCTACAGATGGTCGCGCTCTGAAGGTTCTTCTAGAACCTTCAGGGAGGGTCCATGAACGCTAGAGGGGATGCCTGCGTTTTGAATCCTGTACAAACATGGCACTCTAAAACTGTAACAACTTTTACCTATTTGCAGCCTTTCTTCTGGCCGGCCAGTCTGAGTGACCCAGTGGGTACCAGAAGACTGGAGTGGCAGCAGCTCACCTCTTCCCGGCTGCGAATCAGTTATTCTGCCCACAGACACTGGCCCAGGGCGAGGTCAGGCGAGGTGACGTGCAGCCACGGCCTGTCTCTTCGTCATCCCTGCTCCCTCAGAGAGGGATCTGACAAATTGCAGAGGTCTTTCACTAGCTGGTCTCTGGGCAGTGAGGGGGACCGAAACACACGCCCCCTTCAAGGGCAAGCCTGGGGCGGCAGGCAGCCGTTCTGACTCCATTCTTGGGAGAGGATGTGGCTCACGCCCTCCTGGAGGACTGAGTGCTCTATTTCCCCCTCTGCGAACAAAGGTGCTGGTGGTTTTCCCAGGAATAAATCAGTTGGAGATAAGATTACATGAAAGGAAATCATTACGGGATTGCAAAAGGGAAATATGCTTTTAAAATATTTTTCCAGGATCACAATAGAAGGCTTTGCAGCCTCCAGCCCTTCCTCTGCGTTAGTGAAAGTTAAACACATCTCCCAGCTACAATTCAGGACATCTGTACAGGCTGAGAGGGGCAATTACACCACTGAAGGCCACCTAACAGGGCAGGCTAATGAAACACTGCCGACTCTCCTGTGATACGGAACCTGAAGAGCTGGTTCTTCCTCTTCCATATATATATAAGGAAAGAATAATAAACCAAATGAATGGGGACATTCATAAAATGTCATTCATATTCTGAAATTGTTGACAATAAAGCATTTTCTTCTTTCCCCCGAGTAAAAGTCAATCCATTCGTTAGAGTCTTCTAAGCTTCTCCTTGTTTTACATAATTCTTGTCCGAGGCAGCAGGAGTCGTCGATCGGGAAGACCTGGGTTCATATCCCAACTCGGCCACTTTATTAACTGTAGCTGTGGGCAGCCTACCTGACCTTTCTGACCTTGTTTTCCTCCCTGATCAGGTGAAGGCTGGAGAGATCTCCCTCAGCCCATAATTCTGAGGATTAAATCAGATGATGAGGTCATTTCATCCCCTCCAGCCTCATGTACTTATTAGTCTGTTCCATTAGTCAAAAATTATTTGGTGGACTCGTTTTAGGCTCTGGGACCCAGAGATGAAAACAGAGGCTCAAAGGTCGAGGAGAGCGGTGGGTTCCGAGGAGGCAGGCGGTAATCACCGAGAGGAGGGCTGGGGCAAGGCAGAGCGGGCTCGCTGGGAAGACACAGGAGGAAAGCAACTTCACACCGAGGAGACACTCTTTCCAGTGCGTTTTCCTTCCATATGGGTTACCTTGGAAAGTTCTAGATAAAAGGGAAGAAGAGGGCCTGGATTTTCTAATCCCTGAAAAGCCATTAATGCTGCTGCTATGAGAAAAAACATCCGACAAGATTTGCCTGTGATGGAATATTCAGTCCCTATTAAAAAGTTAGTTTGTCTTTCCCAAGTTGTGCTTGAAGCAATTGCATGAATCATCCATGCTTTGCTCTACAAAATATATGTAAGAGCTACAATAACATTTAGTCAACAAAGCATTTCAAAGTTTATTTCCTTTGACTATAAATTCTGAGGTTCCATATTTAAGTCCATGCATTTATTAAAGATAAACAATTGTGCCTAAGGAGAAAATTATAATTCCTTTCTTTGGCTTTGTCCTTTTCTCTGAACGGCAACTGTGGCTTCTAGACATCAGCTAGCAGGGGAAGATAGTCTTTCAAGGTGAAATTCCCTTGTCAGGAGCATTTGTTGCCCGAACTCCCATCTTAAGAAACTATAACCTGCCTTTGCTGCTAGTCCCTCTCCTATGGCCAACACCACCCTTTCCCCTCCCCCTCCCCTCATTTTCAGTGGCTCTGCACTACAGGAGGTGAGAAGAGGTGAGCTTGACACAGACACACGGCAAAGGTCACGTGATTCCGTCACGAATGCAAGAAGAAAATGAGAAATGTGTCAGTCATCTATGTTATTTTGCATGAACACCTCCTGATGTAGTCTATGATTTTTGCTATGTGGACTCGTTCCTTTGCAGTGAGTCAGTTTAGATGGCAATGTCAAATTATTTGCGTAGACATGTGGCAACATATCTTCCCCCGGCAAATCAAAACAAAACCAAAACCCGCTCTGGATAAGTATGTGAAAACCTGTTGTTAGAGACAAATTTCATTTTGGAAACCCCATTCAAAATCAAAATAACAACAAAATTGTAATAATAAATAACAAAAATTCCATGAAGAGTCATCCATTAGCTGAGCCAGATTTATCAGGGTTCTACAGGAACTCTTTTCCTAGATAATAACATTCTTTGTTGTCCCTTAGTCAATTGTAGTGACTTCCAAAAACTTTAGATTTAATTAGTAGAATTGAAGTTCTAAACCCAAGCCTATAATTTCCTTCTCATCTTCTAGTAAACTGATCAATTTTGCTGTTGGATATTTTTCAAATCTCTACAGATTACCTGGGATTATGAATAAATAAGAATTTTATAAGTACCTGGTAAAAATAAACACAACTTAAAATGTTACTGTTGGGAAGATTTTTAGTTTTAAAGTTTCATGGATAAATTTAATTGCAATGGATATCTACCTTCAAAACAACAGGGTATTTAGAGTGAGGAATGTACTATCCCACTGGGAAATTCCATTCCTATATAGCATGAATAAATGCCTACTTCATTAATTAAAAATCGACATAAATCCCCAAAATAGAACACACCACCACCTCTGCTTATCTCCATTTGTATGTCTTTCAGGGATTAGACAGGCATCCATGAATCAGCCCCAGAATCTGTCATCAGAGAAATGCCAAGGTGGGCAGAACCCGATAATGGTTACTCGAGGGCAATAGACCAAGAATGCAGGGGTCCACTGTTACTCTCGGGCACTAGTAGTGATTTCGGGGAGGACTGTAGCCCAGGGTGGTGGGGATGTCATGGCAAGGGAAGAACGTGTAGACATGTTACCAAGATAGGAGATTTGGGCATAAGGGGTTATCACAGAAGGCCAGTTATCTAAATCAGGGCACAGAATGAAAGTAGAAATAATTGCAACTGTGACTTAAGCACTTACCATTTGTCAGACTCTGCTAAATATTCTGCTTTATGCACATAACAGACAATAAATGTTTAATTCTTACAACAATCTATAATACAAACAAGCACCAAATGAGATCAGCATCATTACCTCTATGTTACAAAGAGAAGATCAAGGGCTTAAGTGGCAGAGCCAGAATTCAAACCCAGGTCTGTCAGGATACCAAAGGCAGTGCCTCGCCCCAAAACTGGCTTGCACTGCTGCTTTATTCTCTCCCACCTAGTATCCAGTAATGTCATTGAGACACGCCATCCTTTGTAATCACTTCCAGTACCTGGTAGCACATTTTGTGTAGAACGTATATAATCGAGTAAGAATTATTTAGGTTATAGAATGAGACAATGAGGCAGAGCTAAAACAAATGGCCTTTCATTGACAGTGACAAAGGCTTACAAAAGATCCAGATGAGTTGTGCAATCTATAATATCCCTGGAAGAAACAACATGAAACACTTTCTAAAACATTTTATCAAGGAATAGACTCATGCTTATCTTCATTAATGGAAATTGAAATAAGCTTGCTCTAGCTGGAAATCAGTCACCCTTGGATGCCTGTCTTTATAATACAAATGTGAAGTAAAAAGTATAGAAACTTGATTTAGGACATAAAGTCCTTGGCAAAATTTCAGTGAGATTTTTTTCCCTCCAGTTCATCAAATCCTTCCACTGAGTTGGTCTCTTGCCAGAATAGTCAGTATGATCTGAGCATCTGGTCAACCTCTTTCAATAGAGGTCAGGAGTAAAACTTAAATAGCATGGGTGTGAATTTATTTGAATACATCATACTTCATCTCTTCTATGTGTACAGAAACTTCCTTTTGGGACTTTAGAATGGCTGCTTCCCTCAGGGGAAGAACATCTTTAAAGACCCCTGGTGGGTTCAGCTGTCAGCTACCAAGAGCAGTGAGAGTTAGAAACTCCTTGGGATCCCTTTGTAATCTATTCAACCAGTGTCTGGGGATTTTAGGTGTACTGACCTTTTAAACAGAGGATCTTAGACTCTGAGATGCAACAGATGGAATAGTTTCAAAAGGAAGTTTGGGATGAAAGCTAGAGTTATCTAACTTTTAATTTTACTACGTCAATGCACTAAATAAAACCCACTCTCTACCAGCACTATCACTTCATAAAAACATGACATTTTAAACATCAAAAGGTAGAAAGGCCATAATCTTAGAATAAAGGGAACACATATCAGTTGGCAACCTTGTGTAACATTTCCCCATGGACCCATGAAAGCTTCATCACTGACTGCCATCCAGCAGCCAGAATTTGGGAGCAATGGTGAACACTACCAAATGGTTATAAATTTACCTTTAAAGTACATGCCAGGGACCATTGTGCGGTCCTGAGTTCTACTGAACAAAGGATGTCCATGTGGTTCTTCTATCTAGTGAATGTGGGTGCTTTTAAAAGTCAGGTCCATGACTCTCGAGCTCAGATAATAGAATGGAAATGAACTTTTGTGATGTATAACTTCTCTTTTAAGGATGATATAAAGATTACATTACTTTGTCATGGTTTATAAGAATCTTTGAAATCTACCCTTAGTCTTCTTTTCCAAACTAACCTCTTCTTTTTCACTGCGCATATCCCCTAGACTCAGCTGCTCTCTCTCTCTCATGTGGTTCCCTCTGTCAGAAACATGCTTTCAGATCTTCTCTACCAAAAAAGTTTATATTTACCTATCAAAACACAGAAATAACTCCTCTTTGGTGATGTTTTCCCAGTCATCTGGTTTCAAAGCATATGGATTTCCCACAATATGCAACATAGAATACTACCAGCTATCCTGGTTCTGGTTGAGAAAGAAAAATAATAAAAATTAGCAAAATAAGATTTTCACTTTATAGCATGCTTCTTGTGTGCCAGGAGCTAGTTCAGGATTGGTTATTCATTATCTATAATCTTCATGGCAATGTTACATGGCACTATAATCCCTGTTTTCTAGAGAGGGAATAACGCCCTAAGAGTTAGGTAGTGATTTGTCCAAGGTCATATAGCAAGAGATGATTTTGTTGGGTGCTGAACTCAAATTTGTCTGACTTCAAATCTTGTGCTCTTTCTAATATTCCATGTTGCCTCTGAATCAGATCTCAAATTAGATGCTTTAATAATATTTATTGAGCATGTACTACAGCACCTACTGCATTCACTTCTTACCTCCCTTTCTTTTCTCAACCTACTCCATGAGGCTTCTGTCCCACCACCCTGGTGGAACTGCATTCATCAAGGTCAGCAATGACCTCTACTTTTCCGAATCCAAGAATAATTTCTCAGTCCTTACTTTCCTTGACCTTTCAGAAATTGTTGACTCTTTGGATCAGCCCCTCCTTCCTAAAATGCTTTCCTCCCTTGACTTGTGGGATATCATTCTTTCTCAGTTTTCCTTCCACCTCATTTTCCATGCTGGGATTCTTCACTTCCTGACCTCTAAGGCTATAGTACCTCAGGGGTCAGTCCTTGTGCTCTTCTCTTACTGCACTCATTTAATAGATGACCTCATCCAGTCCTGATGAGGTATACACTAAATATACCTGATGACTCCAAAACTGCATCTCTGACCCTATTTTAACCTTGGAAGTTCAGACTTATGTCTCAGTGGCTTGTTATCTGCACCTGCACCCCAAGAGAACTCTGGGCCCACCCAACCTTACATGCTCCTCCTTAGCTTTCCACATTTCATTAAATGGCACCTTCGTTCAGCAGCTTCTTGAACTAAATCCTGGAAGACCATCCCTCAACCAATCCCCTAGTCAGCACCTGATGCTCCTCCTTCCAAGTGCACTCCAATTTGACCATTTCTTATTACTGCCCTGATTCAAGCCACTATCCTCTTATCTATTGACTACTGCAATGTCTCTGCTTCCATTCTTGTCCCCTTCCATGAAGTCCCTTCAAGGCAACAAAAGGATAAAAATCTATACTGGATCATGCCAAGCTCTTATTTAAAATCCTTCAGTAATGCCCCTAACACTCAATATGATCCAAATCACTGTCTTGGTCCACAGGACCTATAGGATTTGATGACCAACAATGTCATTTCTCTCTATTTGCTGCTTCTACTTTAGCCCTCTCTCTTGTCCCAGGCCACTCCATGCTCCTTGCTTCAGGGTTCTGCTTTAGCTATTCTCTTTGCCTGGAACACTCACCCCCTGATTTTTCAGAGGACCATTCCCTCCCTTCACCCAGATTTGAGAGTCCATAAATAAAACCATGTGTCTATGGCAAATGGTTTCTGGCAAGATTGAGAAGACCATTTAATGGAGGAAAAAGTCTTCAACAAATGGTGCTGGGACAACTCGATGACCACATGGAAAAGAATGAAGTTGGACCCCTACCTCATACCATATACAAAAATGAACTCACATGGACAAAAGACCCACAGATAAGAGCTAAAATTATACAGTTAACAGGAGAAAACATTGGGCAAATCTTTATGACCTTGGATTATTCAGTGGTTTCTTAGATAAGAGACCCAAAGCAACAATAATAATAAAAAAATAGATAAATTGAACTTCATCAAAAAGAAAACAAAGCAAAAAAAAAGTTTCTGCTTCAAAGGATACTATCCAGGAAGTGAAAAGATAACTTACAGAGTGGGAGAAAATATTTGCAAATCATATTTCTGATAAAAGTTTAGTCTCCAGAATATATAAAGAACTCTTAAAATTCAACAATAAAGGACAACCCAATTAAAAATGGGCAATGATTTGAACAGATACTCCTCCACAGAAGAATTACAAATGGCCAAAAAGCACATGAAAAGTTGCTTAACATGATAAGTCATTATAAAAATGCAAGGCAAAACCACAGTGACATATCATTCAACCACTAGGACAGTCATAATAAAAAAGACAGATAATGAGTATTGACTAGGATATGAAGAAATTGGAATCCTCCTACAATACAAAGTAGTCCGAATTGCTTTGGAAAAAAAGTTCTTCTAAAGGTGAACATAGAGTTACCATATGACCTAGCAATTCCACTCCTGAGTATATGCCCATGAAAATTAAAAACATATGTTCATGCAAAAACTCATAAATGAATGTTCACAGCAACATTATTCATAATAGCCAAAATGTGGAGAGAACCCAGATGCCCATCAGATATCAGATGAGGCATAGATAAGCAAAATGTGGTCTTTCCATACAATGGAATAGTTTCAATTACAAAAAATGAATTAAGTTCTGATACAGACTATAATACAGATGAAGCGTGGAAACCTCATGAAATAACCCTGACACATAGGGCCACATATTGTTTGATTCCATTTGTATGAAATGTCCAGAATAGGAAAATCCATAATGACAGAAAGTAGATTTGTGGCTGTCAAGGGATGGGGGAAGTATAGAAGTGGTGTGCCTGCTAATGAGTATGAGGTTTCTTTTTGAGGTAATGAAAGCATTCTGGAATTAGTGTGGTGAGGGTGCACAACTTTGTAAATATACTTAAGTTGTATTTCATGATATGTGAACTATACTTCTATAAAAATTTTGAAAAAGAATGAGTGTGATTTTAACAATGCTTCGAAGCTAGAGAGTCAGCACAGAGAAGTGGAAAGATCATTTAAATTACATACCCCAATTTATACCTGTTCTTGGCCTGAGTTTGCATTGCTGTGGGTGGGAACCCATTTGTAAATAGGACCTCCTGAAGATATTGTTTGTAGTTAAGGTGCAGCCCAACTGAATGAGGTGGGTCATAGCCGGATTATTGGGGGTCACATGGAGAAAATCCACAGGCAGGAGCCAGAAGCCAGAAGCCAGAGGAAAAGGGAGAGGACATCACTGCATGATAGGAAAGCCAAGGAACTCAAGGACTGACACGTTAGCCAGAACGTTATCTGCCCCAAGAGGAAGCAAGCCTTCCTGCCTCCAAAACCATGAGCCAATAAATTCCCATCACCTATCACACAGTTTAGTCAGGAGACCTGTACACCTCTCTGTTACCAAGATCACCCTGACAGGGGTGGGGGAAGTGGGGGGGGGGGTGTTCATCATATCCCCTTTCTGGTCCTTGGTCTAATAGATGATCCCTAAGGTCACCTTCAGTTCCATAAGTCAAGGTTTATAAGTCCATGCAAGGCCTTAATCTTCATACAGGACCATCTCAGAGACAAGGTGCATACCTGAGTACTTCTCACTCTCCATCCATGGTAGAGGAGGCACCATAGCACAGTGAGTGAGGGCAGGGTTTTGCAGATACTGGACTGTCTGAGCTCAAATTCCTGCCCAGCTACTCTGTACTACATGCATGACCTTAGACAAGATATTTCACCTTACTCTGCCTCAGTTTCCTCTCTTGTAAAATGGGATGATGGTAATGCCTACAATTGGGAATATTAAATGAGATTATATATCTAAAGCACTGATTACATAGAATGTAATAATAAAGGTTTAAGAACAAATCAACATGTAGCAGCCTTGGCTACTGTTGGAATTTAAAGAGCATTGTTAGGAAGATGTAAAGAAAGCAACTCAATGAGAAAAAATCTTCAGAAACCATAAATCTGATAAGGGATTGATCTCCATATTAAAAGATCACAAAACAATCAGACAAAATGACAGGTAACCCAATTTTAAAAATGGGCAAAAAGAAATTGTAGGGAAATACCTTCAAGACCTGGTGGTAGGTGGTAGATTCTTAAAGGAGATAAGAGGAGGACTGAGATGGCCTACTGATGTTTAATGTATGTAGAAGTTTAAATTAGCTTTACTGTGAAAGTGTGGAAATGTATAGTGGATGGTAACACATAGTGAGGAATAGCTAGTTTATAAATGGGGATGTGTCTGAAAATGGTAGTCTAGGTATGTGAATGCCAATTGACAGAATGCTAGAGAATAATCTAGGAACTGAATAGCACAGTAAACTAAGAGGTGGGTGAGAATTGTGGTTGATGGTACAGGTGCAAGAGTTCCTTTGTGAGCTAGAGCAGATGTACATCACTACTGCAGGGTGCTAGGAATGTGGAGAAGCATGGGAAAAATAAAGCTGGAGTGACCTATGGACTGTGGTTAGCAGTAATAATATAATCTTGCATCTAGGGGAAAGATGTACTGTGTTGATAAGGAGAAAGTATGTAAAATGTGAACCAAATGTACACTATGGATGGGTTAACAATCAGATGATTTTATCTTATCTGTAGCAAGTGTTCCACCACACTATGGTGTGTTGATGGAGGGGTGCTGTTTGGGAATTCTGCACACATGCAGATTGTTTTACAAGTTTATGACTTTTGTCATAAAAATATATTTAAAAAATAATAATATGGTCGGTTGGGGGAAAAACACACCAGATGTATGATAAGGGCTATGATTAGTAAGATTTTGACAATATTCTTTCATAATTTGTAACAAACATCTTACAACAATGCAAGGTGTTGGTAGAGAGTTGATATATGGGACCCCTGTATGATGTTATGCATGTTTGCTTTCTAAGTTTACAACTTTTATTATACACTTAATTGTTTATGTATGTTCATATATAAATGATATAAAAATAATAATAGGATTGGTTGGGGAAAAATACTTTGGTTGGTAGTAATATTTTGACAATGCTCTTTAATCGTTAGTTAAAAAGGTTTAACAACTATGCAAATTATTGGTGGTAGGGTGAGTTATGAGAGTTCTGTATGGTGTTATATATGTTTTGTGAGTTCACAACTATTATTATACACTTATTGTTTGTGTGTTTATGTATGAGTAATATACTTCAATAAAAATATACTTCAATTAAATAAATAAATAATATACTTCAATTAAAAAAAATTTTTTTAAATGGGCAAAAAAAATTGAATAGACATTTTTCCCTAGTAGAAATACAAAGGGCCAAAAGGTACATGAGTAGATAGTTAACATCACTAGCTATTAGAGAAATGCAGATCAAAACTACAAAGGGAGATCATCTCACACCATACAGAATGACCATTGTGTATGTACATTTAAAACCTAGAAAACTACAAGTGCTGAACAGGATGTGGAGAAATAGGAACCCCCCTTCACTGTTGGTGGGAGTGTAAAATGGTGTGGCTGTTGTGGAAGATGATCTGGTGGTTCTTGGAAACTAAATATAGAATTTCTATATGATCCAGAAATCCCACTACTAGGAATATATTCAGAAGAATTGAAAGCAAGGACACAAACAGATATTTGCTCACCAATGTTCATAGCAGCATTATTCACAATTGTTAAAAGATGGAAAAAAAGTGTCCATAAATTGATGAATGAATACATAAGATGTGGCAAATTCATATGGAATATTATTCAGCTATAAGAAGAAATCAACTAGGGAAGCACATGACAATATGGAGGAATCTTAAGGATATTATGTTGAGTGAAATAAGCCAGACAGAAAAGGACGAATATTGTATGGTCTCACTGATATGAACTAAATACAATGAGTAGACTTATGGAGTTGGACTAGGACGTGTATGTTGGTGGGAGATGGAATGTGGGATGAGAATGGGAAGACAATGCTGGATATATGTAGAATGATTAATAAGGTCAAATGTAAATAGACAGTAATGATAGGACTTGATGGTAACACACTATAATCAACGTAGCAAATACTGTTGATTTATGGATGTGATTGTGGATGGAATGAGTAGTCTAGGGAGATTAATGTTAGTTGGAGGACACCTGGAGGATAATATAGGGAATGTATAACAATGATTTTTGGCAGTAGATGAGGATTGTGGTTAATAATATAAATACAGGAATGTTATTCTACAAGAAGATGTTAAGAATGTGGTACTAAATGGAAAAATATAACTAATGTGAATTATAGACTATAGTTAACAGCAATATTGTAATGTTTTTGTAACAAAAGCAAAGTTGGTACTATATCAATGCTAAAGGTAAAACAAAATAATATGGAGTTTTGTTTTGTTAGAAAAGAATATGATTAAGCAATTTTTTCTTTTTAATTTTTTTCATCGATAGGGAGGCTTTGACTATGTCATTTATCTGTGTTCTTCTGTGTATCTTTCTGAACATGAGAGGAATAGTTGAGTTAGAAGCAGGAATTAGATGAGATAAAAGTGCCTGGGCAAAAGAATTGAAAGCAGGGATGTGAACAGATCTATGCACACCAGCGTTCATCATGGCATTATTCACAATTGCCAAAAGGTGGAAACAACCCACAGCAGATGAGTGGATAAACAAAACGTGATATATACATACAATAGAATATTACTTAGCTGTAAGAAGGAATGAAGACTGACACATGTGACAACATGGATGAATCTTGAAGACCTTATATTGAGTGAAATAATCCAGTCACTAAAGGACAAATATTACATGATCTCACTGATATGAACTAAGGATATTGAGCAGACTCACAGAGATAGAGTCTGGAAGATAGAACAGGAATGGGGAGAGGTGAGCTGATGTTCAATCTGGGCAGAATCTATGATAAGATGGATGGGGGAGGTTTGGCAGTGGACGGGGTGATGGTGGTGCAGTGATGTGAGTGGAGTCGATGATGGTGGAGTGTCAGTGTGAGTGGGGTTGGGTGGTGGGTTGGGTTAACTATAAAGCTGGGGGAAGGATTGGAGGAAGGAAGAGGTGAACTCTGGGAAGGTAGAGGACTGTGGTTGAGAATAAAATTATGGGAGTGTTCTCTTGGCAACTATGGCAGGGGAGGGTCGCTGGTACAAGGTGTAGGTGGTGGGGGGATATGTGGGGAAAGGTGTACCTGGGGCATGCCTCTATGGAATATGAATGTGTATATGTAGTCATAGTGTGTTATCTCAGTGGGTGGAGACCCATATAATAACCGATAAAATATTAAATTCCCATCCTGGGGCATCCTGTTAAGTACTCAAATAGAGTGGCAAGAATCTCTAGACTACATAGGCAGTGCTTAATAAAAGGAAACAAACCAACATGCCAAGTCTTTCATATTAAAGCTTGTACTTTCGAACCTTATTCTTGTAAAATTGAAACTTAGCCTAATAATATCTAGTTACCCCCTATAAACCTCCTTTTCACTCAAATGGCTTCTCTCTTACTCAAACTCAGCAAATAAACTCATTACCTTCCCCCCGGCATGGGCCATGACTCCCAGGGATGAACCTCCCTGGCACCATGGGGACTATCAAGCATCAACCAGCGATGCATTTGGAAAAAGACCTTAACCATAAGGGGGAAATATTAAATATAAAAGATTTTTTATAGCTAAGAGATTTCAAAGTGTGTAGGGAGGTCATTCCATAGGTTACATGTCTCAGGGAGATCTCATTGAGTGCCACAGTAAACAAAGCCTCCAACAAGGGTGCTCCTGAGGGCTCTAGAGACATCTGAACACTATAGGCAAGGCCAACAACCCCATGAAATCAGCACCCCATCAGTGGGCTCTACTTTGCAATATATGATAATCCATCTCCCCAGTGTAACATAGTAAGACTCATTTATAATTTCCCTATGCATGATTCTTCTACCCCTTTAATTTGAACCTATAATTAGTATTATACCTCTTAAATATATATCACAGAGACTTAAATCTTGAACCTGTTCATATGTTGGCTGAACCTTGAATTTCAGCAGAGTTGCAGCCAACACCTAGTCTCCAGTTCATAGCACTCATTAGGACAACTAACAAAATGATGATGGTGGACAACCCCCATCC
Source organism: Dasypus novemcinctus (assembly GCF_030445035.2). Taxonomy (NCBI): domain Eukaryota; kingdom Metazoa; phylum Chordata; class Mammalia; order Cingulata; family Dasypodidae; genus Dasypus; species Dasypus novemcinctus. The sequence continues at coordinate 6,242,253 of NC_080687.1, read as the reverse complement.
CAAAAAGCGAAGAGTATCTACAACTGCAAGCAAGACAGTTCCTTCCAAATGCCCCATAAGATCAAAGCCCTCTCTCAAATGGAAGCAGAGTGAGCATCACCAGCTCCAAATCTTCAAGATTGAGGAATGAACAAACATAAGGGAACTTGTAACATTGATATAAAGTAAGTGATTATGAGAGGATCTGAGAGGGAAGAATAAGTAGAACACAGGGCTTTTGTAGGCTATTGGAATTGTTCTGCATGATTTTATAATGATGGATACAGGCCATTATACATTTTGTCAAAATCTATAAATTTTTAACATTATGGAAACTATAGACCATGGTTAGTAGCAATGCTTCAATATTTGTTCATCAGTTGTAACAAATGGACCACACTAATGTAAAATGTTGTTAACAGGGGAAAATTTAAGAGGGGGAAGGGTGGAGTATATGGGAATCCCCTATATTTTCTATGTAACTTTTCTGCAATCTAAAATGTCCTTAAAAATAATTAAAAAACAAAAAGTGCCTGGATAGAGTTTTTTAGAAGTAGTGTTTCGCTAACTTGTTAAGCTGCCTTTTTCTGTTATTTTTTTTTAATTTTGAAATAAAGTTATCTTAAAAAGTAATTAAATAAAGAGCATTGTTGATCACTGAGATTGTGCCAGGCAGTGTGCCTTATGAACTTTGCAAATGCTATTTCTTTTGGTTCTTCCATAGTCTAAGGGTACCTGGTTTACTGAGAAAGCAGATGCAGATCTGCCCAGTGCCAGGAGGGGTGCTGTTTAGCTCTCCCTGGAGGGCTCCCTTCTTTCCCCACTGAGAGTGCCCAGCAGGATTTCTAGGGTTCCACCTGGGTGAGAGCAGGACATTTCAGTGTCCCTTGGGAGTTGTCTGGGTAGGGGACTAGCACCTCATTTGAGAAAACAGCATGGAGCTGACCCCTTCCACATTCTTCTGAATCTGACCCTCATGTTTCTCCCAGCTCTACCCACAGGATTTTTTTCAGAACCTAGAAATCCCCAAAGTATATTTATATGCTATATTTTACGTATGTTACTTGAAGTCACATTTTTACCCACTGATAATTTTTAAATGATCAAAATGTTTACTTCCCAAGTATACTTCAAAATGGAAACTGGAAAAGGCCCCCGAGCAGTATTTCAGTAACAGCTGTCCCACCTCCTTTGTTAGACAAGTACCCATGGACTCATTGCCCCATTGAAGGCAGATGGGCAAAGAGTAGTAATGGGAATACTTTCTAGAAATCAAGGACAGTTAAAAGTCACACTGTCAACTTTATGGAGACAATTATCCTATATTGCATATTTAAAATTACCTTTAATACATTTTATTTGCTAGAAGGACATTTCCATTGTGCTGATGTGATTGCAGAAAGCAGCTTGTTCTTCTCCGCTTTTGTATGCAGCATTCCCTACACCTAATGGACCTGACTTCTATTACTTCTGTTAATTAGTCAAGATAATAAATAAGATGTGGACATCTTTAAGCACTTACTATCTGCCATCACTGTTCTCTTACATACATACTTAAAACTCACACAACAAATCCATTCTTAGCCCCATTTTACAAACCAGAAAACTGAGTTAGCCAAGAGCTAGAATGAGAAGCAGCAGAGAAGGTAGCCTCTGCCTGCAACTCTTGAGACCTCATCTGTAGACCTCTGTCCATGTTGCTTGTCTCCTGTTTGGTCCTCTGAGAAGTGTTCTGGAAGTGACCCCTGCTGACAGGAGGCTGCTTGCTTCTCAGTTCTTTAGTATTCATAAACAAAATTTTATAGAGCATTGAGATCTAATCTTGTTACTTTTTAAGTATTATCAAAGAGGTATATTTTGTGTGTCAGGTTCAAATTTTATTTAACTACAAAGAAAAGACTGTTCTCTCTCTCTCTCTCATTGTTCTGCCATGACCTGTGACCTGTGTGAGTGAAAGAATGTTCTGAATAAAGTAGCTTTCAGCAGATACTATCAATTCATCACTCACTAATCACAGCAAAATTTTTGTAGTTTTGGTAATTCCTTTACCAATTAGCATGTATGCAACTGCCCAACAAAAACACCTCATTTCAAAATCGCCTTCCTTTACCAATCTTATATCGCTACTCACCTTGTATCTATTACCTTCACTTATGTAACTTTTAAAATCTGATGATGTCAATCAACAAAAGCGGCTTATGTTTCTTCATAATGTGCACAATGTACAAATAAACACCCCAAAGTCTTGGTAACGTTGAGTCTTCAAAACAAAACATACAGTAAAATCTTGGCCTTCAGGCTGAAGGAGCCCAACTGCTGTTGATGCTCTTCTTCACCTAATTTGGCTGCAAAGTTAAACCACCCTAAATTCATTAAAAATTACCTGATATTTTTGTTTCCTAACACATGAAGCAGAAATCATATTTTGCAACTGGAAAGGCATGTTTTCTTCCAATAAAACTTAAAGTCTTGCATCTGCCCATAAAAATGCTGAGTATCTGAAAATATGAACAAATGCAGGGTGTTTCAGGAATGATCCAACAGCAGCTGCATGTGCAGATGTGATGTAAAAGCCTTGGAAATACTAGCCAGCTCTTCAGAAATGGGATCTGGAAAGCCTTCTATTTTGGGACAAAGGAGTTGATTATTTTCCTCTTCATAAACTAGGCCTTCCACAAGTTAAAAAAAGAAGAGGCTGCCCTCTTTACAACCTAAATCAATAAGTACTACAATAATGTAATGGGGTTCTTCAAGTTTTGACTACTGTGAGCTATGAGTCAGTTTTTGAAAGATTTATAACCTAAATGATGCTCCCGGAGATAATCAATTAGTTAAAATTGCCAGGCCACTATGAACAAGCAAGAGTATGATTTTCTCGTGAGATGCAAAGAAATCACACACTTCTTTTTAGAAACTTAGAGATGGAGACGGAGACACAGGTAAGAACTGTAACAGAATAACAGAATAGATGTGCAGTCCCAATATTTTTTTCTCCAACCAGAAAATGAGTAGCACCAAGCCAAAGCCACCATGTTGTGCACCACAGAATATAATGCGAGGTGCCCTCGTGGCATGAGCAGTGCCAGGCTCATGGTGCCCAACAGCCTTGTTACAGATTAGCCTCCCACTAATTCTCTTGGCTCCAGTCACACCAGTTGTCTGTTCTGAGCTTAGTGTCTTCCTGATTCTGAGCCTTTGCAAATACTGTTCCCACTGCTCGAAATGCTCTAACCCTTTCTCCTAAATAATTTATACTACCATCCAGAACTTAGCTCAAATGCGATGTCCTCGAAGATGCATTCTCCCATCCTCCAGATGCTGAGAAGTCTCCTTGCTACGCTCCCACATTGCCTTTTCTTTTCCTACATAGTGCTCACACTGCTGCCATTACATAATTAAATGCGCTATTTGTTGTACAAGGTCTGAGTCTCCTAGACTGCTAGTTTTATGAGAGCTCTTGTCCCTCAGCTGTACCCGCAGCACCCAGCAAGACGCCTTGCCCCAAACAGACTCCCAACGTACATTCAGGTTCTAATTATTCCACCTCGAAGCACTACCTCCAATCTCCTGCAATTTAAACTTGATTCTCTGATCTTCAATCAAGTTAATGGCCGGGGGAAATGTATGTTCGCAAAAGATACATTGAGAGAGGTACCTCACGTTCATGACGAGGCCACTGGGCTCCACAAAGTGGCTCCAGCCAGGGCTGGCCCCTGCTCCTTGGGCAGTCTGAAATCTCTTCTAGCAGTCTTGCCTTCTGGTCTGGTTTCACAGTCTCCACTGAGGACAAAAAAATAACAACGGCATCTTCTTGCATTCCTCTTGGGGATTTCATAAGGCTATTTCCACAGCTGACGAGCACTCTGACTTCAGGCGAGTGGAGGTTAAAAAAAAAAAAAAAGGAAAAGTGCAATATTGCACAACAGCTGAAATAATTTTCTGCCAAAGCCTGTTTTAAATCCAAATTGTGTTTTCTCTGTATGTACAAAGCAGCTAAAGGTCTAGAACTCTAACGTGACACATGAATTTAGCACTCTGAGATGTAAAAACAGAAGATATTTTTATATACTACTAATGATAATAATTACTATGTAAGCCAATGCATATTTGTTTTCAAGTGGAGTGTGTTACTTGAGAATATTCAAAAACATTTGCTAAAGGAGTGTGAAGAGTGCAGACGCTCATCAAAATCCATCTGCCTGCATCTACTACCTGGCACCTCTCCAGCTGTGACATTCCTTGGATCCCGCGTCAGAGAAACTCCTTATGCCAAGGACTAGCAAAGATCCCTAACTTAGAAGCTGCATTTATTTTATCCGGAATTAAAAAGTTCTATCTCCATTCTGTAAACGTGCCTTTATAACCCAAGTACATCAAACACAAAACCAAAAGCTGATGCACATCAAGAATCTGAGTTTGAGCTTCAAAGTCAAGGTATTAATTTGGAATGTTTTTCAGTTTTCTTCTTTTAAAAACCTTCCACAATTTGTTCACAAAAAACACCTTGGAAATACTCATGCGAATTCTTCAGGGAAAGGAGTATGTGGTGTTTCATCACATTCATATCCCTCTTTTGACCTTCTTGCTTTCTATTTTTTATTGAATGTTAAGAAAGAGATATTATACGTGGCTTTTGAAATTTATATGTTTTCAAGGAATTAAAATACGTGGATACCTTACATTCAAAAAAGGTCTATTGGCATCATTTAAAAAGGTCCTATGTGTCTTCTGAATCCATAGAAGGTGTAGTAAGTCCTTGTAGATTGGGAGTGTCATGCATTGGTCCTCTATATCCATGGCAGGTATGTCCCTAAACCTTCCCACCTAGACCAGGTGCTGCTTCCAGTCCCTGCACTACACATCATTCCTAGCGGCCCTGTGCAAAGACCCTGAAATCCATTTCTCTGTCACTAATTTTGTTCCCTCTCACATATCAAAAGTATATCCTTATATAGGAATATATGTATACACATAGCTACTGCATGCATATTTATATACACATATAGTTTTCTCTTTTTAAGAAGTAAACTGAGAGGAATTGAATCTACACAACAAAAATTTGTCATTGGTTTTGCTTGAGTATCTACCACAGGCAGCTTGTGGTTCCCTTCCCAAACCCCACTGGCACAATTGTGCTTTTAATGACAACAAAATTACTTCCCGCTGATGTTGAATAAGTAAAGGTTCAACTTAGCTCTTATCTCTAGCCTCCAACCCAACCCTCAGTTGGCTGACATATGAAGCCGCCGTATCTCCGAAAGAAAACAGGATGAGGGTCTATTACACACGCAGCTTCCTGCCCTCAACCAACATTTCTGCCCACAGATACCTCCTGATTATTCCACATGTGTAGAGGAAAGAAAAGCTGTAAAGACAATTCAAAATTATTATGAAATCTTAGTATAACCTAAGGGTTCAAAGCCCTTTCTTCACAAAAGCTTTTTATCTTTAGTACTTTCAAGAAGCCCCCTGCCCTTCCTTTGCCCATTCTGAAATGAGCTGAATTAAACTATGCAAATGTTATATGCCCAAAGAACAAACAAAGAAGAAGAAATGCATGCTCTGCCTCCTAAATTAACTGCCTGACATGTAATTTAGGAATCTTGGAGTTCATTATGGGTCCTGTGAAAGCTCACACTGCCTCTGTCACCGAGAAGCAGGAAAACGAAGCTGAAAGCATGTGGGATCCATCAACCCATGAGAAGTACAAAGATTTACCACCACCACCCCCAAGACACAAGCACCCCTTCTTAAGTGGGTTACATATAAGAGCCTCCTTTCAGGACAACGGTAAGAATCAAAGGATGCAGGAAATCACTTGAAATAGGTAAAGCAAATAAACAGGAAGGCCCTCCGTCCCCACCTGGCATTGCTCTAACTGCTCCTTATGCTGGAGAGGCCTGGGAACGTTTGTCAAGCAGAGCTGTCTGCAGGACTCGCTTCATCTTGTTAAACACCCTCCATGCAGGAGGTTAAATGGGACCTCTTGTTGTATGTCCCTGAATAATGCCAACCAGACGTGCTCGTCTAGGGCCTGAGCCCCAGCTGGTGAACCTGTGTCCTTGCTTTCCTGCTGTGCGCAGGCACGTGGTGAGGGAAAGGGCCGCGCCTTCACGGCATCTGCTGGTGCCCAAATGGGGTTTTCAAACGGGGCCACACGGGGACAGGCTCGGAAACCCCTGGAGCCCCATCTGTTTGATGTGACACCCTGACGGCGGTGGAGGGGGCTCCCAGATGATGTATACTTGAAAAGCACCTCCAGGGCTTCCTGTACACACCGACCCTGGAGAATTAATAAAGTGGGCTGCCTAAAGGCTTTCATAGGGTTTTCCTGGCCATTCCTCTCAGGAGCTCTGACATCTCCATTCCAGCAGCCCGGGAACACGGAAGGGGTAAAGCCCAAGATCTCTTCGGGGTGCACAGTCTCCACTTGAGCAGAAGTACCTGGGGCTCTCCCACCAGGGACGTTTCTTGGGTAAGCACGCGAGCTTCAGGGAAGACGGCCCTCAGACTGCGACCTGGGTCACTTCCTAAGCCTCTGGGAACGTCGGTGCTGCATGAAAAGTGAGTATTACACTGACCTCCTAAGGCCGTTTTACGTATTATCCAATGACACGAGCACCTTATAATAGTTGCTATTCCAAAGCAAATGGTGCACCTAAGAAACAGTTGTAGCACAAATCTACGAGTGCTTCCATCTTAGAATACCACCCTAGAAAGTGTAAAGGCACTTGGGACAAAGGAGTTGATTTATTTTCCTCTTCATAAACTAGGCCTTCCACTAGTTAAAAAAAGAAGAGGCTGCCCTCTTTACAACCTAAATCAATAAATACTACAATAATGTAATAGGGTTCTTCAAGTTTTGACTACTGTGAGCTTTCAGTTTTTGAAAGATAGAGAACCTAAATGATGCTCCTATCAATTAGTTAAAATTGCAGGCCACTATGAAAATGGTCCCATTTAAAAAATATATATAACAGCCACCTATTTGCTATCTTCGTGAAAGGAATTCCTCTTGGGGGACCACATTTAATTCTCTACTTCCCCACCCTCCAGTATGGCTCACTCATCTGTCTGCTTTTGTATCTGCTCTTTGTCTGCTCATTGTGTCCACTCGTTGTCTGCTTGTCTTCTTTAGGAGGCACCAAGAACCAAACCTGGGACCTCCCATGTGGGAGGCAGGCACCCAACTACTTGAGCCGCATCTGCTCCCCACATTTAATTTTTAAAATGCTGCCCTGCTTGAAGCAGTTTCAGAACACTCTTTTGCGTTAACTTTGGAAATACGTAGTGATTACCTGGGGATGGTTTTTATAATCAACACATAAGTTTTACAGTTGCAAACAGACACATAAAAATTTAAAAGAGGCAGTGTTCTGTTCCTTCAAGCACATATTAATGGTGCCAAATTTCTACACTTTGAAAATAGACTTGCTCTTTACAATAGTTAAGCCTTTCATGGTAAATGCTGGTGAAAAGGTGATTTGTCTTCTAACGGGACCCAAAATTGAAGTCTGACCAAAAAGCAATGAGATTCGTTTCTCGTGTGGTTTATAAGCTGGTTTCATTCCAAGAGACATGCTTCAATCGTTGTAGGGATAAGGTGTCCAACATCCCTGGGGGAGCGGGGCAACTAATGCCAGTATCATTTGGATGTCAGCATTTCAGTGTAAGTACGTATATATTTTGTTGTTGTTATCAGTATTATTTTAGCATTTTTTTTCACCTCTGTCTTATTTTGATTTATTCAGGACCCAAACATCCCACGATATTTATTTTTCTTCTACCGACTCTCTACAGGCCGTCTTGAATGAATACACATAGCTGCATCTGTAGAAACTGTTCTTCCTACAGTAAAGACTTCTACCTATGGCTGCTAGATCCAGCAGCAGTCGGGCGTCGCGGTGGTGGGGAATGTGATCTGAAACTTAGTTCCGGGCTCCTCTAAGCATGGGGTGTAGTGGTTTGGGGGCTGCTGAATCAGATCACTTGGCTTCTCACCTCTGCTTCAAAGAACACCTTAACTCTGTGCCGAGGCCCAAGAGTCACACGGCACCCTAGAGCCCACACGTCCTCATGATCAAATGGGTGTTGACAGCACTGGCCCTAACAGGTCAGGAGAACGAAGTAGAATAACGCACGGGAAATGCCTAGTGCCGTCCCTGGCATGCGGGAAGGACCCAGTCGGGGCTGACCGTCACTGATCTGGGTAACGGCTCCACGGCGGGGGAGCAATGGTTTCAATCTGAGCGAACAACTCATTCATCTTCTTGAAAGGTCGACGGAGAAGGAGGGAGGGTCACGGGCTTTCGGGAGCTTTCCTCTCACAAGCCCGGCAATCTCCCTGGTTTAGCTCATGGTCTTCTGAGGTCATAAGGACAGTCTAAGTACTTGCCACATTCCAAGGAGGGGCCTGAGGTCACAGCAAGAGTCCTAAGGGTGCCAGTGAGTCATCAGTGGAGGTGGGAATCAAACTCGGCCTTGTTTCCAGGCGGGTTCTCCAACAGTTCACCGCCTTTCTCGTGCAGATGATTTGTTTTGCAATAATTTAATTCAATGCTTTTCATAAAGACTGTCACAGATGGACCACTTCATGTGTGTTACTTTGTTGTTGCCCCAGTGACATGGGAAGAGCCCTCAGGCAAGCACGGCTATCTGAGCATTCCAGGGAGCAGCTCCACGGGAACAAAAGGGAAGTGTTGCAATGCAGCTGTTCAGTGGAGATTCTCAAGAGATGCACCAGAAATTAAGACTTTTCTTCTGGCTTTTTTCCCCTCCTTGCCTCTAGACAATATGACAGATGAATAAATCTGACTTTCCATGAGAAGATGACCTTACAAATAATCGAAACTTGAAAAATTTTTAAAAATAAAATTTAGTAAAATCTTTTTTAACCATTGACTTAAGAGTAATCTGGAATTATATTAAAGTCACAAAATGATAAACTATCATTGGGAAGACATTATAGTTGTAAGTTCCTTGAAAGAAAGGATTTATCACATTCATTTTTGCATCCCCAGTACCTGGTACATGAACCAGAGTAAACCAGGTTGTCAATAAATGTTACTGAATGAAGATGTGCCTGCAGAGGTCCATTTTAGATCCTTCTTCCCCTTAAGTATTTTATTTTGAAACAATTTCAAAGTTATCACAGGACAGTTATAGAACTTATTACAGGACAGTTACAAAAATTACAGACAACTTCAACATACAGCACACCCCTGATACCCAGATCCACCAATTTTAATATTTTGCCCCATTTGCTGTGTCATTCTATCCAACCATCCATCCATCCATTCATCCATCCATCCATCCATCCATCCATCCATCCATCCATCCATCCATCCATCCATCCAACCATCTATATCTATCATCTATCTATCTATCTATCATCTATCTATCTATCTATCTATCTATTTTCTAAACATTGGAGATTAAGTTGTATACATCACTATCCTTAAACCCATAATATTTCCAAATACATATAGCAGGAATGAGGATATTTGCTTATATAACAACTTAAGGGCAGTAAACAAGTTCAAGCAGTTTAACATTGATAGAAAGCTTATAGTCTATATTACAATTTTTTCATATGTCCCAATAATGACCTTTCAAGCCTTTTCTCCTTTATTTTCAGATCCAGTCCAGGATCATGTATTGCATTTAATTGTCATTCGGTTTAGTTGCTCTTTTTTTTTTTTTTAATTTGTGGAATCAGATCTGTTTTAAAGTGGGTCCTTCTTACATAACTATTGCCCAAATACCCTCCGAAAAATTGAGGATCAAGTCATATTAGTTCTGCCGTGGAAAGTATAGACTACCCAGTCCCTGCAATGCATGCAGGACACTCATTTTTACTTTAAACTTCAGAAACCAAGCTCTGCACCAAGTCTTCGGGAATGAAGAAACTCTGAGAGGCTGGGAAGCAGGAATTCCCGGGGGCTTGGCTAGCTTTTGCCACCTGCACAAACACCACCTTCAAAAGCCACTGGAGGGAAGCGAACTTGGGTCACCTGATAGAGCATCTCGCTACCACATGGGAGGTCCAGGGTTCAAACCCCGGGCCTCCGTGACCCGTGTGGAGCTGGCCCACGCGCAGTGCTGATGCGCGCAAGGAGGGCCCTGCCACGCAGGGGTGTCCCCCGCGTAGGGGAGCCCCACGCGCAAGGAGTGCGCCCAGTAAGGAGAGCCGCCCAGCGTGAAAGAAAGTGCAGCCTGCCCAGGAATGGCACCGCACACACGGAAAGCTGACACAACAAGATGACGCAACAAAAGGAAACACAGATTCCCATGCTGCTGACAATAACAGAAGCAGACAAAGAAGACGCAGCAAATAGACACAGAGAACAGACAACTGGGGTGGGGGGGAAGGAGAGAAAAATAAATAAAAAATAAATCTTCAGAAAAAAAAAGACGTCTTCTAGAAAACGCCATGTGCACAGGCAGCCGCACCAAGGAGACACGCATGCACACACGTGCAGGCCAACACACATGCACCTGCGTGTGCACACCGATCATGTGTGCGTTACGCAAATGCCCACGTGCACGCACACACATGCGCTGACCCACAAACGCACACACTGCCCCTCGGGAGGGACTGGTTCACTAGGTGGGTGAGGGCCCGGGGCGGGAGGGGCCGTGCTGCTGAGGGAGCGCAGGCTTAGGGGAGTGCAGGGACAGGGACAGGCAGCAGGAGGGGGACGGCGGAAGGCCCGGGGCGGGAGCTGGGTGCACCTGCGCTGCTAGCTGGCCGGGACCTGGGATTATCAAATCATTTTCTCATCCTCAATGTCCCGTTAGGGAAAAGCACCGACTCCGCTTCGCTCAAAGGACATTGGTGCCTCACGCTGCTGTCCTGTGATGTTCAAGAGCGGGCGCTGGCCCAGCACTGGGCTGTCGGTGCCCATGGGCACTGCTGTCCCACGCCGCGGCCAGGGGGCCTGGGGCAGCGGCTCAGCAGGTCTCTGAACTGCTCGGGGGCCGCTCCTGCCTCCCCCCCGGGGGGGCTAGACGGCACCCCAGGACCCTGCAGAGAGCCCAGACTTCACGGGCCGCCCATGCAGCCCCCGCAGGCCTGCACTGCTCCACGGGGAGAGCTACGGGTGCTGACCCAGTCGCTCCCCCGCCCTGCCCGCACCGCCAGTGCAGGGGGTGGCAAGAAGACCAGGCCCCCTGCCACGGGCCCACGGCCGCACCTGCTGAGGGTCCAGGGCTGCCCCTGCTGAGGGTCCAGGGCCGCACCTGCTGCGGGCTCACAGCTGCACCTGCCGCAGGCCCACAGCCACACCTGCTGAGGGCCCAGGGCCGCACCTGCTGAGCGCACCTGCTTCTGACTCAGCCGGGCAGGCAGGAGGCCTCCCCTCACCCACTGCCTGTCTTCCCACGGAGCGTGGGGGTGAAGGAGGAGACCCCGGGCCGGGGTGTTAGAGCACCCACGGATCCAGTCATTCCACCGGCCTCTGGGTGTGCCTCCTGTGTGGCAGCCGCTGCGCCAGGCGTCCTGCACACCCGCAGGGAGGAAGGCAGCATCCTTCCCCGAGGAGCCTGTGGTCCAGGGGCAAAGAGACACAGGAGGTGAGCCCAAGGCCTGGAGCCCCAGCCCCTCCCAGAGCGACGCCCTAGCGGGACCTCCGAAGGCCTGTGCTCCTCAGGGGGCCGTCCTCTAGGGAGCCCCTCCCATCCGGGAAGCCCAGGGTGCCGGAGCCCTCTCCCCATCCTGCCCTTCCGCGGTCAGCGCTAGGTGCAGAGTGCGGCTGCGCTCGGCTCACGGGTGACCCCCGGGCCACCCCCGGGCCCGCGGGGTGTCAGCGCCCCACCGCCAGGCGGGACGGGCGGGGAGGGCCAGCGTCTGCCTGGTTATCCGGGTTACTATTCAAAGCTACTTAGTGTTTTTTCTTCCCCACCTGCCCAGAAATTCTTTGCATTAAATAATGATTTTAATGATTTTTAAGAAATAAAAAATCATTGTTAAATGAGTTCTAGGTATCACTTCCTTATGCAGCGAGGAAGATTTAACCTACGCAACTCTCTGACCCTGCTAAATGCCCTTTACAGAGACAGATGTGCACAGTGACCAGGGAAAACGCTGGCAGTCGGTGCCAGACATCCCCGGTGGAAAGTCAAGAGTCTGATCACCACCTCTCCTAATTTCCTCTTCTGAGTTAGTAGCCCTAGGTGAAACCATTCTATTAATGGTTTTAATAGAAGTGGTTAAATGAGTTAACCTATTATGGGCATTGTAAATAAATGTTTAATTAAGAAACGCATTCATTAAGAAGTTTCCATAACAAGGACCTGAAAGTCTAGCACACCAAGAGTTGCCCCTTGTCCCAATTTCTTACTATACCCAAGTGCTGAGATACTTTTATAAAAGCTAATTTAAAAATTTGCTTCAATCTATGTAATGACTAAAGTATAATAATCATACTCTGCAAACACCAGGAGCAATTTTATTGCCTGATTTCATAATGGTGCTGTCCGGCTCAAAGAACAATAAACCAAAACAAACAACGCTTTCTCTCGTGGGGGGTCACTTGCCCCGTGATTTTCAACATGCTGGAGATGCTCCAGGGAAGGTTTCCCGGCTCGCATCCAGATCTAAGAAGTGGCGATTTTACTCCTCACGTGTATCCCAGTTACAACCCCAAAAGGCCAGTGAAGGCTGGCTCATGATTTGAGGCATGGTTCCACAAGAGATTCGCTTCCCCTGAGCGCAAAACCATCTACCTAATTAGAGGGCCCCAGTGCAAAATGAAAACGTGGGGCCCTTTGTTCAGAACATCTGCGGGATTGCAAGGCAGTGACACAGGAGCATGACGCCAGGCGCAGGGCCTTCCGATTGTGCAGACACATGCCCCTTGGGCAGCAACTGGCTGAGAGCCTGGCCGAGTCTACAAGCCCTGCACCTCTAGCCTGTCCACGTCCTCGTCTTCTCTCCAGGGCTGGCAGATGTGGCTCCCATAACGGAAGGGACCAGTCCTAAGAGGCCGCTGTCCACGTAGGCCAGCCCCAAAGCAGGGTGGCAAGCGACACGGGTGGGCATCCTGGGCTCTGCTTTGGGCTCCTGTCCCCTCTCACATCTATTAGAGCATCCCATGGAATCCATACGAAGAGGGAAGTAAAAGACTTAGCACATTGAGTTTCTTTCAGACTCTCTGTCTAGCTCTTTAGACTTATTGATATTTAAAGCTAAATGGGACCTTAGAGATTATCGACTCCAACCACTCTCATTTTAATTAGGTCCCCATCAGATTCCATTTAGGCCAAGGGCATGCAAATAAATTCTTATAGCTCTAACGCTGATGGTGATTTTGATGAACAAACCGTAACTGATGATCTTCCTGAAAGACAAAACGTTAGTATAATGAATGATCCATGCTATAACACTAATGGATTTAGCCAAGATGCTGCCAAGTAAGCAGAGGACATATTTAGCTTTTGATTTTAAAAAAAATCCCAGTCAGAGCGAGGAGAGGGAGGCTGATATCTTAGCACTGGAAATACCTGGAGATCTAGAATGGGTTTACAAGGTATGGGAAAAAGGTAGATGAATCCAGAAGTGAAGTTGGGTGGTTTAAAAGGCAAACGCTGAAAGGATTTCCTTTCCCGGGAATGGCTGCTTTTCCCCACTTTGTTTTTCTTTCAATAATCTCTTACGCAATGTTTCTTATGGGTCAGACACTGTGCTAGGTGTTTTGCAAATATTTACTCCCTTAATCCTCACACCAACCCCATGGGTAGGTCCAGTGCTTAGCCTATTTTTAAAGACGGGGAAACTGAGGAACAGAGAGATTAATTAACTGGCCCAAAGACCCACTGCTCAAGAGGCAGATTCAAGCCTATGCAGTCTGGGCTCGAACAGCTGCTCTTAACCGCAAGCCCATGCGGCCATGCAGTGTCTTCCTTCCTGCCTAAACCACCCACCACGCGATGTACGCACCCAAAGGAAAACCACATGAATTCAAGGCAATCTAGGCGCCCAGCTCTGGCGCCGCAGCCGCGGCAAATATTTAAATCAGCATTACCCCTGAACTGAGGCTGACTTCACAGAAGCTCCTGGCCCATCACACAGCTGTGATTTTGTACCTATGCTATCCCAAAGAGCTCCAGTCCCTCTTCCACCATCATGATGTGGAAAAGAGTGACTGTACTTTTTCATGTTGGTATTGCTTTGTTTAGCCTTAAGATCACTTAGCACAAAGCCTCTCTTCTGTTCTTTCTTTCCTGAAAGAACAAACACAACCTATAAGACAATAGTTGAAAGATGTAAATGCCTTTGTCGACTTATTTGCATTCTAACAATTATTCCTCTTTTATAGTTATCACTCGGGAGGTCTTTTCTTGGAACGAAAAGGAAGATTAAATTTTTTCCCAAGATTGGGGACACCTCTGCGTGGCTGGGAAAGGTGTGATCTGGCATAGCTTTTGAAGAGTCCTGGGATGAAAGCACCTCAGTGCGTGACCAGGAGAGGCGTGCCACCTTGCCATCTGTGTGATACTGTTTGTGACAACCCACATTTTCCCATGCAGTGAGCGATAGTGTCACTTATAATTGTTTTACTGTCTAAGTATTAAATGTGTACTTTGAGATGGTTATTCTGATAATGATGAAATTTAGTGGAAACAATAGACAGATCACTCTCAAAGATACTCCAAAGAATGTGAGGATGATTCCACTTCATCCAGATAGAGAATAAGATCGTATTATAAGGCTTTCCAATTTAATATGAGGGCTATAAACTGGCTTTCCAATTTAATATCATCGCTAGTGAAGTTACTGATTTTTATGGATTTGCACAACTATCTCTATTGTTCATTTAATTTCCTTCATAGGAAGAAGAGAAGTATTCACCAAACACAGTATGTCACGATTAAATGTGGGTACAGGATGCACTATCACACAAGGTAAGAAAATACGCTGCCTGAGACTCTAAGATGGTTTGACTCAGCAGATTTGCAAATACAATATTGTGCTGTCATGGCACAATCTACACTGTCCTTTTGCAATTTCTGGAAGCTTGTTCCATTTCTGGTCAAAGAGATGACTTAAGTGATTTGAGCAGCATAACAAAATGTAAGTCGTTTGCCAGTTACAGCCACAGTAGTGAATTAATATTTTGCATTATGGTGCCAACATGCTCTGACAAGGATGCTATTTCATGGCTCAATAAATACTTATTGACTAACTACAAATATGACAAAAATGTTTGTCCTTCACTTAGACTGTTTCAGGACTAAAGAGTCCCGGACTCTGAAAAAACCCTAGGAATGTCGCCATGCTTTTCAAACCACTTTGTTTTCATCCCACTAGATGATCAAATATGCAAAAGGGCAGAACAGGGGTATACTGTTGTGTAAACCCCTGGAAAATTACAAGTTCTTGAAGCAATTTTTTTTTCCTAAGTTGTTCTGTTCAATCAAAGATTTTAAAGGCACAATGGAGGACTAGATATTCATTAGACATGCACTCCGTGCTAAACGATCGAGTTGGTGACTCCCCACAACGGTGCCAGTGGTCTTCTCCAGGGACTGCAGCCAGGAGCCGCCCTGTGCCTCATGTATTCAGAGCATCTGCAGGAACCCAGGAACGTGGGCCTGCCACTGCTCCCGTTCTGCGGGAAGTGCTGCTTGCCTCCAAGCCTGGGCTAGCATGCTGCAGGCAGATTAAAGTTACTCGCCTTGCAAATGCAAAGGTTTGAGACCTTGGTTCTCTGTCTTTCTCTGAGAAATTTCATCTCAGCTTTATTGATAATGGTCAGTAAATGGATGCAATACCAGAAAAATCAAGACCCAGAACCTTTTTTCCTGCGCTACGCTTTGCTTGAGTTAACTATTCCTGGGTATCGTGATACCAGAAAAGCCAACCTTCAATAGAAAGCTCTTCCCCCAATCTGTGTGGCCCTAACGAGGTGAGCAGCCATAGATATATTCATGCTAAGTTCATTGTTTACTTAATTACCTACACTTGAATTTTTTACACGTATGTGGGGAGCAACTTTGAGAACTCCTTCCTTCAAATACCACTTCACAATTTTTAGTTTTACTTTGCAATATAATTTTAAAATTAAAGTGTTATTTTTTATTGGTGGGTCATATCTTTTCAAGGATTATTTTTTATTCATCAGCGGTTCTGGGACCGAATGAGTTAAAGCTATTACTAAAGATGTTTTGATATAACACTACTGTTGTGCTATTACATGCTGTACTTAGGAATAGAGTTGCTATTTTTCTAATTGCCCAGTAACTTAGCATATGCGTATGCTTAGACAGTTTCTGTCCAAATGTCATTTTCTAAACAACAGGATGCCCTGGGGCTCGGTCCTTGGCCCCCTCCCTTTTCTATATTCTCTTCCTAAGTGACCTCATTTAGTCCCAAGGCTTTAGAGAGTAGCCATATGCCAATAACTCCCACCGTTAGATCTCAGGCTCTGGCTTTTCACCAGGTACTATCCTCATACATCCAACTCTTCATCTGACTTTTACTTGTGGCTGTCTAATGGGCACCTCAAATTTAACACGGCCCAACATGAGCCCCTCACTCATCTTCCTCATGCAAATCTGCTCCTCCCTTTGTTCCCCCTCACCTTTAGTAAATGACACTGCCTCCCACTTGGTCACATACCCCAAAAACCCAGGAGTCCTTGATCCCCCTCCCTAACCCCCTGCCATCAATCTGTCAGCTTGTCTCTACCTCCAAAACATTCCACACGTGCCCCTCTCTCTCCACTTCCATCATCATCAGCCTAGCCCACCTCACCATTCATCTTACACCCGGACCACTGCAAGCAGGAAATTATTCAGATCTCCCTGCCCTGCTCAAAAGCCTTTGCTTCTCGACACAATTAGAACCTAATCCAAACTTCTCATCCTGGCCACACGGCCCAACCTGACCTTGGGACCTGCCCGCTACCTGTACCTGCGACGGCTTCTCCTTCCACTTACTTCTGCAGCCCTTTTCCACTAGGCTGCATCCACACTGTCTCTGTGATATGACAAGCTCATTCTGACCTTGTTTATAAGCAGGACGAGTGCAGTTTGCTTAAAGCAAAACTTTTCCCAGGGGCTCAGAACACCGCCTTGTGCCAGATACAGTTTTGTGAGTTAACACATGGGTTCATGCCAATGAGTGGTTCTCAGCTCTGACTTCACATGAGGATCATCTGCTGAGGTTTGAAAAACCCCAAAACCCAGGCCCATCTGAACTGGATCAGACTCTGGGAGGGGTCAGGATGCTGGCATTTCTGAAAGGCTCCAGATGGTTCTTCCATGTAATTAAGGGTGAGAGCCTTGATGTAAGCGATACACTGATTTTAACTGTATAATCACCTTAGAGTGGCTTAGAGTTTGTTGTTGTTATTGTTAATATAAATCACATCTAAATGTACTCCCCTTTCAAGAGGTGTTCAAAAGAAGAAGGAAAACAACACTGACAAGAGTATTCACAGGAAAGTCCTCAGAAGAGAGGACACTGATAGGCAATACATGAAAAGAATCTACCAGTGTCATTCCGACATTTCTGATGCCACAGGAACATATTTAGCTTTTAATAAGGAACTTTTTTTATGGCTTGGATTTTATTTCCAATCCTGCTTTGCATTAAAGTCCCAATTCACGTTGATATCACGTCACAGGATGCTTCAGTTGAATTTGAGAATAAATGAGCCTGTTTTAACATGACAAGAGCTCACGGAAATTTGGTGGAATTAGCGTTTCTAATGAAACTCAAACTTTTTGGTGTTTTAAGGTAGTTTATTGGCAGCAATAGAACTTCCTGTGTCTAAGGGAAATGATTTAAAATGAGACAAAAGAAGAGCTCAAAAGACTGGGACATCAATTAGTTCACAAGTCACCTAAATATTGTTTTGTGAGGTTAAAGGAGTTAAACATATGGATTAAACTTCCATTAAAGAGAGTAGGGTTTAAAAATAATGGAGCAAAAAGCTTTGCTCCTTTCTGAGCTCTTAACCATTTGAAAAGTTGGTCAAGCTGCTACAAACACCGAAAGCTAAAGGGTATCTTCCTACCTAGAGAATTTAAAGATGGTATAAAAAAGTTTACAATTGTCACCAGTGGTGGCTGATTAGGGAACTGGGGAAGCCAAAAGCGTCTGTCACTTACCACCTTGACGAAACCTGCTGGGCATTTAGGCTTCGCAACAGCATCTCCTTCTTGCAACCCCCGGCGTCTGGGGCGATCGCAGTGGCTCAATGCAGCAGGCAGGGGCCCCACAAGCTAGTTCTGTGGCTGTTTGTTTCAAATCTCCATGAGCTCATTAGGGAAAAGCTAATTTAGGTGTCTAGGGTTATCCTGGTCACTCCAGACGGGAAGAAAGAGTCATTCTTCCAGTTCTTTTTGCTATTCTATTTTAACCTAATTACAAGTGACAGAGCTCCAGAAATGGGGCGTGAGGGTCTGTGGGTCTCCCTAAAACTTAGGGAGGAGGCAGTGCGTACAACAGAAAACGGGCACAGGTGGTCCTTGATTTCCGAACATCTGAATTTGAATCCTCTTTTGGACACTAACTGACTTTGTCATCTTAAGAATAAAACAACAGTTACCACAATGGCTGGAAATTTACCTCTGCATTCATGAATACCGAAATGACAGACAAGAAAACCCTTGCCAACCTCAATGAGCATCAGAATCTTGGGAAATTGGGAAACGGACTTTGGCCCAGTGGTTAGGGCGTCCGTCTACCACATGGGAGGTCCGCGGTTCAAGCCCCGGGCCTCCTTGACCCGTGTGGAGCTGGCCCATGCACAGTGCTGATGCGCGCAAGGAGTGCCGTGCTACACAGGGGTGTCCCCCGCGTAGGGGAGCCCCACGCGCAAGGAGTGCACCCATAAGGAGAGCCGCCTAGCGCAAAGGAGGGAGCAGCCTGCCGAGGAATGGCGCCGCCCACACTTCCCGGGCCGCTGACGACAACAGAAGCGGACAAAGAAACAAGACGCAGCAAAAAGACACAGAAAACAGACAACCGGGGGAGGGGAGGGGAATTAAATAAATAAAAAAATAAATCTTTAAAAAAAAAAAAGAATCTTGGGAAATTAAGAAGACTGCATCGGCATAAATGTCACAACATGGGGAAAATTCAGCAGCTATCACAGTATGGGAAAGCCCAGGAAATGCTCTAAATCTCAGCTTCTCCCTAACAATAACTCTCATTTACAATTATTTCCATGCCATGAACATATCCGACCTCACATCTTACCCTTCCATTGGTGTCACTAGTTCTGTCATTGTTGCATGCATTAATACTTTTTCCAGTATGTATGATGGCCTCCTTTCTAAATGTGACCCCAAAGCACCGAAATCCGCCGGCTTCTATATGTTTAAACAACTCGACTTCTTCTTGTCTTTCTGTTTAGTTGACAAGAAAGGTTTCATGGAGAGAGGTGAGAGTGAGTTAGAATCAAGATTTCTTTCTTTGGGACATTAAAAAAAAGGGCAAGGGGGTGTGTGGAATCAAACACTTTCAGAATGTTCTAACAACAAATATAAGTTTGTTATGAAGCACATGGAATACCGCCTGTTTATTAAGTATAAGAAGAAAAGTTTAGGGCAGTTAAAGATGTCCCAGCACAAAAGTTCTATCTGATAGAAAAAGATTAGAAAAGAAAAAGTTCCATAGCCTCAAACCATCTTTTGGCAAAGCAAATGTTGGTTATTCTGATTCTGCCAACTGAGCCATACAAAGAACACTTGACAAATGAAGAGCACTTTCACCTAGAACCCACGCCAACATTAATAACCTAAGCATTTCAGTGTCTCATGGCCAAAGTTCCATACTTTAGCTACCTTAGCAAGAAAACCCCAGAAAATCAATTTGCATCTAAAAACGCCTTCCTGGAGTTGGCCTGGTTTTGTGGCAAGCATCCCAGGTTGCTTAGAGAAGCAGAAGCTGAAGACTGTCCCACCGAGGATTGTTTGGTCCCTCTTGAAAAACCTGCTGGCATTCTCCATCCGCAGAGCGGTAAGTAGATTATGGGTAAGCAGATATTAATATTCTGATTAACCATTTCAAAACCTCATACCGCTCTTTTGAAAAATAATTGCACAGCTCCAAGAAAGTTCTTACACTTAGCATTCTGGAGCCACTCTTAGCCCTAATTTCTCTCTACTCATGGCTTTAGATACTATACCTATGATTTATGTACCAGAAAACGTTTCCCTCCACCAGCTTAACTGAATGGCAATGTCCAAAACCCAAGGGAACAAACAACTTTCCTGGACAGTCTTCATGGTCTTAAATCTTTACCTTACGCTTCCTTCCTACCCTCATCCTTTGAAAAAGACAGGGCTGCAGTCATCTTTCATCTCAGCTTCTCTAAAACCCCAGGACAGCCCAGGCAGTCCTCCTGGAATGAGTTCTTGTTTCCTGAGGATCCACTAACTTAACAAACTTGAATAACAGAAGCCATGAAAGAGACATTTGCAGAAGCCTTCTGCATGGACGAAGCAGCGCAGGGCTTATGAGACACCCAAAATTTCTCCAGCCCTGCCCGTGATTTGGATTATACCATTTAACACCGCGACCGTGAGCACTGCTGATTATCCTTAACCGGGCTCCCGCACGCACACACAGGTCTTTACAAATCAACAGCACCATGGAATTACCACGGCTTATTTCTGGGTCCCTGCCGAAAGGTCTGCTTATTCCTTGGGTGCTTACTGAAGGGGGTCCCTGTGCTGGAGAGAATACGGGGGATGAACATTCTATGCTCACAGCACTGGGGGCTGAGATCCCCCAGACCCCTGCTTCTAAACGGAGCCAGGGAGGACCTGGGGCTCAGGGGGGCGGTGGCCGAAGGTGTGAGGCTGCCGGGGGTGTGTGGCCTTGCGGGGTAAGGGCAGAGCCTGTGGCAAAGTCCTGGCTGTCCTACTGTTTGTAAACAAGGAGCCGGGCTCTGCCCTCTCGCCCTTGGCCCTCCTCACGTGCAGCCTGGACCGGCCTCTCTCTCTGAGGAGCTCTCTTTCACTTCACAGTCACGGCGCCCCTGGGGGACACTGTGGGAGAGACCGAGGGGCGCAGGGTGCAGAGATTCCTTTCATTGTCATCACAGGGGGCCTTCCAACCACACCCCTCCCCAATTCCAGAAGCGTCTTCCAGCAGCTAATACTTAAGGAAGGGGGTCATAGCCTCTAAACTCCTGGGGAGCCTGAGGCGTAGCGCCCCTTCCCCGAATGGCATTTGGGGGGTGCTGACCTAAAGCTCAGGATGGGCGCCCTGAGGCGCCCGTGGCCTGGGTCAAGGAGGTGGGTCTCTCGCGAGGCGGGAAAGCAGAGGCCTGGGCACTCTTCAGGACAGCCCCCTCCTCCCTGCTGCCCTTTGGGGGCAATGGATCCCAAAACGGAGCCCCCTCCTATGCAACCCCAGGGGAGGGGGGCCCGAGCCGGGCGGGGGTCGTGGGCTGGCACCGCAGCCGCACCCCCTGTACTCCCCGACGTTGGCTCAAGGACGCCCCCTGTAGCGCCCGCAGGGGGGCAGGTCCCGCGTGGGGAAGACGCGACAAGGCGGCGAGGGGGGAAGCTGAAGCGTGGCACGGGCCACGTGGGCGGCGCGGGCTGCGGCGGGGCCGGGGCGCAGGGACCCCGAAGCCTCCCCAGGCGCCCACGGGGGCGCGCGGTCAGCACGGAGAGCGGGGGGGGGGGGGGGGGGGGGGGGGGGGGCGCGCGCCCCTCGGCCCGCCTTGCGCCCGCACGCCTGCGCCGAGCAGCCCCGAGGGGCGCGGCGCGGGGCACTGACCTGCCAGGCGCTTCTCCCGCACTTTCGTCCAGACGCGGTCCCAGGCGCGCGCCGTGGCGTCCCGCAGCTGCTCGCTGACTGACCTCGTGAGCGGCGTCCCGCGGGGCCTGCGCGGGCGGCTCATCGTGGCCCCGGCCTCATGGCGCCCCTCCCGCGCCCGCCGCTCAGGGACGCGGCGCCCGGACACGCCGGCCGCGTGGCTCCCGCCGGCGCCCCGGGCCCCGCCGCGGGCGCGACATGGGGCGGCAGTCCCGTGCCCCGAGGCGCCCGGCGCGCGCCAGCCCGGGGGCGCCTGCACCCCCTCGGCGCCGGGGCCGGCCTCCGAGCCCCGCCGTCCCCGCTGTCGGGTCCCGGCCCTTGCCGCGCTTCCCCGCTCGGCCGGGCCGCGCGCCCTCCCCGCCCTCCCCGGGCTGCGCGGCGCCCGCCGCCTTCCAGCCCTCCGGGCTCATGGGCCCTCGCCTTCACCCGAGGGCGGCCCGGGCGGCCCCGCGGCCCCCTCTTCACTTGGGCCCGGGGGTCCCCGTTTCTTGAGATTTCCAAGTTTTCAGTCCCAGAAATCGCCACCATCACAAAAAGGGCCAAAACGTAAATGCATGCCACAGTTCGTGCTATAATAAATCATGAAAGTCCCGAATGAAATGTATGTTTGTTTTTTAAGTTTACAACGTTTACTACACACTTACTGTTTATGTATGTTCATTTATGAATGATATACTTCAATACATTTTTTAAATGAAAAGAAAAAAATCATCGTGGCTTTCTTGAATTCAAGTCACTTGAAATCACCTGCTCAATTGGGCTGACTTTCTTTAGACGTTTGATACTAGCCCAAATTTCAGGGTTCTTTGGGATACGTGAATTCTTCTTGGTTTCTTGAATGAAATTATTATATGACTATAATCTACAATCAGATTAAAATGATTTCAATAGCCAAAATATTAGACCCAGGGCATAGCCACAGATTTAGAGGAAAGTAACTGAAATATTAAGGTCAAATCATGAGTAACATAAAATAGATGTACATACTCTTAAAGTATTATGAGGAAGTGAAATATGAAAATGGGAGGATTTTATTAGGTATTAGCAGGTACCTAACTGGACATTAATTCCCACGCTGCTGGGCAAGGAGACACGCGGGTCCTTTCTGAGACCCACGGCAGCCCCTGCCCCGGCCACTCCCCTCCTCCAGGGGTGGACACAGCACCAGCTCAGGGTCTGGGTGTCGACACAGGGAGGGGGTGTTTCCAACAGGCTCCGAGGACATAGGAGGTGAGAATGACGCCACCTGATGCGGTCTAACCGTGGGACGGAGGTGGGCCCCCTCAGGTGTGGTGAGGGGAACGAACTATTTCAAAAGAGCAGTGATGACTATTTAAACAGCAAAATTGGTTCTCATTTCCTTTTTTTTTTAAGGAGGTACCAGGGATTGAACCGAGAACCTCATCAGTGTGAAGCAGGAGCTCAACCACTGAGCTACACCAGCTTCCATTTCTTTTCTTTTTTTTCATTCCCGCACCACTTCCCCACCCCCCACAGCTTGCTTGCTCTCTGCTCTCTGTGTCCATTTGCTGTGCGCTTTTCTGTGTTTTTCCTTATCTCCCTTTTGTTGCGTCACCTTGCTGAGTCAGCTCCCTGCAGTGCTTGCAGGGGGGCCCCCGGCTCTCCATGGTGTGCGGGCCAGGCTGCCTTCACAAGCAGGCCGCGGGACGCGAACCCAGGGCCTCATATGGTAGACGGGAGCCCAGCTGCTGGAGCCATGGCTGCTTCCCTCCCGTTTCTTTTTGAATGCCTTTCCACCAAATAAGAAGCAAACTTCAGGCAGCTGTTTATTTCTTTTAATCCCAGGCACTCCATATGAAGTTTGAAAATTAAAATGAGTCCATCCGCCCTCTTTATATAAATTGCTACTGACTTAGAAGTGGAAACTAACAGCTTCCTGAAGTATTCCCTCTATAATTCATAATTCTACCCTGTCAGTAAATAGTCCCTCCACACTTTATATTGTTGGGAGTAAACCAATAACAATTAAAGAAAAAAGTGGGAGAAAGTCTTCATCTTAATTTTGTTATTTCTGTTTTGTTATTTTAAATATTCAAAAATGTTCACTCAGTGACTCACTCTTCGGAATGAGCTAAACATTAATTATGAGTTTTTGTGCCATCCCAGCAAACCTTTGAAATCAGTTATGAAGCAATAAGTCATGGATCAGACGTGGACTTGAAACTCTGGAAGGTCAGTTCAGGCCGATGCCGCTGCCTTCTGGAGGCACGCCACATGTCCTTCCCATGACACGCTCCTGCACACACCTGCGCAGGTAGGACAGGCACTGTGTGATCTTAAAGCGACTGCTGTCGAGTGTAACAGCACCAGGTTGCGCCATCCCGTTCCCTGGGAAGCAGGTCTGACTTTAAGAAGGGCTCGCTCATTGAATTCAACCGCCGGGAGCTGGAACATTGATCAGTGGAATCAGGAATCCAAAAGCAAAGGAACCTTCCAGCTGTCCACACTTGCCTTCCGCGCTCTGGCCCCTGGCCCTTAGTCCTTTCTGTTCCGGGATGCAGGTGCTATCCTCGCGTCACCAGGCTGGAGGGAAACTCTGGCATTGCACGTTGGTTTTGTTCTGGCCACTGGCAGCCCCCGCCGCCCCTCTGCTCCCGGCTGCCAGCCCTGCTGGGGGAATTGGCACGGCCGGGTGCGCAGGTCCCAAGCTCGGCAGGCAGCTGGGCTCCTTGGCGTCTTCTCCCAGGTCCTTCCCTCTCCTCCTCCGCCAGCCGACCCAGCTTGCTGCCAGCCCCCTGGCTGCAGGAGCGCTGCTGCCTGCCTTTCATCTCCGGCACGTCAGCCTCTCCTGGGCACAGCCCTTGGGCCCACCCGCTGCCCGCAGCCTGGCTAGCCGCGTCCCTCTCCCCCCACAGTCCTGCTCCTCACTGCCTCGGGACACGGCCCCTGGCAGCGTCACCCACAGGCTGGCTGGCTGCCAAGCCTAACGGGCGATCCCCTTCTGGGCCCGGGGGCCAGGACGCTGGCGCCCACCCCTTGCTCGCCCTCGCCTGTGGGCTGCTGGCTGTCGGGCCTCCGCTCTCCTCCTCGTCACAGCACGGCCCACACGGGCCTCCGCCCTCTGGAATGGGCAGGCCAGACTTCTGCTCTTGGTCCCCTGTCCCTCAGGCGTCCGGCTCCCTGGGGGATTTCGGTCCTTTCCTTGACCCCAGCCTTCCTGCTCAAAGCCTGACTCGGTCCAGACAGGAAGCAGGGTGTCTAGGAGCGTGCGGGGAGGCAGACAGCGCCATTGGACTCTGGCACATTTCCACCCCGCACAGGTGCCACGTGTGGGGCTGCGCTGTCGAGTGCATGAGTGGTCTGCCTGGCCCGTGATGACCTTCAGCAGACCATCGTTAGTGACCTTCAGCAGACCATCATTACTGACCTTTAGCAGACCATCACTAGTGATCTTCAGCAGATCATCGTTAGTGACCTTCAGCAGACCATCACTAGTGACCTCAACAGACCATCACTAGTGACCTTCAGCAGACCATTACTAGTGACCTTCAGCAGACCATCACTAGTGACCTTCGGCAGACCATCGTTAGTGCAGCACCATCTTACCCATCTCTCCCCTGAGCCCCTCCCAGAGGCCTGTGCTGAGGCCCAATCTAAATAACACCGTCACCATCCCAATGGATGGAATCTAAGCGCCCTCTTGATATAGAGGGGGACTGGACATCACCATCCCGGGGTCCACAGGCTGGAGGAATATGGATTAGAGTGGACTTACTGATATTCTACTATGGAACTACTGTGATTAGTAATGGAAGAAATTGTAGCATTGATGTGGAGAAAGTGGCCACACTAGCTGCTGAGGGTAGGGAGAGGGAAGACAAGGTATGATGTGGGGGCATTTTCAGGACTTGGAGTTGTCCTGGGTGGTACTGCAGGGACAGGTGCTGGACATTGTATGTCCTGCCATGGCCCACTGGGTAGACTGGGGGAGAGTGTAAGCTACAATGTAAACCGTTATCCATGTGGTACAGCAGTGCTCCAAAATGTATTCACCAAAAGCAACGAATGTGCCATGATGATGAAAGAGGTTGCTGATGTGGGAGGAGTGGGGTGAGGGGGGTGGGGGCTATATGGGACCTCATATTTTTTGAATGTAACATTAAAAAAAAATAAAGAAGGGAAAAAAAAATAACACCATCACCCTCTAATGTTGCAACTATTTTCCCTCATTTCCTTTGCGTTACTTACCCTTTCCTGACATCTTCTTGTGTGTCTCCGAGGCAGGCTATGAGCTTCATGAGAGCAAAGGCCTCTCTGCCTTACGCTATTTCCAAAACTGCCCCACCAAACCTGCTCCTCCTCTATTTCCTACGTTAGCAAGTAGCGCCACCGCCCACTGGGGACCAGCAGAGAAACCCAGCAGACATGCCACACCTCTGCAAGTCTGTCTGCGTGGGTCTCTCCTCTCCTCTCCAGGGTCAGGTTTTCTTCTCTTCCCCCCTGAATTTCAGCAGGATGAGATTCACATTAGAAAGTAATCACACTCACTTGACACATTCCCTCTGCTAGTGCCCTGCCCTAACTTGTGTTCTTCACTCATCCTTCAAGATTCCACTCAGGCGTCACCTCCTCCTGGAAGCCTTTTACAAATCCCAGCAGCTGGATGTTATTCCTCTCCCCGCCCGCCCCCCGTTTCTACCTCCCCCCTTACTTCTCAGCCTTCCCAGCCACCAGGCCCTCAAGCACGGGGCCAGGGATTTTATCTCTGAAGCCCTCTATGTGCTGTTCTCTGGAAAAGGCTCAAGGGCTTTTCCAGAGAACAGCACATAGTAGGCACAGTTACTGGTTAAATGAATATTTTGGGTCTGCCATTTAGGATGCATGGAAACTTTAATTATGATAGTCATGATGTAGTTTTGTTTCTACAAATTATCATCCTACCTTCTTAAATAAAGTTCAGTAACTTTAAATATAGAAGAAATACATATTGATTATACTTTTTAAACCAAAATAGAAAGAGAAATTTAAATCACCTGTAATATTACCAAGTAGAACTGATAACATTTGTTAAAATTTCATTTTCAGTTTATTTCTTTGCATGTTTCTAAAAATTGGAATAACTTTTATACCAACGGTGGCATTTTGTTACTATTTATGAATTCCAAAAAGAGATCCTGATTTTATTTGTAAATGGGTCTGTTCCTCTGGGCATGATACCCTTTAGTTGTAGTAGATTCAGCTGAGATGACTTTGGTTAAATTATGTTAAGATTAGGGTTTTAATTTGAGAGCTGCATTAGAGCAACTCAGGGTTGAGTCCCTGCCCCCTTGGTGGGCTATATACCAGACGCTCCATCAAGAACACAGAAGTAGATACACAGAAGAAGCAGATACACGAGAAAAGACAGGCAGCACCATCGACACGGATGAGGATCCTGCGGCCCCAGGAAGAGAGTTGAGCCATTCGCCTGGGAGTCGGCAGCTGGCCTTGTGGAGAGAGCAGAGCAGCTGAGTCTGGAAAGAAATGAGCCCCAGGGAGAGAGACAGGCCTGATGCCAGCCCACAGCTGAGACCGGAAGAAGCAGGGACCATAGCGCCTCGAGGGGAAGAGGAAGGCTGAGCCCTGCAGACGCCACCCGCCATCTTGTGTCAACACGTGGCAACAGATGTTTGGTGAGAAAGTAGCTCTTATGGTACCTTGAGTTGGACTCTTTAGGGCCTTGACTATATAAGCTTCTACCCCAAATAAATACCCTTTATAAAAGCCAACAGATTTCTGCCTCAGCACACCTTTGGCTGACTAACAGACTAACTTTTGCATTTTTCTTTTTCACTTGATATTAGGTTGTGAGCATTTTCCTATTTTATTAAATTTTCAAATGAATTTTTAATGAATATTTACGATTCTTTTGGATAGACACTATAGTTCAGGGGTTCTTAACCAGGGGCCTGTGGAAAAATTTCAGAAGGTCTGTGAGCTTGAATTGAAAATTATAAGAAAACTTTATTCTTGTGGGGACGTGTTGGTGCAGGTGTGATATATTTATTTAGTGTAGACTTAGTAAGGGGTCCATGGTTTTCCCTGACTGGCCAAGGGGTCCACTGAACAAGAATGGTTAAGAACCTCTGCTCGAGTTTATTTTAAAACCTTTGTAATTTTGTACATTTCCCTTCAATTTTCTGAAATTATTAAAAAAACACTGTGACAAACAACTTTGGAATGTAGCCCAAATATATTTTTCTGCTTTCTCTTTTTGCACTATGTAATTAAGACCCATCACCACGTCACCATGAGCAGCCGCAGACAAGAAACAAAACTTGCCGCCCACCCACCTCCGCATCTGGGTGCCAGTAAACCTGCCACCCCCTGACGTCTTAGCACGTGTCGCCCTCCTACATGCACCTGGCTTCTGTGCCGTCACCCCTTACTCAGGAGCAGAGAAGTACATCCCTGTGTCTCCTTGCTGAGTATTTTGCTGTCTCAGGCCTTGGCTTAAGAAAAGAATCCAGGGGAAGCAGACACGGCTCAACTGAACAGAGCATCCGTCTCCCATATGGAGAGTCCAGGGTTCAAACCCTGGGCCTCCTGACCCGTGTGATGATCTGGCCCATGCGCAGTGCTGCTGCGCACAAGGAGTGTCGTGCCATGCAGGGGTGTCCCCTGCCTAGGGGAGCCCCACGCACAAGGAGTGTGCCCCATAAGGAGAGCCTCCCTGTGTGAAAGAAAGTGCAGCCTGCCCAGGAATGGCGCTGCACACACGGAGAGCTGACGCAGCAAGATGACGCAACAAAAAGAAACACAGATTCCCATTGCCACTGAGAATGCCAGCGGTAGAAGGAGAACACACAGCGAAGGGACACAGAGAGAGACAACGGGGGGAATGGGGAGAGAAATAAATAAAATAAATCTTGAAGAAAAGAAAAGAATCCAGCCTCTAAGCAGCTCTTCGGCACCCTTTCCCAGGCGTGCCTGGTTACGGGGTGCCGTTTTCTGCTGGGGTCTGGCACTGATGCTGGGGGAGATGGCCTTCCTCGCGGCAGAGCCCCGTTTACCTTTACGCCGGATGGAAAAGCAGCGCCGGCTTCCTGCGTGTCCCCTGCCCTCAGGGAGAGAAGGGACGGAGCAGCCATTCCCTCGAGCAGCCTTCAGGCTCAGCCTCAGAGCCTCTCCTTGGACAACCTGAAACGCAACCTTGACGTTTCCTCACAGAAAACGTGGCGGCAACGTGTGGAGAAGCTGCCTTCCCGGGGCCTCGGCTCCCGCTCCCCGGCCCGGGCTGCCCGGGCGCTGCGCCCGCCGGCGTCTGCTGCTCAGGCTCGCCAGCCCTGGGCCCCGGCTTCCTGGGGAGCGGGGTTGCGTTTTCTCCGTAAGCCCCGCGCTGTTTACGGCTGTTGGTAAATCCTGGCCTCTTCAGGCGGAAGTCCTAGCACGTCACCTCGCTGACAAACAGATCAGCATTCCTTTCTCCATTGTCACACGTGCTCTATGGGGCCTTCTACCAGAGGATGCCTGCTGAATGGGAGACGCTTCTGGTGACTGAAGTCACCTTGGCAGCCGCGGCATGGCGTCGGCTGAGTAAGCCCAGCTCACCGCAGAGCCCTGCTGTGCGCCTGGCGCAGCCTGCGAGTCGCCTCCTGCCGTCGCTGCGCGCCTGTGGAGAAGAGCTCCACGGCCTCGGCGAGAGTGGGGGACACTCGAACGTGCTCCATGGGGTGACACCCTCCCAAGTTTATTTATTCCACAAATTCGTACCGAGCAAACAGACGACAGGCCTCTGGCGTCTTTACAGACGGGCGGAAGCGCTTCCACACGCGGGCGGAAGCGCTGGGGAAACCTCGGCAGCGACCCCGCTGCTTCACCCGAGCGCACGGCGCTGTCCTTAGGGATGTGACGGCTAATAAGCCCTCGCCTTAGCTGAGCGCTATCCAGGATAAAGCACTTAGAATGCATTATTTCATACAGCAACGTAGACGTCGTTCATTCTCTTAAAAAAAAGCAGGCAAAGAAATCGAGGCTTGCGAGGTTAGGAGACGGGCTCGAGAGCCGCAGAACCTGACTCAGATGCGGGTCTCGTCTGCAATCCCAGTTTCCACGGCCCCTTCCCCACCCGCAGAAGCCGCGCCGCGACCTCTGCAGCCACAGAGACTTTAAGTGACGGCCCTGGTCCCCTGGTTTGTGGAATCTCAGAAGCTTGTGCACAAGGCACGGTGATCATTCAAGAAGCATCGTCATCTCGTCAGGAACGAGGGCAGCCGGCTCCAGTCTTCTGAGTAACCTTGCATTCAGATCTACCTTTTAGTCTTTGGAAAAGGTCTGATTCTCTAAAATGGCTTCTGGGATTGTCCCCATGTTAACGGGACGATTACTTCAGAATACCTGCCAGTCTCCAGGCCCCTGATTCTCTCAAATACACGAGGGGCTGTGAGGACTTTCGGATTTTCTGTTAACATCCTGTGACATTTGTTTGTTATCAATAACAAAACGCTCAGTGGTAAAATCAATAACAAAGTATATTTCAATTGATGTTATAAAGGATATTTCAATCTATGAGATTTTAAAAAGAACAAAGCTCAAAAATTAATTTCCTATTTCCTTACCAGAAACGGTTCAAAAGGGGTTGACTTTTTAACAATTGTAAAGGTTTTCCTGTTTGTATCGTGATCATGTGGTAATTATAAATGGCGTTGTTCATTTAAGGGTTTCTGGGAGAATGAAAATGACTTGTCAGGTGATAGGTATTTTCTATATCACTTCACTTTTGCTCCACTGGCTAATGGCATATTATTGATACAAAAATTTTTAAACTTATTCTGGGGGTACCATTGAAAATTAAAATGCCTGGTATTAACTGGGAAATATTCCAAGTCCAAATGCTTCTTTGGAGTTCTGGGAGATGTCTGTTGAATTTAATTGATTTACTGATACCTCCTCTTTATTTGTATGATTTGAGGCCTCTGGCTTTATGTACCTTTGCATTCCCTGGGTCTACAACGATGCCTGGTACACGGGGACCTCAAAAATAAAACATAAAAAAAAAGCTGTTGAATTTTGATTTGCTTCTGTCTCAGCTCTCAGCATTGTGCCCCCTCTTCATGTGCCATGTCCTCCCACTGGTCCAGGCCAGCCCCTGCCACTGCCCATCTGTGACGAGCCCTCAGGGGCTCTGCCCCGCCCACAGGACGTGCTGGCCTTATTTTTGTTGCCAACTCCACGCAGGCAGGCCCTTGTCTTCCCCCCTGGACACTGCGTCCCAGCACCTGGAGCTCTGTCTGGAGAAGTCTGCGGTCAATGAATGCATGTGGTGAATGAATGAAAAAGGCATCATTTGCCAAGGAAATCCACGCCGGCCTGGAGAGCTCCCAGTGCCACTCGAGCCAGCCCCGTGCCTCTGGAGAGCTGAACTCCTTCAACATGCAGCTCAGGGGACCTTTGCCTTCCACTGGCACACCTGCGGCCAAGTCACCACCCACACCTGCTGTACTTCCAAAAATCTTGAACTTTTATCTCGGCCTCTATAAACAGTCTTACATCCGCCCGGCGTTCCTCGTCTCCTCTCTTGGCTTTGACCTTTGCTTTTCCTTCCCTTGATCAGCCCCCTGCCCCCCTGCCCCCCGCCCTCAGCATCATGTCTGGGGCTTGGGCTAAGCCGCCCTGAGCTGGCTTTGGAACCACTTTCTCACCCTGCACAGCTCCTTCAGGTCCTCGGTATTCCACAGCCTTCTGACAAACCCCAATGTCCACGGCTCCATGCGGCTGCCGGGCACCATCAGGGGACCCCAGGGCTTCCCAGACGGGTGACGTGACACACTAACGGGCGCACAGCTGCCAGCACAACCTGCCCGTGGCCCCGGCTGGGTCTCCACAGTAGCTGTTTCAAAGCCTCACCCCTGGCCTCCAGCCCACACAGGTTCCCACAGTGTCACAGAGGAAATAGAGAAATGAGCAGTTCCTTGAATGTGCCGCTCTCCCTCTGGCTATTTTACTTAGCAACAAGCAGGAACACTCTCACTCTTCCTCTTTAAAATATGCCTAGACTCCACGGAGCAGCAATTTCACATCCTCACGGGATTGTAACCCTCTTGAGGGTGGGACTTTTAATTTCTGTATTCCCAGCAGAAAGTGGCCAATACCTAGTAAGTGCTCCATATTTGCTAATTGAGTAAATAATTAAATGAAAATTGAAAATTGGGGCTGTAGAATGGGGTAGGGGGGCAGCAGGTGTCAATACATTATTCACTCAAGTGTTGGAATATTTAGCATTAATCCATTAAAAAGACAGAAATTAGTAAATATACCCACATACATAAGTACTAAGACACGACTGATAAAATAGCCAGGAATAACTAATGGATGGACATGATTAGCAATATTTTGACATACTTGGTCTCATCACTTCTTGGCCTTTTGGTGAAATACTTGGTCAGGGTGATTAATTTAAAATATTAATCTGCCTTTTATACCAGAGAAGACTAATTTGGTCATGAATGAACCCTTTCCCCCAACCCAAACCAGGTTTGGGTCTGGAGGTTTCTGTGTTAAAATACAAATGCAGAGCCATCAATACTTTAAATAAAAAATAGAAATGAATGGGGTTGTTTTTCACGTAATGGCACACTGTGAATTTAACGTGCAAGCTTGTTACGAGTTGCTGAATGGGAATACAGCACTGTAAGAGAAAAACTCCTTTTGTCCCATCTCGGGGAAGCACAGCGCTTTCTTGTGGGTGAGGTGTGTATGGTTGTCAAGGAGAATGGAATAAAGGTGTAGAAAAATGAGGAGAAAAACCTCAGGGTGTGGCTAAGAGCAGAAAGACAGCAGGTAAATGAAACCAGAAGGGACAGAGAGAGGTCCTCATACAACATACTGAGCTGGTGGGACAGGAGACAGAACTTCTAAAAGTTACCGGAGGGACTAATGCCTGTGACATGAGCTGGCCGGACGCGATTGTGAGACGTAAAAACTCATAGAGTAAAAACCCCTCGGACAAGTTCTATTTAGTATGAGTTCATCTCGAACCTATTTAGAGCCACCCAAGCCTCCGTACTCAAAGGAGAAGACACATACTCAAAGGAGAAGGCTTCGAGTGTATTGGTGGGAAGGGTGGAAGGGGGTCGCCCGACAAAAAGGCCAGCCTGAAAAGTTTCTAATGAGATTGAGAGTCACAGGAATTGGAAAGAGGAGGTCCTGGAAAGGAATTCTGGTTTAGTGCCTGTGGCGGTGGAATCCCGTCCTCCTGAAAGCCACAGTCGTAGCCTAATCCTGTCCTGGGGACATGATCCCCCCTGGAAACGGGGTCTTTGAAGATGTGCTTGAAGACGTGCTCAGTTGCATTAGCGTGGGTCCTAATCCAGTACGACCAGCACCTTATAGGAAGGAGGAATCTGGACAAGGACAGAGGGCACGTGGAGAGGGAGGCCGGGCGCCAAGGGGCAAGGAAGGTCCTCTTGTAGGCCTTCAGGAGAGCGCCGTGCTCTGACGCCTCCATGCTGGCCTCTGGCCTGTGGAGGTGAGAGAACACCTTCCTGCAGGTGCTGCCGCTCGCTTCGGGGGTACTTGGCCTCCCGAGGACGCGAAGGTGGTGACTTCAAGGGGCAAAGGGAATGAAGCAACACAAACTACGCTCTGGTTCCCACCAGCAATATGTATGTTCCGCCATGACAGAGGGGAACTGTGCGTCACCTGCTCGGGCCGCGCAGCAGCAGCTGGCGTGGAGGCAGGAGCCGTGCCGGGGAAAACAGGCCACCAGAGGAGGCTTGGGAGGGGCCCCTTGGCCCTTGGGTGGTGGCAGCCAAGAGTGAACATAAAGAAGAAGACGCAGCAAATAGACACAGAGAATAGACAACCGGGGTGAGGGGGTGGGGGGGAAGGAGAGAGAAATGAATAAATAAATCTTAGGGGAAAAAAAAGATGCTCTGGCAGATGAAGTGCCATGTATTTCATCAGAGGGTCTTTGGAGGTGAATCATGGAGAGCTGGCTGCAAAATGCAATCCCTTAATGCTCAATATGTTGAAGAAGAAATGGATATCAGCTATAAATTCACCGCAGTCGGGCGTCTGACCAGTAGATCACTTTGCTCTGGCCATCATCTCTTTCCTCAGTATGCTTTTCTTGATAGAAATATAAAACAGTAGTTTGCACTGGAAGCTCTAATTATTCCCGCTCACAAAATATTTTCATTTTTTGTTCTAATTTCTCCTCAGTGGTTTTATTTTTTGTGTGATGTTATCATGTCTTTCTTAAAAAAGTACATCTTCATCAAGATGTAACTGGTGTGCCATAAAATTTACCTTATCAACGGTTTTATTTGAAGCCAGCGTTTTCTTAAAACTAGTGGTAGAGATGTCTATCATAGAGCTATATGACTTTTTCTCCAAGGATATATATATCTGACTTGACTACAATTGTTAAAAATGCTTACAAATAATTCTTCCTGAGATTATGTTATAGTTAGTTTAAGAAAGACAGAAGTCAGAACTCTGTCAGAGACACTGACAGGATTTAATAAATATTTCTGAGGCTGTTGGCAAGTATTTTGTTCTTTGATAACTGGATTTCCCTGTAGGTAATGTGGACACTATAAATCCTTAGAACAGTGCTGTCTCCAATTTTGTCTTCGCACTCACTCCAGCTTTCATGCAGTTAACCCTTATTTTAAATGAGAAGAAAACACTTCTAGATGAGTCACAGAAACCTGACCCCCGGTTCCCACACTCACAGCCCATTCTTCCAGAACACGATTTTTCAGAAATTGTTTTATCTTCGTGTTCCAGTCCTTAGCTCTCTAAATATTTCTAGTAAGGTCATAAAAACTTAACCAAGCACTGGCTTTTGATCTTAGATGTCCAGATTCTTCTTTGAATGGCGTAAGCACCTGCCTGTCCAACTAAGCAAGCTTTGCTTCTGTATGCACTGTTCCCTCCTGCCACGTGATGCTGTTAAGTTTCCCCTTAGTTCACTTAGCTTTCCAAACACCTGCAGCTCAGTAACAAGGCTAGTATTGTCTGGCTATTTTACTTAGCAATGAGCTGAGTTACCTGTCAAGATAAACTTCACTGTACATATTATTGGATCTCTGGATTAATGCCTTACAAAACAGCATATTCGCACAGGTCTAGGTCTCTCATAAGCATTAAACACTGATTGCACTTCATAGGCCGGATATTATGTCAACATTTAGTGAAAGAAGCTTATTGCTAGGGGTTCAAAGATGAACTATTATGAAACCAACCTTTTAGATTCAAGCTAAGTTGGCTGTCTATGGAGGAGCTTTAGAAGTTATGACAGAAGGCTATTCAGATCCTGTAAAAGAACACTGTTTACGCATCTGGACGAACAAGACTCTTTTAAAAAGGTATTAAAATAAATAGACAGCTAGGGGGTTAATGGCAACAGGTACACTCAGCACTCTCTGTCACCATGTAGATACTATATCAAAAAAAAGAAAAACATGATTTTCGTCAGGTCCTACCCCTGGGATGAGCTACATCAGAGTCCAAACGACTTCATTTTTGACAGTTTTTCTTTTACAAAATGTATGTTGAGCATAAAAAAAGAACTTACCGAGCTGTTCCAGGATCTTCTTCTAATTCATTCCTAATAAAGCATTAAATATATGTGTAAAAACTTTAAGCTGAATTTTGAAACTTGAGACAGCCCTCTGCCTTAAATAGTTAATCAATGCCACATACCAGCCAGCTCAATTAAATTCAGTATGAGATATCTGGGTTTCAGTTAACTGCTATATAGAGAAAAGGTGCTAAATTATCATTTTCCAAAGGTGAGTAGCTCTTAAAAACAAAAAAAGGGAAGGATAGGTTTTGTTTTTAAATGGTAAAAACAATAATAATACTTGCTTCAACTATTTAGTCTTCCTTTATGATTGAATGTCTATTTGCTTAAATCTTGGGTGCTGAACCTTATTTGAAAAATCAATTTATTGAAGTATATCACTCATATATAAACATACATAAACAATAAGTGTATAATAATATTGCGAACTTACAAAACATATATATCATCATACAGGACTCTCATAACTCACCCCCACCAATAACTTGCATTGCTGTTAAACCTTTTTAACTAATGACTAAAGAGCATTTTCAAAATATTACTATTAACCAAAGTATTTTCCCCCAACCAACCCTATTATCTTTATATCATTTATAGATTAACATACATAAAAAATTAAGTGTATAGTGAAAGTCATGAACTTACAAAGCAAACATGCATAACATCATACAGGGGTCCCATACATCAACCCTCCACCAACACCTTGCACTGTCATGAGACATTTGTTACAAATTATGAAAGAATATTGCCAAAATTTTACTACTATCATAGTCCTTATCTTACATTTGGTGTGTTTTTCCCCCAACCAACCATATTTTTATTTTTAAATATATTTTTATGACAGAAATTGTAAACTTATTAAACAATCATGCACATGTGCAGGATTCCCAAACAGCACCCCTCCATCAACACACCACACTGTGGTGGAACAGTTGTTACAGATAAGATAATATCATCTGATTGTTACCATGTCCACAGTGTACATTTGACTCACATTTTCCATACTGCCTCATTATCAACACAGTCCTTTCCCATAGATGCAAGATTATATTATTACTGATAACCACAGTCCATACATCACTCCAGCTATATTTATCCCATGCTTCTCCACATTCCCAACACCCTCCAGTAGTGATGTACATCTCCTCGGCTCACAAAGGACACTCTTGCATCTGTGGCATCAACCACAATTCTCATCCAACTCTTGGTTTACTAGGTTATTTTCTAGCTTTCTGTCAATTGGCATTTACATACCTAGACTACCATTTTCACCCATAACCCCATTTATAAACAAGCTGTTATTATGTGTCACCATCCACTCTATACATTTCCACATTTTTACAGTAAAGCTAATTAAAACTTCTACATACATTAAACATCAGTAGTCCATCTCAGTCTTCCTCTTATTTCCTTTAAGAATCTACCACCTACCACCAGGTTGTGAAGATATTTTCCTACAATTTCTTCTAGAAGCTTTATGGTTCTTGCTTATATTTTCAGGTTTTTGGTCCATTTTGAGTTAATTTTTGGATAAGGTGTGAGATAGGGGTCCTCTTTCCTTCGTTCGGCTATAGATATCCAATTTTTCTATGTATGCTTTCAAATCCTTCATTGTGCTCATCCAGTGTCTTCTTAATATCCTTAATCTCTTTGAATCTATTAAGAAGATTTGTTTGAATATCTATGACTAGTTGTCTCAACTCCTTTATGTCATCTGGAGGCTTATCTTGTTCCTTTAACTGGGACATATCTTCTTATTTCTTGGTGTGGATTGTAATTTTTTGTTTGTGTCTTGGCATCTGGATTACTAGAGTATTTATTCTGGGTGCAGTTTTTCTCTTTAGTTTCAGGCTTCTTGCCCTTTCTCCCTTGCTGGTTGTGCAGTAGGAACCAAGGTTGTAATTGGTGCTCTAGGCTATGGAGGCACAAGCTGCCCTCATCGCGCCAGGGACCAATAAATCTTCTCCCAACCTTCTTCTTTGCCAGGGGTAGGGACAGAGTCACAACTGTGTGGAATAATCCAAGTCATGCATGCCTAGACTATAGTTGCCCAGAGAGACTGATGAAGCTTCATGCCCCTTTCTCCCCTGCCTGAGGCATGGATGGAGCTGTAGGTGTGGGCAGCAATCTATGCATGCAGATTCAGGACGACCACAGTTGCCCCACTAGACTTCTGATTTTCAGTCTGTGTCAGCCAAAAGTACCTGCTGCTACCTGGATAGGCTGGAGCAGGGCCCACCAGCCTCTCCCCTGCCAGAGGTGGGGCTGAATCCTAGGCTAGGGCCACAGGCTGATCCAGGTGAGAGATACTGGTCCCTACTGCCTCTGTGATTTTTGTTCCTGGCTTCCCCTCAGGCTAGGGATGGAGTAAAAATGGCAGCCACCAGCCTTTTTCCCACTTGGGTCAGATTCACACCCCAGCTGTTCCCAGGGTTGTATCTTGGCCAGCTGTGTCTACCAATCAGTAGCCAAAATCAGCAGCCAACCATCTCCTCCTCCTATTTTTGGGACATGGAGCTTCCAATTCCAGCCACAGAATAGCTCCTGGGGTGGCTCATGCCACCTGAGTAGGATGATCACTGGCCTCCATGGCTTGGCCAGTAATTTCCTGGAGAGGCTGGTGCAGGTCCCTGCAGCTTTCTCCCTGCTGGAGGTGGGGCTGGGGCATAGGCTAGAGCTGTAATCTAACCTGGATGGAAAGAAACCGGTCCCCACCAGCACTGGGATTTTTGGTTTTCCCCTCTTTCCCTTATGCCAGGCATAGAGTTAAGATGGCAGCTCCCAGCCTCTTTCTGACTTGGACAGGCTCAGACTTTAACTCTTCTTGGGATTATACTGTAGCCCGCTGAATTTACTCATCAATAACTGAAGTTGATGCCCAACCATCTCGTCCTCCCCTGTTTTTGGGAAGTGGAACTTTCAATTCCAGCCGCAGAACAGCTCCAGAGGTGGCCTCCAGGGCATGGAGCACTCTACTTATGAGTCTTCTCTGCAGACGGGCAGTCTCCTCCTTCCATTCCTTCAAGGATGTGGCAGGATGCTCTTCTGGCCTCCTGAAGCCCCAAACAGGTGCTTCAGCTAGCTCCAGAGAGCTCTGTGTGTTTACTAATTGCCCTGTAGCAGGAGCTGACTCCAGGAGCTCCTTACTCCACTGCCATCTTGCTGGTTGTTTCTTGGGTGTTGAATTTTTACATTTAATTTAATCTCTTCTGTCTGTGCTTTTGTCCTGGTGGGAAAATAATCCCAAGGGAAAAATGGTAGCCAGTCATTGGTGTAATAGGCCCTTGTCTTACTGTAGAGTTTACATAAATTAGAAAAGATTTGATGGTTGGGGGGGACTCCATTTTAAGTGACAGTATTTTTCTCCTGCCTGTGTCCAGTATTTTAGGTGGGTGTGATAAGTATTTCAAATTGGGGTACGTTTAAGTTTTGCTGCTTCATTTGAATTTAGTTTTGTGATCTCTCCCACAGTACATGGAGTCACTAACTAATGCTTATGAATTCAGACCTGTCTCCGCCCACACAGTCCCCAAGGGCTCTGGAGCTGTAAAGACTCTCCTCTCTAACCTGATAAAATGGTTTAGGATTTCCAACTCTGTTTTTGCCTTTCAACTTTCAAAAACAAAGAGAAATAATGAAGGTTTAGGAGGGAACAATTTTATCCCTGTTTCCAGCTTAACTGTCACTAGGAGATAAGCAACAGTCACCAAAAAAAATTTTTAAACCTTTGGAAACATCAAGTTCAATAAACATTTCTTGGACCTCAGTGTGCGCCGGGCTCAGTGCTCGGTACTGTGACTAGAAGTGAAAGAGCAGAGGACCCTGGGGCATGAAGCACCTTGGACAGGAGCGCAGGGGACGAAGCCTGGCGACTGAGTGTCCTCTGGACAGAAGCAAGAGGGTGGCCGTGGACAGGCAGGTGCAGCCTGAGCAGGACGAGGCGAGCAGCAGCCCACCTCAGCGCGTCCTCCGGGCCTTACCCAGGCAGGAGGGTCCAGCCTCCAGCTAGAGCCTATTCCTCATCAGAGCTCCCCTTGCAGCTAGCCTCTCCCATCACCTCACCATCCCCTGGGGAACCTGACTAGGACGGGGCTGGCGCCCACAGCTGGGAACCGGGGTGCCCTGCGGGCTGCCCGACTTAGCCCCGAGGCTGCCAGGTCCCTGTGGATTTCAGATAAACGTCCCACGGTGCTCAGTAGGAGAATGTCGCTTGCGGTATTTGCAGTTGTGCTCTCTGTGTTTTGGGGGCCGCCCTCCTGGTGCGGTCGTACCTCTACGCCCTTTAGCCTTTTGGGCCTCCACTCACCAGCTCAGCAGCACACCCCCCACTTCCCACTCTGACCTTCTTGAAGCCTGAGGAACTTTAGCAAGTGCCTCTGTTGTTTACTTCTTCCTGCTGGCAGATGAAGCCGCACCTACACCTTGATCTTCACAGATTAAATTTGGCCTTTTGCAGTAAAAATGCATCTCTCTCAGACTGAGGTTTTCTCCTTTCAGATATCCCCTTGAGAGATCGCTATCTTTATTCCGTTTCAGTGCACTTGACATTAGCTACTGAAAAAATAATGCCCACTGCGAAAAAAGCTTGCACATGATGTTCAGTCAAGAAACTTTTTCTAATGAATCCTAATTTACCTGTCCCGAGCCAAGTTAATGGTCTGGAAACAAGTCTAGTAGTTCAAGACAAACTGAAATTAACTCAAGACAATTTTTACAGGAACAGTATCTGTCTTCTAGTTAACTATCACTTAATTTAGGGTCATATATCAAGGAATATCTGAAAGCTCACTTTCAGTTTTAAAAACGTGTGTATATATTCATACACATACACATATACATATGTTTAGGTAAAGGTTAATTTGAAGGCAGTTGGAAGAAAATTCTTCTTTGCTTTGGGAACACCTTGCCATTAACAGACTAGAGAATTACTGCACTTAGCATTTACTACTAATAATTATCCCTTAATAAATATCTGTTAAGTGATTCAAGAAATAGCCAGCTAGATTCATAATGTTATTTCTCCAGATACCTTTGGTTTTATATTCAAAAGATACATTATCATGACTGCTCTGAACACTTGAAATGGATGTCTACCACTTTGATAAATTGTGTGAGTATCCTGTGCATGGCTTTTACCCAGGATGTTTTCCAGCCTGGCTTTGCCACTTGCTAGAATGAGAAGGGGCTGTTCTGTCTCTGCTTTCTCAGCTCTAAAATGGGGATGATAATTTTCCCTACTGCAGAGGCCTATTGTGAAGATCAAAAAAGGTAATATTTAGAAGGCATATAGGCCAGGGTCTGGCACATGACTGTCAATCACTATGATATCTTTTATATGTCTATGTGAACAATTATACTTACAACCTTTGACCTTCCCAACAGAGGGAATTAATTATGGGGCACTCTTGCTTATTTCCATTTCACCACACCTTTCTCCTTCTTAGTTGGATTTGGAGACTAGGTAATAATGGTTTGCACAATATAATTAGTTTCAGAACAGCAGCAAAAGGTTAATGTACAATGAACACCTGTTAATATCATTTTTAAATTTTCTAGAATTTATCTTAGATTTTGGTTATAATTGAATAGATTGTCTGGTCTTTTGTAGAATGCAATTGCAGAACAAAAATTATCCTTTCTGAATGTTGTTCTGATTTAATTTGATATATTT
This sequence comes from Dasypus novemcinctus, assembly GCF_030445035.2. Taxonomy (NCBI): domain Eukaryota; kingdom Metazoa; phylum Chordata; class Mammalia; order Cingulata; family Dasypodidae; genus Dasypus; species Dasypus novemcinctus. The sequence goes on along the minus strand of NC_080687.1, from coordinate 6,201,288 downwards.
TAACTATCATAATTATAATTTCAAAGAAATAGTTTCTCCTAAAATCTGTTTCAAAGTTCTATCAGCATCCATTCCCTCCATCTCTAAATAAACTGGTAGAAAATGTGCTACCAGAACTTTTAATTTGACTCCTTCTCCATAAGAGAAAGGATTTACGTTTTAAGTTTTCTCCTTCTTCACTGTCAACGCTTCTCCCATCTGAGCGAGGAGATCTTTTGGGATGCCTACAAAGCCTTTTCTGTTTTCACTGTCACTAATATCTGACAGCATGCTACAGAAAAGGTCACCCGCCCCCCCCCCCCCCCATCATATCTGCTTTGGCTAATCACCTGCTAAACACTATGCCCTTTCTGAATAATGGTTAAGAAATTGTACTTTTCTTGAGCCCATGGATGTAAATGTCAACCATTATGAATTCTAGACCGATGTCATTGGGGATTTCACGTGGATAGCATTTTGTTATCTTGCCACAAGGATATGTGATTTTTAGCATTCTTTCATTTTGAAGGTTAGGATAAGTAACATTTCAATATTTAATAAAGGAACATCCTGTTGATCCCATCATTACACATGGCTTGTTCTAATAAGAAAGACAAGCATTGACTCATCAGAGCTTATCACAAGGATTAGCTGGAGGAAGGCCACCAGGGACAGTGTAAAGGGCACTGGACTGGAGTGTTTCCTGAGCCCTGAGTCAGCCCAATCTCAGCCATCAGTGAGCTAAATCATTTTAGGTCAGCCCCTTAAACAGCTCCAGTTCCCATTTGCTCCCTCATTTGTAAAATAAAGGAAATGGAATTGATACCCTGTGAGGTCTCTTTTAGATCTCAATTGTATGATTTTTGGTACATGCTTGATACCCAATGCATGAACTCTCACTTTCTCTGTAGGCTTTTCCTGCAATACCACATTGCTCCTATTCCAGGACTGAGATGGGGAAAATGGAGTAGCCACAATGCTGATTTCAGTTTAAATTCTAATTAAGACTCAGACATAGACACTTAAACCAATGGATGGGTCTCAGAAACACCTGCCATATTTCAGGCTCAAGAAAGAGCCCACCAGAAGTGTGAAGGCCTCCGGATCCCAGCTTTAACTCTCACTGTGCCTAGCTTTCAGTGTAGACAATCAGATAGAGCACTACAAAACCCAAGTCAGCGAGCGACTCTAGGAGAGCTGTCATTCCAGTTGATGGCGCTTAGAAATTGAGGGGAAAAAACGTTTACAGCGTTAGATGGAAGCAGCGAGGGAGAAATATGTAACGCTTTTATATCTGAAAGGGCACCAAAAGTTCCTTCCAGATGGATCATTCATCGTCAGTCAAGGGTTGAGTAAACAGGGGGCTAAGATGAAAGGCCAAGCATGACCCCAACGAATGTCCCCACGCGTAACCTTTAAACACACCTACACGCAGACATGAATGGACCATTCTTAGCTCTCATTTATGCTAATCCAGGAGAGAGGCTGTCCCTGGACCACAGTTGCTCAGTAGTAATGTTTGTACCAGAAATACTAAGCGCTTGACTCATGGCTTTGAAGTTGTTTCATAATTCAGGCTAAAAATGACTCCAGGATGGCAATCGCTTATGACTTCCAAATGACTCTCTCTTCCCTGGCCTTCTATTGTAAGAAATCAACTAACCCTTTGTGGGGAGGCTGTGCTAATTACTCAAAGGACTTTCATGTAATCCTTCACAATATGAACCCACCAGAACAATCAAAATTTCCATTAAGCTCTTCTCCAGAGGGACCACGATGGCAGCAAGAAGCGAGCAACAGGCCTCTAGAGCCTAATGACAGCTCACGGCAGAAAGTTCTTGAACTAAAACTAAATCACGGAGCAAAAAAGGCCAGAGTGGGAGAAAGTAAAACTGAAGGTGAATGGTTATGGTTGTCACTGGAGGTTCTCTTGGCCTAGTGATGCCATTCAGCAATCAAAAGGAACCTGTGACCCATCTCTTTGCAGCATCCACCAACATTGGCTGGCTCTCCTCGCTAACTACTTATCAATGGCATATCTGATTATGTTAAGGTCAAGGTCAAGCTTCTGGGGCCATTCTCGATTTCTATAATCATCCTTACTGCCCTGAAAACGCATTTCCTTCAGAGCTGCCTTCTCTGTCCCAGCTGTCTGTGATTAGAATACAGCCTCTAGCCAAAAAGAGGAATTTAAATTTCCATCTGATTGTCTCACAAATAATTTCTCATCCCTTTCTTGTGGCACAACATCAATTAATATTCAAAGCCTCCCTGTGGAAGCGTCAACATTCTCAATGGAGGGGTGGTGATGGGGGATTGCACCACATTCTGTGACGCTTCCTTTGTGTACCCTAACGGAGCTCAAGCCCGAGGGCAGTGACAATTCTATTGGAAGTACCTCCATCTCATTGGTTTTGTCCTATTTAATTTTCCTGCGAATTTATTTAGCCAGATGCTATCATAAAGTTAGGGACAGTGATAATTCATTAACTGAGGATTAAGAACTCAAATTAAAAATAGAAGTTTTGATCAGACACCATTTGAAGGCCTGGACTAGGTTCTATGAGGGCTACAAAAACAGTTCCTGCTCTACTGAGCCCACACAATAATGAGGAGAGGAGTGTGCGTGCAAAATAATTGTCTGAAAAACTATAATACAAGTCGAACGGAAATATTGTGATGTTCAGAGAATGAAAAGATAATGTTTGGTTGTTTCGGTCAAGGTTTGATGAAGTAGACAGTGGTTTGGGTTTGCCTTTGAGGATTAAGAACACTTCAGGTGGTAGAGACGGTGGAGCAGGTGCCCAGCTTGGGTGCTGGGACTGGGACACCCCCCAGTTAGGTTAAAAGGTAGAGGAGTGCTTTGCAAACCCTAATGCATCTAGAATCTAGGTTCTGATTCCCACAGTTCCAACGTGAAGCTCCAAATCCTTCATTTCTCACAAGCTCCTGGGTGGCGCTGACGCTGCGCCAAGGTGCTTGTGTCCCGCGTACGAGGAACATGCCTGCAGATGCGATTGGCACGAGGCCGGGGGCGTGGAAAGCGGTAGTGGAGAGCCCAGGCCCTCCTCGTGGGTGGGGAGGTCCTGCTATTGGAGCTGTCCCTTCAGAGGGTGAATCTGGCCGCCACGTGGAGAGGGGAGTAGGGTAGGCAGACACTGGGGAGCCTGGCCAGGCCACCAGGCCCGATGGGGGATGCAGGAAGTGGGAAGGTGGGCAGGAGGGGTGGAGGCCCGCGACAGCAGCTGCGACGCAGGCGCGATGAGGAGGAGTGACAAATGCCAGCGATTAGGGCTCCCTGCTACTGAGGAAGGCGAACTGCCAATCGAATTTTCCCAAGACGTTCCCATCTGGTGCCCAGAGCCCCTGAAGCATCAGCAAGAGTGACCCCTTCCACACCTAGAAACGTTCTGGTTGGGAAAAGAGAGTCCCCTAGCTCTGAGCACAGGTGGCTCGCATGATGTAGAGGAGAGTAGGCTGCTGTGAAGTGGGTAGAGATGGGGCTGCATTCATTCATTCATTCATTCAATAAATACTGATCCAGTGTCAGCTCCGTGTCAGGTACCAGGGCACGGAGGACATCTAAGTTTAAATGAAAATGACACCAACCAAAAGCCTTGCCCCCTTGGAGTTTACAGCTGGTGGGGACTTGCCTTCCAGAAGTGGGGGCTGGAAGAGGGAATGGACAGGGAGCCAGTCCACAGTGGCGGCCAGACTGCCGGCCAGGGCAGAGTCAAGGGCGACGATGCCGAGAATGAGGACCAGGTCTGGGAGGTGGCGGCTGGGGCTCCGAGGAGGGGAGCTGCCCCCCTGAGCACAGAGGCCTCCCCTGGGGGCACAGGGGGGCACGGCGCCCGCAGAGGAGAGCCGAGTCCCCAGGGAAGCGGGGCCCCAGCCATGGGAGGCCACGGAGGCCACATCCGGGGAAGGTGCCGCAGGAGGGGCACAGCAGAGCCACCCCTGGAGGGCCGGGGGGACAGGACATCCAGCCCCGCGGGGCCAGCCCTCCCGGTCCCGCTCGCTCCGGCTGCGGACTCCTGTCGCGGTGTGACAGCGGTATTCCCCAGCGCCAGCGGTTTTAAGAACAGCAAATCTTGGGCTAGGCTTGCTCCCTAAGGTTTGTAATAGGATAAAGTGAAAGCTCCAAGCACCCATTTCCCCCCAGGACACACCATTTTCTCACAAGTCTCCTTGAGGTTGGGACGGAAATGCCACCTGCGTGCATCAAAGGCCGAAAGGGCGGAGATGGCCCGAGTTCAGGTGGCGCTTTTAACTTCCTGTTCCATCTTCATTCGGATCTGAGGAGGCCTGGGGGAAAGCGCGGCGGGAGGAGGAAGTCTGCGTGTGGGCCTGAAGCACCAGAAGAGCTCGGGCCCGCCCAGGGGTGGAAACCCACCGCTCCTGCTGTGGGAGCAAGCCTGGGTCACAGCCATGGAGTTCCCTAGGGTGTCACCAACCCAGAAAAAATGGTCCTTTAGCCTCCCGGGAGGAAAGACGTCTTAGTGGAATCCCGCCCCCACCACCCACAGCTGCCTCCGTCCCCCCAACACACATGTGCACGCACACACCCGTGAGAGTACACACACAGGCACACGCATGTGCACGCACACACACGTGAACACACAGAAACACATGTGCGCAAACACGCATACGCGTACACACAGAGACACACACGTGCACGCACACGCACGCACACAGAGACACACGCGCACGCACACACGCGCACGCACATATATACACGTACACACAGGCGCACACACACGTGTACACACAGAGACACGCGTGCACACACATACACGCACACGCACGCACATGGACACACACGTGCACACACAGACACACACGCGCACACAGGCACACACGCGCACGCACACACATGCGCACACACGTGCACACACCCACACGTGTACACACACGTGCGTGCACATACATGCATGCTCACAAACGTACACATACCCCACGCACATACCCGTGCATACACATGTACCCGCACACGTGTGCACATGTGTATGTACACACACATGTACACCTGCACTGACATGTGCATGCACAGGCACACATACATATCTCTCTTGCTGAGATATGAAAACATATCTTATTTCCAGTACTTCTGGGGAAGGCCATGCAATCTCCCTGGATGGTCCATATTGGAATGGGGAAAATCTACCCTTAGAGCCGAAAGGCAGGTGAGTACCTTCTGTGGTTCTAATGGAAAATCTGTTTTATTTTTTCTTTTTCCCTTGTTCTGAACCCACTGTTGGAGCTAAGAACAATTTTTTACCTGGCGGAGGAAAACAGAAATGGATTGAATGGGTAAATCAGTAATAAGGTATCTAGAAACTAAAGGAACAAACAATGCTCTGTTACTACAAACCACTCCCAATAGGCCGTACATTTCCAGCAGGAATATTTCGTCGGGTTTGAGTGGCTGGACGACTACTTTTACAGCAGGGCAGCAGGGCTGGTGTTGCTAAGGAACTGGAAAAGGTTTTATTCTGATGGAGGGAAGCTTCAGGTGCCAGGAGGTGGTCTCCCAACGTCCCTCCACCACCGTGCTTGTAGTCACATGGCGTGTTAGCCAGTGGGCTCGCGGTCAGGCCACGTGAGCGTGGACGGGGCAGCAGGCCTGCGTGGGTGAGCGTGGCCGTCCAGCTCAGCCCCCGACCCAGCACAGCCCTCCACACCTGCCCCGGGGCTCCTCACCCTCAGGTGCCATCCCTCTTGCTCTTCCTCCATGTCCCTCCTCCTCTTCACACTTGCCCCTCTCCGAGGCCTGCGGGAAGCGCCCTCTCCTCCCCCAGACTTTGGCCCACCGCCGTGTCCTCAGGAATCATTCCCTGCTCTGGAAACCTGGGCTGCTCTCCACCACGAGGCACAGTGTGTGCTCTCTTGAGTGTCCTGGTTGCACCCTCACTGCAGCTGGGGTACAAAACTCATCTGCTTTTCCTCAGAGCTCTTAGGAGAATCAAGTAAGAGCATGGATTGCAAGCACCTTGTAAATGGTCCAAATTAAAAAAACAACAGCACAAAACAACAAGCCCTGTAGTCCCCTTCTTTCTGACATGTGCAGAATTTTTCATAAGAGTCAAATAATTGTTAAAAGGTCGATGTAGCAGTTTGATATAATTGATGAATTCCAAAAAGAAATATTGGATTATGCTTGTAATCTGATCTGTGCCTGGGCATGACTGAGTTATGATTAGGGCACAGATAAAAGGCATGGCAAAGGACAGAGTTGAGGGTTTCTGATGTTGGAGTTTTGATGTTGGAGTTTGATGCTGAAGACTTAAACTGGAGCCCTGGGCAGTCAGCACCCAGAGGAAAGAGAAGCCAGCCCCAGGAAGGAAGGAACCTTGAACCCAGTGAAAAGCAAGCCCCAGGGACGTAGGAGCCCAGGAAGCCTGAGCCCTCGCAGACGTCGGCCGCCATCTTGCTCCCAATAGACTCTGGTGAGGGAAGTGACTTATGCTTTATGGCCTGGTATCTGTAAGCTCCTGCCCCAAATGAATACCCTTTATAACATCCAGCAGATTTCCGGCATTTTACATCAGCACCTCTTTGGCTGACTAATACAGTGGACAACCAGATCAATTTACAATCAACTTCAGTTTCACTTGGGCAGATTCGACAGTTGCAGGTTACACGAGCGAATTCTCTCACGTCTGCAGAGGGAACGCCTTTGTCCACGTGACCCCATCTCTGATTTGATCTTTACTAGCACGTAGAAGAGGATTTCTTCTTTTTAGAGCACAGCATTCAATTGTCTGTTTTCTGACTTGGAAGTTATGGGAGACACTGTATGTAATTGAAATAAACAGAGGCTATAGATGTGGCTAGAGATATAAATGTAGATAAAGCCTTAACCACCTAAGATGCCGAGACGGTGGGCCACGTTAACCTCCTTCCACACAGAAGGACACAGAGGACAGGAGGCGCCAGGCACTGACCCACGCTCTCAGGGCTGCTGAGGGCTGCCTTCCCAGCAGGCATCTTGACCCTGAGGTTGCGGCTCTGCCGTGACCTCTCTAGGAGCGGCCGCCAGGAGCGGAGTGGAGCAAGAGTCCACTCAGGCTTTGAGTAAGCACGCCACGGCTGAAGAAGGAAGATGACGGTGCCCTGCTCCCGAGGACGGCGCTGTCGGAAGTGGCTCGCCAGAACCCAAATGCGCATACTGTCCCGTGAGCGCACCGTGCAAGGGTGCAGGACCGAGGAGCCGAGCGCCTGGTGACATGAGCAGTCGCTGGACTTCCTCCCAGAGAGGATGTTGAACTTGATCTTAAAGAACGAACAGGCACTTGACAAGCAATAGCGGGGCCGGGGAGGGGGCGATGGAGAGCAGGGCTGAGGGGTTCAGCCGCCAGGGCCAGCGGGAAGGTTCAGACGGGGCAGGAGAACGGCGTGCCCAGGGTGCGAGAAGGGGCACGTGGCCAGAGCAGAATGGAGGGCGAGGTGGCGAGGGGAGGAGAGAAGGGGATGGGGGCGAGAGCGCAGGGCTGAGGGGTGCAGGCAGACCCACAAAGACAGGGAGGGGGCGACGGGTTCTGGCAGCACAGGCATTTTCCTACTGTTAGGTCACCTATGGGACGTGTTCTGAGGATGGGTGGAGGGTGGGGAAGAGGCCCCTGATAAAAGAAGTTGGGGACATGCTGAATATTATATTACTTTACTAGAATTTTTCAATTTATGTCAATGTGAACATAGTAAGCCCGCTGGCCACTCTGGCAGCAAGCTTCTTGCAGTCAGCCTTTGCTGACCTTAATTAACCATTGAGCTTTTTAATTGCCCCCCTACAGAACGCCTAGTAAACACCCCACAGCCAACCCATGCTAACAAAGGCCTGGTGACCGTGTGTGCCGAGGGCGGTGACGTAGGAATGCACACGTCCCTTATTCAGTAAAGAACGCAGGAGCAAACGCACGCAGTTTTAGAAGTCATACTTCTCAAGGACATGACATAAGATCATTTCAAAGTCTCTCAAATATTCCTGGAGCCAGTGTTATTTTTGTGCAGTACGAGACATTTATTTTTCAACAGAGTCGAGGCCGTCACACAGTGAGAACGTCCTCCAGCCGTCTGACTCTGGGGTCCGCTCTGAGTGGACTGTAGTGAGAGCCCTGGCTCGTCAGGTGGGCGGCGCCTTCCCGCGAGACGAGCCACCCCGGAGCCCAGGCCAGGCCAGGGGCCAGGCGGCCCACCTCCCAGGCACGAACCCTGGGGACAGGCAGCCTTCGAGGAGTCGTCTGGAAGTCTGGCTCTCCCGCGGGCACCGGTCACTCCCCCTGCTCTTTAATTTTTATTTCCTATCTCAAGTTGAAGCACCCAGTCATAAGCTGTGCCGGGCCTTGGCCCCTCAGGGCCCCCTCTTCTCCCACCCCCTCCAGTCTGTCCTCCAGGCCCCTCCCCAGCCCTCCCAGGACTGGCCAGTTCTCTGTGGAAACTCTGACACACGCGTGTATTTCCTACGAGCGCTGGCATGAGCTGCCGTGGTTGTGTGATGTTGGCCCTTTCAGGAGACCGTGAGCTCTAGCGGGCAGGGACCGCTTCTCTCCAACATCGCAGTGCAGCAACCAGCACACAACTGCTTGTGAAACAAATCGGCATGCATTAAAGCAAACTAGGGTTCATAATTTAAGAGAGTGAAAATAGTGTGACTCTTTGTACATTGGTGACAGCCACTAAGCTTAGGCTACTTTAGATTTTTAAAATACGGAGAAATGTTACTTCATTGATAACTGCTTATCAATGGATTCATTTTTTCCTAGTCATTAACAAATATTTGCTATTAATATTACTATGATAATTAGGAACAACCTAAACTTACTTGCCTTCAAATTCATCCCATGATGCCTGGCTTGTAATTTGTATGTGGGAGTCTTCACTTTGGCATTGATTCACTTCGAGTAATTTTAGCCTTGTGCCTTCCATCCTAGTTATCACTTAATCACCCTACACATAGTGAGTTCCTCTAATCTCTTCCATAAATCCGTCTTCTCTATGCCTTTCATCGATCCTACGGCTCTTTCCAAACGCCTTCTAATTTTTCAATCCCTTTGTGATCCACGTGGTCAGAATGAAGGGTCCAGGCTAAATCTGGTTGGGGAGGTGAAGTATCGCCAGGCCTTCTGGTCTGAGAATGAGAGAAAAAATTTTCTGGGGAATCACTTTCCCCACAAGACACTTTTTAATACTTTTGCCATGGTTTCCCTTTGTTGTTGCTCAGAAATGCTATGTGGGTAGCAACTGGTTCCTCTGAAGCGTCACGCCTGTGGAATGCCACGACAGAGAGGACGCTGGCTGTGCCTTCCTCAGGGTTTCATTGAAACACTAAGCTGCACAGCCTCTTTCGAGTCCCCCTCTTGCCCTACTCGCCTTGTGCCTTTGTGAGTCTGGTTTCCTTCCAGAACATTCTTTCCATCCAGGAGACTATTTTGGAGAGCTCAAAGTATAGAGCAGGCAGCTCGCTCAAGGGTACAACGTTAGAGGATTAATTTCACCTGAACAGCCAAGACAACACAAAGGCTGGGATTAGAACTTGAATAATGTGGTTTTTATTTAACATGGCTTCGTTTCTTCAAGAGAAATGAACCCCGGGAAGGCCGACTGCCTGGGGGCCCAGCTCTCAGGCCTCGTGGCGAGCCTCTTCCCCGATGAGCATGGTCGCCTCCCCGGCAACTCCTCGACTCTGACAGCCCGAGCAGCAAGCAGTGAGCCGGCTTGTTCCCCACTCCGTCATCACTGAAGGAGAAGCCTCTCTTCAGTTTTCTAAATAAATGGTGAAAACTCGGTAGTGTTGGGAAGCGGATGTGGCTCGAGCAATAGGGCTTCCGCCTACCATATGGGAGGGCCTGGGTTCCATCCCTGGGGCCTCCTGGTGAAAAAGAAGAGAAAGTGGACCTGCACGGTGAGCCAGTGCCCGCGCAAGTGCCTGTGTGGTGAGCCAGTGCCCTGTGCAAGTGAGTCACGCAGCAAGATGATGATGCATCAAGAGAGAGACAAGGGGAGAGTCAAGGTGAAGCGCAGCACGAACCAGAAACTGAGGTGATGCAATTGACAGGGACCTTCTCTCCCCATCAGAGGTCTCCAGGATCAAATCCTGGTGAATCCTAGAGGAGAGAAAATGAGAAGAGAAGACAACACAGACAGCCAAAAAAAAAAAAAAAAAAAAAACCCAGCAGGGTGGGAGGGGAAGGGGAAAATAAATAACAAAATAAATCTTTAAAAAAACCTCGACATTGTTGCCAGCCCAGCCACGAACGCCTGAGGCAGACCCTTAAACCAGATCCCAGAGGGCCGCACCTCACGCCTGCTAAACACTAACCCATTGATATCTTACTCTCCTTAAGAGTCTGTGTCCTTCGGCCTTGGAGAGCAAATGCCTTTGAATCTCATATTAACAAGCCACAAAGAACGTTCAAACCTACCAGCAAGGACGGGGTGCAGGCATCAGGGAACCCACAGCCGGGCTGCAGCTGGTCACAGGCCCGAAGCCAGCGCCCCGGCGTGAGCGCCAGGGGGTCCTCGGCACCCAGGGTGGGAGCCCCCCGCTGCGTGGTGAGCCGCCCCGCCGCCCCGGCACGTGGGCCTTCGCCCCGTGGGCCTCACGCGCCAGTCCTGCCGGGCTCCTCCGCATCCCCCCACCCGCTTCTATCCCCGAGCTGGGCTGTCCTGAGGAAAGCGGGGTGAGCCGCACGCGCCCCAGTGCCCGAAGAAGGCCCGGGGGAAGCGCAGCCAAGAGCGGGCGAACGCCCTTGGGAGCAAAGCCCCGGCAGGGCGGGGCGAGCGGCCCCCCGAGTGCCGCCTTCTTCCCAGACCCCCAGCGGCCTGGCCGTAGTTCCAGGGCCCAGGGGCCTGGAAACCCTGGGCGTTTTCTGTGAAGGACGGGACACAGTAGGCCGTGGAGTCACCCCAAGAGTAGTAAATTAGGAAGTTTGGGAGAAGAAGGAAAGACCAAGCGCCTCTAGGGCCTGTTTGGGTCACCTGTCCTGGGCTGTGAGCTCAAGAGCAAATGTTCTCAGAAAATTAGGGGACCGGATGCCAGAGGAACTGGTCAACTGTGAGGAAGAGGTGTCCCCAGGGACTGATGAAAATCACTGACCGCCGCGTCGGCTTGGGTGACCACGAAGGCGAGATAGCGATGGCCTAAAAAGCCTAATTTACAGTGAAATTGTGCTGAGGCAAACTGAGTAATAAGACTGAATTTTACATTATTCCCTGGTTTGCCGTTATTCATTCCCCCATTATTTTACTATGTATTCATGTGTTGCCTTTATGTGAGCTGAAGTCACCCGAGTGAAAGCAGAAAACCTGTCCACGCTTTTATTTTTCCTTCAGCATCTGGCCTTCAAACTTTTCCTGAATCAAGTTTTCCTCTTTCTTCAGATGAAAGCTAGAGTGCTAGGACTCTTCCTATCACACAGCTAATTAAAAGTCCCCTGCTCACTTTGAGTCATAAGAACAATCTCATTTCATTAATTGCAATATCCAGGCCAAGGGATTTACCAAAGCTTCAAATTTCATGCACGAATCAAGCGCTGGTGCCACCCAGTCTTCTCCTCCGCGTTTCCTGCGCCTCCCAGCCCTCGCTGGACCACCCTGGCTCCTCGGGGCTGGGGAGGGGGCGGAGGGGGGCCAGGACGGGAGGACGAGGGCCCTGCTGGCCCTTGGTGCGCCCTTCCCTCCCCGGGGTGCACGGCCAGGCATCTTGCTGAGCACAGGGTGCCTGGCAGGGACCCCGGCCTGTCGGTTTCACCGTGGCCCCCCAGCCCAGGCAGTCCCCACGGGGCTCCCTGGGGGCCACGCCCAGCCCCAGGATGGGCCCCTGCACCCACTGGACCTTCCCCAGGCACCCCCTCTGGTTCGGCCATCGGGCAGGTCTTCTGCCTTTATCTTCCCCAGAAAGGGGAAAGGCATTCTCTGGGCTTTCCAAAGTCCAGACCACCCAGATCAAACTCTTCATTCATTAGGGTCCCAGGGATTCCCTGACTTGACTTGAGGTGGGGGGGCAGCGCAGAATATCGACCACTCCGCCCGAAACGGCCTGCCCTCCCTGCTCCAGTGCCAGCCCTTTCCACCTGGTGCGGTGGGCCCCGGCCCCAGGGCTCACGCAGGCTTCTGCCACCCTCCTCGCGCGCCCTGCCATGGCCTCCCGTGTCTCGGTTTGGAATTGGAGCCCGGGTGGAGGGCTTGGCACGACTGCTCTCATCGCGGCTGAAACCACAGGGCTCTGCTTCCACGGGGGCCCAAGGAACAGAAGCAATTCGCCGTGCCCGTTTTGTGCCCGGCGTTATTCTAGCTGCCGCGGGATCGAAATGAAACGGCCACCCGTCCCCAGGAGCTCAGAGCCGAGGGCGCTCGCCCCCTCCTGATACTCAGGGAGCCGTGGCTCCGAGCTCAGGCGCGCGGCTGGGCCGGGAGGACGGAGCATGGCGAGGGCGAGTGGGAAGAGCTGGCCGGGAGGTAGGGCTCTAGAACCTGGGGCTGCTACCCCGAGCCTCTCACGCCCAGCGGGAGGCGATGCCCAGCTGAGGAGTGAGCAGTGCCCGGCGGCGCTGGAAGCCGGGCACCAAGAGGCCTCCGAGGACAGCAACAGGAGCAACCAGAGACAAGCCTCAAGGGTGGGGTTCTGAGAACAGGGGAAACAGAGCCGAAACAGCTGGGTTTACGGGAAAGGGGCAGAGAGGGAGCAACTGCCTCGAAAGGCCGTTGTGCGTGGTGGCGTGCCCTTACATGCCAGCGGAGGTGTTCTGTCTTGGTGGTCGGCGGAGGCTGGGGCGCAGGCAGTCACAGGCCAGCTCAGGGCCGCAGCGCTGGTCTGCAGAAGTGGCTTTGCATGGGTTCGGGCCCTCCTGAGAGGTTGTAGACGTTACACGTGCCAGGCATCTGGGATGGGGAAGCTGCTGGAAGAGTCAGAGGCCCAATCTGCCTGGCCAGACTCCCACTTTCTTCCTGGGTTCGTTTATTTTATTGAAACCCCACCCTTTCTTCAGGGCTCTTTCCTAGACCCTCACTCGGCTGCTCTAGAGCCTCCTGGGCTCTCACAGACGGTTGGAGTTTGTAAGCCACCGTCTTGCACCGCAGTTCAGTGCCTGCCCGCTGACTTGCCGAAGCACACGAACCTGAAATGCCCTGCTGGTCTCCTGCCCTGCGGCCTGGCAGCTGCACCGCCGCAGCTCGCCCCGGCCAGCTGAGACCTGCCCGAGACCTGGAGGCCGACCCCGACACTGAAGCCCCCGTGGGAGACACGTGGCTGAGTCCGCCTGGCTGCTGGTGGCAGCGTGACTTTGGTGTCCCCAGCCGTCAGTACCTTGCTTACTCCTTCCATTTTTCCACCTATACCAGAGGTCACAGGTCCAGCTAAACAACACCCAATACATGAGGTACAGCTAGTGTTTAAGGAAGAATGGCCTCCCTGCTAGACAGACTTGGGAGGGAAGGGCCCTCGCTGGACGCTGCGACAAGAGAGTCCTGGAGAAGCCCGCAAGGTGAGCGGGGGGCAGGCTGGGCAGGAAGTGGCTCACCACTGCCGCTCCCTCATCGCCCACCACCTGTGGTTCAGTCACAGCCGGGGTGCTTTCATCAAGCTACTTATTTTCCTGTCAAACTGAAAAAAAACATGGATTTGCCAATCTTTGACCCTTGTAAATTACAGAGAACACGAAGATTAATTAGGTTAATTAATTACTCAAGAAATTAATCATTCTTTCTGTCATTCGAATCATATATACACAGCTGATTATTGAAAAGTGTATAAATAAAATTTTAAAAGTTCACCTCCATTAAACTTTTATTACATGGTCATACAGTCTCATAATCCTGCCAGTTGCAATTAAAATGAATTTACTATAACTCACTCTCTTTTATGCATCTTCATTTATACTGTACCAGTGTAAAACCAGTTGGCATTAATGCTTAGGAAGCAAAAGTGCCCTGCAATTTTGGTCTCAATATCTCCATCTGTCTGGAAGCAATTCCAAAGAACTTTCACAGTTAACTGTTAAAGATCTGACTTATTTCCTAAGTTTTATTTAAAAGGATCAGTTGAAGAAACAGAAACCAGAGTTATCAACCCTTCTTTTGTACAAGGTTAAATGAATGATCTGGAGGGTCGCTTTGGCATCAGCTCTTTCATGCCATGAATAGAGCCTCTGAGCTCTAGAATAGAAAGCTTAAAGGGTAAATCACCCAGAAAAAGTCAACAAAAAAGCATGTCTTGAATCATTACATTATGAACAGCACTATACAAGCGATTATTAACAAATACAAAGGGAAAAGAAGGTACAATCCCTGCCTTTGATAATTTATAAAAGCTCTAAGAACTGCAGAGCTTAAATTTATTTCCAAAATCAGAAACTAAAGTGTTTCCCCACTCTGGTGTGGGTTGTTTGCTCCCACCACACTGGAGTGACAGAGAGGTCTGTCGAGGAGGATAAGCTCTGTCAGTCACCCTGAATTTCAACAGAACTTGAACTCTGGTACCCACGCCCCCATCCACTTAGCCTAGTTTGTTACAATGAATTTTTGGGGATTCCAAAGGCCTTGCTCTATTTCAGAATGACAGATGGCACTTTTATCTCCAACCGTTACATGAATTTGTACCATTTCTCATAAAGCAGAAACGAGAGGATAAAGATGGATCAGTGCCGATCTATCAGCAGTATTGGAAATATGACTCAAGGCACATGCTTTCCTCATGTTCAGCATGCCACCCCTACATCGGGGAGGGGGTCCCACCCCACGAAGACAGTGCTTCTGTCCTAACTTCTATAGGGAACAGCCCAAACTGTGCCAGACAAGCTTCAGTCCTGCTGAATATCACAGTGGTGGACAAGGAGCCCCATCTTTTTCAAGATGCAAGAGGGTTTTGTTTTGTTTTTTTATACACTGGGCCGGGAGCAAAATAACTCTAGATGCATCAGGGATAATGTCCGTGTGCATTTCCACCTGTGGATGAGTTTACAGATGGCCTTTTCGGGACTAGGTGGCATAGACTAATCCCTACTCCCATAATTCTTTTCCAGGATATATTGGTATTGTCGGTTAGCACTTGAATCCCATAAATCACTCGGCTGGTTATCCCTTATGTGTATATGTGTGTGTCACAGAAAGATAGGTTTTTATCCCACTCCCAGTGACTAGAAAACATCTGTGTCAGAGTTACAGTAAGTAAATTATAAGAAAACTTCATTTTTGAAGAAAATTCGCGAAGAATGCACTAACTTCATTTTCGTTGAAAACAAATGAGTATTTCTTAAGAAATGGAAAGCAATTTGGATGAAGTCTGGCCTTGTTATTGCTTGCTCCAGGCGATGGGAGCAAACAGCATTCCCAAGAGTCACAGTGAGCAAAACAAAGCCCTCGCCCCGAACCCTTGGAACTGGAAAGAGCAGGTCATGTGTCACCAATCTTGTCTTTCGACATCCACTTCATTTACCAAAAGCAGAGCTGACTGAAATTTGGTGCAATTTATTTTTAAATTGGATTCAAGGTTTTGATGTTTCGTTTCGTTTTGTAAGAACTGTAAATCACTGTTGCAAAAGCCATCTTGCTTTAGCAAGATAAATGCGCAGAGCACATACAGGAATAATACCCAAACCAAGCACAGGATACATTACTTTGACGCATAACCTGGCAACATTTTTTAAAAAAACCTTGAAAATCTAGGAAGCTTACTGTGAATGTGACAGAATCCGTTGCAAATGACCCTTATCGGACTTGGAAAATATAGAACAGGAAGTGTTTTGGTAAAGATGCTCTGGACAGCTCAGGAAAAGAGGAGGGAAGCAGAGAGCATCTGTGGCCAACTTTGGGTCAATCTTTACTGGCCACATCATCCCCAAGGTGGGCTGGGGGCTCCAGGGACCCCTCGGCAGAGCTGCCACGTGGCCTTTCAGAGCTTGCTCTGTCTTCCACCATGTGGGAGACACTTCTTGGCAGGACACAAAAGAAAGCCTTCAAATGCATATGGCTGTCCACAAAGAAACCAAGAAACTTCTTTTCCTAGGGCTGCCGCAACAAAGTACTGCACGCCGGGTGACTCAGGACACCAGAAGGGTACTGTCACATAGCTGGGGAGGCCAGCGGTCCAAAGCAAGGGGTCAGCAGGGCCGCCCTGCTGGGCCTGTGTGACGTCTCTCCCCTGTGCCTCTGCTAGCTTCTAGCGGGTTGACACAGTGCACGGTGTCCTCCGCTATCTCGCTGAATGGGGGCAAATGTCTTCTTATCAGGACCCCCGTCCTAGAGGATGCAGGCCCACCCTCCTCCAGTGTGACTTCATTTTAACTCACCTAACTCCATCTGCAATGGCCCACGTCACATCCTGAGGGACTGGGGAGTAAGACTTCAACACACCTGTTGGGAGCACCACCTGCCTACCCCATGGGAGACATTTCTTGGCAGGGCACTAAAGAAAAATCCTCAATACTCATAGGATTTTCTGCAAAGAACACCGGCAATTGTAAAATGACCAGCTTCTTAAAAGCCTCCACATATTTTATATGATATCACAGAATATTATTGCTGAAAAGGGCCTTAACATTAGACAAAGTTCTGGCATAAGGTCAAGCAGTACCATGTGAACCTGACTCTGTTACAGGAAATCTTCCCTCATCCTCTTTGTTTTGCAGGTGGAGCTGTTCATGATCGAGTAGACATCCCTATGGGATCAGTAGCCTACTTCACATTGACCGACAAGAAAATTCAAGTACAAGGAGGCGCCCCAAGCCCTGTGATAAGTTTTTTGCTTCTCTGCTTTGTTGGTTTTTACTTGCAGACCAGTTGTGTTTGACTCTGTGCATTCTTCCCTTGACGGTCATGTCCAGTGACCCCGTGCCAAGCAGGCTGGATGTGTGGACAGGAAAATACTATCATGAATGCATAGACTCGGGTTGCCTTGGATGTGAAGGACGCAGGGTTTATGTGGCCACGTCCTCCTGCTTGGTCTGCTGATGTGGCCATCCAGCTTTTCCTTGACTTGACCACATCATCATATTCTGCCTAATTAGGAAGGGAACTCAAGTCTCAAGATCACCTAGTACACACTGGCAGAAACGCTTTCTTGAGAGTGGATTGGGAGTCGAATCCTACAACCCCACGAGAGACACCCTTTGACGAACTTCCATTTAAGTGTTGCTGGCATGAAAAATACAGGGTAGAGTCCTGAGTCAACAAAAAGTAGCAACGGTGCTTACTAACTTCTTCCAAAGCCCTTTGTCTCCTGTTTGTAAGGTACAACGTGGCCAAGGCTTTTGGCAGATGCCGGTGAGATTTTATAGCCCCGCGGAGAGCAGCTGGCACAAAGGCACTTTGTGGGAAGCAGCGCTGCCAGCCTGGCTGGCCAGAGGGGAGCTGTTGGCTCTGGGATCGGGGAGGAGAGCTGCTCACAGCCTGACTTGCTGCTGCTTACGCAAGGCAAGGCACGACCGCATCTTAGGAAGCATGATCTTGCCTAATACATAAAAGACACATTTCAAACACCATGACAGCATGTGGCTGGAAGGAACCAACGCTAGGGAGGGAGCATTCCCAGGAAGCAGGAATGTTCACTAAGTCCCAAACTGGATGAAGATTTGGAGAGAGAGATGGAAATTAATTAGGATCTCTTCAAAGGTGACAAGGTCATTACCAGTAAAAACGGAAGCACGCATGGAGGGCTATGCTCGGGCAAGCCGCTTGCGTTTCCGGACCTCTGTTTTCTTCTAAGATGGGGAACACCTACCTGTCTTTGAAGGCTTTTTAGAAGGCCACGGTGAGATTACGTTCTGAAAATGCTTTGTTAGCTATAAAGATCTATGTAAGTAAGAGTAATAATACCAAATAATAACAGAGTCATCATCTCATTATCATAGTAACAGTATCACTAACATTTAAAAACTTTCTGTGCCAGCCACTAAGCCAAGGCTTTGTATGAATTCTCTCCTGAGGCATAATATTATTATCCTCAACATTTTACAGAGAAGGAAACTGGGAAGCCGACAGAGGTAGAAGACTTTGGCCAAGGTTTATTTGGCACCCAAACATGTGCTTTACCTTCCACCCTGAACTGTCTCCCCTACGATGGCCATTATGAATGCTAGCCTGGCTCATTTGCGGAGACTTGTGTGTTTTCACATATTCCACTCAAGCACTGTTGCTTGTCTAGTATTTTACTGACTAGACAACCTACTAGCTCAACATCATTGAATACATGTTCTCTATATGCAGCACTCACAAAGGCATAAAGAAATAATGAGCAAGATAGAAAATTAAGACTGTCACTCCAGGGTGACAAAATTTGCATACAGAGGAAAGACCAAAGAATATTTAAAAGCAATATGAAAACTAGTGTAAATTTATCCATGATGAAGTGTATATAGTTGAGTCATGAAGAATGTAAAAAAGAAAAGAATTCTTGCAATCATATGACCCTTCCGGCCTTGTAATTTTTATGACCATTCTACTTTTTTTTTCTTCATTCTCTTTTTCCTACTAAAAGCCTATCAATCCCTAGACTAATGGCCCTACTGGTTAGTCTACAAGCCTATGAGGATTCTAGAATTGCATTGCCCTATATGGTAGCTACTGGTCATATGTAGCAACTTAAACTATATTTAAATTAATTAAAATAAAAATAAAAAATTCAGTTCCTCCATTATACCAGCTACATGTCAAATACTCAGTGGCCACATGTGGTTAGTGGCCGTATCAGACAGTACAAATACATTTCCATCATTGCAGAAAGTTCTATTACACAGTACTGCTCTAGAACATAAACCCAATGTCCTCTTCTCTGTATTGGTTGGGTGGGCCCTTGAGCACCGTGACGGTTAATTTTATGTGTCGGCACGACTGGGTTATTGTGTCCAATTGTTTGGTCAAGCAAACACTGCCCTGCATGAACTGTGAGCCTATCTCCTGGGTGGGTTCAAGTCATCAGTTTGTTGCCACCATGGCTGATTGCATCTACCATCAACAAAGGAGACTGCCCTCAGCAATGCTGGATTCTCTCCTCATCTAATTGGTTGGTGGTCTGAAAAGCCAGAATTGAGGATTTCAGAAATCAGAAAGAATTTTTGCCTCTCCTTCATCCAGCCATCTTCCCCTGGGGAATTGAACTTCACCTTTATCAGCGTGTCCAGTTGTGGCCTGCCCTGTGGAGTTCAGACTTGCCACCGCCCCTCCATGGTCATGCGAGCCAATTCTTATAATAAATCTCTTAATCAATATCCTGTTAGATCTGTTTCTCTGGAGAACCCTAACACGGGCACAGTCAAGCTATATACGTAACCTTGCTGGGATTTACAAGAATATTTAGGTAGAAACTCCTGGAAGGAGACATGGCTTCCTGTTCATCAGGAGGGTGAACGATGGAGACATCAGCATTTGCAGAAGTAGCTCCATCTGACCCCTTTGTGCTCACTGGCTGGTGAAGCACAGGAGTTAGCAGTGATCTGTTCACAGGTGCATTTTGCTTGCACGTGGTGTGAAAGAATGAGCAAGCAACAAGCGAGAGCAGAGTTGCTCAGAAATAAGTTTTGAGAAAGAGGTATGGCATCTGGAAAGGGCCTCTGACCTGAGCTGATTTCAGGGACGTAGAATCCTATGGCGAGAGAAGAGCAGAATGTGGCGTTAAAGGAGCTCGATGCAAACTGTAATGGGCCTCGTGCAATGCTGCCGCCCACACGGAGTGCCGTGCCACGCAGGGGTGCCCGCCGCGCAAGGAGTGCGCCCCTCAAGGAGAGCTGCCCAGCCCGCCCAGGAGTGGCGCTGCACACAGAGAGAGCCGACGTAGCAAGATGACGCAACAGCAAGAGACACGGATTCCCGGCGCCACCTGATAAGAATGCAAGCTGACACAGATGAACACACAGTGAATGGACACGGAGAGCAGACAATGAATGGGGGGGAAGGGGAGAGAAATAAATAAAATAAATCCTAAAAAAAAAATTGTCATGGGCCTGGCGTTCCTAAAATGCTGCCCTTTCATGCATCAGGCCACACGGAGCCCCCCGAGCCTTGAAGAAGAGGAGCCACATGCCTGGCTCGGCGTCAGTTTCCAGGAAGGCAGCTATGCAGCGGGAGGGTGGAATAAGGCAGAGCTAACTTCTGGATTTTCCCTTGGCAGTGCTATCGGGCCCTAAGAGTGAGACCTCACAGTTCAAAGTGAGCGTGACTTCAAATATAGCTACCTGATCTATGGCACCAAAAGGACAAATTAGTGAATTGTTAAATGTGTTCTGGGATAAGGGATTAGCATGACCTGGAAAATTCACTTGTCTACTGAATTATGAAGATTTTTAAAAGCAGTTTAAATCTACTCTTGGTCAATATGTTTATATTAATATTATACTTGGCCTTACATGACCATAAAACGGAAGAGTTGAAATAATGTACAATTATCAGGCTGGAAAAAAAATGGGAAGATGGATGACAGATGGATGACGAGAAAAGAAGCGAGCAGGGTGTGGTTCATTTGGGAAAAGGCCTTGGGAAGTGGCTCTCCCGAGGACCCTCCGAATTCATTCCCGGGGTGACTGCCACAGTAATGAAGCTGGGCTGGAAACCTCGGGTATGGTGGCATGAGCATCGTGTCTTGCCCTGGGACAGGACTCCAGTCCCACGACTAGAAGCAGAGCACCCCCCCTCTTCATCAGGACAAGCCTGGAGGCCCGACTTAACGAGGAAGGGACAGCGCTTTCTGGGCGAGCCTAAGCCTTTCCTGTGGAGTGAGAGTGCAGCGAGCAAGTCCATCTGCAGTTTCTCCCGGCTCTGAAGATGAGCTGCATTTTCAACTGCAGTCCTGACCCCCACTCCGCCAACGCTCCCCCACCCCCGACTCTCCATTCACCTGGCCGGCTGAGCGCAGCCCACCTGACCTGGTGCCCTTCCTGACGGCACCTGCAGACCGTGCTCTCTGCTTCAGAAAAGTACACGAAGCAGGGGGAGCGTTTCACGCCGCAGTGTGGCTGTCCCGTTTAGATGTGCAATTAATTTTTGCTTTATGTATGTATAAGCAATTTAAAGGCTAAATTGTTTTAATGACTGTCCTGGAAACGATTTAAAAAAAAAAACAATCACAAAAATGGAACATCTACCTTGTCAGGAAGAGGGATAGTAGATGTGTAATTTCCTTGCGAACAATACAAAGTAGGGCAAAATTTATAAAACAACTGTTTTCAGCCATTATAGAGACGGTAGCCCAGGACTGTGATCGCTGAGAGAAGGAACTCGGCTGAGAGGGCCTGGCAATCCCACCAGCTTTCTGCTAGGAGCCTCTGAATTGAGGGGGACTCCAGCAGAGAACAACAGTCCTATTATGTTGAAAATTCAGAGATTAGCATCCAGGCAACCTGCAATGGCAGGAATTTATAGAACAGAGAATCAGAGAGAAGGGAGCTATGCCAGCAAAGGGTTCCAGAAACCTGTACAGGGCATTGATTTTTCTTATATTTACTGTTGTACAGTTAAAACACTTGGGAGAATTTGTTAAATGCTTTCTGTATGCCTGTATCTTTAGATTAAAATACAAAGGTGCTCTTAAAAAGAAACAAAGCGGTGGGTGGTGGGTGCAGCTCAGTGGTTGAGCACCTGCTTCCCATGTACAAGGTCCTGGGTTCATTCCCCAGTACCTCTTTAAAAAAAAAATCTGTTTTTAAAAAAAACCCCTTGCAGCCCTCCCTGGAGCGTGAACCTGCCGGGCCAGAGTATGGCCATGGCCAGGAGGACAAGGGACAAGGAGCTGGAGAGGCCTCAGGGTACGTCCGTCAGCGGCTGTTTGGGGCTGCTGCTTGGGACGGCTTGTCCGTCCCTCCCAGCCTCCAGCACGGTGGGGGTGAGCGGAGAAGCCTGACCGCGGTGGGGCGGGTCACACACACAGAAGAAACTCCTCTAAGGCCAGGAAGGAACAGCCAGGGAGCTGTGAGCACTGAAAGGCCATTTTCCACGGGTGCCTCATATTTCTGCAAATCTTGCAAGTAGAGGCAGACTCCTTTTGCTCTGCCCGTTGACTCAAGGACGCTTGTGTAGCAACGCTCCCGGTTGATAAGGCAGTGTCTCCCTCGGGAGCGAAGGGCAGACGTGCTCACTGCAGGCTCCTCTCCTGCAGCACAAGCCTCTGCAGCTGCCCTGTGGGAACCGGGGCTCAGGGAAACAGGGCGGCGCTGACCCTGCTTCTGCGGCTACGCCCAGGAGAGGCAAGGTTTGCCTCTGACCCTGGAGTCTCACGGCTCCTGCTGGCGTCCACTAGGCGCCGTCAGGTTAACTTTGAAGCTTGCAAGTCGGGTAAGGTCTCAAGCCCTTCCCAGATTTTGACAGTTTGGGAAATGAGGATAGGGTTCTGACAGAGATGTGGTTTTCTGGAAGACGAAGGGTGAAGGCCTCATGGGCCAAGTAATAGGATTTGCAGCACGTTCACGGGAATCAGTGGCTACATGTTGAACAAACTGCATGGGCAGCCGGGTAATACGCAGTTCCCTTTGCAGCCTGTTGCTGAGGAACACCTGGGGAGGCGGCCGCAGGCCTGGCAGCTGGAAGCGGGTGGCACCAGCTGCCCTGCTCCCACTACTCTCTCTGAGGAGAGGGCAGTGCAGGTCTTCCTTGGCAAACCGGGGGTTTATTAATAGTCATCCTTCATGGGAAGAACTTTCAACCAACCGTCTCAGTTACCAGTTACAGAGGCATGCACCTACACAAGGTGAAAGTAGAGAAATTTGCAGTGATGATGGGCTGAAGCCAGGATATTTTGTTAGAACTTTGACTGACCAACCTGGGAGACTGGAGAATGGGATACATGGTGCTTATTAAGGAAAAATGGCACCTGCCAGGCCACCTGTGACTCAGCCCCGTGCTCTTCATCGTGGGACTGCAGACACCTGGAGCGGAACACTAAATGATGTCAGAGACTCTGGCAGTGGGGCCGGGCTGCCATTAAGGGGCTCAGACCCTCTTGAAGAGATTTCCCTGAGACAAACTTCCTGGCAAACCATAGATGAGGCACTGATGGTATTTGAGCTCTTATTGCCTGGGATTAGGTTTATAGTGATGATGTAAGTGATACACTGGAGCATGAAAACACTGATCTGAAGAAATCGAGATGAATACTTGTGTTCAGCCATGGAACTACTTGAAATCAGAAGTGAATGTGGGGAGTGGATGTGGCTCAAGCAGTTGGGTGCCCGCCTCCCACATGGCAGGTCCCAGGTTCAGCTCCCAGCGCCTCCTAAAGAAGATAAGCAATGAGCTGACACAACGGACTGATGCAGTGAGCTGATGAATGAGCAGACACAATGAGCAGGGAATAGATGTGGCTCAAGTGTTTGGGCACCTGCCTCCCACATGAGAGGTCCCAGGTTTGGTATCTGGTGCCTCCTGAAGAAGACGAGCAGACACAAGCAGACACACAATGGGTAGACACAATGAGCAGAGACAATGTGCAGAGACAATGAGCAGACAGACAAGGGAGCCGTCTTGGGTGGGGGGGGATAAATGTACTAAAGGGTTGAAATTAATAAAAATTTTTATAAAAGTGAATGCAAGGCCCTGCTTAGTGGAACGTCAGTGTCCTCTCTTCCCCTGTGCATTCTGATCTGTGCCCTTCCCTCCTCTACTCCACCTCCAGGTACTTTAAGGAGAAGGATGGGATGAACATTCTAATTAAAAGGTGGAGATTACCAGACTGGGTTAAATAGAAGGACCCAATTATATGTTGTTTATAAGAAACCCAAGTTAAGTAGACAGGTTAAAAGTATGGAAAAGCCACATTCATCCTAAGAACACAGGTCTTAATTAGAACACAGAGCAGACTTCAGAAAAGAAATATCCAAGGATAAAAAGGGTGATTTCATAATGAAGATAGGGCCAGTTATCTGGAAGACAAAACAATTCTAAATGGATATGCATCCTTATAAAAAAAGCTTCAAAATAATTGAAGCAAAAACTAATTGAATTGAAAGAAGTGGATGAATATATAGTAAGACAACTCAACACTCATCAGTAATTGCTAGGACATATAGCAAGAAACAATGAGAGAGAGGGCACAAATTGGCAATATCAGGAATAAGCGAGCGCATCACTACAGGTCACTTGTACACTAAAAGAATAAAAGAAATACAATGAAACCTATTGGACCAATAAATTTGATAAGTTAATTTAAATGGACAAATTCCTCAAAAGACAAAAATTAAACTGGACACAAGAAGAAACAGGAAATTTAAAAATCTATAAAAGTAATTGAACACTTAATTAAAAACATTCCCACAAAGAATACTCTAGGCCCACATTACTGCACTGGTCAATTCTAACAAGAATTTAAGGAAAAAATAGTATCAACCCTACACCAACTCTTTTATAAATTAGAGATGGGGGGCACTTCCAAACGCATTTTACTATGTAGCATTACACCAATAGCAAAATCAGACAAGTACAAGAAAAGAAAACCGTATCATTATCCTTCATGAACATAGATGCAAAATCCTTAACAAAATATTAACAAACCAAATCTGTCAATATATTAAGTGTATAATATATCATGATCATGTAGGGTTTACCCCAGGAATGCAAGACTGGTGCAATATTTAAAAAAATAATTATTGTAATTTACATATTAACAGAAAAATGTTAATAAATTAATTCCAGGAATATAACAGTAATGCAAGGTTGGTTTAACGTTCAAAAACCCATCAGTGGAATTCAGATATTAACAGAATAAGAAGAGAAACTTATGGTTATCTCAATAGAGAAAAGGCATTTGCCAAATCAAAAGTTTATTCATGATAAAAACTCTCAGAAACTAGGAACAGAAGGGAAATTCCTCAACCTAATAAAGGGCCTCTGTGAAAACTCCACAGCTTACATCATATTTTATGGTAAAAATTGGGAATAAGAGAAGTAGATCCACTTTTACCATGTCTATTCAACATTGTCCTAGAGTTCTTAGTGATGTAATAAGACAAAAAAGTTCTATAGATTGGAAAAGAAGAAATAAAACTGCCTTTTACTCAAAGGCACCATGATCATGTATAAAGAAAATGCTACAGAATCTACAAAAAACAACTAAAACTAAGAATTTAGCAAGATCACAGGATAATAATTAATGTAAAAAATTAATTTATATACTAACAGTGCATAATGAAAAGGAAATTTTAAAAAATATCATTCCATCCAAAAGGATGAAATATGAGGGACAAAATATGCTCAAGAGCTGTACACTATAAACTATAAATCATTTCTGAGAAAAATTAAAGAGCTAAAAAGTAGAGGGATATACCATGTTCATTGATTAAAAGCCTCTTTATGATTAAATATCACTTCTTCCCAAACTCATCTACAGATTCAGCACAATCCCTATCAAAATCCAAGCATGCTTTCTTTGCTTTTAGAAACTTACAAGCTAATTCTAAAATATGTGAGACAAGCAAGGACCTAAAACAAATAAAACAATTTTGAAAAAGAACAAAATTAGAGGATTTATATTACTAGATTTAAAACTTATTATGCAGCTTCAATAAGCAAGAAAATGTGACATTGATGGAACAGTATACATAAAAATCAATGGAAAAGAAGAGAGACTCCCAAAATAAACCCACATATATTTAATTTTTGGACATTTAATTTTTGAAAAGGTGCCAAGGTAACATACTAGAGAAAGATAGCCTTTACAAAAATAGTGTTAGAACAACTGGATACTCATTTGGGAAAAAAATTAACCTTGGCCATTACTTAACAATATCCACAAAATGAATACAAGAAAACCTAAAACTATGAAACTTTAAGAAAATATAAAATAAACCCATCAAGATTTTTAGGGTAGGAAAAGGATTCTTAAGTAAAAAAATATGAATTATAAAAAATTGATTAATTGCACTTCATCATTAGAATTAAATTCTTCTACTCTTTGAAAGACATTGTTAAGAAAATTTTTAAAAACCACATAGTGGAGAATTATTCACAATAATGATATCTGGAAAATTTATTCTGGAAAACTTATATCCAGAATAAAAAAGTACTACTCATCTCAATAACAAAAAGACAAGAATCCAATTTTAAGTGGGCCAAAGATTTGCATATAATTCACAATACCATTAAATATCAATATCATTAAAACCACATTGAGATACCAAGGTAACTAAGAGTTGAGGATGTGGAGCAACTGGAACTTCCATAGGTTGCTGGAGGGAATGTGTACTAGTCAGCCAAAAGGGGTGCTGAAGCAAAGTACCAAAACTCTGTCGGCTTTTATAAAGGGTATTTATTTGGAGTAAAAGTTTACAGTTACAAGGCCTTAAAGAGTGCAGCTCAAGGTTACTTCCTTACCGAAGTCTGTGGCCACATGTTGAAGCAAGATGGCAGGTGACATCTGCCAGGGTTCAGCCTTCCTTCTTCCTCTTAAGGCTCCATGGTCCCAGCTGCTTCTCCCAGAGGCTCGTTTCTTTCCAGGCTCAGCTGTTCTCTTCACAAGGTCAGCTGCAGACTATCAGGCTCATCTCTCTTCCTGGGCCTTTGCCCTGTCTAATGAGCTGTCTCTATTCCTCTGTGTTCTTCTCCTGTGTGTCTATTTCCTTGCAAGAGTCTATTTTATCAGCCACCAAGGGGGAGGGACTCAACCCTGCATGCCTTAATGACATGGTCGAACCAAAGCCCTAATCGTAACATAATTTAATCAAAGACATCTCAGCTGGATCTAATACAATCAAAGGGTATCATGTCCAGAGGAACAGACCAATTTAAAAACATAATATTTCTTTTTGGAATTCATAAATAATCTCAAACTGCCACAGAATGTAAATGACACAGACACTTTAGAAAGTCGTTGGTAGCTTTCTTATATGTTTACCATATTCAGCCACTCCACTGGTAGGAATTTATCCAAAAGTAATGAAAACATTTGTCCAGGCAAATCCTTTTCTAGGAATGCTCATGGTTACGGCAGACTGAAAATAACTCAGAAGTTCATCAGCAGGTGAACACATAAACAAATTGTGGTATATCCATACAGTGAAATACTTTTCAAGCAAGAGAAAGGAAAGGACTACTGACAAATGAAAAATCATGGCTACATCTCCCAAACATGCTGAATAAAAAAAGAAAGCACCAACAAAAGAGAGCAAATGACATGATCGATTTGTTTAAAACTCTAAAATAGCCATGATGAATTCAGTGTTCTTACGGGTGAGTGAGAGCCTGGCGCCAGGATTTTGGAAGCAATGCTGCAAGGGGGCAGGAGGCAACTTTTTGGATAACTTGTGATGACAGTCACATGGGTGATGTATTTGTCAAAACTCATCAAGCTGTACACTTAAAGTGGGTGCATTCAATGTGGGTAAATATGACTCAATAAAGTTGATTTAAAAAGAAAAAACCTCAAGTTAAAAAAAAAAGTAATATAGTATTGTCAAAATGACCTACGAGCCAATGCAAAAAGGGCTCCCATGGGCAAAAGTTGACAGTTAAAACAGTAAAAAGTTGTCTCTTTTTTGACAAAAAGAGAGTAATAGGTGTGGATGCTTGAAGTATAGAAAATGTGCAAAAAGGCATTATTCCACAACCACATGCACACATACATCAAAGAACAAAATTTTATTCTTTTTCTTCAAGGTCTTGTCATTGAGCAGTGACTGTTCCAAAACTAGAAATCCTAAAACAGGATTGCATTTTTTAGGATCTCAGGTTGTTTATTTTTGTGTTAACTTATTTTTAAATTATTTTTTGTAATATTTTCTAGGCAAAACTTGGAAGGAGTTTTAAAAGTCAAATTATATAGGTACTTGCTTTATGTGCATTGAGAATGCATCTTGCAGACTTCCAGCCACAGAGAGCTTAATTGGCCATGGGTCCCAGCTGCTACACTCTGAAATGTAGGTTGTCTAAGGCAGGCCCATTCCTGAGAGCCATGGGACTCCTCCGTTGGCCAACTTTGGCTGAAAGACACCCCTGTGGCCTTGCTGAGCTTCTATGGGACTTCAGGAAGACTAGGATGCTTTCATCAAACCTTCTTTCCTTTCTCACTTTCACTAGGAGACAGACTCGCATCACAGTTTGACGGCCGCTCTCCCAGCCTTTCTCAGCTCCCTCTCCGTTTTCTCTCATAGGAGTTTGCCCCAATAAAATCCTTCCAAGTTTAATCTCATTTTGGTATCTACTTCTCAGGGGACATGAAAACTGCACAGCCCAATATTTTATTATATTTTCTTGCGGTCATGGCCTCCTGATGGCTCTTACATTTATCCCTATTAAATTTTATCTCGTTGGTTTAAGGCCAATTTTTCCAAAACATCACATTACTTTTCTATCTTGATTCCATCATCCTTCACATCTGTTATCTTTCTTACCTTTGTGAAACCCAAAGATCTGATGAGTAGTTAGTTATAATATATCTTCTTCAAGCTGTGTAAAAATATTAAACTAGAACAGCCAAGTGGCAGACCATTCTGATAAATAAAATAAAGACCTATAACGGGCCTGAAACTACAAAGCATTCTCTCTTTTCATAAATTGGATAAATGTCTGATAATTATGAGAATACTAGACTACATGTATAGAAGTTGGCAAACACCTTTACAATCAAATTGCACACCTTTTGACCCAACATTTTGCACACACAAGGAGTTTATAATCACTACCCCAAGCCATCAATAGCACCAGAAAATGTAGAAAAGAATATTAGAAAGAAGTGATCTTTGGTGGTTTGCTTTAGAAATGAGCTATGCCATTCTGCTGTGAAAAAGTTAAGGTGAGTATGGCATGGAAATTTCAGCACTTAAAACAGCCAGAAAAAAAACAGTAAATGAAATAGCTTTTAATAACAATGTAATTGGATTCCTTAAGTAAGCATTTGGTGCTTTGCTTCATTGTATATTGTGATTGTTCAAGAAAAAACACATGGGCTGGTAATAATGGCAGATTTTGTTTATATTTAGACTTATTAATAGAAATGATTGGGTAAGAGGTAAGCATTTTCCTAACTAATTGTTCTAAGGCTAATTTTGGTAGAGGCCAAGCGAATGCCTCGCAAGTAAACAGAGTAGAAAACTCTTTTTCATCATGCATATCCATGTTCATATTAAGAATAATTTTGGTACAACGTAGTTGAGATGATTTATCTTTCATTAACTTGTGGATTTCATGGATTATTTTTGGAAAATATGTATAGTAGGTCAGAAGTAAGTTTCACGGTAAATTTTGTCATTGGTAAGAAGTAGAACGTAGGCATTACTTTAAGTATGTATCCCATAGGATGTCATTAGAGAGCACTCTCATTGCAGATATAGTCACATTTGTCCCAATATCTCTGTGTACAACGGGTTACAAGCTCTAGGACACAGACCCTTATTTTCCTCTTGACACTTTTAAAACTCATGAACATAAAGGATATTTCACAAAGGTAATCCAAACATCCATTAATCTCCACTAGCTGTGTGGGTTAAAAAAAACCTATACCAGCTCAGTAGTTCAATCTTCTATGTAAATTCTTATTGCACTTTTTAATCCTTTCTAAAACTCCCTCGAGTTTTCTATTACTCTAGCTACTGCTAATTGGAACGCTCTATTACATATTTCACGTGAGACTGCCTGAATCATAAGCAAATTTTCATCTCTAGTTAGTTTAATGGCTAGTGTCATTGAGGAACAGAAATAAGCATGAGAAACTGATTTAATTGTTGGCTTTATGGGGCTGAAATAGATAATAATGAGATGTTTTTCATGGACAGTGGGAAAGATGCAAAGACCCTGAGAATGCAGATGAAGAAATTATGATACTACAAAGTACATCTTGATAAGCAGCAGATAAAGAACACACAAAAAACAAATGGATATCTGCTGACATAAATCTTTCTCAACCGTATTATTTCCTTCTAAAGTCTTTTTTTCAAGGCAGGAGTCCAAAAATGATGTGTTTTCCCATAAACCATGAAGACCAAAGTAAAATACTTAAAATATTCTACTGTTAATTAATTTTAAAAAGACAGGATGTTCGTGGAAGAAATCAAGGGCCTTAAACAGAAGTAGCACTGTGTGGGTTTAGAGGAATGAGTATTTCTGACTTTGAGAAAGCACTTCGACTGGGTTGTGTTCCAGGGCGAGAATCTAAGCTATGTCCCTTCAGCTACTGGACAGCATGAGTAAGAACCAGTCACTCTAACAATGAAATGGGTTAAGGGCTAGAAAAGCACCCAGTGTGGATACTGCATTAGAACTGAACATTTTGTGAAATGACAAGGCCAGCATGACTTTCTCTCTCATCACACAACAATGTCAGAAGGAAGTACTGAGGGGAGGAGGTGGCTGTCTGAATCACCTCTAAGACTTTTTCACACTACAATTGCCACAAAGGAATTCCAACAACTCCTCATCACTACCACCACCACTGCCTCCACTGCCATCATCACCACCATCACCACCACCGTTAACTACCACCACCGCTGCTGCTGCCACCACTGCCATACCACTGTCTGCCACCACCACCATCACCACTACCACCGTTACCACCACCACCACCACCACCATCGCTGCTGCCATCATCACCACATCACCATCCATTACCATCATGACCACTGTCACCATCACCGCCGTCATCACCACCACTGCTGCTGCCATCACCATGACCGCCATCACCACCATTACCACCACCAGCACCTCCACTGCTGCTGCCATCACTACCATACCACCGTCCATCACCACCACCACCATCACCGTCATTACCAACACTGCCATCACCACTACCACCATTGCAACCACCATCACCACCATCACTGCTGCTGCCATCACCATCACACCACCATCCATCACCATCATGACCACCGTCATCACCACCATCACCACCACCACTGCTGCCATCACCACCACACACACAATCCAACCTCCTCCTTAGGAACTAACACCCACATGAGCTGCTCTCGCTAATGAGCAGGTGGGGCGGGGTAGAAAGTAGGCTGAGAAATGCCACTTCAGGGAGTTTATTCCTCTCCACACTATGTTACTGGGAGGGTGTCCCAGAGCAGGCGTGAGTGTGCAGAGGACCGTCCCACTTGCTCGTCAGCCCTTCCCTGTCCCACACACGCAGTGCACACATGACCTGCCTAGAGAAGTCAACTAATATTCATTGTGCTCCCACTGTCTAGAACCCTCCAAGAACTCCAGGGGATGCTCAGGACAGCGAGGCTTGAGCCCTACCCCTGAGAAGCTCTGTAATCTCCACTTCCTGCTCCCTGGGGGTCTGCTTGTAATGCATTGAGTCTAACTCAATGGATTCAGAAAATAAAAACGAGTATTGGCATTGGTCTTCTAATCCCAAAGTTCCATGTGCGTGAGAAATGGTTGTTTGAATGAATGATAAATTCTAAAACGTGAATGTAGACCACCTGTTGTGGGTTGGGTCATGTCCCCACAAAGACCCCAGTCCTGTGGATGTGACCTCCTTTGTAAATGGGGTCTTTCAAAGACTCTCTTAAGACGAGGCCAAACTGAACAAGGCAGGGCCTTCGTCCCCCAGGGCTGCCATCCTTAGAAGCAGAGGAATTTGAGACTCACGAGGAGGGTCGAGGAGGAGACAGGAGACAGACAGCCATGCGACGGAGGCCGCGAATGACCTACGGACGGACAGCAAATTGCCACCAGAACGCCACAGACTTCAGACAAAGGGAGGCCCGCTGACACTTGGACTTCAGACTTCTAATCTTCCAGACTGTGAGACGATGAATTCCTGTTGTTTAACCAACGAGTCTGTGGCATTTCTTATAGTTGCCCTGGCAAGCTCAGAAACCACCTCAGCTTGCTGGGTGAGCAACAAATACAGATTCAAAAGAAATTCTAAATGTTTTTTTCTCACCAGGATTGTGTTTCTTCTATTACCTCAAATATCAAATTCACAAACTGTCTAGGAGACTGTTCAGAAACAAGTTTTCTTCCAAAGCTGACACTGTCTCTGACCCAGAAAATCATTATCCTAGCTAGCCTGGCTTGAGTCCTGCTACATTCCACGAAGTTTGCTTATTAATTTTTGTGCATCATCTTTTTTTTAGGCTTCACAAAAGTCCTATTAGACGAGTACCACTATTATCCTGTGTTTTATATATAAGATAACTGAGCATTGGGCAGATTAAATAACATGCCTGTTTAGTAAATGGAAAATCACAGAGAGGGAGAGAACTCACACCCACCTAACGACAAAAGTCTACTCTTAACTACCTCTTTACATCTCTGAATGTAAAATTATGTATGTAAACAGACTTGAAATACTCAGGTAAGCTGACAGAGGCTTTCAAAGGTTGTGATTTAATACATATGCATATGTGTTTGATAATAAATACGCTTAAGAAAAATAGTTGACATTAAAACATGATTATTTTTCTAACTAATTAGAATGTTTTCCTATTTAGTTGGCCTAATTCTTAAATTGATTGCCATAATTATTTCTCATAGAGATTTTTCAAACTATTTTTGAAATATCTATTTCAAAATAGATATTTTGAAAAACGTTTGCAATGTTTCAGGTTTTTCAAAATCTACGTAATTCATTGGAAGGGAATCGGGCAGTTCAGCTGCTGAAGGCAATGTTGTACTAGCTCATTCTTTGAAAACGTAGATCAGAATATGGGTTCTCACTGCAGTTTAAGCCAATTTAAGCCATTGGCCAAGCAGCACACCTTGGCGACAGCGGCTGAAGCCGTGTGCTCTTGGGCGGGCAGCAGGTGACTCCAGCCCAGGCCTCCTCCGAGCCTTCGATGGCCTGGTTTGCAGGCCGCTTTCCAGGCTGTGCCCACTTCATGTCAGGAGCCACCTCCTCGGAAAAGCCTGGGAGCTGCGTCTCACAGCCAGGGACGGTTTCCTGGGGCAGCCGTAGCTGCCACAGACTGGGTGCCTTAAAACTGCAGAAACAGAGCTTCTGGCAGCCCGGAGCCTCAAACTCCAAGCGCAGGTGTGGGGTGCCCGTGCCTCTGCCGAGTGCCCCCCCGTGTCCCGGGGCTCCCGGAGGTTTGCGGCAGCCCTGGGGCTCCAGTTTGCTTCCTTCACTGCACGGCATCTTCTCTGTCTTTGTGCCCAAATTTCCTCTTCTTAGCTGGACACCGAGTCATGCTGGATTAAGGCCAACTCTGATGCAGTTTGGTGCATTTTAACCAATTCCATCTAAAGTGACCTCATTTCCAAATGCGGTCATAGTCATGGGACTGGGTTAAGGACTTGAACATACCTTTTGGGGGCACAAGATTCAGCCCATCACAGTGGCCAGATGAACCTCAAGCCAGGGAGGAAAAGGCTCCCAGCCCCCCCAGCAGAGGGGACCAGCTCGTGTGCTTGTGTTTTTATTTTCATTTGGCTATTTGTTCCTATTGTGGAAGTATGTTTTGGAGGAATACCGGTAGAAGTAAATCAATTGTGAAAAATACTATTTAAGAGTGTGCTTAGAGGAGACGGTGGCTTTTGGTCACAGCAGGTAGTTTTACAAGCATGCAGGCTCCCCGTCTCCCTGCCCCTGAGGGCGTGCAGTCGCCTTCTCTGAGCTGAAATGGACCTGGCTATCTGCTCGCTTGTGCTCCGGGCAGCCGGGAGCTGCGCCCGGAGGCTGCAACACCCTGTCTTAACCGCCTGCAGAGTCTGCAGGAGGCAGAGGACTCTTCCCGGTTGCCCCCTGGGGCTGCCGGCCTGGGCTGGGAGTACCGGGGGTGGTGTCCCCGCACCTGCTTCATTCTAAAGCCACTAAAATCTGGTGAGATACAGGGATGGCAGCATGGACGCTCGGCATGAAGGCGATTCTTGTGCCCTCCTTAAACTCAAGAATTAGTGCTATTTTCTGGAGCTTCCTGAGTTGACCGTGGTTCGGGTGAGCCAGCGGGACCCGCCGTCTCCCACCTCCTCTCTCCGCTCACTCCCTCACTCCTCTCGGCTGCTGCTCTTCTCCCTCCAACAGGCCAGCTCCCCCGTACCCAGAGGCCGGTGCCAGGGTCGCTCCCCTGCTTGGCATGTTCTCTCTCCAGATAGCTGATTTGCCCTGCCCTTCCTTTGGGTCACTGCTCAATTGTTACCTTCTCAGGGGCCCAGCCATCTTCTCCCAATAGCTTGGCCCCCACTTGCCCCTTTTTCTCAGTCTCTCTTTGCCTGAATATTATGCATCTTAATGTTCTTGCTCTATGACAAATTGTACTGTGAATTATAGGTTTGATAGGGCAGAGGCTAGAATAGGTACGTTTTTCAACTGCCCTTTCCCTCTACTGCAGAGAAAAGCCCTGGCACCTGAGGTGACATTTCTCTCCACACTGGGCATTGCATTCAGAGCTTGGTAAGAGACAATGACAGCAGAGCAGCTCCCTGCCCGACTAAGAAGAGTCAAATTCATTTCCCAACATGGCAGGTCAGGACATACTAACGAATTTCTGGGAACACAATTTAGTCCCTTCTATTTACCAGTCCTCAGTGAAAGTAAAAGCTCCTTTCCAAGAAAAGAAGATTCAGGAATTTCAACTTCCCTTTATGTTACACAGAAATGCCAACCTTGGGCGTTGCCACTTCTTCCAGCCCATTTTCCCTGCCCTTCACTTTTTCCTGTTCCCTTCCCCGTGCTGTCCTTCACCAGAAGGGTGTACCGGGCCCGGCATCGCGGCTTCCCTCTAATGTGCCACTTCAGTAGAACTTGAGAAACCCTGAAGTGATTACTCATTTACTGCCATCTTCCGCTAAGTGCTTAGAGCCAGCTTCCTAAAAATCAGTAGGCGTGCGTGCCCCTCCATCGAAGGAGCACACGTTCGTCGAGTCTGTCTGATAGATGACTAGGCTGGGTAGCTGCCGAGGGATTTATGGGAAATCTCCTGGGATAATTCACCGCTTCCATGTTGGGTGCAAGGAAGGTAAGTGGGAGTAGAACGCAGGGGCCAAGGAGGGCAGTTACCGGACACCCTCCTCCTCAGAAGGCTTGCTGGGAAGGGAGGGGACTTCTCATCGGATCCCAACAACATCCCAGCAGAGTGAGGGCGGGGATGCCAAATGCGTTTTCAACTAACGGCCTGTGTGTTAAACTTCCTCAGTCGTCAGACTTCATTTCCAACGAATGAACCAAGAAGCACTTATCATTTGCCTCACCGGCTGTCTGTCCGTCCATCTGTCTTCAGGATCCACCCAGAATGCAGGAGCTCTGGCTCGCCTTCCCCATCCAAAGGGGATGCCTGGTGGCAGGTGGCTAAGACCACCTGACTGCACTGACAGAGCCGAACGCCCTTAACATGATTTCAACTGTCTCTGTTAAATGAGCCTCCCAAACAGGACGGCGCAAGGAGCACCAAGGGGCCTGAGCGCAGCTTCCCCTGGAGCCACACGGGGCCCTTCCTCTCCCCGGCACGGAGCCTCTGCATTCTGTGCTCAGTGTCGGACTGCCGAGGGGCAGCATTTCCCGGTCGCA
This sequence comes from Dasypus novemcinctus, assembly GCF_030445035.2. Lineage (NCBI taxonomy): Eukaryota > Metazoa > Chordata > Mammalia > Cingulata > Dasypodidae > Dasypus > Dasypus novemcinctus. The sequence goes on along the minus strand of NC_080687.1, from coordinate 6,165,953 downwards.
GCGGAAAACGTCACCAAGGCATTCTGCTATCAGCTAAAGAAAGGACATGCTTCGTTTTCTGTGAAACTTGTAAAAATTTAACCTTCTTCCCAGCTGTCCTAGCTACCGGGAGTATTGAACATCCCTTGCAAACTTTTAGCCCCTAAAAAAGGCTTGTAATGGGGAAGCACTTTGATTTGCTAGCTCTCCCCTGCAGTGTCATGGAAAAGTTTCTGAGTAGAAATATTTGAATCTTTCAAAATATTAGGAGATGGCAAGGTTTACCATTTATTTTATTAGAAATAACCTACGATAAGAAATGCCTATAGTGTGTTTAGTAAATTTAGAAAATTCCCTAGCAGAGCAGCCCCTGTCAGTGGAAATAAGCACCATATTCCAGAATGAAAAACATGAACATGGCAGATGGCAGGCAGAGGCTCTTTTTCCACTTCCTTTCTTATTTGTCAGGCATGGACTCATTTACTTGGAGATTTCATGCTCTTAGCTGGGATTCCAGCTGGTTTCCAGTCTCCAGACACCAAACTCCCCGCAAACGTGCTCGAACTAGTCACCCTCTGTTTGCTCTCCCAGGGCCAACACCCTGGCTCACGCGTCAATGGTGATGAGGCTGGGGCCAGAGACACAAGCCGGGGGGCCGGGGGAGAGCAAGTGAGGGGCTCTTGTTTTCAGCAGACATAAAAGACAGTGGATTTCCTGGGAAAGAAAATGTCAAAGAAAGAACCCCTGTCTTTAGGAGTAGTAGATGCACACTCTTCATTTTGATCACTCTCTTAGTTCTTTTTTTTTAAGATTTATTTTATTTATTTATTTTTAATTTATTTCTCTGCCCTCCCCCTCCCCCCACCCCATTGTCTGCTCTCTGAGTCCATTCGCTGTGTGTTCTTCTGTGTCCGCTTGCATTCTCGGTGGCACCGGGAGTCTGTGTCTCTTTTTTGTTGTGTCATCTCGCTGCGTCAGTTCTCCGTGTGTGTGGCATCACTTCTGGGCAGGCTGTGCTTTTCACGTGGGGTGTCTCTCCTTGAAGGCGCACTCCTTGCACATGGGGCTCTGCTATGCAGGGGACACCCCTGCGTGGCATGGCACTCCTTGTGCACATCAGCACTGCGCATAGGCCAGCTCATCGCATGGGTCAGGAGGCCCTGGCTTTGAACTCTGGGCCCTCCATGTGGTAGGCGGACGCTCTATCAGTTGAGCCACATCTGCTTCCTTCTCTTTACTCTTTAAACTCAGAGGTGCTTTGAGGCTGCTTGGCTGAATTTTGCATTTTGCTTTGTATTTAGGCAGAGTGCAAAGCAATTAGGAAATGCTGAGGAGGCCACTGTCAGGTGCACTTCAGGCTCCACCAGAATGGCAGAGGCACACGTTCTTCATCTGATTCTCAACAAAATGTTGCCGGCCAAGTGACAGGACCCACCACGCTGTCTGTAAGGACACGGTGCTGCTGGAGGCCGGGTGAGGGTTTGGAAGGTCTTTCGGGAGGTTCTCCAAAGGGAGGGGGTACTAATGAGGACCCTAACGGACCCCAGGGATGGGCAGGTCTGCTCCCTTTGCTGGCCTCTGCCGGGCGAGCGAGCCTAACTTTCAGACCCTGAAGAAACCGCATCAGCACAAAGCTCCTTTCTAAATTTCCAAATATGCGTCTGCTTTCCTACTGGGTCGTTTCTTTTTTTTGGGGGGGTGCATTAAACCCAACATGCAAATTGGTGCCTGAATGCAGGAGCCTGCAGGAATCCTCACTGGACCCCACATGCATGTTCTTCCTCTAAAAGCTTGGAGGCCTCACTGCGCACGAGCCCTGGGCGCAGGGCAGGAGGCGGGGCACAGGCGGCGGTATCTGAGCAAGTCCCCCGGTCAGGGTGTCAGTTCGCTTCCTCACAGGGTGAAAGGGTTGGATTAATGAACTCTAATCTTCTTTCTGCTCTAATATTCTCCAACTCTGAACGATAACGGTGAGGCATGAAACAACTTCTTTTACTCAGGCTCCCCGATCATGTATTTGAATCTCTAAGAGGGAAATAGCAGAGGCATGTCCGGAGCACTTGCTTTTTGGCATCATTTCCTTGATTTCCTGCAAATACTTTGGGGCCCTTTCTAAGATAAATTATAACTTTATTTCCTGTACCTAGAGTGTCTAATATATCACAAAATCTGAAGGCTAAGATTACATGAGGAATGTGCCAGTGGAAAGCCAAAATCACCAGTTCACTGAATAGAAGAAATTACATGACATGATGTCCAGTAAACAAACAGGCTTACGGTTTGTGTATTGTCCCTCCGTTCTATCCATTTATCTTGAAAACTTACAGAAGTAATTGGTGGAGTCATAGTATTTGATGGTGAAAAAAATTAACTCTTTTCTGACTCTCCGCAGATGAGATGGTCTAGAGGCCAGGCTGGCCTTCCTGACCTTGCAGCCATTTCCAGTGTGGCCACACATTGGAAAACAGAGAGCAAGTGAGTGATTTCTTAAGAAAATGTACAGTGCCAGATAATCCTCAACAAAGAAGAAAAGCTGAACAGATTGATTGCCAGAAAGAGTGAGTAAATAAGTTTTGGATATTTATAAAACCATGTCATTTCAATGTTATTTAAACTACTTTTAATCATGGAAAATGTTAGAAATAAATGTACTTTATTTTACAAAACCAGCAGAACCTTATAAACAAAACTGATAAAAATAGTGCAATACATAGAAAATTATAGTTAATCTCATTCATGGCTATAGGTGCAAGAATCTAAATAAAAAATTAGAAAATGTGTAGTAATGAATCAAAATAATACCGTATGCTAAAAAAGAAAAAAGCATATACACAATAGAGTAAAATATGAGTGAGTTCTTCTGTAACCCAGGTGTAGGGAGAACAACTTTCTAATCTGACCCAAAATACAGATGTAATAAAAGAAAATATTGATTAATTAGGCTCAAACAAAGCAAAACAAAACAAACCTCTGCTTGGCAAAAACTCCTTAAGCACAGACAAAAGACAAACGACAAACTGGAAGAAAATTTTTGCAACATATATTACAGATAAAGGGCTAAGATCCCTAATATAGAGAGAATTTTTAAAACTTCAGAACAGAAAAAGACCAAAAATTGATAGAAAAATGGACAAAAGACATGGACAACAATTCACACATACACACACAAAAGACAAATGGCATTATCCATACGAAAAGATGCTCACCTTCACTCATAATAAAAGAAATGTAAATTTAAAGTACACTGAGATATTTTTCACTGAGTAGATAACAATACATTCAGTTGGTGAGGCTGAGGGGAAATAAGCACTTTCATATATTGCTGGCAGGAATACAAATAGGTATAAGCCTTTTGACCAATCAATCCCACTTCTAGAAATTTACCCTTCAGCTACACCTTGTGATATGAAAAAGCTTATGGGCAAGATGAATCATTTGTAATTTGAAAATGTTGGAAACTTCCTAAAAACCCAAGCATAGGAAACACATTGGCTAAACTATAGTCCATAGATAGGATGGAGTGTTACATAGCTGTAAAAAAAAATTTGAAGCATCACTTGAAACTGATAATGACTGCTCTCTAGGCTACACTGTCAAATAATAAAATAAAAATGCAGAAAAGCATAAATAGAACACTAATTTTTATTTAAGAAAGAAAGGGGGAAAAAGGATACATGCATTTACTTAGCTTGGCAAAAACAAAGGATGAATAAATTAGAGAGATGATGTGCTAGCTTGAGCCTTTCCTGGACCCCAGAAAATCCTGTTCTTAAAGAGAATCCATTCCTGTAAACACATTGTAGACGGGACCGTTCGATTAAATCGCTTCAGGTAAGGGCCTCTGATTACATTGCAGGACTAGAGTGACTCTTAATCCTCTTCAGTAGTCCTTTATAAACAGAGGACTAAAAAGCTGCAGACACACAGAAATAAGGGGCAGAGACAGAGAAAGTCCAAGACTCTGGAACCAACAGAGCACAGAGGCACAGAAAGCAGTCCCTAAGAAGCTGAAAAAGACGAGGCTAGAGGAGAGTGAGAGATGAACTTATACCTGACCTCCCACAGCCCAGTCAGGGAGAAAGGAAGCCTGGAGGAGAAGGCAGAGACCAGACTAGTAGAGCTGCTGTTGCGTCTTGTCACAGGGCAGGAGTCCAGCATCTCCAGCAGCTGCCCTTTGGTGAGACAGCATCTCTAACGATGCCTTGATTTGGACAATTTTATAGCCTCGTATCTGTAAGCTTTTAACCTAATGAATTCCCATTGTAACAGCCAACCCATTTCTGGTATATTGCTCCCAAAGTTTTTAGCAAAAGAAAACAGATGGCAAATGAATGAGTGGGGTCAAAATGTTACAAAAACAAAGATAAAATATAACAATTCGTAGGTTTGGATGAAGAATATACAGGTAAATTTGGTCAATAACATGTAGTCCTTTGGACTATGTTTGCAAGTTTTCTGTAATTTGGAAATTATTTCAAAATAAAAAGTTAAAGACAAAAGAAGATTAATGTTAATAATCTTAGCATAATAATCATACATTATTATGTTATAATAATACCTTATTATGTTATTCCTAGGGATGCAGGGATGATTCAAATTAGGGAATAAAATATTTTAAAACCATAAAATGAATAAAAGTGAAAACCATGTGACTATCTCAATAATGAAAAAATCATTTGATAAAATTAAGTAGCTATTAAATAAAAACTCTAAGTAAAATAATAATCATAAGAAATCACTAAAATTTGAAAATGACTATTTATCAAAACTTAGAAAATTTTATTCTAAAAAATGAAACATATTTAAACCATTCGGTCAAACCAGGAAGTAGTCAGAGATGTTTGGAAAAAATATTTGTAATGCATTTGGTAGATAAAGGGTCTATAAATTCAAAGAATTCTGACAAATCAATGAGGCAGAAAGACTAATAACCCAATGGGAAAAAGGGGCAATGAATATGAATGGACAGATAGCAGAGGGATGAATACAGTTAGCCAATAAATATAAGAAAATATGGAGTCAGGAAGATGCAAAGTTAAGTAACAAGATATTATTTTGTACCTCTAAGATTAGGAAAACAGAATAAAGTAAAGTATAGCTATCATTGGTGGGAATATGGGAAAAGAATCTCCAATGTGTTGTTGGCTGAAAAGTGAACTGATAAAATAATCTGGAAATAGCAATTATAATTTAAAACCAACATGACCTTTGATCCCACAACCCCACTCCTTGGAATTGATACCTTAGAAATAAATGCATTAATATGTAAGAATACAGGTACCAATATAAATAGTGCAATATTTTCTTGGTGACCATTTTGATCAATAAGGGAATAGTTAAATAAATTGTAGTACATTCATTCACAACAAGGAATATTGTGAACTGTGCTAAAAATACATAAATAGGACTTCTATGTGGAAGATGGAGTAGAGATGTATTTTCTTATTTTTTGCACTTAGTACAAATAAAAACTCTGGAAGTTATCCAAAAAAACAAATGTAAAACTCTGAAGGTGAAAGAAAAGAAGGCAGCCATTTAGGGACCTTGGGACCTGAAGAACAAAGAAGGGGATGAGTTTTCTTTTTGTCTCATATATCCTAGACTACTACTAAGTGGAAAGAATAAGGAAATATATCAGCCTTGACATTACTCCTTGCCAGGCTATAGCAGGGCACCCAGTACTCCTGCCAGGGTGGTGTCAAAAGAGACTGAGTGAGGAGCCTGAGCTTTTACCACCACATGGCGGTAATGAGGCAATCCTTCTGTTTCCTGCTGGGTGATCAGAAGAGGCCCAGTGCAGAGTCAGGACTTTCACTGCCTCCCAGTTGTAAGGTGCCCCATGGTGTCAATGGAGGCCATGGGGGGAGTAGTAGCAAGGCACCTTTAACCCACCCTGCCAAGAAGGTATCAGAAGAGGCCTAGTGGGGACCTGGAACCCCTACCTCTGACCAGAAGTAAAGAAAACTGTCCTCCACCCTGAAGTATCAATGGAGGCCAAGTAAGGAACCTGGACTTCTACCCACACCTGGCAGTAACAATGCCCCCCACCCCAGCCAAAGCACTGTCAGAGGAAGACAAAACAGAAAGTTTAAATAAGATCCAGAGTCATGTAACATAATACCTCAAATGTCCATGTTTCCATTGAAATAACTTGTCATACCAAGAACCAAGAAGGTCTCAAACTGAAAGAAAAAAAAAAAAGACAAACAATAGATGCCAACCCCAAGATAACAGAGATGTTAAAATTATCTGACAAAGATTTTAAAGCAGTCATCAATAAAATGCTGCAAAAAGTAATTGCACACAGATTTGAAATAAGGAAAAAGAGCATCTCAACAAAGAAATAGAAACTCTCCATAAAGCAATAGAATATATAATGAAAAACCAAATGGAAATTTTGGAACTGAAAAAATATAATAACCAGACTAGAAAACTAAATGGAATGGCTCTACAGAAGAATGAAGGGGACAAAATACAAAACACTGGTGAACTAGAAGACAGAACAACAGAAATTAGACAAGTTTAATAATAGAGAGAGAATTGACTTTAAAAATAAATACATCCTCAGCAACTCACAGAACTATAATAAAAGATCTAACATTTATGTCATCACAGTCCCAGGAGAGGAGAAAGAAGGTAGAATTGAAAAAGTACTCAGAGCAATAATGACTGAAAATTTTCCAAGTTTGTATAAGATATAGACCTACAAATTTTAGAAGCTGAGCAAACCCCAAAAGGGATAAACCCCCAAAAATGCAAAACTAATACACTATAGTCAAACTTCTGAGAACTAAAGCAGCAAGAAAGCATACCTTACCTAAAGGGGAAAAACAATTTGAATGGTATCAAACTTCCCATCAGAAACCACAGAGGCCAGGAAGAAATGGCATAACATTTTTCAAAATGCTGAAAGAAAAGAACTGTCAATTTGGCATTCTATACCCAGCAAAAATAACCTTCAGAATGAAAAAGATATCAAGTCATTCTTAGATAAGGAAAAATAAGAATATGTCATCAGCAGACCTGACTTACCCTAAAAGAATGGCGAAAGGAAGTTCTCTAACGGTAAGGAAATAATAAAAGAAAGAAGTAAGAACATGGCACATGGCAAAAAATATGGGTAAATATAAAGGACTTTCCTTCTCCTTTGGAGTCTTCTGAATTATGTTTTATAGCTGAAACAAAAATTATAACAGTATCTGATGTGGTTCTAAATGTATGTTGAAAAACATTTATGAGAATTATATTAAAAGCTGGTAGGTTAGAGGAGTGTACAGGAATATAAGTGATCTATACTCCACTTGAAATGGTAAATTGATGACACAAGTAGACTATGATAAGTTATGGATGTATGATATAATACTTAGAACAGTCACTAGAAAAGCTATGCAAACATATATTCAATAACACTATAGATAAATCCAAATGGAGTTCTTATATATGATCAATTAACACACAAGAGGGAAGGAGAAAAAACAGAGAAACAAAAGAGAGAGCAAACAGAAAACAAAAAAATAAAGTGGTAGGCTTAAACCCTAACATGAATAATTGCATTAAATGTAAATGGTCTAAGTTAACCAGTTAAAAGACAGAAATTGGCAGAATGAATTAAAAATTATAGACAGGTTGAAAGTAAAAGAATGGAAGATATATATAAAGCAAACACTAATCAAAAGAAAACAGGAATAGCTATATTAATATCAAATAAAGTAAAATACAGCAAAAGACAATTATCAGAGACAGAGAAAGACATCATATAAAGATAAAAGTGTATACACCAAACAACACCGCTGCAAAATGTGTAAAGCAAAAACTGATGAAACTGAGAAATAAGCAAATTCACATTTATAGTTGGAGACTTAAACACCCCTCTCACACTAATTGATAGAACAACTACACAGAAAACTAGCAAGGATTTAGAAGAACTCAAAATTACCATGAGCCAATAGGATATCATTAATGTTTACAGAATACTCCACCCAACAGCATAATACATATTCTTTTTGAGAGGTCATGGAACATATACCTAGGTAGATCATATCTTGGGCCATGAAACGAACCTCAATAAATTTAAAAGCTAGAAATAACACATAATAGATTCTCTCTGACCACAATGAAATCAAAGTAGAAATCAATAACAGAAAGATCTCCAAATCTAGGGAATGAAATGACATACTTCCAAATAACACATAGGTCAAAGAGGAAGAATCAAGGGCAGTAAAAATACATTAAACAGAATGAAAATGAAAGTACAACATTAAATTTGTGGGACACAGCTAACACAGTGCTGATAGGGAAATTTATAGCACTAAGTGCATGTCATCTCAAATCAATTCAAGATCCTACCTCAAGAATCTAGAAAAAGAAGAGCAAAATAAACCCAAGGCAAGTAAAAAGGGAGAAAAGAGCAGAAATCAATGACATTGAAAACAGAAAACAATAGAGAAAATCAATGAATTAAGGAGGTGATTCTTTGGAATGATTGATACAACTGACACACATCTAGCTAGACTGACCAAAAAAAAAAAAAAAGGAAAAAAGGGAAAAAGAGAAAAAAGACGAATTATCAATAACAGTGATGAAACAGGGAATATCAGTATAGAACCTACAAACATCAAAATGATATACTTTGAATGACTCTATACATAAATTTGACAACTTAGATGGAATGGGTCACTTCCTCAAAAAGCACAAGCTGGGAAGTGGACTTGGCTCAATGGGTAGAGCATCTACCTACCACATGGGAAGTCCGCGGTTCAAACCCAGGACCTCCTTGACCCGTGTGGAGCTGGCCCATGTGCAGTGCTGATGCGTGCAAGGAGTGCTGTGCCATGCAGGGGTGTCCCCTCTATAGGGGAGCCCCACATGCAAGGAGTGAGCCCCGTAAGGGGCTCAAAGGAAAGTCCAGCCTGCCCAGGAGTGGTACCACACACACAGAAAGCTGATGCAGCAAGATGATGCAACAACAACAACAACAACAACAACAGCAAAGAGACACAGATTCCCAGGCCACTGACAAGAACAAAAGCTGACAGAGAAGAACACAAAGCAAATGGACATAGAGAGTAGAAAGGAGGGGGGAGGGGAGAGAAATAAATAAATAAATCTTTAAAAAAAAAAAGCACAAGCTACTACAACTTACCAAATACGAAATACTTAATTTGACTATCCCTGCAACTATATATTAAGGAAAATTGAATTGCTAATTCAAAAACTCCCAAGAAAGAAAGTCCAGGCCCAGAGGGTTTCCCTAGAGAATTCTACCAAAGTTTTAAAAAAAAATTAATACCAGTTTACACAATCTCTTTCAGAAAATAGAAGAGGCTTGAACAGTTTCCAATTCATTCTGTGACGCTAGTCTTATACTTAGACAAAGACAGAAAAAAAGAAAAGTATAGATTAATATCCCTTATACAGACACAGACACAAAAATCCTTAACACTAGCAAATAGAATTCAGAAATACATAAAAACAATTATACACCGTGACCAAGTGGAGTTTATTCCCGAAATGAAGCCTAGTTCAACATTCAAAAATCAATCCATGAAATCCATCATATTAGCAAGCTAAAGAGAAAGTAATATGATTATATCCAATCAATACAGAAAAAGCAGTTGGCAGAATTTGTCATTCATTCATCATAAAAATTCTCAGAAAAATAGGAATAGAAAAACTTCCTCAATTTGATTAAGATAATCTACAAAAATCTACAGCTAACATTATACTTAATGGTGAAAGACTGACTGCTTTCCCCTAATACTGGGAGCAAGGCCAGGATGTCCACTCCCACCATGCTTATTCAACAGAGTTCTCGAAGTTCTGCTCAGTGCAATGAGGCAAACAGGTGAAATAAAGGATATAGTTCAGAAAGGAAGAAACAAAACTGAACCTATTTGCAGATGGCGTGACTGTCTATGTAGAAAACCCCAAGAAATCTACAAAAAAGTTCCCATAACTAGTAAGTGAGTTCTGCAAGGTCACAGGATACAGGATTAACATGCAAAATTCAACCCTGACCTAAGTCTAATAGCTTATATAAAATTAAATCAAAATGCATCAGGACTTAAATAACAAGTGTGAAACTACAAGAGTTTTAGAAAAAACAATATGAGAAAATCTTCAGAATGTCAAAGTAGGCAGAGTTCTTAGACTTGACACCAAAACAATGAACCATAAAAGAATATTATAAATTGGACTTGATAAGATTAAAGACCTTTGCTCTGTGAACAACCCATTAAGAAGATTTAAAAAAACAACTACAGACTGGGAGAAAATAGCTTCAATTCATATATTCAACAAAAGCATATATATAAAGAACTCTCAAAATTCAACAGTAAAACAACCAACCATTCCAATTAGAAAATGGGCAAAAGACATGAACAGACGTTTTGCTGAAGAGGATATACAGAGAATAAGTAAGCATGCAAAAAGATGATTGTCATCATTATCTATGAGGAAAATGTATACAAAACCATAATAAGATATCACTACACACCTATCAGAGTGGCTAAAATAAAATATAGGGACAGCACCAAATGCTGGCAAGGATGCAGAAAAACTGTCGCACTCATATATTGACTGTGGGAATGTCAAATGATACAACTACTCTGTAAAACATTTTAGAAGTTTCTTTAAAAACTAAACATGCAACTACCATATAATCCAGCTATTGTCACTACTGGGCATTAATCCCAAAGAAATGAATTTATCCAGAGACATGAGAACTTGTGTTCACACAGAATCCTGTACATCAAGGGCTCTTAACAAGGGGCCAAGGGGTCAGTGATTGGATTTAAAAAAAAAAAGTTATTCTTGTGGGAACAAGTTGGTGCGGGTGTGATATATTTATTAAATAATATGCAGCATAGTGTGGACTTAGGAAGGGGTCCGTGGTTTTCACCTGACTGGCAAAGGAGTCCCTGGAAGAAAAAATAGTTATGTGGATGTTTATTGGAGCCTTATCTGTAATAGGCCCAAATGGAAACAACCCAGATGTCCGCCAGTGGGTAATCAGTTACACAGACTGGTAAACCCACACCATAGACTACTGCTTGGCAATAAAAGTAAATCAACTATTGAGATGGACAACAACCCGTATGACTCTCCAGAGAATTATGCTGAGTAAAAAGAGCCAATCCCAAGAGATTGTATACTGTGTGGTTCCACTTATATAGCATTCCACAAATGACAAAATCATAGAAATGGGGAAAAAAAGTAGTGGTTGCCAGAGGCTAAAGAAGGGGAGGGGTATGAGAGAAGTGGGTGTAGCTACAAAAAAGACAATGTGAGGGATGCTTGTTGGGATGGAAATGTTCTCTATTTTGACTGTTTCAATGTCAACATCCTGGTTATGATATTGTACTATAGCTTTGCAAGATTTACCACAGGGGAAATGGGGTACTGGGTAAAGGGTAATTGAGATTTCTCTGTATTATCTCTTACATCTATATGTGCATCTACAATAGTCTCAAACTAAAAAGTTTAATTTAAAAATAATTTTGTATGTTTAAAAATCAATATTTTTTAAAAGAGTGGAAGTAAAGAATAAATTAATAAAGGAAGAAGGAAGGGAGGGAAGAGGAACGAATGAATTGTACCTATACTAATTAACTTGGTTGGGGTTTCCATGACAAAATTTTGAGTGAGGGAAAAAAGTGCAAAAATATGTATAATATGACCTCATTTTTGTAAAACAGACAATGACACGATCGCTTAAGTTAAAAAGTCTGGAAAGAAACACCAGTTCTCAACATGGATTTCCTTATGTGAGTGAGACCAGACAGGGTATTATTGGGAGGTTGGGGATGGGTCGGGATAATTAAAATGCAGTCAGAAAAGAAAAAGGGGGAGGGAGAATGCACTAAAATTATGCACATATATGTGGTCAATACGCATAAAGAAATTAGAGGGAAGAAAGCTAGAGTTAGATATTAATGATCTATAGTATAATATCTATATTATGACAATAATATACTATTTTTTATTTTATTTTATTTTTTAATTATTTATTTATTTTTAAAAATTACATTAAAAAAATATGAGGTCCCAATCAACCCCACCGCCCCCACCCCCCACTCCCCCCACAGCAACACTCTCTCAATAATATACTATTAGAACAGTTTTACAGTAAAATGCATAGTATGCTTCCAGTTTATAAAAAACCAAACAACAAACATGTGAACTAGCCAGCTAGCCCTTGTGGATAAAGGTTGGGGTGGCTTGCCTGCAAACATCTTTGCATCTACCAACAATCCCTCCCATCCCTGGGTGCATGTTTGTTCTCCCATGAAAAAGCACCCTACCTTTCCCTATCCTTTGAATCTGTGCTGGTCTTATGCGACCAATAGAATGCAGGGGATGTGAAAATGTGCACTGTCTAGGCCCAGCCTTAAGCTGCATAGTAGTTTCAGTTTTCACCCTCATGGAGTCCTGATCCAGGAAGTAAGAGTGTGACATCTGCAGCAGTTCCAAGCACCCCAGCAGAGGTCCAGACATGTCAGTGCAGCCATCTTGAATGGTCCAACCCCAACTGAGTTCCCAGAATGCAGTGAGTGACCCCAGTCAACACTGCTGGGAGCAAAAGAACCACCCAACTGGTCCAGCAACCCCAGAGAATTGTGGGAAAGGATGATCTATTGTTTTAAGCAGTTGTACGTGAGGCTAATTTGTTGAGACATGTTTATATGTATGTAAATATTTGTAAGAGGAAAGAGAATACTGTCAATAAAAATTTCCATATTGGCAAATGTAACTGCTGGGGCAGGCACTTTCACTTTATATATTTTTATATTGTTTTAATATAATACAAGTGTGTTATTCCATAATTCGAAAAACATCAAATATTTAACCAAAATTTTTATAAGAAAAAAGAAAAATGTTATTTTTTTATTTTTAGAATTGGGCTTTGGAAAAGTGTCTTCCTTCTCATTTCATTGATATTTTCTGATATTTGAAGCAATGTTCTGTGGGCCTCAATTTCAGATGGTTGTGCATAATGTTGGTTTCATAAGTGCCTTTATACATCAATTTACTTTAAAAATAAGGGCCAAGAGCATATGTGTTCAAAGTGGATCTAGACTGGCAACTATATATCCTTAATCTTCTTTAAATATGCTATGAAAACCAAGTGAGAACCGGCATTAACAAAACTGGTTTTAAAATACTCACACTAATGCAGTTTGTAAGATACATTAGAGGGGCCCACAAAACAGTTTATTGGCTTGTAAAATTTTCACTTACTTTCTTGGTGCTTTACAGAGCTACAACATTGACGAATCTACAGGAAATTTATCAGAAGTCTCAGAATTTTAAAAAATTTTTTAATGTTGGTTGCTGTTTTCATTTTATTAACTTTAATATTTATTGAAGCTTGATTTCTTTAGAATCTTCCTGAATTTCTTATCAATGAAAATTCTGGTAAAGGCCAATTTTATTAATTCATTTCAACGACGTTATATCCATAGTGTCTAACTATGTACTAGATATGTGACAAGTGCTTGGAGAAAGCAAACGGGAGAATTAAAAAAGAGAAAATAAAAAGCCAAGGAATTGTCAATATATAGATGATGATCTAGAAAGATAAGTAACATTTTTTAAAAGATTAAAGAATGTGCTAGAGATAAAGTCACAAAGACTAGTAAATCCCATTTGAGCTGGTGTTAGGATGAGTGAGAGTTTAGCAGATAGGCAAGATGGACGGCTGCATTGCAGGCTGACTGGAGACACACCCCCAGCCTGGGTGTGTGCGAGAAGAGTACGGTGTGATTGTGGAAGGGCATGTGAGTGACGAGGATGAGGGCATGAAGGGCAGGGTGAGGAAATGACAGAAGCAGCACGGAACTGCAGTTAAGAACACAGACTCTTTCTTTCTTTTTTCTTTTTCAAGAGTGCCAAGATAATTCAATGGAGAAAGACTAGCCTTTATAAGAAATGTTGCTGAACCAACTATATACCCATATGCAAATGAATGGAGTTGGATGCCTTCCTTAGATCTCACACAGAAAAACGCCAATTGAATCATAGACCTAAATGAAAGAGCTAAAACTTTAAAGCACTTAGAAGAAAATATAGGAGTAAATCTTCATTCCCTTGCATTAGGAAAAACATTCTTAGAGATGACACCAAAAGCACAAGCAGAAGTGGATTTGGCTCAACAGACAGAGCATCTGCCTACTACATGGGAGGTCCAGGGTTCAAACCCAGGGCCTCCTTGATCTGTGTGGTGAGCTGGCCCATGTGCAGTGCTGATGTGTGCAAGGAGTGCCGTGCCTTGCAGGGGTGTCCCCCACATAGGGGAGTCCCACACACAAGGAGTGAACCCTGTAAGGACAGCTGCCCAGCGTGAAAAAAGTGCAGCCTGCCCAGGAGTGGCACCACACACATGGAAAGCTGACGCAGCAAGATGATGCAACAAAAAGAGACACAGATTCCCGGTGTCACTGACAAGAATATTAGCGGACACAGAAGAACACACAATGAATGGACACAGAGAGCAGACAACAGGGGGAGGTGGGGTGGGAAGATGATGGGGAAGGGGAGTGAAATAAATAAAAAATAAATCTTAAAAGAAATTACATTTACAGTAGCAACTAAAAGAATTTAATATCTAGAAATAATTTTTTTAAAAATAAAAGCACAAGCAACAGAAGATAAAGAAATGTTAAACTGGGCTTCATTAATTTTTTTAAAAATTGTGCTTCAAAGGACACCATCAAGAAAATGAAAATATAACCACAGAATGGAGAAAGTTTATGCAAATCATATATGTGATAAAGGACTTTATCTAGAATGTATAAAGAACTCTTACAAATCAACATCTAAAAGACAAATAACTCAATTTTAAAATAGGCAAAGCCAAACTCAGCATATAAATGCAATAACTTCCCCCCAGTGTGGACATGATTCCCAGGGATGAGCCTCCCTGACACCAAGGGATTACTACCAAGCATCAACTAGCAATGCAACTGGAAAAAGACCTTGACCAAAAGGGGGGAAATGTAAAGACAATTGAGTTTATATGGCTAAGAGACTCCAAAGTGAGTCGGGAGGTCACTCTAGAGGTTACACTTATGCACGTCTAAGCAGGATCTCATTGATCAAAGTAGCTACTACCCCGAATAGTGGGGCTTCTGAGGGCTTTGGAGACACTACAGTCAGGACAGACAGCTCAAGAGCTTGGTACCTTGCTAGTGGGCCCTACTTTGGAATTTATGCTCCCTGGCATGACAGAGTTGGACCCAGTTATGGTTTCCTTACACATGCTCTCCTGTCCCTTCTATTTGAACCTATAATTAGTACTAAAGTTTGTAAGTATACATCCAAGAGACTTAAATTTTTAGACTGTCCATGTGCCTGCTGAGCCCTGAATCTCAACTGAGTTTCAACATCTACTATCCAGTTCATTAGACTCACCCAGGACAACTATCAAGGAAGAGATGATGAACAACCACCATACCAAGGAACTGAGAGAGTCTACAACTTCAAGCAAGAGAGTCCCATCCATCAGCAATGTGAGGTCAAAACCTTCTCTTAATTACAGGTGGAATGGACATCACCATCCCAGAATCCTCAGGATTGGGGAATGAACTATGGACTAAAGTAGACTTACTGGTATTCTACTATAGACTTACTGTGATTCTACCAATGAAAGAAATCATATCATTGATGTGGAGTCTTTAGCCACTGGAGGTTCTGAGGGCAGGGAGAGGGAAAAACAGGTGTAATACAGGGGCATTTTCAGGACTTGGGAATTGTCCTGAATGACACTGTAATGGCAGATACAGGCCATTATATATTTTGCCATAACCTACAGAATTCTGTGGGAGAGAGTGTAAACTATAATCTACGCTTAGTGGCAAAGCTCCAAATGTGTTAATCAATTTCAATAAATGTACCACACTAATGAGGGATATTATTAATGTGGGAAAATGTGGGAGGTGTGGGGAGTGGGGCACATGGGAATCCTCTCTTTCTATATATATTTTTATGTAACATTTATGTAATATAACTATCATTTTTGAAAAAACTATATATATATATATGATTAGGGCTGACAAATGTAAAAAAAATTGGCAAAGGATTTGAACATATATTTCTCAAAAAAAAAAGATACACAAATGGTCAAAAAGCACATGAAAAGATGCTCAACATCATTAGTCATTAGGGAAACACAAAATAAAACTACACTGAGATGCCACTTCACACACACTAGGATGACTAAAATAAAAAAGACAAATAATAAGTGTTGACAGGGATATGGAGAAGTTGGAACCCTGGTACATTGCTGGTGGAAATATAAAATAGGGCAGCTGCTGTGGAAAAGTTTGGCAATTCCTCAAAATGTTAAATAGAGAGTAACAATATGATCCAGCAATTCCACTCCTAGATTTATACCCAAGAGAGATAAAAACAGACATCCATTAAAAACCTATATGTGAATGCTCATGGCAGCATTTCTCATTATTACCAAAAAGTAGGAATAATCCAAATGGCCATAAACTGAGGATGGAATATTGTGCAGCCTTAAAAAGGCATCAAGTCCTGATCCCCTGCTACAATGTGCTTGAACTTCGAAAACACTATGGTAAGTGAAAGTAGCCAATAACAAAAGGCCAGTTACTATATGACTTATTTATATAGAATGTCCAGAATAAGCATATCCATAGAAACAGAAAGTGGATTAGGCATTGCCTAAGGTTTGGGGGAGGGGTGGATAAATGGGGAGCAATTTCTAATGGGTACAGGGTTCTTCTGGGAGTTCAGAAAATATTCTAGGTGGTGGACTTGGCCCAGTGGTTAGGGTGTCCATCTAACACATGGGAGGTCTGCAGTTCAAACCCCGGGCCTCCTTGACCCGTGTGCAGCTGGCCCATGTGCAGTGCTGATGTGCGCAAGGAGTGCCGTGCCACGCAGGGGTGTCCCCCACGTAGGGGAGCCCCATGTGCAAGGAGTGTGCCCCGTAAGGAGAGCCTCTCAGCACGAAAGAAAAGTGCAGTCTGCCTAAGAATGGTGCTGTACACATGGAGAGCTGACACAACAAGATGATGCAACAAAAAGAAACACAGATTCCCATGCCGCTGACAACAACAGAAGCAGACAAAGAAGACGCAGCAAACAGACACAGAGAACAGATAACTGGGAGGAGGGGGGAAGGGGAGAGAAATAAATAAATCTTAAAAAAAAAAAGAAAATATTCTAAAATTGATTGATGGTTGCACAACTCTGTGAATAAACAAAACCCTTCAACTGGACACTCAGTGGGTTAATTGCATGGTATATAAGTTATTGCTCAATTTAGCTGCTTAATAAAAATAAGATTCTTTGCTCTAAAACAAACAAAAACAAAGGAAAGTTCCTGAGGAAAATTAGGTTCAAAGTGAACGGAGAGAATGTGTAACGATGATTGTCCACGAGCAGAGGACGTTCAATGAATGGAGACAGTCAGCAGTGGAAATGCCACTGAGTGCACACCCAAGGATGATGCGTTTTATTTAGCAGTTGTAACGTGAGAAGCAGATTGCAATGGGCTAAGGAATAGATGAGGGTGAGGAGGAGGGCAGTGCAGCGATGGAGATTAAACTTTCCAGATTCTGAACTGCAGGGGAGCTCAGCAATGGATGACAGGTAAGGGAGTGGCAGGACTGATAGACTTCCTTTTTAGGATGAGGGAAATTGGAGCAGGTTCATCTAGTGTACTAGAGAGGAGAAGAAATCAGAGAGGATTCAGTTCACATTCGGCAGGCTTTTCTGAGCATTTGTCCTCCATTCCCCACCAGTGCCAGCTCCTGCAGGAACGGGCCGCGCCTCTCTCCTCCCTCTCTGTCCTGAGTTCCCCACCGCCAGCAGAAGCCAGGACACACACAGTGCACTGAATGTGACTGCAGCTCACCAGCCAGCGAGGGTGTGAGGAAACAGAACCAGGCAGGGACTGCTAAGAGCCACTGGGAGCTGTGAGAAAAGATGCCATTGGACAGTGGTTCTCACCAGGTGGCCCCCGGACCAGCCTCATTAGCCACACGTGAGCTTGTGAGAACCCAAAATTCCAGGGGTCTACCCCAGAGCGAGCAGTGCTGAACCAGACACTCGGGGTGGGGCTTGGCCGGCTGCACTTTAACAAACCCTCCTGCGAGTTGGGAAACCACTGTGCCAGGGCTTCAGAGGAGGGGATGCCACTTCCAGCTGGGATCTCCAGGGACATTTCCACCAGAGGCAGCGTTTGGGCTGGTCTCAAAGGTCATGTTTTTATCAACTGAGAGCTAAAGGCCTTCACAACCTTCCCAGGGCCCCTCCTGCCGCACCACGGGCGGGTCTCCTGGTAAATGCTGCACCAGATGCCTTCCCCGGCTGCCTGCTCTGTGCCTGTGGAAACCTGCTCCACAAAGGTGGTGGTGAAGTGACCAAGGCCAAGTCGGGGTCCATTGCAGGCCCCCGGCCCGTGCACCTGAGTGCTGGCTCTGCGGAGGGAAGCTCAGGTGGGCGGTGGGTGGCTTGTGGTGAGGCTTGCCTGGCAGTGTGGGTGGGCAGTGTGGGTGGGGAGGAGCTGGGTCAGCTGGTTCAGGACCTCTAATGGCCGGAGAAGGTATCTGGACTTGACCGGTGGATGACGGAAGAGCTTACGGCCTGAAGCAGGAGGGATGTGGATTTTTCCATGGAAAAACCCAACTTCATCTTGTCCCTTAGTAGCTAGTGCAATTGATCTTTCGGAAATCTTGTCCTGCTGCTCAAAATAGACTCGGCCTAACAAGCCTGCCTTTAGTGAAATTTTCAGGAGAGACGATAG
The DNA here is from genome assembly GCF_030445035.2 of Dasypus novemcinctus. Taxonomy (NCBI): domain Eukaryota; kingdom Metazoa; phylum Chordata; class Mammalia; order Cingulata; family Dasypodidae; genus Dasypus; species Dasypus novemcinctus. Next base: position 6,147,196 of record NC_080687.1, on the reverse strand, counting down.
TTGACTTTCACAATTGGAAGATGAGAGATGAATTAAAAGCCTATCCTTGTCTAAGACTTTGTGCATTTGAGCTGATAGTTATCAGATGGGATTGACTTTGATTTTGGAGCTGAAAATAGAGCACAGAAGCCTTTAAATGGCTCAAATGGGCTAGCAGACGTGTGCTGATGTGCGACTTTCTTCGTGGGTGAGTTCTCTGACCAGCAGCCTAGGCAGCCCAAGCCTCTGCTTCCGGGGGAAAGAGCCACTGTCAAAGCCATCAGCAAGCCTCGTGCCCGTGAGGACCAGAACTGCCTGGCGCGGTCAGCTTACCCCGACCTGCAGTTACGCCGCTAGGTTAGCGCACCTGCGCATAAAGCCTGGCCGGTCGGGAAGAAATGGAAACGAGGAGAGGGTATTTTTGTTTACTGCAGTCACTGGGGGCATCTACAAGAATTTATAGGTCGTTGGACAAAAATATCCTGACTATTCTGAAAACCACAGGCTAGTTCTGCGCAATGAAGATTTGTCCTACATTCTGCATAATTTCCAAATCTGCTGCCAAATTAGCAATTCCATTTAACATACACTCAAAAAAGGTTTTTTTTAATGGTTTTAATACCTTAAATCTCCCAGCAATGAAACTACCATGCAAACTGTGGGAAGGCTGTGCTTTGTTTTGTTTGTATCTGTATTAAGAGTTGTTCTCACAGTAGAAAATCATGTCACTCAGGACAGTGCTATTGATGGCACTGGGATTTCCAATGTAATATATCAGTATTAAGTTGCATTTGTAACTGCTGTTTAATTGTGAGTTTATATATATATATATATTTAGCTATATTTTATAGCATTGAATATGCCTGCTTATATTAAAACCACTTATTTATTTTTGGGTTACCTACATTTTTCACTATTGTTCCCATAGATCTATTCCACAATTTCTCCATAACTTCTTAGCATTTCTTTTTCTAACCCATCTTCAATTTTCTGTTGCTTATGAAAGGAAATGATCTCTAATGTCTTTTTCAATAGGAGAACTAATCGTATGCCTCGCCATGTGACAGGATTGTAAGGAAGGAGATGTACGTTGGCATTCTCCATCCCTACACTGCCTTTTGTTATAACACAGGTAAATAATTGTTGTGACATCATCCATAAATAAAGCCTAGATCATTTGCGAGAATATCAGTATCATTTATTTCACTTTGACAGGCAACACTTTGTCTAAGTTGTACTTCAACTGAGGTTATTTTCTTGTTCCTGTCCTCACACAGGTGTGGCTCTACTTGTTGCTATTCATTCCAACTCTGCTTTTATTCTAATTCTACCCTTACCTCTTCTCCTTCAACTTTCTATAGCTCTTCCACCAAATGGCTTCTGATGGTCTTACTTCTTTAAAATCTAAAACTGTTCATTACAAGCATCCATTTCAGTATATCCTGTAACACAGTGAAGGTGAGCATTATATATTTAATACACAATCATTTAATTATAAATTACTTCCCTTTTATTTGATTTATTACACTTAAGTCATTACATTGTTTTTTGAAATTGTATGTTATCTGTAAATCTCCTTTTAGAATGTAAATAGTGTATATTTTGTATAAAACTAAACTGAACTGAAATATTATATTTTTATGTTATAGTATATAATTATGTATAATTATATCAGTATATAATCAATATAAATTATATAATTGATATATATAACATAACCAATCTTTTAAAATACATGTACATCATATGTATTAGTCAGCCAAAGAGGTGCTGATGCAAAGTACCAGAAATCTGCTGGTTCTTATAAAGGGTATTTATTTGAAGTAGGAGCTTACAGATACCAGGCCATAAAGCATAGGTTACTTCCTTCACAAAAATCTTTTTCCACGTGTTGGAGCAAGATGGCTGCTGACATCTGCCAGGGGTCAGGTTTCCTGGGTTCCTCCCTTCCAGGGTCTTGTTTCTTTCTGGATTCAGGGTTCCTCTCTTCCCAGGGCTTCCTTCTTCCTGGGCTCAGGGTTCCTCTCTTCCTGGGGCTGGCTTCTCTTTCCTCTGTGAGTTTACTTCCCAGGGCTCCAGCTTAAACTCCAGCACCAAAACTTCAACATCAAAAACCCTCAACTCTGCCCCTTGCCACGCCTTTTATCTGTGAGTCCCCATCCACCAAGGGACAGGGACTCAACACCCTAATGACACGGCCCAATCAAAGCCCTAATCATAACTCAATCATGCCCAGTAATAGACCACATTACAAACATAACCCAATATCAATTTTTGGAATTCATAACTATATCAAAGTGATACATCATATATAAAGATGAAATTATTTTATCTGAGAAAACAAAATGTGACTTACCAAAGATGACACATTAAAAATGAGCTCTGATAAATTAAAAGTTAGAACACCTTGCTTTTTCCCTCCGGTCTCAATTTAAGTCATTACCCTGCCTTTTCGTGCATCCTATGTAAATGGCAGGTAGACCTGTGATGACATCTTTGTGTAAGCGAGTGGCTACTGATGCTAATGTGAGCCCCAACTGCCACCTGCAGGTACATTACTCAGAAGCTCTCCCTTCACTATGTCCTATAGTCCTCACCACAATTAGGCAAGAGGCACCTGCTGTCCATACCCCAGGGGTGTAAAATGAAAATTGGACAGTTTACTAACGTGCCTGGGTCTAGAAGACTCCAAGTCAGGCCTGTCTGTCTCCAAGGCCCACACATGTGTTCTACCTCCAAAGGGAACAATGCGCTTTAGGTTTGTACTAAAAAAAGGAAAACATAAAAATAATATTTTGGATTGCAGAAGAAAGTAGGAATGTTTTCAATAAATCCATTAGGGAAATCAATAATCCCTACAAGTATTTTAAGTCAAGATGATGAAGGGAAAGACATTGCAAACCACCTGCCGGCCCATGAGTCTCACTAGCCATGCCCGATGGCATCCTTTTCTCACCCTTGGACTTGGGTTCAGGAAATATTGCAGCCCACAAGGGCAGGCGGCAAAGTGACCAGTTAAAAGGTGTTATAATGTGCACAACCAGTCGAGTCACTGGGACAATCCGAAGTTCTTCTATGAATCCCAAGAAGAAACAGGTTACGTTTTTGAACGAATCCATTCCTGTGAGTGTGGCCCTTTGGGCTGGACTAGTCAGTGAGCCGTGACCCAGACTGGGTCTCTGTCCTCTTGCTGGGCCTTGTATAAACTGACACACAGAGGAAGAGACACGCAGGAAAGGGGGCTCTGCCAGTTCGACCGAGCCACGGAGAGTGTGGACACGAGGCTCGCCGGCAGCTGCAGAGAGGCAGGGAGGCCCGGGGGGCTGAGAGAGTCCAGAGTCTGGAATCAGCAAAGCACAGAGACGCAGAGAGAGGCCCCGGGGGCTGAGCCCACGGAGCAGGTTGAGGCCGAGGAGACGAGCCCTGTCCTGTGCCTGACCACCGCGTGGCAGGACGCCGGGATCTCCAGTAGCTGAGTATGATAAGAAGGCGTCTCTGATGGTGCCTTTTTTTAAAGATTTATTTAATTTATTTCTCTCCCCACCCCCCACCCCCATTATCTGCTCTCTGTGTCCATTTGCTGTGTGTTCTTCTGTGTCCGCTTGTGTTCTTGTCAGTGGCACCTGGAATCCGTGTCTTTTTGTTGCGTCGTCTTGCTGTGTAAGCTCTCCGTGTGTGCGGCGCCATTCCTGGGCAGGCTGCACTTTTTTCGTGGGGGGCGGCTCTCCTTACGGGGTGCACTCCTTGCACATGGGGCTCCCCTATGCGGGGGACACCCCTGCGTGGCACGGCACTCCTTGCGCCATCAGCACTGCACGTGGGCCAGCTCCACACGGGTCAAGGAGGCCCTGGGTTTGAGCCCTGGACCTCCCGTGTGGTAGGCGGACGCTCTCTTCATTGAGCCACGTCCGCTTCCCTCTGATGGTGTCTTGAGGGCTTGTTTGGAGGTTCTAGCAGGGGAGCACAGCTGCTCATATACCCTTGACTGAAGAACAGTCCTCCTCTAGGGTTGTCCTCTTGGGGGACACCTGCCTAGCCAGCCAGATCAGCCAAATCAAACTGGCGCTCAATGGGGTGACAGATGTCGCCAGATCGTCCTCACAACTGATGGCGTCTTGATGTGGGCATTTCAGGGCCTCCAAACTGCAAGATTTTCTCCTAATAAAATTCCCATTATACATGCCAACCCATTTCTGGTACTTTGCATCTGCAGCCCTTTGGCAAATTAAGAAGGAGCCATTAGCTGTGTGTGGCCACTGAGCACCGGAAACGTGGCTGGTCTGAAGTGAGATGTGCCTAAGGTGTAAAACGCACCCTGGATTTTGAATGCGTAGTATTAGAAAAAGAACGCACCACAGGCAGCCTCGTGTGCTTGTGTGCGCACCTCTCAGTCTGCACGTCTACACTCTGTACACGTCGCCCAGGAACATCTGCTCCTCGGCCGCCCCTGGGAGAGCCAGGCAGGAGGTCCGCGGGGGCCCTGGAAGCAGCCTGGGGGCCTTTAGGCGGGGAGCGCCGGGGCCCACGGGGTGGGGTGCAGCCGGAGGAGAGCCAGAGCCGGGCCTTCCACGGCCCAGGGCAGGGGCCGCCCTCGCCCAGGAAATGATTTCTTTTGTAATATTAAACTTTATCTTTAGAGAAGTTTGAGATTTACAGAAAAATTATACCAAAAGTACAGGGACTTCTCCTCTCACCTCTCCTCCCACCCCCAGCCCCGCAGGTTCCCTGTTGTTAACATCTTGCCCTGGTGCGGGGCATTCGTTACAACTAATGAACTAATGTTGAAGCGCTGCTACTAGCCACGTCTGTGGTTTAGGTTGTGGTTTATACTTTGCGCTGTACAGTTTTACAGGCTTTGACAAACGTACCATGTCATGTGTCCATCACTGCAGCATCATCTGGAACAATTTAACTACCCTAAAAATGCCGCGTTCTACCTGCTCGTCCCTCCCCTGTCCTCTAAACTCCTGGCAACGCTATCTTTATACCAGTGCTACAAGTTCTTCCATTAACACAAGATAGCTATACTAACTGTAAGTCTACTTTGCTCTGTGGGAAAAGAAGAATGTAAAATATCTCAATTTGAAAATTTTTAATTATATGTTAAGGTGATATTTTGGATAATGGGTTAAATATAATGTTATTAAAATTAACTTCACCTGTTTCTTTGTACTTTTTTATTGCAGCTGATAGAAGATACTGTAGTAGTTTGATATTATTGATGAATTCCAAAAAGAAATAATGGATTATGTTTGTAAACTGATCTTTCCCTCTGGGTATATTATATTATATTGGATTCGTAGGTTTACTTGATTAAGTAATCAGTAAACCTCTTGTGCCAGTAGGGCATTGAGTCCCTACCCTTTGGTGGGTGGGGCTCACAGATAAACGGCATGGCAAAGGACAGAGCTGAGGGTTTTTGATGTTGGAGTTTTGATGCTGGAGTTTGATGCTGAAGCCTTAAGCTGGAGTCCCAGGAAGTAAGCACACAGAGGAAAGAGAAGCCAGCCCCAGGATGAAAGGAACCTTGAACCCAGAGAGAAGCAAGATCGCAGAAGGGAGGATCCCAGGAAGCCTGAACCCTCGCAGATGTGGGCAGCCATCTTGCTCTAACACGTGAAAATAGACTTTGGTGAGAGAAGTAACTTATGCTTTAGGGCCTGGTATCTGTAAGCTCCTACCCCAAATAAATACCCTTTATAAAAACCAACCAATTCCTGGTATTTTGCATCTGCACCCCTTTGGCTGATTAATACAGATACTAAAGTACTTATTTAGTTTATATTTGTGGCATGCATTATATTGCTATTGTATAGTGTTGTAGCCTGTATGTCTTCCAAATAACCAACCTTCAAAGCAAATCATGGGAAAAAGTTTTCAAAAAACAAAAGCAAAACATCAACCAAACAACCAAACACCCAAAATTTAATGTGCTTGAAAAATTATTTGATTAAAGTTCTGGTCTTAGTTTTTGTCTACCACTTACTAGATATGTAAATTTTACAAATAATTTAATTTCTATTAACCTCAATTTCTATAAAATCAAGGTAATAATTGTATGGCTGGTCTCATGTGGTTATTACAATTATAGAAGGAATAATTATTTTATTCATTCATTCAATTAAAATATTTTGAGTCCACTCTGGTAGAAACCAGGGAAATAAAGAATGTTGCCCGGTGCCTGCCCTCAAGGAGCTTACAGTCAACATTATAGAATGTTATAGGAGTGTTGACACAGGTCATCCCAACGTCCTCTATGCTGGTTAACTCTGGGGACTAAGAGGAAGTTTGACAGAGGAAGTGGGCTCTGATCTGCTCTTGAATGTGAGGAGGAGTTTGCCATTTTGGAGAAGTCAGGGAGCACCCCATCTTTATGTCCCTGAAGTATGCAAGACAGGGTATGCTCAGGAAACAAGAGGAGGAAATCCAGGAGGACAGCTGGCGTGTGCTTCTAGGGTCGGCTTTGGGGATGCCAGGCTCTCATGCTGGGAGAGAGGGGAGATGGGGAATTGAAAGCATTTGCTAGGTTTTGATGATGGTGCTTGTTAGATTTTAGAATCTTTTTTTCCCTTCTTAGAGAAATGTGTTTACAAAAGACAGAAAAACAAATGTGCACGACATAATTGAATAGCATTCAATGACTAATATCTGGAAAAATTTTATGGAACAAGAAATGTTTTATTTTTTTAAGTGTATATTCCTCTCTTTGGGTCTGGGCAATACCTCATAAAAGGTATGCGTCTCTAGGGGAAGGGGAACTGCCCCAAACAACTGGAACCTACGAGGAATCATTTCGACCTACCAGCATTCCCACAGCCTGCATTAGTTACTAGAGATAAAAATATATCCATGCAATTCATCTGTAGTAATGCTGAAGTTGATGCAGAGTTTTATATTTTTCTATGGAGCTATATTTATTTACATTAAAATCACAAATGAAAATAGTGGTATATGAATCATACTTTCAAGATTATATGTTTGAGAAAGGAACCAATGTTTTATTTTCAACATTAAATTTACCTTATTTGAAAAATCAATATGCTCTACATAAAAGTAGACAGACCCATTATTAAACACCAGACATTGAGATAAAACCGTGTTGTTACTGAATAGAAATGTTTTATTTTTTCTGTTTCATATTTCAGCAGAATATATTATGAAACCAATAGGAATTGGGGCTATGAGGATGTTTTTCAGCTAAGGTCTACCATTTGTAATAAATGGCTCTGAACAACAAAACAAAGTGATACTTCATGTTTCTGCCTGAGGAAATTATTATGTTAAGAAGGATTCTTTTAACAAGACAATACTCTTTGCCTTTTCACAACAAATTACCCAACACGCATCGGTGATGGCTTTCAGTTTTTCTGCCTTCTGACATGATTGCATCTTTTCAAGGTCTCACACCCTATAAGGAGAACCTGCCTCATCTCGCAATGGACCAGAGGAGAGCCCAGAGGGAGAAAACAGGTGCCACTTTGTCTTGTGTCATTTAGAGTTTGCTCAGGTCTAGCCTCCTTCAAAGGCATCCAAGAAGCAATAGCAAGGAGCCCAAACCTCTTGTTTTGCTCTAGTTTTGGACTCTAGAACTCATTCTTCTATAAAAAAGTACCATGTACAAGGGACCAAGAAAGCTTTGATCATCATAATCACAAAAACAGTATTTCCTTAATGTGAAGGACCCTGCCCGTCTCTGCTATGTTCACACTCCAAATAAAAACAGAAATAGCTGAAAAAATATCTAGGTATTTTGCTACCTCCATGTATTCCATTTATTTGCTCTTTTCCCCCACTAGCGCTGAGCTCCTTGAGGCAAGATATTAACTTTGTTTATCTTGCGTTCCCTGCAATGGATCATAGTGCCTGTTCAACAAATTATGAGTACTTAAAACCCAGTGGTTGAGGTTTGTGGATGAACAAACAGTAGCAACTAGCAAATCTTCCTCTAGATGCCTTAGCAAGTATTTTCTGAGTGAAAAGAACCGTGGTCTTAGGTATCAAATAAAATCAGGTTAAAATTCTTACTCAGACACTCACTGAACAACTTGACCTCTTTGATCCTTGCTTTTTTATATGTGTAAAACGGGAATATTACCTCCTAGGTCATAGGGCTGCTTTCAGGGTTGAATGAATAAGTAAAGTTCATATCCTCATGCTTGCCTGGCACATAACAGGCACACAATAAATACTGATCCTCTATCTTCCTCCGATATGCTGGAGTTATCTTTTTAAGCTGGAGCACTCAGCTCGTGCTGGATAAACATGATGATCTTCCTGCAGCAGATCATTTTCTGCACGACATAATTATCTTATTCCAAAACAATTATTCAGGATTCATTCATTCAACAAATGGTTTTGAGCATCTACTATGTAGCAGCAGTGTGTTGGACACAAGGGACAAAATAGCAAACAAGACATGGGCCTATAGTCCAGTGAAAAGAAGAAAGAGAGAGAGAGAGAGAAGAGGAGAACGAAAGAGGAAGGAAGGGAGGGAGGAATGGAGAATCTATTTACAAAGTCTGGTAAGTTCTCTAAAGATTTAAACAAAAAAAGAGGTTGCAGATATATAAACGAGTGAGGGGAAAGCCCAATCTCTTTAGCCCGAGTGGTAGGGAAGACGTTTTCAAGCAGGTAGCTTACAGATTGAATGATGAGAAGGGGCAGCCATGCTAAGAATTAGGGGGGGTATTTGAGGCTAGCAGACAACAAGCAAAAGCCATTTCAATTCTGAATTTCGTATTTGCAGGGTGGTCTACTTCCTGGACCTCACTGCTACTGGGGGGCTCTTCGGTAGAGGTTTGAGAAGCCTGCCCTAGAGAAGACCACACACTCACTTCATCCGTGAGGGATATGAAGGGTGGATAAAAAGCGTTCTCTATTCCCAATGTGTATTTAACTCAGCAGCTTCCAAGGGAGGTCACTAAGTACTCTTTTTCACTCTGAACTTCCAAGGGAATAAACTGGTACCACTCAAACATGGAGGAAAAGACTGTATTTTAATTAGATGTATACAGCTCTTACGCTTTATGGGCACTTGGATTTCAAGATACAGACTCACACAAATTAAAATCAAATAAAACTAAAATTCCTTTTGGCACACTTTGATTCTTTGTTTCTCTCATATGGGCATATTGCCACAGAATGGTAATTACCTCTTCTTACGTGGCCAACAGGAAATCACAATTTCAAAACCTTATGAAATTATTGTAAATTTTACTACATTGTCACAAATGTGCTGAAAAACTCCGACTTCACCAAAGAAATCTAGGAGAGAGGATTTAAGTTGGTGAGCTTCTAGAACAGGGGTTCTTAGCCTTTTTTGTTCCACAGACCACTTTACCAGTTAAGTGAAAAACATAGACCCCTTACTAAGTCCACACTATACCATGTGCGTTATTTAACAAATACATCATATCTGCACCACCATGTCCTCGTAAGAATAATGCTTTTTTGAATTTCAATTCAGGCCTTGTTAGAAGGCAGGATCATTTTTATCATATTTGCCTTAGTATTGCTAATGCTTTGCACAGGGCAAGGGACACAGCGGCAGCTCAACAAACATTTGGTGAATTAAATTGAAATTATAATTTCAAATTGAAATTGGTAAGTATCTCTTGGGCTCTGAAATTGTCAATACAATTAAATTCTAGTGAAATAGAAGAATACGTTCATCTCATAGTACATATTTTTGTTCATAATAATTGGATTTGGCTGGTACTTTTAACTCACGTCATACTCAATATTTCCAACTCTTGTAAGAATTCTGTTGCTGACAGATCCTTCATATTCTTAATAATGGGCCTAACAAAGAACCATAACATAATGGAGCTGAGAAAGCAGAAAGTAATTACAGTGTTTGCTGGGAGAACAGACAGTTCTGGCCATGAAACCTCATCCGAAAATATTCTTAGAGTAATCATCCTTGTTGCCTTCATGGAATGATAGAGAAAAATGGTGCAGTATACCTTCAGGTGTGACTTTTCTCCTACTGGCTTTAAAACTGTTATTTAAACCAAGGCGATATGTATCACAATCTTTAAACGAAATCAACATTGTATGCTAAGAATGACACATCAATGCAGAATTCACTGTAGTTTGGCTTTGGTCTTTGTGATGGTTAAGTTCACCGGTCATTTGAAGAAATGAAAAGTGCAATCAGAAACTGAATATAAAGATAGATTAGGTCAACCACAGGCACTTGTGTTAATAGCTTGACTTTTTATGGAACAGAGGCCCAAGTATTACAGGCATACCCTGAGAGAATTTGCTCCACTGCTACCATCCAAGGGATTCCTTCCATCGCTAGACTGAGCCGTTGTATTCCCAAGTGGATGGTTTAAACTTCTTAGAAATAACACAGTTATTTAGTCATGAAGACAGTGACAACAAGTGGCCTTTAGACCACCACATCCAGCCTCTGCTTTCCACTCTGGTTCTTTGCCACATCGAGTTCCACTTGTTTCCCTCACCAGTGACTGCACAAATAGGAAAAGGTGAATCAGACTGTTTGGAAACACAAGAGTCATCAGGAGTCCCCTTCAAGGGCAAACAGTGAGCTTGGGTCAAGGTCACTTCCTCCTTCCCAGGCCATGTCACCCACACAGCTGCCTGTACCGAGTGGCCTCTTCAGTCTGCTGCCGACATTCCACCTCTGCTGACACACACAAGAAGCTCTAAGACACGCGACCAGGGAACGATGATGGGGAGCCACGCTAGAAGCCAGGGAGCCCATCTCACATTTTACCAGCAGTAGGAGGGAATGGCCATTAATATTTAAACTGTGAAAATAATTTAATTTGAAAGATGAGGTTTAAAAAAATAAAAAGGGCAATCGTAATTCAAAACTCAAACGTATGGGTTGTTTTAAATTTATATGGAAATCTGAAACAAGCTTTTAATATTCTCGTCTGATTTACATGTGTGGTCAAATTGCTCTCAGGCGTCCTTCGCCAGCACCTCTGCTCCCAGAAGGCTTTCCATCATGACTGGTGTGAAAATTGACTTGACTCTCTTTTAGTTCCTGCTTGCCTATTCAATTTTTTTTCTACCGCAATGAAACACTGTAATTGCAGAGTGGTTAAGCAGATAAAAATTCAGGCTCTGGCCGACTGAAACCCCACTGCATGGTACCTGAAGACACAGGATGAGCTCCCCACCCAATCTGGTGCTGTTACAACACATCCCAACCACCAAAGCGGAACTGCCTGGCTTGTTTTCTGTTTGTTAGGTTTAATTTCTGATTTAATTTGTTAGGAAAGTACTTAGCATTTCAGGCTGGGAGTTGGCTGGAGTTGCCTCCATTTCCCTCGACTGTGGCTTCTATATGATGGGATATGCCTCTGATAAGAAGGAATTATTCTGATTGCATTCTAGATATCACATCTCCAGGGGTAACGCTTTGTCTAAAAGCTTCACATGCTGCTCATTTGTGTAAATCCCTCAGTTGTTCATTCCTGGAGTGAAACATCCTTGGCTGAGGGAAATGTGATATGAACTCCTTGAATTTCGATTAGAATTTCAAGCAGAGAGAGGCAGCATGGAAGGTTCTGCTTCGGCAGAACTTACCATTTAGATACCTGGATATGGTTTTAAAAGAGGGCTTGGCTTATTTCCCACTTAGGTGTGTGTTGGAAAAGTTCTAAGCACAGATGTGGATGTGGACAAAAATGTGCACACTCTTGCTGTCAGCATTTCACAGCATTGCGGGTGCACACTCTGCCTGGTGACTTACTGGTGCAGTTGGTGGCACAGCAGACTAACGAAAGACACTGTCCTGACAGAGGTCCAGCCCATCTCTCGGCCCCGTGGACAAGGTCTCCCTTGTCAATCTCCCAAGAGATGGGAGAAGAGCAGGTGATTGTTTCAGAGATCTGGTGCTGAGACTTATTTGAACTGAATTAGGTTTTGATTAAAGAAGGAAAAGGTTTCTGAATAACGAACTGGTTATCAACAGATGAAAGAATAAAGGGTACAAGAAAATGTAAATGCAGATGGTTACCAGCACAGACAAGGGCAGCATGAGAGCATTAGGTTTTAGTGGCATTATCTGACAATACCATTTCAAAAGGAGGTTTGAAAGATAAAAGCTCAGAGAATAGGAGGCAACTTTCATATGGAACTTTTCCAGAAATATGTAAATTTCAAAATATGAAGAATGCTCATAGTGGAATCACACAGGGGTTTTATTTTGTTTTGTTTTGTTTCTTTTGCACTTATCTTTTTTTTTTTACAATTTTATTTTATTTGTCTTTATTCATTTTTAAAATATTACATTAAAAAAATATGAGGTCCCCAAATACCCCCCACCCCCCTCCCCCCACTCCGTTCCCCATAACAACAATCTCCTCCATCATCATGCAAAATTCATTGCACTTGGTGAATACATCTCTGAGCACTGCTGCACCTCATAGTTAATGGTCCACATCATAGCCCACACTCTCCCACAGTCCACCCAGTGGGCCATGGGAGGACACACAATGTCCGGTAACTGTCCCTGCAGCACCAGCCCAGGACAACTCCAAGTCCCGAAAATGCTCCCACATCTCATCTCTTCCTCCCACTCCCCACCCCCAGCAGCCACCATGGCCACTTCAAAATGTGATCTCCATGAAATAAGGACAAATGAGCAAAGGAGGCTTCAGAACTATGTATCCATAACAACTGTCCAAATAAAGAGGAAAGCAATAAGTGCTAATGGTTGGTAAGAAATGGTAATTTTGAGAGTTATTAGCTGTTATTTTATGCAGTCACCAAAATAAGAAATTCAACAAATAAGGTGTCAAACCTTTTGATACACATGCAACATTTCCAAATATAAAAAGCCACACAAATAAAAATCACTCCCTTTCATTTATACCTCATTAGAAGCACAAGACTCTGCTCCTAAGCAGATGTTTCAGTACCAGGTATCAATTTTTATTTAATTCCCACTTAATTTATAGCATATATTTCAAGATAAAGACTGGTTATACACAGGAATTTCTTTCTGTGTGAAACCACCTTTACAGAATGAGGATTAAATCCACTACCTTGGCTACACAGGGACCAGAGAAAAACTAAGAGAACCAAACCAATCCAGCTTTCAGTTGTATAAGGTTGTGATTTGAAGTCATGCTAGGGCCATGTGCTTTCCAGAGATAATTCAGCAAGACTCTTGCCAGGCTCACATTTGTAAGGACCAGACAAGCCTCTTCAAACAGCTTTTATGAATAAAGAGCAAAACATACTTCATCAAGGAGACTTACCTGCTTTCTCTCTACTTTGTTTGTCAGAGAGCACCTGTAAAAAAAAAAATAAAAACCCTCACTATCTCAAATTACACCCCTTTTGTCAAGAACGTCATCAAGTTTGAAAAAACATTAGGTGGTATAGTCAGAATCAGATGGTCTCCAGATATGAAAATAAAATGCCAACCAGCGCATTCGGATGGAATGATTTTAGGGGCTGCACAAAGCATTTGGAATAATAAAAGTAATTAAAACACTCATTCAGGAGAAGACGTATTTAAGTTTATTTTCCTCTGACTTAAGCAAGGACTTACAGGACACCCTGCACCCATCTTGTAACCAAAGAGAAGGCGAAAGTCCAGGGTCCGTCCATTGCCCCCTGCCCTCGTGTCCGTCCCCTGCCCCCTGCCCTCGCGTCACGAATGCCCCCCGTGGCCGCCTCCAGGCCCTTCCACCTCGTCCCTCAGGAACGTCACTGCTGCCGACCCCTCCTCCCTTCTAAATATTCTCCTCCTGGAATCGGGACTCCTGCGCTGCCCCGGGGTCTCCTGGCCCCTCTCGTTCCTTCCCCTTTCCTGATGGGCTCCCTTTGGGTGGCCTCCTCATGTGCTGATTTCGTTTCCTTTGGTTTAGTCTGGTCTTTTCTGGGCTGGGTGCTGGGCTGTCTTCCCTGCTCGCGCTGCACCTGCCCCCAGCTGCACGGGCCTCTGGGTTCTGAGCCCTCCAGCCAGACCTCTGTCCTTGAACTCTAGGCCGTAGAACAAATGGCTGATTGGGCTTCTGTGTTTGGGTACTGAACAGACAACTGGACGCCACTGTTCAAAGGGTGACGTCACCCACCGCCCACACCCACCCACACGTCCAGGCCCGACTCATCCTCTCTCTTGTCTGGTCCTAGTAAATGCCGGCACCATCTCCTTGGCTGCTCAAATCAGAAACCCAGGGATAATCCTTGACTCCTCCCTGCCCTTTGAACTAAATCCTGATGATACTCACTCCTGAATCTCGCTTGAATCCATCTACTGGTTTTCATTCTTACCGCCACCTCCTGGGCCACATTCGGGTCTTGCCTAGATCATTGTAATAGCTCCCCGACTTCTAGCCTGCTTCTAATTGTATTCCCCTCTAATGTAGTCTCAATCAAGGTGATCTCCCCAAACTACAATTTGATATGTCACTCCCCTTCTCAAAACCCTTCCATGGCTCCCCATTATCCTCAGAACAAATACAGCTGCTGGTTAAGAAGGGAACCTCTTATATTTTTTAATGTAACATTTTTTTGTGTGCTGTATGTCTTCAGAAAAATACAATTGACTAAAATGATGGGGTTGGGGGGTGGGGAGTGGGGAATATGGGAACTTTTTATGTTTTTTATGGTATTTTGTGTTTTTTAATGTAATGTTCTTTGTGATCTATTAACTTTAATTTTAAAAATGTAAAAAAAAACACTACGTATTTAGCAAACAGGAAGACGGCCACCAGTGGCAGCCCCGCTGGAAAGTTCTCAAATTTCCCTAAGCCTCACTTCTTCACCAGTAAAACGGGCTGCTTTGAGGAGCACGGTGACCCATGTGATGGAGGCAGTACCGTGTGCAGCATAGAACAAGCAGAAAATAAACATTTGTTGATTATTCTGAAGGAAATGCCAAAAAACAGCGGCTTACACTTTGCTAACTTTTTCAAAGCATCAGATAAACAATACCATATGGGAGACAGGGATGAAAGAGGGATAAGGTGGCACAACTTCAGTTTTGTTGTCGATGCCACCATTCCTCCCTGGCCCATTTTTTATTATTTCTCGCTCCTTGCTGCATGCTTCCCTTCCAGATTCTGTTCATTCTTGTCACAGGGTAAAAGCAGATCCACAAAAGACTTGGTGGTTGACAACGGAAAGATTCCCTTTCCCCAGGGATAGTCACACAGTAAAGGACACATCTGATAACAAACACCCAGTAATGAACCTCTAATGACAAAACCCGAGGTATGCCACACAGAGAAGAAAGATCTTCCCATAGTTCTTGAATCATTTAACCCAGGTGGCTGCTCACCGATGAGCGCGACCCCAACCCAACCAGAATTAAACGTTTCTGACTTGGTTTAGAAGCGAATTTGTTTCGTGACTAGTTGACTTGAAATAATAAGTAGAATAAAATTAGAAAGTAAAATGAGTTCTGTTACGAATATAATGGAATAGTAAGCATTACGTTCTAAATGTAAAAATAGTAAGTTTTAATAATCATAGAGTGTAGCTAAAACTTAGTAGAATTTTTCATGCTCAGCTGTTTAAAAGTTCCCACAAGCTAAGAGCAATTGTTGCAGAGAAATTTCAACCTGAGGGCATAAAAGAAAACAAAATATAATAAATGGGCTTCCTCAACCACACTTGAGATTAAGTGCAAACAGAGCTCCTCATTCCTTAGGAATAGAGGTAAATGGCCCTTGACACAGGACCTGAATGTCTGATTACTTGATTCCAAAATAAATCACTGCAACCCAGGTGAAACAGAGCTTTCCTGCAGAAAATAGGAGAATTTGACAAAAGTATGGCCAAGTATTATTTAGTCCTAAATATAGAATGCTTCATTAAAAGGTAAGCAAAGTTTGAATTTGAGAAATATATAGCAAATGCATTAACATGTATAGAAAATGTGAAAATTTTACTGTAAACTATGACATGAAGTACAAGATGAGAAAAAAAAGAAATTCAGTGTCTGAAATTTAATCAACAGAAGTGTTATTGAAAAATGAAAAATATTACTAAGGTACAAAGATTCGGAGACCTTTGAAAATGAACCCCTAGCGCATGTAGCCATTTCAAAATGGTGGGAAGAGCTGGGGGCAGAGGCATGAGGCCAGTCCCGACTCAGGAACGCGGGGAGGCCGATAACGAGGCACCATATGCGTTGTTTACAATGTGCCAGTTCTAAACGCCCTTACTAGGATGGTGAACATAAGCTTCCCAGGGACATGCAGCAATATCTTAACATCATAACTCTCACTAAAAGTCACTAAATGTACACATTCTACTACAACTCCTGTGCTCACTCTCTGCCTTCAAAAACCCATCATGGGGAGTGGATGTAGCTCAAGAGGTTGAGGCCCTGGTTCCCATGGATGAGGTCCCCGGTTCGATCCCCAGTACCTCCTAAAAACAAAAACCAAACAAACAAAACACCAATTCTTATTGGTGAGTGGATGTAGCTCAGCAGCTGAGCACCTGCTTCCCACTATGAGGTTCTGGGTTCGATCTCTGGTACCTCCAAAAAAAACCAAACTTCCCTCTGTTTGGAAATCCACATAACAGGGTGGAAACTCTTTAGACCCCAGAAATGAAACACATTAATAGACTATTCCCAAGCTCCAAAATGTGATAGTAAAGAGAAGTCCAAAATGTAGATGATAAAGGAACAGCTACTATTTTGCAGATAATTATTGACACTCGCTGCATCATCCTAATGTTATTGTCAGCTCTAGAAACAAGGCTGTATACTTTGGAGCAGAATGTAGGATGATGTCAGTTGCTCACTGATGTCAGTACAGTTAGATTGCAGGTTATTTCTCTGGTCTTTTTTTTTTTTTAAGATTTATTTTTTATTTCTTTCTCTTCCCTTCTTCCCCACCCCACCCCCGCCCCCGTTGTCTGCTCTGTGTCCATTCGCTGTGTTTTTATGTGTTTGCTTGCATTCTTGTCAATGGCACCAGGAATCTGTGTCTCTTTTTGTTGCATCATCTTGCTGCATCAGCTCTCCGTGTGTGCAGCGCGACTCCTGGGCAGGCTGTGCTTTTTTTTTCACATGGGGTGGCTCTCCTTGCAGGGCTCACTCCTTGCACATGGGGACACCCCTGCATGGCAGGGCACTCCTTGCACGCATCAGCACCATGCTTGGCCAGCTCCCCACACAGGTCTGGAGGCCCTGCGTTTGAACCCTGGACCTCCCATGTGGTAGATGGATGCTCTAGAAGTTGAAACAAATTTGCTTCCCTGTCTGGTCATTTTATTCAATGGATGCTTATTGAGTGCTTACTGCATATATAGATATATACCTTTTGAGTGCTGTACCAGGTCATAATAATTTTAAATCTGTGTTCACACAGGCAGTCTAAGGACAACATCATTTTATGAAATTGTTGTATGATATTGCTGGATTTAAAATGCGATTGCTTTTGAGAACAAATTTACCAGGGCATGTATCCTTTGAGCCCCAGACAAATATGCCAGATTAAAATGACAAAACTATACTAGGTAACCATAAACCCATATATATATAATATATATATTTATAATATATATATATTTTATAATGTACATATATATATTTTAAATTGGGAGGGTAGGTCCTTTGGGACAGGTGATGCTCACCAAGTCAATAAACACATTAACTACTATTGTCCAGGTGAAACCAGAATGCTCTTTCCACACCTGCTGCTCCCACAAAAGACTATTTGTTCCTAAATGCCCTCGTCTTAAACCTTTAAAACCAAAAGCAGCAAATAAAATCCCAAAGTAAACAAACTTAGATAAAATAAACACATAAGTCATTTTACTATTTGCTCTTTACTGTGTCCTGAATCCACCTGCTGGTTTCACATTCAAAAAAACTGCATTAGTAGTAACCTTGATTTAAATGTGTACAGAATGAGGTCTCAGTAGCAAAGAGGACATAAAGTTAATCACGCAATGACCATTGGAAAGTTCACTTTCTTGGACAAGTGCAGGGAGTGTCAGTATTACACACTGTACCCCCAAGAATTTAAGATGGATTGACTTCCTTGTAGGTAAATTCGTATCTCAAAAAAAATTTTTTTTCCTAAATATCCTTGTGTTAGCTGCTTCACAGATCATGTGCAGATTATAGATGAAAAATGAAAATGAAAATAAAATAGTTAAAAGCATAACCTGCATTTTCAGTCATTTTAAGAACTGCCTAGAGAAGAGACTCAGCCCAAGAATCAGTCGAAGAAGAATTAAAGGAAAGTGTGATGTTCCCTACTCACTATACAAAATTCTCTTTAATGACTTGTAAATTTGAATTTAAAATATCAGAAGCATGGCCTTGCAAACAATTTTCCAACACTTTTTTTTCCTGCAAAAATTCTATTTAGTCATTCCTGACTAATCATCAAAGCTTTCCCTTCCTGGACTCATTAGAAAGAGAGAGGTTAGTTGTAACTCCAAGTCTTCCCTCATTTCCTTTATACCTTAGAAATATGAAACAATGCTTATTTTCAGAGCTATGTAAAAATCTCAATAATCTTAAATATAAGATTCAAATGCCACTGGTTTTTGCAGACAAAAATTATTTCAGTTCAACCCAAGACTTTTTAGTCTTTCTATTTCTAAAGTTAAATTTTGGTATATGCATATCAGTGTCCACATATTGAACAGAAGTAGTATGTAATACATAATTTTAGATACTTAATATAATGCAAAAAACAGTTTTTACCAGTTCAGTGAGTCTAAAATGATGTTATTTCTTTAATAAACCATGGCATTTTAATAGCATTTTTGATGTCTGGTGCTAATGAAAAGGATTTTGTGTTTTACGGTTAACATTTAAGGGAAAGGCTCTCTGTTTTTTGCTGTGTCTCATAGACTGCAGATGGCATAGACCACATTTGGGTGGCTTCCTTTCCTTCTTGACTGGTTTCTATAAAGAGGCCACTTGTTTTCCTTCTTTCTGTATATGTTTTATGTAGGAATTGGACCAAGTCCCAGAAATGAAAAAATGCAGGAAGAAAGGAATGCATCAAGTTTCCTTCAGGAAAATGAAGTTTCTTAATAACAAAACTGGTTATAGAATTTTCCTGGATCCAGTTTAGTTAATATAGTTTATTCTAAAACAGTGATCCAAGGAATTTTGCATCTGGGTAAATATTTGGAGTAGCAGTTCTCCAGAACTGCAAAAAAAGCCGTAAGGTCCTAAAAAGTTCTGTCTTTTATCCAGCCACAGTCTCTCGAGGCAAATCTTACCCCTCCTTCTTGGGAGGCAGCGTCTACCAGGAATGTGCGTGGGAGTGTGGGCCCAGCCTTGCTCCCATCGAGAACAGGACATGAGGGTTTCCCTGCTCCTACCTGCTCGGACTTTCCAGGCTAACAGTGTCCTGCTCCAGATTGGGGATTTGATTTGGACAGTGCCCCCTGCTCTGGAAGATGTCACTAACTTTTTTCAGAAGCATCAATGCAATCGTCCAAAATATAGACCATATGAATTTTCACTAGATTTTGTTAGAAGAATTCAAAATTCATCACTGAACTTACACATTTATCCAATAATAATAACAACAGAGATACTACACTATGAGAAATTCGGGGTATAAGATGAGAGCTCTGGAAACAATGCAGAATGGGTGTGTGAATTAATTAGTTCAAAATCAAACATCTTTTCCTCCTTATTTAGCTCAGAATTCTTTAATGACCATAAAAGGTATGTGTTTTCATGTTCTAAACATGGAGTTCCTAACCACGTAAACAAATCGCAGGCCCAGAAGAGGTCCTTTCAGTGTCTTGGCCCCTGCCGTGGAGCTTTCCAGGATGCCTGATCCACCCTGCGATAATCCTGTGGGTAAGTAAAAGACTCCGGGAGCTTATCATCTAAAGGGAGAGATGGGAATATACACACAAAACACTAGAAAAGCAATTCAGTGCGGAAGTCATTGCAACACAGAGTCGACAGGTGCCGATAATAAGAGCCTTCAACATTGAAGAACGCCTTCCAGTTGGAAGTCTACGTTGTGTGTGCTGTTGAAAATCTGTCTTGATTAGGAAGAAATTGAGTCCTCTACCCTGAATGAGTGCAGTCTAGAGCAGAAGACAACCCCTTAACCGAAAGGTTAGTCCCACATGGTGGCACCTACGCAAGGCAGGCTGGGTGCCCGGGGAAGGGCTAGTGGACCTCAGGAAGGGGCCAGGGGAGGTTTAATAGAGAGAGGC
Source organism: Dasypus novemcinctus (assembly GCF_030445035.2). NCBI lineage: Eukaryota > Metazoa > Chordata > Mammalia > Cingulata > Dasypodidae > Dasypus > Dasypus novemcinctus. Next base: position 6,127,060 of record NC_080687.1, on the reverse strand, counting down.
ATATTTAAGACGGCTCTTAAAGAAGTTCCTTGGGAAAACAAGAAGTGGAGAATCCCAGGGAAAAGAACAGCAAGGACAGAGGAGGGGGCAGAAGAGAGAGCGGGTGTTTGGAAAAATACGAGTATTCCATCATATCAGTGATGGAGAAGAGTGGGAAGAGATGGCGTTAGAAAGTTAGGAATGGGCAAGGGAGCCCTGGAGCCCGTAGGTCGTGCTGAGGAGTTGGGGTGAGGGGGAGCCTGAAAAGGCAGACGTTACAAGGGTCGGTCTGGAAGCAATGAGAGGGAGGAGGGAGAGGGAGAGATGGGAAACCTGGCACAAGCCACGGGCTTGCAGCAGTCCAGGAGAAAGACTGTGGGGGCCTGGGCGAGGCTGGGGGAGGCAGGGACAGTCACGGGGCCTCTTGGGGAAGGGGTTGGCTAATGGCCTGGAGGGAGGGGAGGGGAAGAGGAGGCCTGGTCTGACTCTCAGGCTGTGGCTTGGGCCCCCTGGAGGATGGAGACCTCATGTTGATGCAGGTGAGCAACAGTCTGGGGTGTGAGATAAGAAGCTCTACTTGAGAGCCACTGAGGGTGAAGCAACCTCGGGGCATCTGGTTGGGGATGCAGCAGAGGCGGGAGCTCTGGGACGTGACATGGACTGAATGCACGTGGAATATCCGGGACTGGACAAGGAGGAGATTGTCAGGGAAAGCGCAAAGGGGGCAGAGGCCTGGTCGGGAGCACAGCGGTGTTCGTGAGGCTGAAGAAACAGGCTGAGGAGAGGCGGCCGCAGCGTGAGAGGAAACGGGAGGCCTTCAGCCAGGAGGAGCCGGTGAACGGAAAAGGGCTGAAAACTGCTAGCTCTGAAGTCACTTAAAATCGGTAATTATGAAGTGACCTCGGCCAGAGGCAGGGGTAGAAATGAAAACAGGATGAATTACGGAATAAATGGAGAATAAAGTGGGGTCAGTCAGAGCAATCTGATCTCAAGAGCTGGGGAAAAGCTGAAGGAAGTAAAAGTGTGAGGCTTAGCAGGAGGCAGTTTGATGGAAGGCTTTTTTTAATTAGAAAAGATTTCAACCCTTTTAGAGCTTGAGGAGAAGAATCTAGTGACAACTGCAGCTAACGATACAGCAGAGAAGGGGGAGAATGAGCTCAGGCGCCCGGGGCCTGACGGGGGGAGGTGAGGAGGGTGAGGAGCCTGATGATTTGGCCGTGGGGGCCGTGGGGGTCGTGATAGAGTGGGGGGCGTGGCGACAGAAAGTTGAGGGTGTCCACGTTTGGTGGCCTCTGGGGTCTCTGAGGATATGAGGGCCCATATGAGGGAGGGCGGAAGCTGGGGAGGGACACCGGGGAAATCCGCTCGCCCTTCGAGAAGCCACAGAGCGTTTCCCTCCTCTGAACTCTTGTGGTACTCAGCCTATCGTCTCCCGCTTAAATCTATTCTCAAATTATTATACCGTCTCAAATTATTTCCAGTTATTTCATAAATGTGTCTTCCCTTCTCAACTAATTTGTGAGTACCAGAAAATTAGGGCCTGCGTCTCTTGATTTCTCTTCAGGTGCTGCAGTACGCTGCTGAGATTCCATCCTGGCTTGGGACGTGAGCACGGGCAATTTCTCTCACTTGTCTGAGACTTAATTTCCTTACGTGTAAAATGGGGCTAGTAATGTTGACCTCGTAGGACGGTAAAGGTTAAATAAAAGCCGTGCCCCGTCTCTCAGCCACAGCATCTGGCCTTAGGCTGAGCACAGAATCTCCTTGACCGACTCATTCTGCGTGCCTGAGCGAGCAGACCACTTGTGTGGATCGGCGTGGAATTCTTTCTATCTGGCCGCCGTATTCACTTTCATATCTACCTTTAAAATGTTGCCTGGCACTACAGAAGCTCTGGGAAGGGGGGCATCCTCTCATGCCCCATCAGGCCTTCAGGAGCCACGTCACAGCCCTCGCTTTCAAGCAGTGTGCACCGCATGGAATCAAAATCAAGACTGGTCTGGTGGTGCCGCGGCCGGCTCCTTGGGCAAAGCATGCCCCGGAGTCGGGCAGCTCCAGAGTCGTTTGCCTCGGCCCCAGGGCTTGTTTTCAGAGACCTGCAGCCAGCTTTCGGGACATACCAGTTTAGAGTGGAGTGCTTCGTGCTACGCTTGGTTTTCTTTGTAAGAGTGGGCTGGGGATAAACAAAACAAAACGCCCCAGGCCTTAGGCCCAGTGGACAAGAGCTGGGTTACCAAGCTCTGGACGCACAGCCCTAGAAAATGCCAGAAGTTGGGTGGTTTAGCCCTCAGTCTGGCCCCAGCCCAAGTAACTGCTGAATGACTCTTAAGTGCCCTAAGAAAAAGCGACTTTTAAAAACATGTTTTCTTCTGTGTGCACAGGAAACACTGCAGATTTTGGCTGTTTGGGGAGCATCTCTTTATTTTGAAGTTGAAAGCCACAAAAAACCAACAGTTGAAGGAAATGGCAACAAGAGATGACGTATAGGAGATGGTACTATGGTATCAATACTTCCTTCTGAAACTATTTTCTACAAAAAATGCCATTTAATATCACGTTTAGACAGTGAGTACATAAATACTTTGGAGCATGCTACTATTCAGAAAAAGCATTCTGCAGAATTGTCCAGGTTAAAAAAAAAGTTAAAAAACGAACTTTTGGTCCTGCTGACTCAACAGCAGAAAAGAACGGCCCGGATTCTTCGGGCCTCTGTTGCCATGTGATGAGAGGAGTGGCGCAGGAAGGAGAACCCTAGAGAGCAAGGCTGATGGGTGTGACGCGACGACGCCAAGCCCGGCAGACGGTCCTGCAAGGTCTCCTCCCCTTGGGCTCCGGGCACACCGAATCCCGGCCCGGCCGGGGGCCGCTGTCTACGCCGTGAGGACACGGGCTCAGGCCCGCTGCAGGCAGCTCCTGCCCCTTCTCACCAAGGCCTTGCATGCTGCAGGCTGCGCCCCACCGGGGAATGAGCTCGGGGGTCCCCGCTAGGCCCTTCCGTGCAAGAAGCCAGCCGCTTCCTGTGGGCGGCCTTGGCACCGATACCCCCCAGCTGGCCTGGCCCTTCCTGAACCTGCACCGCGGCCCGAGACCCCTCCTGTCCTCCCCCTTCCCTAGGCGCAGGTGGCAGCGTAGCCTGGAGCCCCCTTCTCTGCCCCCCTTGTGCACCCCCGACGTGTCCCCTCCCTTCTTGGTGTCCGCTTTTGGGCAGGCCCAAACGGGCACAAGCGTCTCCTACCTTATTTTTGTTTTATGCTCATAAGCAGGTATGTACAGAAAGAAAAACTGAGGCAAAAGAGAGTAAGTGACCCAAAGGGGGTGACAATTCCACAACCCCTCCCAGCTGCATCGCAGGCCCCCGAGCTCCCGCTTCCCCAGTGTTTCTGGAGGGCGGACCCACCGCCAGACCTTGCCTGCGAGCGGGAGCTCCCGCCGGGGTCCCCGCAGGAGAGTGGCCTGCTCGGGTGTGATCTGGGAGAGCGTCTGTCTGGCTGCGAGGTACGGAATAAATGCAAGGGGGGCCAGACCAGAGCGGAGGACTTCTGGGGTGGTCACAGAACAGAGAGAGGGGGAGAAATAGCGACAGGGAAATCGACAAGACGGGCGGCTCGGGCCAGCCCTGGGCTCCTTGGGAAGACAGACTAAAGGACACCTCCATCTATCCCGAAGCGTTTGGCTGACTTCCGTTCAAAGAGGCCTGAATAAAGGAGCTTTCACCCTACTTCAGTCTCCTAAAGTCCAATAATGGAAAACAGGAAGAGAAAAAAAGGAAAAAGGAAAAAACCCCTGCCTCACCAATAAAACAAGAAACTGACCATAAGCCTAACCCACCAACTAGGAGGCACAGATGCCAATTACAGGGTAAAGCTTTGCCCCAAGGAGGGCACAGAAGGCAGACACAAACCTCAAACAGTGAACAGGGCACATGTTCCCAGGAAACTAGGGTCACGCCGGGGGAAGATCTCCCCAGGGATTCTTGGATGAGGAGAGCAGGACCAGGCGAGGCTGGGGGTTCTGGGAGAGGCAGGACTGCCCCGGAAGGCAGGGGAGCAGGGCGGGGGCCCCTAGTGAGTTCCCTGGAGCCTGGAGGAGAATCACCACCGGTCAGATCGTCCCAGGGCCGCTCGTGGTGTCCTGCGCTTCACCTGCTCCGACAGGGGCCACGGCCACAGCCCACGGGCCAAATCTGGCCCCTTGTCTGTCCTTGTGTGGCCTGCCAGGTGAGAAACATTTTTACGATTTTAAATGGTTAAAAAATACCAAACAAGGACGAATATTTCATGACCCAAGAAGATTAGATGAAATTCCAATTGCAGTGTCCATAAATAAAGTGTCATTGGAACCCAACAATGCTTGTTCATGTTGATGTTATGTATGGCATCTCTCAGGCCAGGACGGCTGTTTGCGCAGTTGCCACAAAACTGTACAGTCTGCAAAGCCTAAAATATTTACTATCTGGCCCATTACAGAAAAAGTGTGCCAAGAATGTCCGAAAGTAAGAGGAGACCTGGCCCCAGGGCCAAGGAAATAGCAAATTTGGTGAGTGTTCCTGACAAGACAAAGAGGTTGTCCTGGGCCACCCTCCCCTGGTCAGAAGCTCACAGCTTTCCTTTGCAAACAGTACGTAGCACTCATCACAGAGGAACCACGGAAGGGCATTCTCCAAAGAGAAATTTTGGGAGATAGGATGTGTGGGGAGGCAGGGTAAGAACACAGCAAATACACCACAAAAGAAATTACCCAAGAAAATGCAATTAAAATTTCAGACTAAAAGTTCTTCATAGTCACAAAGAAATTACAGGCAACATGATCTTTCTTTAAAATACTTTAAGCTAAAAAAAATGCACTTATTAAAGCAAGATAGTATAAAGTCACACAAAAGACAAAGTCAGCTGATAAGCCCTAAGACTGAAATAGAAGAGAAACTTAATAATGCTACAGACATGAAAATTACCTCTAAAGGCACAGAACAAAAGTGTAAGTTAGATAGAAAATCCAACCAAGACTTAGTAGACAGGCTTGAAGATTTCAATGTGGTAGCAAGGAACAAAGATACGAAAATGATTATGGCCAAGAGAATAGTTACAGGAGAAAAAGAAAAATCTAAGATGTATAAAATTGTTATTCCCAGAGAAGACAACAACAACAAAGGGCACAGAGTAGTCCAATAGCCCCAGAAGACATCTCTGGAATAAAAGACAACTTAAACTTGTTGCTTGATGTGTCACACTGTGCTCCACAAAATCTGATGCAACCAACGTCAAGTTCCTGATCTTGCCCCGTAAAGAAGGAACCTTATAGGCATCCGATTGAAAACAGCAAATTACATACAAAGAAGAATCAGAACCTCTCACTGCTGGAACACAGGGAATCTTGGTTTACAGCAGAATTAGGGAAACAAAGTGGGACCCAGAAGTGTATCAAGTTGTTCTATCAGTATAAAAACAACATATTTTTAAGACAGTCTTCGGATTGCAAGAGTTCAATCTAAGGTACCTCCTTATAAAATACAATTTGATAATAGAGACTACTGAGAGGAAGATAAAACTGAGAAATTAACTCAGAGATGGACAAACCATAATCCAAGGGCAGGTGGTGGGCACCAGATTCATTTAAAAATAGCGTCCAGGCAAATACGTACCCTTACACCGGGAGAATTCTATAATATTAATTCACATGGTTAGCCAGGTCCTCACTCTGGCAACGTCTGAATAACAGCATAAAAACAAAATTCAAAAAGTGTGAGAGAGGGGATATAAGAGGAGGTATAAATATGCTAATTTCTTTATCTTTTAAAACCAGGAGTTAAGGGATAATATTCAAAGTTGAATCACGTAGTTCAGAAAAACATAAACCTAATTGCTTCAGGTTTTTTGTATTTGATGTTAACATCACTGATTTTTTTGTGGACTGATTTATCATGTGTACAGAAACATTTATCTCAAATTCAGTAATTCCTTTAGTCTCACTAGGTTCTTCTTCTCATCTTCAAATAAAATTAAAATATAATTCATTATTATGATGTTCATTATTCACGTAGATTCAGCAAAGCTTCTGCTGACACAAAGAGGTCCTTTCTGTGAATTAGAAAAAGGTATCACCTGTTGGGAAACAAATTCCACGCATGCCAAAACCTCCCCCTGGGTGGCTGAATGACAGAAGGCACGCCTGCCTGCTGGCAAATGACAGCCAAGCCTGTGTTTCAGACTTCATTCGCTCCCTGGGCAGGGCACCTCTGAGCAAGGAAAACTTACACAGCATGTTTATTGTTTTTATTTTTAATTTTACAGTCTTATTGAGGCATAATTGACCTCAAATAAACTGCACAGATTTAAAGTCTACGATTTGATAGGGTTAGACAAATGTGTACACCCACGGAACCATGACCAGAACCAGGTGATAACATACCTGCCCCCCCAGGTTTCCTCGTGCCCCTTTGTAAGCCCTCCCTCCCACTCCTGCTTGCCATGCCATCCTCAGTCCCCAGGCAACGGGTGAGCTGCTTTCTCTCACTATAGATGGGTGTGCATTCTTTAAAACTTTATATAAATGGAACATACAATATTTACTCTAGTTTTTCTGGCTTCTTTCACTTAGCTTAATGTATTTGAGTTTCATCCATACTGTTGTATATATCAGTAGTTTGTTCTTCTTTATTGTTGAGTAGTACTCTCTTGTATAGATATCTCACAATTTGCTTATCCATTCATCTGTTGCTGGACACTTGTGTTGTTTCCAGTTTGGGGCTCTCACTAATAAAGCTGCTACGAACGTTTGTGTACAATTCTTTGTATGCATGTATAATTCCTTTACTCATGGAAGTAGAGTGACAGGATCTATGACAAGTGTATGTTTGACGTTTAAGAAGCTGCCAAACTGTCTTCCAAAGTGTACCATTTTACATTCCTATCAGCAGTGTAAAAAAGTTCCACTAACTCCAAGTCCTTGCCAACAGTCTTTTTAATTTTAGCCATGCTAATATGTATGCAGTAGTATTTAATTTTTGTGGTTATAATTTGCACTTCCCCAATGACTAATGATGCAGTCTTTTTTATATGCTTATTGCCATCTGTATGCTTATTTTGATGAAGTCTACTCAAATCATTTGCCTATTTTTTAAATGGTTGATTGTTTTCTCATTTTTGCATTTTTTGAGTCTGAATATATTCTGAATCCAAGTCTTTTATCAGATAAGTGATTTGTGAAGATTTTCTCCCAGTCTGTGCCTTGTCTTTTAATCTCTTAGCAAAGTGTCTTTTAAAGAGCAGAAGTTCTTAATCTTGATAAAGCCCAATTTATCAATTGTTTTCTTTTATGGGTTGTATTTGGTGTCATATCTAAAATATCTTTTCCTAACCAAAAGTTACAAGGATTTTTTCCTATGTTTTTTCCTAGAAGTTTCATAGTTTTAGGTTTTACATTTGTCTACAATCCACTTAGCAATACTTTTTTTGTATATGGTGGGAATATGGATCAAGGTTCACTTTTGTGTGTGTGTGTGGATAGCCAATTATCTTAGTACTATTTGCTGAAGAGACTACCTTTTCTCCATTGAATTGCCTTTACCTCTTTTCTACCTTCTTTTGCATTAATTACATATTTTTAATGGTATCATTTTATCTCCTTAGTTGGCATATAAGCTATAACTTTTTGTTGTTTGTTTTTAGAGCTTGCTTTAGGGTTTACAGTTTACATCTTTGACTTATCACAGTCTACCTTCAAGTAATAATATACCAATTCATGTATAGTACATTAAACTGCAACTCTAGCTTCCATTTACCCTCTCCCTTTACACTATTACTGCCATACATTTTATTTCTACATCTGTTATAAACCCCAAAAATACATTTTTATTTTTGTTTTAAATGCTCAGTTATTTTAAAGAGATTAAAAATAAGAAAAAATATCTACCTACATATTTATCATTTCCAGTGCCCTAAATATTCCTTTGTGTTGCTCCAGATTTCCATCTGGCATCATTTTCCTTTTGCCTGAAGGACTTACTTTAACATTTCTTATAGTGCAGGTGTGATAGGGATGAGTTCTTTGATTTTTTATCTTACTTTTTATTTTTAAAATTTAATTGCCTTTTTAAAAAGATACTTAAATCACAAAAAATGTTACATTAAAAAATATAAGAGGTTCCCATATACCCCACACCCCACCCTCCCATTCCTCCCACATTAACAACTTCTTTCATCATTGTGACATATTCATTGCATTTGGTGAATACATTTTGGAGCACTGCTGCACAGCATGGATTATAGTTTACATTATAGTTTACACTCTCCCCCAGCACATTCTGTAGGTTATGGCAGGATATATAATGCCCACATCTGTCCCTGCAATACAAATTAGGACAACTCCAAGTCCTGAAAATGCCCCCACATCACACCTTGTCTTCCTCTCTCTACCCTCAGCAACTACCATGGCCACTGTCTCCACATCAATGATACAATTTCTTCAATTGCTAGAGTCACAATAGTTCTATAGTAGAATACCAGTAAGTCCACTCTAATCCATATTTTATTCCTCCATCCTGTGGACCCTGGGATGGTGATGTCCACTGCACCTCTATATCAAGAGGGGGCTTAGATCCCACATGGTTGATGGATGCGATTCTCCTGCTTGCAGTTGTAGGCACTCTTGGCTCCCTGGTGTGGTGGTTGACCATCTTCACCTCCCTGTTAGCTGATCTGGGTAAGTACAACGAACCTGAGAGTAGGAGTTGCAACTCTGCTTAGGCTCAGGGCCCAGCTGGCACATAGCCAGTCCAAGAGATTCAGAGTCTCCTGTGTATACACCAATCCCAGTGCCAACCACAGGTTCAGTAAAAGTGTTAGAAGAGGCATGTGTAGAAAGGTCACATCTGAGTCCAACTCCATCACACTCAGGAACACAAATTCCAAAGTAGAGCCCACTGACAAGGCACTGAACTCCAGAGCTATCTGCCATGACCATAGAACCTGTGTGTCTCCATAGCCCTCAGGAACACCAGTACCTGAGGTTGTATGTACTATGGCTATCTCTTGGATGCTGCTGAGATGTGCATAAGCGCAACCCCTCTAATGACCTCCTGACTTTTTTTGAGGACTCTAATCCATATAAACTCATTTGTCTTTACCATTATCCCCTTTTTATTCAAGGTCTTTTTCTAGTTGCATCACCAGCTATTGATTGCTAGGAATTCCTCTGCACCAGGGAGGCTCATCTCCCAGGAGTCATGTCCCACGGTGGGGGGAAGGTAATGCATTTACGTGCTGACTTTGGCTTAGAGAGTGGCCATGCTTGAGCAACATGGAGGCTCTCAGGAGGTCGCTCTTAGGCACCCTTCAACTCTAGGCCTAATTGAAATTTCTTTCACATAGTCTCATAAGCATAGTTATCAGTATCAAGGGCCCATCATTGGACCATCCTTCTTCACTGGTCTTTGCCCTTGCACTTGGGGGATCGTTGCTGTTTCATTGGGGAATGTGATAGAACTCCCCTGGCTAGGAACTCAGCACTCCCTCAGTTGTCCTTTGTAACTGTAACTACTATGAAAAAAGTTGGGTACTATGAAAATACCCAACAAATATCCAAATATTTTTATATACTCATATCCATGCCCTGGAGGACTCCCTCCCAACCATGTGTCCCCCATCAATAACACCCCACACCATTGTTCCTCCCCTGCCATAGCTGATCCCCTCTGTGGTCCAAAACTTCTTCAAAGATGAAGCCTAATATATTGCCAAATTCAATTAGTAGGAAAATGAAATAGTAATGATAGGTTTAAAGATTAGAAATAGAATAATAATAATTTAGAAAAACTAAAAGTAAAAAATAAATTGGAGTATTAAAAAATGAAAAATATCATAAAACTTTGTTTTTGGCATTTTGCCTTTCATCACTGTAATAGGTATTGCCCTGTATGTACGTGGCAAGGCAATTTTTTTTCATTTCTTTCTCAGTGTCTACATCCTTTCTTTAAAAAGTTTTTAATTTGGTCTTCAAAAAAATTTTAGATCACTGTAAATTCACCTGTACAACATAGGGGACTCCCATATATCCAACACCAAACCCTTTTCCCCCTTTCCCAGCAATGATCTTTCACATGTTCATGTTATATTTGCTGCAGCTGATGTACAGATATTGAAACATAGCTATCAAACATGGTTCCATTTTGGTTTACATTATGGTTTATATTTTAGACTGTACAACTTTCTAAATTTTTAGTTACATTATGGTTTACATTATGGTTTACATTTTAGCCTATAGACTTTTATACATTTTTGGTGAAATTTAACATGTCCTATATCCATCATTGCAGTATCTTGTTGAATACTTCCATTGCCCCCCCAGTTACCCTGTTTCCGTCTATTCTATTCCTCTCTCCCCCAACCATCATGGCCCACAGTGACATACCTAAGAAAGTTCTTATTTCATCTTCATTTTTAAAAGGTATCTTTTCTGGGTACAGAATTCAAGTTTGGCTGTGTGGAAAGGGATAGAGCAAGCATGCCTATGACTCATGAATAAATGCTGAACTTGGGACCAGATGTGTTGGCGTGGAACCCAGGATGCATGCTGAAAGTGGGCTGACACCCTTCTTGGGGTTTCTTAGCATAAGACACATCCCTAGCAGACTGTGGGCTGTCCGGTATTCCTTCCCCTTTTACCCTAAGCACATGTAAACATGCGTAGAAACTGCTTAGCTGGTTGTGTTATGTGGCTCTTGGCCACCTGTCCCCATTGGGCAGGAAAGAGGGTCCTTCGCCTGCAGCACGCAGGAGGTGCATGTGGACCATCTCCCTGGCTTGGCTGTGGAGTAAGATCCCCCAGCCCTGGGGGCTGATGCCCACTATGATGCTGAGCATAGGACAGCTTGCTCTGTGCTGTCCAGTGCCTGTGTGAGCGTGCTTTTGTCGACGCCCCTGACACCTGCAGTCAGTGGGGTGGGCTAACGTCCCAGGACTGCTGTTGCTGGCAGCAGGCATGGTTATGTTCTTTGCCATCTTCCAGGTGGTGGGACTCCTCCCCTAGAGATGGAAGCAGTTGTCACTTCCCCCATAGACCATTTTCTCTTTCAGTACTTATAGATTTTGCTCCACTGGCTGGTGTTGTTTCTACACAGAAATCTGATGCCACTCATCAGTAGCTTTCTTCCTGTGTATGGAACGTGTCTTGCTTCCCTCTGGTTGCCTTTCAACATGATCTCTTTATCACTGGTTTTATGTAATTTGGGTATGTTGTGCCTTCTGCGCTTTTCAAGCTTCTTGTGCTTGAAATTCATTGAATCTGGAGGTTTGGCATTTTCATCAAATTTGGGGGAATTTTGGCCAATGATTCTTCAATTATTTTTCTGTTTCCCGTCCCTGTCTGCTCCTTCAAGACCCCATTTACATGTATGTTAAGAAGCCTGAGGCTGTCCCACAGCTAACTGCTGCTGGATTTTAGATTCTTTTGAGTGGAGGGGAGCCATTCTTTTTTCTCAGAGCATTTCATTTTAGATAGGCTTTCTGTCCTCAAGTTCATTTGCTCATCTAGTCTTCAGTGTCTTGTCTGCTATTAGTCCCATGCAGTGCATTTTAATCTCAGGCATTCATCTTTAGAAGTTCATTTTGGGTCTTTTAAAAAATCTTCTGTCACTACTTAACATGCTCAGTCTTTCCCCTAGTTCCTTGAACAGATGCAATGCAGTTACAATAAATGTTTTAATGTCTTTGTCAAGTAATTCTATCATCTGTGTCATTTATGGGTCTGTTTCTATTTATTGATGTTTCTCCTCATTCTGGGTCAGACTTTCCTGCTTTTTTTACCTACCTGGCAATTTATGAGAAACCAGATTTTATTTTCCTTGCTGAGTGCTAGATATACTTGTATTCCTGTAACTATTATTTTAAGTTTTGTTCTGGGATGGACTTAAGTCAGTTGGGAATGGCTTGATTCTTCCAAAGCTTGCTTTCACACTTCAAAAAAATGGGATTGAAGCATCCTTTACTCTTAGGCTGGCTTTCCCTCTTTATTAGAGTGTCTCTGAGAACTCTACCCAACGTCCTGTGAATTACAAGCGTTTTTTTTTTTCTCTTCTCACTCTGGCAGAGGAGAGCCAAGCATTCCCAGCCCTGGGTAAACTCTGGGGATTGCTTCCTCTGATCCTTTGTGTTTCTTTTCTCCCCTGGTGGTCTCCTCATCTGCCTTTGCTGACACTACTCAGCTGATGAGTCTGGGGGTGCAGGGCCCTCTGCAGCTCCCCAGGGCTCTCTCTGTACTCTGAAGCTCTCCTGTACTTTGCCCTGAACTCTGGCTGCCATGGCCTCCTTGTGCTCCCAACATTATCTCCTCGAGGCAGAGAGGTCATCGGGCTTGCCTGGTTCCCCCTCCCCACACTGCAGTCTAGATAGTTTCTTCAGACCATTGGCTGGGCCCCCACAGGCTCACCTTGTTCGTTCACCCATTTCCAGGGGTTGCTGCCCTATACTGCCCAGTGTCCAATGTCTGAAAACCATTGTTTCATATATTTCACTGGCTTTTTAGTGGTTTCACATGGGAGGGTGTATCAGTTAGGGTTCTCCAGAGAACCAGGAAACAGGAAAGGATTATAGAATTTGACTCATGCAACCATGGGGCCTGGCAAGTTCGAATTCTATAGAGCAGGGCCCAAGCCATAAACTTCAAAAAAGGTGGTTCTGAAATCTGTCATAACCTAATTCTGTAGGGCAGACCACAAGCTGGGGACTCCAATGAAGGTGAGGTACATGCCTGAGGAGAAGCTGGCTGAAGTAAAGGCAGAGATTGTTCTTTCTAACTTCTGAAATCCTCATTTCTTGCTATAAGGCCTCCAAATGATTGGATAAAGAAACCCCCCTCATTGTTGGAGGCAATCTCCTTTGTTGATTAAAGATGTTATCAGTTGTAGATGCAATCAATTGACGAATGATACAGAATACCTCCAGTTACAGTCAGGCCAATGCTTGCTTGACCCGACAGCCAACACCAACACCCAGCAAGACGACAAATGAACTTAACCATCACAGAGGATAGGTCTGGTTCCTGTTATTCTATCTTAGTTGGAAGTTGAGTCCTAAAATGTGTTTTTAAAAAATTATTTCTATCTAGCTATCTTCCAAGAGATTTATGGGATGAAGGTCAACAAATATTAATGAAGTTTGTTTCTTGGCCACAGGATTTGGGTGATATTTTACTGCCTTTTTTGTGCTTGTCTGTATTACTTAAAAATTTAAAACCAATGATGTATCACTTTTGCAAATTAATAGAAAATAATATTTTAAAAATAACCCAAGACTCACTTCTTTAATAGAATATTTCCTATTCAAAAAATCAAAAACTGAAAGTTAACATGCTAACTTTTTCTAGATTTCTAAAGCATCATGTAGAATCATTAAAAAAAAAAAAAAGTGACCAAAAGAAGAATATCTTTCTTGCACTAAACTAAATTTGCCAGTTCTGTTCTTTAAAACTGTGTTATTACACCTGCCTCTTTTAAGCCTGGGCTTAAAGACTTAAATGCATATGATATTCAAACAATGAAATACACCTAAGCAACGAAAAAGGAATGAACTAACGATACACTCAATAGCCTGGGTGAATCTCAAAATAATTAGGCTGAGTAAAAGAAACTAGATACACACACAAAAGAGCACATACTGTAGAATTCCACCGTTATCAAAGAAAATGCAAACTAGTCTGCTGTGACAGAAAGCAGACCAGTGGTTCCTCCCGAGGGAAGGATTTCAAAGGGGCAGAAGGAAAGGTGTGGTGTGATGGACGCGTCCACTGTCTCAGTTGTCGTCCTGGTGTTCGGCGTGAAAAACTGACGAGACAGACACCTTAAATATGCTCAGTCTAGTGGATTTAACTATATATACCTCAGTATGGCTGATAAAAAATCATTTGTTGTAAAATTTTTAGAACGCTTGCAGCATCTCTCTCTCTCAAATTCCTAGGGCACAGGAAATCCAGTGATTTTGGGCACTGTCCGCACATTATCTGGTGCCCCAGGCTGGTGGTAGGTTTTCTCGAATTATCCTCACAATGGTGTGAGTCAGCGGTCTTAGCACCACATTTTACAAAGGGGGCCCCTGGGTTGGGGAAAGTGAGGGCTCCTCAGAGGGGCCCCTGGCACTTGAAACTAGGGCTCATTCTGCATCTTTGCCTTTTCTAGTGAAGTGCAGGCCTCTTTGGGCACTTTCAGCTATTGGGAATCCTCACTATTATTTACACTAGTTGGTTTGTGACAATAATTTTGTTTACTGTGTCTCTTATTTTATTTCTTTGAAGTTACGTTATAACTTAGAACATCTATCATGGAATGGATCTTTTAGGAATATTCAAGATGGATATGAAATGTTTCAGTTTGTAACATGGATTTTTCCTCTTTCACATTTGTCATGATATATGAGTTTATGTTGAATTACAAACCTAGAATAGATACACTTTGTAGAATTGTAAGTAGATCTAGAAAAACAATACACTGTCCTCTGTGAAAAGTACAAAAAGTTTGAAACAATCTCCATGAAACTCATTTTTCCATAAAATGGAACTATATTGATTTTACCCTTAAATTTTCCCTTTTGAATTGTAGACAATGAACAATAAAGAAAAAACAGGGAAGCAGATTTGGCCCAACGAATAGCGCGTCAGTCTACCACAAGGGAGGTCCGCGGTTCAAAGCCCGGGCCTCCTTGCCCCATGTGGAGCTGGCCCATGCGCAGTGCTGATGCGCGCAAGGAGTGCCCTGCCACACAGGGGTGTCCCCCGCATAGGGGAGTCCCACGTGCAAGGAGTGCGCCCCGTAAGGAGAGCCGCCCAGCGCGAAAGAAAGTGCAGCCTGCCCAGGAATGGCGCCGCCCTTATGGAGAGCTGACACAGCAAGATGATGCAACAAAAAGAAACACAGATTCCCGTGCCGCTGATAAGGATAGAAGTGGTCACAGAAGAACACACAGCAAATGCACACAGAGAGCAGACAAGTGGGGGGGGGGGTGGAAGGCGAGAGAAATAAATAAATCTTTAAAAAAAAAAAAGATAAAACGAACTTGAATATTGTTTCTCTAAATGTTAGTTTTTTCAGCCTCCGTCCCTCCTCTCCCTTTCAGAAACTTCCCTCTCCCTGCTCTGTCCCATCACCCATTTCCCTGTGAACTGGTATTCACATCACTCTCTGCCTGGAATTATGTTCACCTTAAGAACCTCAACATTCCCTCAGCCTTGGTACTTTTCGGGCTCACCTTGACCAGAAATGGCCACCTGTGTCTTCCTAATTCTTGGAATACTCCTTTTTCTGGACCATCCGTTTCGCCCTCAGTGGCCACACACTGTCTTATGAGTCTGCCTTTGCCCTTTAATAGTTTATGTTTCTGGAGGACAGGAGGAAGGTCAGATTCCTCTGTGCTTCCCAAAGTTCCTTCTTGAATGTTCAACACATAACTGGTGAATAAATACTAAGCAAATGATTTTCAAGTCCCCAGAAGGGCTAAGAAAAGTTGAAGAAAGCAGGCACCGGCTGCACTGAAATCAGGAGAGAAACGCAGTCAGGGTGGGGTGTGCTAACGGGGCCGGTGTAGCACCTGCTGGAGTATGTGTAGGAACAGCCCACGCTGTTGGGTCCATGTGCTACTCAGTGGAGAAAAGTGTTTTATCCTTTTAGGATGTTAGAATATACACACAGAGACAAAATGTTAGAAACTTAATGGTAACTGGAATATATACAGATCAAATAAGATGCTGGGGGGATGAGGAGAGCACAGTGATGAAACAAAACCAGGCATGCACTGGTAATTGCTGAAGTAGGGTAAGAGATTCATGGGTTCTTCTTAGAGTAGTCTCTATCGTTTTGTCTAGATTTGAGTATTTCAATGCTGAATTTTATTTTCGAAAGGAGATTTATGGATAAACTATGCACAATGAGGCATAGAATAGTCCCATTTATAGTGAGGTGACTATTTTCACAACATACTTCCCTCCAAAACTTTGATCAAAGTTACAACACAAAGGTCCATGATTAGAAGGAATTGGTTTCTGTGCTGTGTTGCCTTTAAAGCCATCACTGCAATACTGGAGCTCTGCGCTGGTCTTATGCTACTTTTACATAAAGATACAAAATATTTCTTTGTCCTACTAAAAAATTTATTGAATGCCTACTACGTGCTACCTGCTGCACAGGTGCGGTGGT
Source organism: Dasypus novemcinctus (assembly GCF_030445035.2). Lineage (NCBI taxonomy): Eukaryota > Metazoa > Chordata > Mammalia > Cingulata > Dasypodidae > Dasypus > Dasypus novemcinctus. The sequence goes on along the minus strand of NC_080687.1, from coordinate 6,110,907 downwards.
GCAGAAGTGAAGGCTCGATGCCTGCCTGCAAGAAGCTCACTATGCGGCAGGGAAGTCAGACCTCAGGCAGTCACTAAGACCCATCGCAAAAGCACAGCCTCAAGTCAGAAAGCAGGAATGGTCCTTGATTGGTCTCCTTCCCCCAGTCCACATATCCAATCTCTTACCAAGTCCAGTGAACTCTACCTCCCCTAAAACCCCCAATTCTCTTCCTCTTTCCTTGAATTCTGCCACCTTTCTTTCCATTTCCTTTGTTTCTACCACCCACCATGATACGTCACTGGAACACAGCTGTCTCCTAACTGAGCATCTTTCCTCCATCTTTGTTTTCCTACTGTCCATCCTCCACCAAGTGCCCAAGGAAGCTTCCAAAAACATACATCAGATCAGCTCCTCCCAGCTGCCTACAGGCCTCTAATGCTCCCATGGAAGGACGGGGCTTACTGGATTTGGCTTCTCTGATCTGAGCTCATGCCACTCTCTTCCCTCTTTATTTATTCCACTTCAGACCAAATGCCCCCCTCAAGAAAGAAAATATGATGTGCTACGTTGCAGAGCATTCCAGAGCCATTCCAGGTTGGCTGGGGAAAAACCTGCCAACTATTTATTACATATGATCTTTCCTAAGGAAGGGTAGCTGTGTATAACCTGACACAGATGCTTCCCCATAATCAGCTGTTATTTCAGTATAGCTGACATTACAAAAACAAAATAGGATAAAATATGACTATAAAATTTCCTATGTCCCTAGCAAGTAAGTATAAAGTATTTTCAGACTTTACGCACGTCCTCAACACTGCAGCTATGAAGAGAAGGTGCTTTCTCTTTATGTATACTTTATTATATCCCCCTCAACTTTGATGTATCTGCATCCTAACACCCCATAAAATCTTAAAGGTTGGAGAGCAGTAAAACGAAAATCTCTGGGAGCAATGCATATAAACAAAACCCCAGCAAACAAGCAAGCGAACTAACCTAGAAAAATCACATAATATTTTATCACTAGTTATTTCTAAATTGTCTCAGAGCAGAAAATGCGACAAGAATGTAAAGTACTCGAAGAGCAAGAAGATGGCTTCTGCGAAATCTTCTTTGAAAGCCCAAACACAAACTTAAGACACTTCCAAAGAGAAATGAAAACTTGGATTTCTTCTTGACCTTTTGTCTACATAATAGCAAAAGTAAAAATAAATATTTTCCCAAGGGTAAAACTAGTATACAGTTGGATAGCAGATCCTTTTATCTTTCCCAGAGGACACTAAATCTCCTGCTGTAAGCTGCTGTTGTAAAGATGACCAAAAGGACCCCTTGCAGGGGGGAGGGGGATTTGATACCGAAGTTGGGAGTTGCCCTTGAACAGCTCGAGAGCTCACTCTGCAGGGCAGACTGAGGGCACTCCTGAAAGCTGTCTGTTTGCCAACTCTAGGTTGGGTATCTAGGCTAAGGTCATGGTCATGATAATGGCGACCATTTGGGAGAACTTACCTTGCACCAGGCACTTCAGTAGATGTGTTACCTGTGCTGCCATGAGGTGGACGCCGTTACCATCTCTGTTTTACAAACGGTCAAACTTTGATATGACCTCTAAACTACATGCTTTTGCCTCATTAATCCCTGAGTCTGGTGTAAGGGTATTTCTGAACTGCTATTCAATAGAACTGTGATTTAAGATTTTTATATTCTAGTCACCCTCTGGAAAATTCTAATGATTAATTGGATTTTTACTAGTTAAGTAAAATTGGTTTTAAGGGTGCCAGAAATAAGTTAAAAATGATGCATCATCTTTCTAGCAACTGTATTCAGTCGGAAGGGTATAACCATTAGTTCTATGTAAATGACTCCCAAAGAAGCTATCACCACCATGCGGGCTTCCCTGCCGCTCTGATCCTCAGTCTCCAAATGCCTGAAGGTCTCTTCCAAGTGGATATGCTTTTGGACATCTAATTTGATATTCTGAATCAGAATTCATAATTCTGTCTGCACTTTCTACTTACCCTTCTGGTGCCTGATTTTTATTAAAGACATTGTAATCTCTCACAGGCACCCTGATATGAAACATTTTTAACTTTGGCTTTTACTTCTTAAAGCTCCCTCCATCCGTTTAATCCATTTCCAATTCTTGTAATACTTACCAACCATCTGTTCTTCTCCAAAAGAGTGTTCTCATCAATGGAATGGGAATAGGCACGCTATGGCACCTCCCTGGCCAAGGCCTTTTCCACCCTCTCTGTCCTTTTCTGCTGACTGGATACAGGTGACACCAAGGCTCCCGGTGAGGCCAGGGCCATGAGAAGAAAGGAACCTAAATTCCTGAATATGCATAAATGTGAACCACCTGCTGATCAAGCACCTAGGCCCACATTGTCATGAAAACAAAAAAAAATATGCTTCTCTTGTGGTTGAGTAATTATTTTGGTGGGGAATTTTTTTGTTACTGCAGCTGAGCATAATATACACACTTAATATGTGCCAGGCATTGTGCTAAGCACTTTATATGCATTACCTTATTTAAGCTTCAGATTACTATTACTACTTCACAGAAAACAAAACTGGGGTTTATACAATTCAAGAAATTGTGCAGGATCACGAGAAAGTTTAAGAACCAGGATTCAACCCAGGATTGCCTGATTCCAATGTTCACTTCTTAACTTATGTACCCTATGGTCCCTCGCACCTATAATAAAAGAACTGCAGTCATTTTAAGACCCCAAGTTGGGTACCATGGTTTCTTTGTCATGGGACAGTTTTGAGAGATGTTTTCAATCTCTTCACCATGAATATTGGCAGAAAGAATGATAAAACTGAACTAAGTTATATTCCATTCAACAAATATTTGAGGAACAATGCTTACCAGGTGTATTAGTCACCCAAACGGGTGATGAAGCAAAGCACCAGAAATCTTTTGGTTTTTATAAAGGGTATTTATTTGGGGTAAACACTTACAGTTACAAGACTGTACAAATTCCAACTCAAGGTACCATAAGAGGTACTTTCTCACCCAAATCCTTTGCCATGTGTTGAAGCAAGATGGCGGGCTATCTCCGTGAGGGTGCAGCCTTCCTTTCTCTCTGCTCCAGGTCGCATAGGGCTTATTTCTTTCTGGGCTTTCTCAGCACAGCACACTATCAGGCAAATGGCTCATCTCTCTTCCCAGGGCTGCAGGTTCAAAGTTCTCTCCTCTTCAGTGTCTATGAAGCTCTATCTCTTCCTCTCATGTATCTTCTTCTCTATTGTTTTCTTCAGTGAGTGTTCATTCATATCATCCCATCAAGGAGGTGGGGAATTAACCTTACTATCACCCTACTGATCAAACAAAAGGCCTGATCTTAACATAATTTAATCAAAGACATCTCAGCTGAATCTAATACAATCAAAGGGTATCAGACCCAGAGGAACAGACCAGTTCATAAACAATCCTTATCTTTTATTACAATACACTTTTTACTGAAGTATATCATTCATACATGAACATGCATAAACAATAATTATATAGTACAGGTTGTGAACTTACAAAATAAATATGCATAACATTATACAGGAGTACCATACATCAGCTCTCCACCAATACTTTTCATTGTTGAAAAACATTTGCTACAAATTATGCAAGAGCATCATAAAAATATTACTACTAAATATAGTCCCTATCTTACATTTGGTGTATTTTCCTCCCAACCAACCCTATTTTTTTTAAAAATGTTTTTATTAAAGAGGTTGTGAACTTACAAAACAATCATGCATATGTGTAGAATTCCCATACAACACTGCTTCACCAACATGTTACAGATTGTGAGATAATATCATCAAAATATTAGCACCAACCATGGTCCATAGTGTACATTTGGCACACTTTTTCCATACATCTCCATTATCAACACAGTACATCTTTGGGATTGATGCAAGAATATTATAGTATTGCTGTTAACCACAGGCTATAGGTCACACCAGTTGTAGTTTTCCCATGCTTCTCCATATTCCCACCACCCTGCAATAGTGATGTACATCCACTCAAGCTCACAGAAAGACATTCTTACATTTGTACCCTCAACCACAATTCTCAGCTGCCTTTTCACCTTCCTGATGAAGTCCTTTGAATCACAGAAGTATTTAAGTGTGAGAAGGTCCCATTCATCCATGTTTTCTTTCATTGCTCATGTTTTTGGTGTAAGCTTTAAGAAACCACCACCTACCACTAAGTCTTTAAGATGTTTCCCTACACTGTCTTCTAGGAGCCTTATGGTTCTTGCTTTTATATTTAGATCTTTGAATCATTATAAGTTAATTGTTGTATAAGATGTGAAATAGGGTCTTCTTTCTTTCTTTTGGCTGTGGATATCCAGTTCTCTCAGCACCATTTGTTGAATAGAACGTTCTGTCCCAGCTGGGTGGGTTTGACAGGCTTGTCAAAAATCACTTGGCCAGAGATGTGAGGGTCTGATTCTGAAACATCAGTTTAGTTCCATTGGTCTATGTGTCTATCTCTATGTCAATACCATACTATTTTTACTTCTGTAGTTAGGCAATAAGATTTAAAGTCTGGAAGTGAGAGGCCTCCAACTTCACTTTTCCTTTTGAAGATATTTCCGGCTGCTCAGGGCCTCTTACCCGTCCAGATAAATTTGGCACCCCACTGATTTTTGCATATTGATCTTGTATCCTGACATGCTACTGAAATTGTTTATTAGCTTTAGCAGCTTTGTTGTAGTTTTTTCAGGACTTTCTAGATATAGGATCATATCATCTGCGAATAGTGAAAGTTTCTTCTTCCTTTCTTAATTGGATGCCTTTTATTTCTTTTTCTGGCTTGATTGCTCTAGCTAGAACTTCTAGCATTATATTGAACACAGTGGTGACAATGGGCATCCTTGTCTTGTCCCTAATCTCACCAGAAAGCTTTCAGTCTTTCACCATTGAGCACAACATTACTTGTGGGTTTTTCTTATATGGCCTTTATCATGTTGAGAAAGTTACCTTTAATTCCTATCTTTTGTAGTATTTTTATCAAGAAAGGATGCTGTATTTTGTCAAATGCCTTTTCTGTGTCAATTGATAAGATTATGTGATTTTTCTTCTTTGATTTATTAATGTGGTATATTATGCTGATAGATTTTCTTGTGTTGAACCAGCCTTGCATGCCTGGTATAAAACCCACTTAATTATGATGAATAATCCTTTTAATGTGTTGTAGGATTCAATTAGGAAGTATTTTATTGAGCAAGTATTTTTTGCATCTATTTCATTAGAGGAATCAGTCTGTAATTTTCTTTTTTCATAATATCTTTATCTGGCTTCAGTATTGGGGTGATACTGGCTTCATAGAATGAGTTTGGTAGTGTTCCTTCTTCAATTTTTTGGAAGAGCTTGAGTCAGATTAGTATTAAATCTTCTTTGAATGCTTTGTAGAATTCACCTGTGAAACTATCTGGTCATAGGCTTTTCATTTTGGAGAACTGTTTGATGAGTGTTTCAATCTCTTTAGTTGTGATTAGTTTGTTGAGGTCTTCTATTTCTTCCAGGGCCAGTGTAGTTTGTATGTTCTTAGGAATTTTTCCATTTTGTCTACATTGTCTAGTTTGTTGGTATACAGTCGTTCATAGTATTCTGTTTTGATCTTTCTCTTTCTGTGGGGTCAGTAGGAATGTTCCTGTTTTCATTTTTTAACTTCATTTATTTGTATCTTCTCTTTTTTTCTTAGTTGTCTAGCTAAGGGTTGTCGATTTTGTTAATCTTTTAGTTTTGTTAATTCTCTCTATTGTTTTTTGTTCTCAATTTCATTTATTTCTGCTTAAAAATAAATGAAATCTTTGTTATTTCATTCCTTCTACTTGCACTGGGATTAGTTTGCTGTTCTTTTTCTAGTTCCTCCAGATGTGTAGTTAGGTCATTGATTTTAGCTCTTCTTTTTTTTAATGTAAGCATTGAGAGCTATAAATTTTTGCCACAACACTGCCTTCCCTGCCTCCCATAGGTTCTGATATGTTGTGTTCTCATTGTCATTCATTTCAAGACATTTACTGATTTCTCTTGAAATTTCTTCTTTGACCCACTTATTATTTAAGAATGTACTGTTTAATCTCCATGTATAAGTGAATTTTCCCTTTTTGTTGCCTCTTGTTGATTTCCAACTTTATTCCATTATGATCAGATAAAGTTCTTTTTATAATTTCAATTTTGTTGAATTTATTGAGAACTGCTTTTTTACACAACATATGATCTATCCTGGAAAAAGATCGGTGAGCACCTGAAAAGAATGTATATCCTGCTGTCTGGGTGTGCAATGTTCTGTATACATCTATTAGGTATAGTCCAATTATCATACTATTCAAGGTCTCTCTGTTTCTTGATTGATCCTCTACCCAGATGTTCCATACAATGCTGAGAGTGGTATATTGAGTCTCCAACTCTTATTGTTGAGATGTCTATTTCTCCCTTCAGTTTTGTCAGTGTTTGCCTCACGTATCTTGGGGCATCCTCATTAGGTGCATATACTTTTATGATTGTTATTTCTTCCTGGCAAATCATCCCTTTCATTAATACACAATGTCCTTCCTTGTCTCTAATAAGTTTTCTTTTAAAGTCAATGTAATCTGATATAAGTATACCTACTCCAAATTTTCTGTGGTTACTACATCCATGGAATATCTTTTTCCAACCTTCCACTTTCAATCTATTGGTATCCTTGGGTCTAAGGTGGTCTCTTGCAGACAGCATTTAGATGGCTCATATTTTCTTATCCATTCCACCAGTCTGTGTCTTTTGACTGGGGAGTTTAATCTATTAGCATTCAATGTTATTAATGTGAAGGCATTTATTTCATCCATTTTGATCTCTGCATTTTATCTGTCATTTTATTTTCACCATTCTTTTGACACTTTTAGTTATTGTTACTGATACAGTCATCATTTCTAGAATCTCTTCCAAGCCTCTCTCTCCTGTCTTTCTTTTCAGGCTGTAAAACTCTCTCTAGTATTTCCTGCAAAGACAGTCTTTTTGTTACAAACTTTCTCAGTTTCTGTTTATCTGTGAATTTTTTTAATTTTTAAAATTTTTATTGAAGTATATCACTCCTACATAAACAATAAGTGTATACTAATAGTTGTGAACTTACAAAGCAAACATATATAACATCATACAGGACTCTCATACTTCACCCTACTATCAATACCTTGCAATGTTTTGAAACATTTTTAATTAATGATTAAAAAATATTACTCAAAATATTACTACTAACCAAAGTGTTCTTCCCCAACACACATTATTGTTATTATATATATATGTCATTTTTACATGAACATACATAAACAATAAGTGTATAGTAAAAGTTGAGAACTTACAAAGCAAACATGCATAACATAATTCACATGTCCCATACATCAACTCACCACCAAAACCTTGTGTTGTGAGACAATTATTACAAATTATGAAAGAATATTGTCAAAATCTTAACTACTAACTATAGTCCTTATCTGGCATTTGGTGTATTTTCCTCCCAACCCACCCTTTTATTATTTTTTAAAATATATTTTTATGACAGAAGTTGTAAAGTTACAAAACAATCGCGCACATGTGCAGAATTCCCAAACAACACACCTCTATCAACACACCACACCACACCACATCACACCATGGCGGAATATTTGTTTCAGATTATGAGATAATATCCCCAGATTATTACCAGGTTCACAGTACATTTGGCACACTTTTTCCATACTCCCTCAGTAGATGCATGGATATTACATTATTACTGTTATCCACAGTCCATAGTTCACTACAGATGTGTTTTTCCCATGCTTCTCCACATTCCCACCACTCTGCAATAGTGACGTACATCTGCTCTAGCTCACAAAGGATACTCTTTCATCTGTACCATCAACCACAATTCTCATCCACCTCTGGGTATACTGTGCTATTCAGTTCCTAGATTATTCTCCAGCTTTCTGTCAATTGATATTTACATCCCTAGAACCATTTTCAGCCACTTTCCCATTTACAAACCAGCTGTTACTCACTATAATGTGTTACCATCAACTCTGTACATCTCCACACTTTCACAGTAAAGTTAACTAAAACTTCTACACACATTAAACATCAGTTCATCTCAATTCTCCTCTTAGCTCCTTCAAGAATCTCCCACCTACCACCAGGTCTTGAAGATACTTTCCTACATTTTCTCATAGAAGATTTATGGTTCTTGTTTTTATATCTAGGGTTTTTGATCCATTTTGAATTAATTTCTTTTTATAAGGTGTGAGATAGGGGTCCTCTTTCCTTCTTTTGGCTATGGGTATCCAGTTCATTCAGCACCATTTGTTGAGTGGACTGTTCTGCCAAAGCTGGGTGGTTTTTATAGGCTGGAAAAAATCACTTGACCATAGATGTGAAGGTATGTTTCTGAACCATTAATTCAGTTCCATTGGTCTATGTGTCTGTCTTTATGCTAGTACCATGCTGTAGCTAGGTAATATGATTTAAAGTCCAGAGAAGAGAGCCCTCCAATTCTGCTTTCCCTTTTTAGGATGTTTCTGGCTATTCAGGACCCCTTACCCTTCCAAATAAGTTTGAAAAGCATGTTTTCCGTTTATTTAAAAAATGCTGGTGGATTTTTTTATATAGCAATATGCGTAGAATTAACATCCTAATGATACTTAGTTTTCTAATACATGAGCATGGAGCATTCTTCCAATTATTTAGGTCTTTTTTATTTCTTTTAACAATGAGTTGTAGTTTTGTGAATACAAGTGTTTTACATCATTGGTTAAGTTCGTTCCTGATATTTGAGTTTTATCAGTTGTATTTTATTTTCACCACTCTTTTGGCACTTTTAGTTACTTTTATTGATATAATCTTCATTTCTAGACCCTCTACTATCTTTTCTTTACAGGCTGTAGCACAGCCTTTAGTATTTCCTACAAAGATGTTCTCTTGATTATAAACTCTTTTAGTTTCTATTTATTTGTGAATATTCTAAACTCACCCTCATTTTAAAAAATTTATTGAAGTATATCACTCATACATAAACATACATAAACAATAAATGTATAGTAATAGTTGTGAACTTAGAAAACAAACACATATAACATCATACCGGACTCTCACACCTCACCCTACCACTAATACCTTGCATTGTTGTTAAACCTTTTTAACTAATGATTAAAGAGCATTGTCAAAATATTACTACTAACCAAAGTATTTTCCCCCACAGCCTATTATTATTATCTTTATATAATTTATATATGAATATACATAAACAATAAGTGATTAGTAAAAGTTGTAACCTTACAAAGTCAACATGCATAACGTCATACAGGGGTCCATACATCAACCCTCCGCTAACACCTTGCATTGTCGTGAGATGTTTGTTATAAATTATGAAAGAATATTATCAAAATCTTACTACTACTTATAGTCCTTATCTTATATTTGGTGTATTTTCCCCCAATCCACTCTATTATTATTTTTTAAATATATTCTTTATGACAGAAGTTGTAACCTTATAAAATAATCATGTCATATGCAGAATTCCCAAACAACACCCCTCTATCAACACACCACACTGTGGTGAAATATTTGTTACAAATAATATAATATCATCTGATTGTTACCATGTTCATAGTGTATATTTGGCACACATTTTCCATACTGCCATTATCAGCACAGTACATCTTTGGCATAGATGCAAGAATATTATATTATTACTGCTAACCACAACCCATAGGTCACGACAGATGTATCTTTCCCATGCTCTCCACATTCCTACCACCCTGCAATAGTGATGTACATTTGCTCTAGCTAACAAAGGACACTCTTTCATCTGTTCCATCAACCACAATTCTCATCCACCTCTTGGTTTACGGTGCTATTCTGTTCTTAGAATATTCTATAGCATTCTGTTAATTGGCATTTACATACCTAGAATACCATTTTCAGCCACATCCCCATTTATAAACTACCTGTTACTATATGTTACCATCCACTGTATACATTTCCACACTTTTACAGTAAAGCTAATTAAAACTGCTACTTTTACAGTAAAGCTAAAACATCAGTAGTTCATCTCAGTCCTCCTTTTATCTCCTTTAAGAAACCACAACCTACCACCAGGTCTTGAAGCTATTTTCCTACAATTTCTTCTAGAAGCTTTATGGTTATTGCTTTTATTTTTAGGTTTTTGATCCATTTGAGTTAATTTTTGGATAAGTGAGATAGGGGTCCTCTTTCCTTCTGTTGACTATGGATATCCAGTTCTTTCAGCACCATTTCTTGAGTGGACTGTTCTGCCCAAGCTGTGTGGGTTTGACAGGCTAGTCAAAAATCACTTGACCACACATGTGAGGGTCTGTTTCTGAACCCTCAATTTGCTTCCATTGGTCTATGTGTTTGTCTTTATGCCAGTACCATGCTGTTTTTACCACTATATCTAGGTAATATAATTTAAAGTCTAGAGAGGAAAGTTTGCTTGTCCTTTTTAAGATATTTCTGGCTATTCAGGACCCCTTATGCATCCAAATAAATTTGATAATTGTGTTTTCAATTTTAAAAAATGCTGGTAGACTTTTAATTGGGATTGCATTGAATTTGTATTTCATTTTGAGTACAATTGGTATCTTAATGATATTTAGTCTTCCAATCTTAAGAATGGAATGTTCTTCCAGCTATTTAGGCCTTTTTTGATTTCTTTTAAAATTGAGTTGCTGTCTTGTGAATACAAGTGCTTTACATCGTTGGTTAAGTTTATTCCTGACTATTTGAGTTTTATCTGTCATTTTATTTTCACCACTCTTTTGACACTTTTAGTTACTTTTATTGATATAATCTTCATTTCTAGACTCTCTTCCAGGCCTCTCTCTCCTGTCTTGTATTTTCCGGCTCTTGCACACCCTTTAGTATTTCCTGAAAATGTGGTCTCTTGCTTAGAAATTCTCTGTTTCTGTTTATCTGTGAATATTCTAAACTTGCCCTCATCTTTGAAAGACAATCTTTTTGGATATAAGATTCTTGGCTGGAAATTTTTCTCTTGCAGTATGTTAAATATATCATGCCACTGCCTTCTTGACTCCATGGTTTCTGATGAGAAATCAGCACTTAATCTTATTGGGTACCCCTTATATGTTATGCATTCTTTTTCTCTTGCTGCTCTCAGAATCTTCTCTTTGTCTTTGGAATTTGACATTCTGATTAATATGGTCCATTCAGATTCATTTGGATGGGAGTATGTTGTGCTCCTTGGATGTAGATATCTATGTCCTTCAATGGGGTTGGGAAATTTTCTACCATTGTTTCTTCAAATATTCCTTCTACCCCTTTTCCCTTCTCTTCTCCTTCTGGGACACCCATGATATGCATGTTTACATGTCTCTTGCTGTCATTTAGTTCCACAATAACCTTTCAATTTTTCCATTCTTTTCTTCACCTCTTCTTTTCTTTGTTCACTTTCAGAGGCCATTTCTTCAAGCTCACCAATCCCTTCTTCTGCCCCCTCAAATTGCCAACATCTCCCAGAACTCATCAAGAACCTTCACTGGACTTTCATTGCATCCCCTGGTTGCAGCCTGCCTGTGGAACCTGGACTTGTGCATCCCCACGGCTGCATGAGAGACTCTTACAGAATCGCATATTATTGACAGATATCTCTTGTTGATTCTGTTTCCCTAGAGAACCCTGACTAATACATATATGATTCCAGTGTATTTTTTTATTTCATTTATTGCACCTGTCATTCCCATAAGATCTGCTATTTTTCTATGTATGCTTTCAAATTCTTCTTTGTCCTCATTAATATCTTCTTAATATCCTTAATCTCTTTAGGCATCTCATTGAATTTATTAAGGAGATTTGTTTGAGCATCTATGATTAGTTGTCTTAACTCTTTTATGTCAGCTGCAGGCTTATCTTGTTCCTTTAACTGGGCCATAGCTTCCTATTTCTTGGTGTGGATTATAATTTTTTGTTGGTGTCTTGGCATCTGCCTTACTGGAGTATTTATTCCGGGAGCAGTTTTTCCCTTTAGTTTAGGGCCTTCTTACCCTTTCTCCCTTGCTGGTTGTGCAGCAGGAGCCAAGGATGTAGTTGGGACTATAAGCTGTGGAGGCTCAAGCTGCCCTCTTTTACCCACGAACTGAAGAAGCTTCTCCCAGCTTTCTCCTCTGCCAGGGCAGGGACAGAGCCACAGCTGTGTGGAATAATCCAAGTTGTGCAGATGTGGACTGTAGTTGCCCAGAGAGACTGATGAACCTTCATGCAGGGCGGGGATGGAGCTGCAGGTGTGGGCAGCAATCTATGCCGTGCGGGTCCAAGATGAGCTCAGTTGTCCCAGTAGACCTCCTACTACTCAGTCTGTGCCAGCTGAATGTACCTGTAGTTACCTGGAGAGGCGGGTGCAGGGCCCGCCAGCCTCCTCCCTGCTAGAGGTGGGGCTGACGTCTAGGCTAGGGCTGCAGGCTGATCTGGGTGAAAGAAGCCAGTCCCCACCATCACTGTGATTTTCAGTCATCCTGGCTTCCCCTCATGCTAGGCGCAGAGTCAAAATGCCGGCTACCGACCTCTTTCTGACTTGGACAGGTTCAAACTTTAGGTGTACTTAGGGTTATACTTTAGCCAGCTGAACTTACTAATCAGCAGCTGAAATCATTGGTCAACTGTCTCTTCCTTCCCTGTTTTTGGGAAATGGAGCTTCCAACTGCAGCACAAAATAGCTCCTGAGGCAGCTTGCGCCACCAGAAAGATAATCAAGGGCCTCCGTGGTGTGGCCTGTATTTTCCTGGAGAGGCTGGGGCAGGTCCCCCCAGCTTCCTCCCTGCCGGGGGTGGGCCTGGGGCTTATGTTAGAGCTGCAGTCTGATCTGGATGGAAAGACAATCCTTATCTTTCTTAGGGTTCATCAAGAATCTCAAACCGCCACACCAAGTATACCATAGACGTCGAGTGCCTAACTGTGAAGTAGAGCCACTGGCAATGTGACTGTTAAAGCAGAGAGGATAAAGACAATTTCAAAAGGTGTTAACCGTCCACAACAATTCTGTGAAATAGCAAGAACAGGCACATCATCCCATGTCTCTTATAAGGAAACTGAGACATTCGGATTCAGACTCATCCAAGGCCATATAGTGAGTTAATGGCAGAGCTGGAAGGAAGTAGGATCATCTGATTCCAGGGATTCCCAGCATCTACCGCAGGTGGGGCTGGGACGGGAGAGATGAGGTTCGCCAGCGCAGCTGCACTGCTTGTAAACGGTCACTGCTGAGATCACCGAGCAGCACGTATGGGACTTGCAGCCAGACACCTTGGCAGGTGCACGCAGTCCTCACCGAGTGCTCATACAGAGCCGCTGCCGTGGGCTTGCCAAGGCCAAGCTACCTAGACCTTCCTACACTGTGCAAAGCAGGAAGCAGCAGCACCGGGTGCTGGCCCCTGATTTCTGCCAGTGCATTGCAGCAGGCGACGGAATCACAATATTTCACCCTTAGTTTCTAAGCACACGGATCAACTTAAATAAACATCCAGCCCTTTTTTATTTGTTGGCATCACATTGCAACTGCTACTCCAGAATGGGAAGGAATAGTTAACAATGCCCTCAGAGGGCTCTTTCCATCCAAAAATATGACATGTGCATGGGCTGCGTTTCAGAAGTAACTGATTACCAGGGTGCATACATTCACAATTCAGTCACATCCACAACCTGCTTTTTGGGCTCCTTGGGGAAAAAGTCATGTGACCAGCTAGTTTAGTGCCTATCTGCAATGCAGATATTCCTATCTGCATTGATAAAAATATTTTCCTTTTTTTAAAGCAAAACAAATGGACTTCCTGAGAAATATTCAAGCAACCTTTCTAAATGCACACAAATCTTGGCAGCAATAGCCAAACTGCATTATAGACACTTCTAGCCTTGCTGTTTCCAGATAGCTGAAATAGCAAATGAAATACATAAATACATAAATGAAATACATAAATAGAATATTCTTTCATTACAAAGGTTTTGTATAAAGCCTATTATTTAGAGATCAATACAATGTCTATGTATATATGAATTCATTTCTAAAATAAAAGCCGGGTGAGTGAAATTACATAGTATGATCACTTTGCTTTTCATCAAATCGTATAACAGATTGTGTCCATCTTTCTTTTCTGCAGGTAGTTCCTTCAAGAGGAGAATTGCATCCATCATCCATGTGGAATCTGTCCCCTCTCGATATAGAGGTGGAGTGGACATAACCATCCCAGGGTCCACAGGATGGAGGAATAGAGTATGGATTAGAGTGGACTTACTGATATTCTACTATGAACAATTGTGATTAGTAATGGAAGAAATTGTAGCATGGATGTGGAGAAAGTGGCCACGGTAGCTGCTGAGGGCAGGGAGAGGGAAGAAGAGATATGAGCGGGGCATTTTCAGGACTTGGAGTAGTCCTGGGTGGTATTGCAGGGACAGATGCTGGACATTGTATGCCCTGCCATGGCCCACTGGGTGGACTGGGGGAGAGTGTAAACTACAGTGTAAACCACTATCCATGTGGTGCAGCAGTGCTCCAAAATGTGTGCACCAAATGCAATGAATGTCCCATGATGATGAAAGAGGTTGTTGAAGTGGCAGGAGTGGGGTAAAGAGGGTGGGAGGTATATGGGGACCTCATATTTTTTCAATGTAACATTTAAAAAAAAAAGAGGGAAAAAGTGTATATTTAGCTATGTTTTTTTGGTTTACTTTCCTCACAATTAAAGTGATACAATTTATTCAGAACTTTGCCACCAGTTTGTAATTATTTCTCCAAAATTCAATTATAATATAGAAAAACATACACCAGGGTTTCTCAACTCAGCATCTTGGGCCAGAAAATTCTTTGGAGGGGCTGTGCTGTGCATTGCAGGACGTTAGTAGCAACCCTGGCTTCACCCCCTAGATGCTTGTAGCAACTACCCAGTTGTGACAACCGAAAGCACCTCCAGATGTTGCCAAATGACTCCTGGGGGAGGGGGAGAGCAAAACCACTCCAGTTGTGATCCACCAACACACGCTAATGGTACTATGTGACTCAGTGCACTTTTATTGCTCAGTACTAAAATCTAAAACCTGCAACAATCCATCACACAGCAGACAGGCACCCCACAAATGTCCTCAGCTACTCAACTTCTTAATCATCTTAGAATGATTTAGAATCACGTATGTGAAGACAGGAGCCAGGCTCTGCATGTGCAGAGCAGGTCTCACACTGATGAGAATACGTGTAGACAAATTGTAACGCATCCTGCGGTTTCTCCATAAACCTGGGATTCGGTTTAGTCCTGGCCAAATCCAAGAGGAACGTGGTAACGTCTAGATTTTTTTAATATCTTTGTCTCCTTCCTAGTTCAGAAGTATCTGGAGAGATGAGTCTGTCCCAAGTTCAAGGGTCTCAGGTATTCCCTGCAAAGTATCTGATATGACCTCAGGGACTTGACTGTTGGGTGATTCCTCTGTATACATATGCGGCAATGAAACTATAGGTTTTTCTTTTTTTAATTAGTCCTAAAATACTCAAGATTCAGAGGCGTGCTTAGACTTGCTAGTTGGTTTGCTGATTCCTCATTTTTCAAGTGTACGTCAGGTGCCAGGTGCTGTGCTAGTCGCAGAGTAAGAAACTAGTAGGATGCCAAAAGATGCTGAGAGCCAGCCACGCACAGACGCGCTGCAGTACAGACTTAGGCAGGGCTTTTCCCAGTGCAGCCCCCACCGCCTCCCAGCGCAGAATCAAGGCCGGTGGCTCGTTAGAGAGGCAACTGCTCAGGTCAGCCTCAGACTTCCCGCTCAAAGTCTCTGGGGAAGGAACCCAGAAATGGGTGTTTTAAGAAGCCGGCCAGGTGACTCTGATACAAGCTGAAGTTAGCAGAGCACTGGTCAAGTCTTTACATACCAATGCATTACCTGAAAGATAAACTCCAAACTATGACACAAAGCAGAGCTTTCTAACACCCCCTGGGTCCCTGTGGCGGCCTGGAGGGTTTGGGGTAGCCAGAGCCCCAGCTCATTACTTCCAACTGTGAGAAGCCTCATTAATGTATCCCAAAATGCTGAACAAATATGATCATGTTCCATAAATGCCATAACGTGAAAAAGTTTGGGAAGCACAGGAAATACGTGTGATCAAATTTCAAAGGAGATGGGAAAATACTTTGGATTAGACTATTGAAGAAATATTAATTAATCATATCCTCTCCTCTTTTCCATTCCACTATACCCACTCAGGTATGGGCCCTGATTTGAATAATTTTTAAAAAATTGAGTCTCTCCCATATGTGGTAGGAAATGTTTTTAGGAGTTAGAAGGAATAGACACAAAAATCTATTTCAGATGAATTGCAGAGATAAATGTGAAAGCTTTTAGAGGAAAGTGTGGGAGAACAACTTCCTGATCCTGAAGTAGTCAAAGCTTTCTTAAAAGGACACAAAAGGTACACACAAACAAAAAAGAAATGGATAACTTGAACTATATTAAAATTAAAAACCTCTGTTCATTAAAAGACATCAAGAGTGCAAAGGCAAGCCACAGAGTAGGAGAAGGTATCATGCTAAATAAAGGCATAGATAAGAGAAAGATATTCACATATATCTTGTACATCAATAAGAAAAAGAAAGATGCAATAGAAACGTGGGCAAAATCCTTAAACAGACACATCACAGAAGAGGATATTGAAATATCCAAAGAACATATGAAATTGTCTTTGACATTGTGGATGAGCATGGAAATGAAAATTAAAACTATGATGAGATTCCATTGCACACTCAACAGAATGGCTAAAATTAAAAATACTGACATTACTGAAAGAGTGGTGTCAAAGTGAAAGTTCAAAGTGGTAAAGCCACTGTCAGAATTTGTCTGGCAGTATCTACGAAAACTGAATGTGTATATGCTGTGCCCTAACAACTCTACCCTGAGTGGATCCAGAAATGCGTATGTACGTGTACCAAAAACATAAACCAGACTATTACTAGGGGCTGTTTTCTTAATTGAACTAAATGAGAAACTACTCAAATACCCATCTACAGTAGAATGGATAATAAATCATGGTATATTCAAGCAATGGAATACTACATATATATATAGCAATGAGAATCATCTATGGCTCACAGGACAATTTAGATGAATCCCATGAAAAGTGTTGAAAGATGTCAGATATAAAGGGCGCATAACTATGATTCCATTTGTTTGAAGAACAAAAACTGGAAAAATAATCTATATTGTTAGAAGTATGGGAAGGTTAGTGACTAGAAGGGAACACAATGAGAGCTTTGGGAGCCCAGTACCGTTCTACTTCTTGATCTAGATGCTTATTATAAAGCTTGGTCTAGTTTTGAAAATTCATCAAGGTGGATACTTATAAAATGAATATTTTTGAAGTGTATGTTACACTTCATTAAAAAGTTAAAAAATAAAACTGGATCTTTCATCCTCCTCCTTGATCTGGATGCACAAGTCAGACTTCTATCCTCTTAAGGGCCTTCAGCTCTTGCCCCCCACACTCCCCCATCCTCTGCGGAGTCAAGAAACTTAATTTATGTAGTCAGTGCCTTAGATCATGTTTTTGTTCTGTCCTGTTCAATGGCTAGCATCAGGCCTGGGGCATACAGGTCCTCAGTAAACAGCTGATGAATAACCAAACAGATGAGTGAACATACGAATGAATAGATGACCTTCTGAGTGGCTCATCTTCCAATTAATTCTACTGCCAAAATGATCTCTGGACAACACAAGTCTGATTATGACACTTCCTTGATTACAAGACCTCAACATAAATTCAAGCTCATTGGCAGGGCCTGCCCCTCCCAGCCTGGCCCCTGGCTTCACACGCACTCTGCTCGGCCACACGGAAGGGACAGCAGCCCCCAGGCCCTTCCCCCTTGAGCAGCTGCCCACCCTATTTCTTCTGCCTAGAGTAATCATTGTCATTTTGCCAACTTCTTTTCATTCTTTACGTTTTAATGTGTCATTTCCTGATTGGGAAACGTTCTTTGACCATCTTGGGTTGACGCAGGAGCTCTGGGATCCAGCACCGATGCCTTACACCTCAGGTTCTTTGATTCTCAGATTGAATCAAGAGCTCGGGACTCCAGCACCAAGGCACATAGCAAAAGCGGCACTGTACTCGCTGTGTGTCTTTACTTGCTGCTCTCTCTCATCCCCTTGACAGCTTCTTAAGGGCAGGGATCACGTCTTATCTCTGAATCACTATGCTTAGAATAATGGCTGGCACATGGAAGTTATATTATTAAATGAATGAATAGCATTCTAAATACATTATTTCTGTATGCAATAACCTCTTATCATTTTATTTATTTATTTATTTAGCAGTTATGAAAAGAAAGCAGAAAAATTAGAGGGAAAAAATCTGATTCTATATAACTCACAACCTGGTAAGACAAGCTATGCTTTCATTTTATTAACAACCTACGCAGTATGAACATATTTATGGTCTGCTATATCTTAGACATATTGACATTATCTCTCAATGCTCACAATAACCCTATGTGGAAGGTACTATTATTGTCTCCATATACTATAGATGAGGAAATTGAGGCTCAAGTATATTTAGTAAAGTGCCTGTAATGACTCAGCAGAGTTGAGACTTTGACCTTTGAGACTTACAAAGTCATAAAATCTTTCCTGATTCTTCCTGCACAGTCAGTTTTGTAGGTACCAAACTAACTTCTGTAATTACTGATGAGGACCTAAAACCTCAGGTGCCTCCTGAAATTAAAAAAAAAAAAAAAAGAAACTGTTCATCCCCTTATAGTTTCTTATGTCATCTAAAATTTTCAAAATAAATGTGAATTGCAGTAAAGGATGCAAGTTCTGACATATTATAAATGTTACCTTTTATAATAAAACTGTTACATGAGTTTTAAAAAAAAAATGTGTCCATTGGATTCTAAGATCCATAATAACTAATTTCCACCATCACCCACTTAAAAACGAAGTCAAATGACAAATTGGGAAAAATTATTTTCAGCATATCACATTCAAAATGTTAATGTTCTAATATATAAACAGTTGTTAATAATAGAGGAAAGAAAACCCAACAACTCCATAAAACAATGAGATGCAGAAATGAACATGAGTTACAGAAAAATGGCTCACAATGTAAATGGATTTTAACAATATGGAATGATGACCAGACTTGCTAAGAATAAGATAAATGAATGTGAAAACTACACTGAGATACCATTTTCCACCTGATAGAAACAACTCCAAAATTCAACAGCCTTCTCAGCTGGCAAGAGAAAGAGGCACTGCCATAGGTGGCTGGTGGGAAGGCAAATATGGCATAACCCTCACGAAGGGGACTCTGACAACCAATGTATTTATCCTTGGCTTCAGAAACCTACTTCATTCCACTCATCCTGAAGATACACATGTGAAAAAAATGGACGGACACAAAACACACTGCAATGCAGCATTGTTTGTAAAAGTGGAAGACTGCAAACAACTCAAATGTTCAACAGCAAGGGCCTGTTTGAACAGATCAAGGTACGTCCATGCAGTGGGGTATTGTGGTGTTAAATAAAAGAAAGAATTTCTATATACACCAGGATACATTGTTAAGTGAAAAAAGCAAGAGGGAAAATGGTAGTTTAGTATGCTATATATAATTTTAAACTAATAACAGAAGAATAGACTATGAATTTTTAAAACATGGTTGCCTATTGAAGGAAGGACAGGGTGGAAGGAACAAGCAAAGAAGCTGGAACTCCACTGTGTTAGAGCCATTTACTATCCTACAGAATTATAGAACAATATTAAAGTTTTTAAAAATCTGCAAAATTAAAATTAAAATGAACACAAATAAGTATCCAGGTGATATAACCATACAAAAGAGGAACTAGTCAAGGTGACTTGCAAAAAAAATAAATGAAACTGAAAATAAGAAATACAAGATCAAAGCAGAAAAATAAAAACACTGTAGCAATGAATTTAAATTAAAACTGTATATATGGGGAAACGGACTTGGCCCAGTGGTTAGGGCGTCCGTCTACCACATGGGAGGTCCGCGGTTCAAACCCCGGGCCTCCTTGACCCGTGTGGAGCTGGCCCATGCGCAGTGCTGATGCACGCAAGGAGTGCCCTGCCACGCAGGGGTGTCCCCCGCGTAGGGGAGCCCCACGCGCAAGGAGTGCGCCCGTAAGGAGAGTCGCGCAGTGCGAAAGAAAGTGCAGCCTGCCCAGGAATGGCGCCGCACACACTTCCTGTGCTGCTGATGACAACAGAGGCGGACAAAGAAACAAGACGCAGCAAATAGACACAGAGAACAGACAACTGGGGGAGGGGGGGGAATTAAATAAATAAACAAATCTTAAAAAAAAAAAAAAACAAAAACAAAAAAACTGTATATATGAACTCAGGATTATTTTGACTTGAAAAATACGTTTTTACATGCATATACTTCCTATATCTTTCCACTGAAAAACTGAAAAAGCCTGGAAACAATGACCAGTTTAGTAACAGTGAGAATCCAGGGCACCCATATTATGGTTTCCAAATACCATCTCCATGAAAGGAAACAGAGCCCCATAAAGAAACGACTGGCTTCAGGTCCAGAGCAGAAAACATTTACAGTAAGCCTGAAAGGTCTTGTCATAAGGGAAAACAAGGAAGCTGTTAAAAATCATAAGGGTCATGTCAAAAAAACAGACCAACTTCAAGAGCTCCCACTGGCTAGAGGGGGAAATCTGAGTGAATAAACACGATAACTGCAATAGATTAAAGCACATCAGGTATTTTTAAAGCAAGGAGCTCTAATGACAACACCTAGTAGCTAGCCACCGGAGGATGCTGGTGGACGACTCATTGTTTAGAAAGCCGGCCAGTGAAAGAAAGAATCAAGTATTTATCCTGCCTTTCCTGAATAAATTGTACCACCATGTACCCACAGTAGA
Source organism: Dasypus novemcinctus (assembly GCF_030445035.2). Lineage (NCBI taxonomy): Eukaryota > Metazoa > Chordata > Mammalia > Cingulata > Dasypodidae > Dasypus > Dasypus novemcinctus. The sequence goes on along the minus strand of NC_080687.1, from coordinate 6,090,007 downwards.
GAAAGGAAGTGAATAACTAAAGGCAGAGTGATAGAACTGATACATCACCATTCTGCAGCCCTTAATGAAATAGTGGAGCTAGGCATAGATTAGCCACGGCTTCTAGCATCACAAAAAGGGAGATGTGCACCTATGAGTTGCTTCCTAAAGGAAGAAGATGGCATTTGAGAAGTAACTTTACCAAAAAAATATTGAATCACAATCTATTGATGCTTCCAAATCCAACTACCAATTTATAGGAAATACAGAGGATGGAGGAACATGTTAAATGCAGTCATCAAAGGCCAGTCTATGTGAAACTATATAGAATAGAGCAACCAGTGTTTTCAACAAATAATTTGGCAAGAAAGACTATAAAGAGAGAGAAAGAGATGAAGGTTGAAGCTGTGTTGACTTGGTCCCTCTGGGGCACCATCCCGCCTAGTCTGGCCTTGGATAAGAGGAAGCCTCCAGAAGGCATTTCCTTACACACTGCCCCAACAGCAACCCCTTGGCAAGACGTTCTCAGGAGTCCGGGGCCCACGTTATGATGCTCCTGTGGGTGGGTGGAAGGCCCACTAATGTTCCAAGGTCAGCCAGAACCACCCAGAGCACCTTAAGACAATACAATTTTTAAATAAATTAGTTTACTAAAAATTAAAATCTAGAGCAGCTGTGAATCTTCTAAGAACTTTTGCTCTAAACATACCCTTAGAGATGGTTGCAAAGGCAAACTAAAGTCAGAATATGACAGAGACATAAATCTCCAGGGTCAAATAAATACATGAGCTATCAGTTAAAAAGTAGAAAAAAACCAGGTCTTGAAAAGAATTGATAATAAATTTTGGCCATATCTCAGGATGTTTAAGAATCACCACAAATTATGACTCCATAAGAAGTACATGTTTTCCCTTAGGGAAACGAAATGAAGTGAAACATTGACTTAAATAAAATTCTACCTTAGTGTTTTAGAGTTGCATAAAATGTAAAAATTATTTGGAAAAAAATACCCCAATATAGCATGTTCAATATTTTGCATAAAATTAGATTATAGTCATTTTCAAGAGTAAGGATGGGTTGAGGGAAGGCAAGCCAAGAAATAAAACACTTATGAAGCCTCATACGACAATAATTCAAGATCTAAGTTTATGCTCCATTTCGAAGTCTTAGATTCTCTCTCTTTCTCTCTCTCTCTCTACATATACATAGTTTAAGGAAACACTTTCATCCCTGTTCTTGCCATTCAGAACCTTTGAGACTCCCAGCTTGTAAATGAGAGTAGAATATGCAAACCACTGTAATATAGGAAGTAGAAAATGTCAGATTCACAAATGAGGAACTGATCTCCATTATTTAAAATCAATTATCATGAGAAATTTGTAAATTAGGCCTAAGAATATTTTCCATAAAACTCCTACTTGGTAAATTGCAAATGCAATTAGTGGAAATGCATTTGAGTTGACTTAAATTAAATGAATGTCAAAAGTAAGCAACTGACTCATAATTTTATTACTGTTTAGTTCTGAAACTCAAAGGCATTTTTAATTACTAAAGTGAAATGGTCCTTGATGTTACAGAATGCTTTCAAGTGAAACCAGCTTAAAATATAAAACATATTTGTTTTTAAAATATTTCTGATGTTCAAAAAATGTTCCAGGAAATGAGAAAATTATGTCAATATGAGTCCTGAAACTTAAAAATAAACGTTTGTTGGTATAAATTATTTAAAGAAGAAATAAGAGTTACTGTTTTGAAAAGAGAAAAACATGTGTTATAAAACAATGTCCAGCCCTGGAAAACTTCTGGTGTTGTATTGGCTGTGAGAGAGCTCAGACATTGATCCTCCAAGGGCACAAAATCTCCATAATTGATTCATTTCAAAAAGATCGAAATGAGGCAATGGATAGACAGTGGCCTTCAATCGGATGAATTTCTACATAAATACAAGGTACTATCATTGTTATTATTAGCAGTTTAATTATCACATAACCTTTTTTTCCCCTACAATCTTATTTTTTTTTAAATGCTACATTAAAAAAAATAAGAGGTTCCCATATACCCCCAACCCCCCTCACCCTACTCCTCCCACATGATATAACCTTTCTATTTCAAATTACTTCAAGGGCACAGAAGGTTTTTGCAGAGATGCATGAAGGAAACAAGGGTTAGAAAGGGCTAAAATAAGATGAATTATCAGGTTTATGCTGGTGAATTGGAGATAGTTGAAATGCAGAGCCTAGAACCTGTGTTTTAGAATGCTGCAGATGAACACCCTTCACTGTAAGCCACTGACTTACTACCTATAAATCATAATCAAAGTGTTCCTAAATGATTTCACCCACATTTTGAGATCAGCTTGACCTAGAACAGTCCTAGGGAAAGGAGAAGATTGGAGTGGTTTCTTGGGATTTGTACCTGTAGACTCCTGAGGCGACCTCAACCTCTCTGATCGAAGATGAATGGGGCTTCCCACTGTAAATGTGGTTGCCGGGCAACAACTGTAAAGAATCTCAAGACCAGCCGCTGCTCATCTGGAAGCTCCCGATGCTTTCAATCCTACGTAATCATCCTCTTCCCATCTTTCCTTCTTAACATTCATTTCCAGGAATGTGCTAAGCACGGCCGATGTCTTCTAACACATCCTTCATCTCGCCTTGGCCACTCCCCTCTCGTCCCCCCAAACAACTCCCCATAAAGACACACTTTCATACCTTAATACTGCCTGCCTCCTGTCTGCAACAAAGAAGAGGAATGTCTTCAGCATAGTACCTCTCAGGGAGCTTTATGACTACAGGAGGGTACACAGTTCATCTCCGACCTTTGGAACGTTTCCTACATGATAAATAGTTCTGCCATGACGCTTTCTGTTAGGTCAACAGTTCTTCAAACAAAAGACTTTTCCTAAACTTACCTCAAGCTGGAGTCATCATGTATTATTAAACCAAAGACCTTGTAGAAGGGATAGTAACACCTGTGTCATACGGTTCCACCACACACAAGTTCCGTAACTTTGAACAACTTAACTCCCTAACCCTAGACAGTGGTCAGATCTGCCTCTTAGAATTGTTAGGAGGGTTAAATGAGAAAACTTTGTAAAGCTCTTTGCACTGTCTGCACAAAGAGAAGTCTTAGCAGCTGCTGGTTTGTTGTTGACATCATCATATGTATAATAGATATGCTTTATAAATGTCTCAGGACTCTAGTTAGCCCACTTGCCACAGCCTTCATTTCACATATACAAGGAAAGTAATTCAAGTGTTGAGAATCTGTAAATTATTTTGGCTACAGGTCTTATATTAATAAATGATGGTTGAGATGGACACAACTTAAACATTCCACTAAAAGGAAAGAACTTCCATAAAATTTCAGAACATTGAGTGCAGGTGCAGGCCCTACAAGAAGGAGAGAAGTTGCCAAGATTCTGGGCTAGACAAGTGAGCACCTTGTGAGAATTCGCTAGTTACATGTGCACTCACATCACTAGAATGCTCTCAATTTGGACATCTTTGTAACCCCTCCTTGCTCAGAAGTGTTAACTTTGGTCTGTTGTGATGTCCTTACCCTCTTTTCGACACATGACCTTCCTCTCTGTTAATCACTTGCTTTGCCCCACCACAACTTCTTTCCTCAGCCCTACTTTCCCTTTTGTTATCATTCACAAGCAAACTTCTCAAAGCTAATCCTGGTCATTCTGTTTTGTACACCTGGCATTCACTCCTTCACCTCTTGCAATCTGGTTTCCAGGCCCATCATGCTACTGAAAATGTTTTCTCCATGATTCTTAGCTGTTTGCCAAATTCAAAGGTCTGTTCTCAGTTCTAGTCATCCATGAATGCTTCAAAGTGTCTAATAGTTAATCCTTCCTTCCCCTTTTGTGAAATAGTTCTTCCTTGGCTTCTATTGGTCACTTCTCCCCACCCCTACTCCAATTCCTCTGCCCACCCCTTAAATGAAGATGTTCCACAAGGTTCCACATTTAATCCTCCTATTTATCCTTACTTTTTCCTATAACTACAGTTATCATCTCAGTTTTGAAGATCCAAACTGCCAAGTTTATATCTGCTCCTCCAAAACTGTGGACTTACATTTAGAAGTCTACTGATGTCTACTACATTTAGCACCCCCCACCTGGATATGGTCCTCTTTTTGTGCTTTATTTTTAAATCAATGGCACCTCCATTAACCCTTCAAACTGGAGAAATCTTAAAATTATCTTTGACTTTTTACTTGTGTCCCAATCCTCCATAAAATCAGCCACCAGACCTGATTATATCTGCAGTGTCACATTTTGGGCATCTGGTTCTTTCCTCCTCAAAAACTTTCAATGGAGGTCCATTACCCCTAGATAACAGAATAAAAATTATCTAGTGGGGGTGGGGGGAGGAAGCCAAGATGGTGGCAGAGTAAAGAGCTCCAACAGTCAGCTCATCCTACAGGTACTTAGTAATGACCCAGAGGTATCTAAAGCATCTGTTTGGGTGCTCCAGGAGACCAGAAGAGCTTCTTGCAACATCCTTGAAAGAATGTAGAGAGGAGACTGCCCATCAGCAGAGAAGGTTCATGAGTAGAGCACTCCAGTCAGTACCGATGGTCAGTACCGATGGCACGATGGTCCAGGTCAGTACTGATGGCACAAGCTGCCTAGGGAGCTATTCCATGGCTGAAGTTGGAAACTTCACTTCCCAAAACCAGGGGAGGAAGAAATGGATGGGCACCAACTTCAGCTACTGATTAGTAAATTCAGTGGGCTAAAGTATAATCCTAAGAGCAGCTAAAGTTTGAACCCGTCCAAGTCAGAAAGAGGCCAGTAGCTGCCATCTTAACTCCATCCCCAGCACAAGGGGAAGCAGGGCTGATTGAAAATCACAGTGCTGGTAGGGACCAGCTTCTTTCCACCCAGATCAGATTGAAGCTCTAGCATAAGCCCCAACTCCATCTCTGGCAGGAAAGAAGCTGGGGGGAATCTGTACCACCTCTCTGGGAAACTGCAAGCCACACCTCAGAGGCAGGTGCCCATCCTATTCTAGTGGCACAAGCCACCTCAGGAGTTATTCCATGGCTGGAGTTAGAAGTTCCATTTCCCATAAATGGTGAAGGAAGAGACAGTTGTCCACCGACTTCCGCTACTGATTAGTGGGCTTGGTTGACTAAAGTATAATCCTAGAAACAGCTGGGGTTTGAACCTTGTCCAAGTTGGCAAGAGGCCAGTAGCTACCATTTTGACCCCACCCCCCACATGAAGGAAAGCTGGGCTGACTGAAAATCACAATGGCAGTAGAACTGGTTTCTTTCACCCAGATCGGCCTGCAGCCCTAGCCTAGGCTTCAGCCCCATCTCCAGCAGGGAGGACCCAGATGGGGCCTGTACCAGGCTCTCCAGGCAACTGCAGGTACTTTTGGCCAGCAAAGACTGAATAGTTGGACACCTGGGGCTGCATCCCAGCCCCCCAATAGTAGAGGAGAGGAGAGGAGATGGGTTTCCTCAGCTTCCCTAGGAAACTGCAGACATTTTCAGCCTACACGAACTGGTTTGTTGAGCACCCTCAAGTCCACTTCCACCTCTGTCTCCCCATAGGATAAGAGGGGGCTGGTGTTCCCTCAACCTCTCAGGGCAATTGCAGGCACTTTTGGTCTGCACAAGCCCGACTGTTGGGCACCATGGTTCTGCGCCCACCCCCAATAGGACAAGAGAGGGACTGTGTTTGCCCAGCCTCTCTGGGTAACTGCAGGTGCTTTTGGCCCACAAAGCCTGGACTGGTGGGTACTTGTGGATCCACCCTTGCCCCTAGTAGGAAAGGAGGGGGCTGGTGTTTCCACAGCCTTTCCAGGCAATGGCAGACACATCTGGCCTGCACATACTGGACTGTTGGATGCCTCTGGATCCATCCCCATCCCCAATAGGATGGGAGGGGTTTGGTGTCTCCACAGTCTCTCTGGGCAAAAGTGGGTACTTTTGGTGTAGAAGGACTGAATTGTTTGGTGCCTGTGGATCCAACCCCATGACCTAATAGGATAGGAGGGGACTGGTGCTCCCTGAGCCTCTCCCAGCAACAACAGGTATTTTTAGTCTACAAGGACTGAATTGTTGGGTTTTAGTGGTTCCATTCCCACCCCCTAAAGGGTAAAAGGGACGGTACTTTCTCAGCCTCTCAGAGCAACTGCAGGCATATTTGGCCCACACATATTAGATTGTTGGGCACTCCAGAGGGTCCATTCCCACAAGGAGAGGGAGCCAGTGCTACATCACTTTAGCTGGGCAAGTGTGGTCATTTTGGATCCACATGGCATAGATTTCTGCTGATAACTGCAGCTCTTTTCCTGCCCCAGGTAGGGGAAGAAGGGTGTGAAACTTCATCAGTCTCTCTGGGCAACTTGTCCTGCACAACTTGGATTATTGTGCACTGCTGCAGCTCTGTCCCTACCCCTGGCAGAGGAGAAAGGTGGGAAAAGCTTCATCAATTCCTGGGGTAACATGGGCATCTTCAGCCTCCATAGCAACAACTATATCCCTGGCTCCTACTACACAACCAGCAAGGGGGTAAAGAAAAGAAAGCCCTAAATTAAAGGGAGAAACTGTACCCAGAATAAATACATCTAATATGCCAGATGCAAAGACACCAAACAAAAAATGCAATCCATACCAAGAAACAGGAAGATACAGCCCAGTTAAAGGAACAAGATAAGCCTACAGATGACATAAAGAAGCTGAGACAACTAATCATAGATGTTCAAACAAATCTCATTAATAAATTCAATGAGATGGCTAGAGATTAAGGATATTAAAGAGACACTGGGTGAGCACAAAGAAGAATTTGAGAGATACATAGAAAAATAGCACATCTTATGGGAATGAAAGGTGCAATAAATGAAATTAAAAAATATACTGGAGACATATAAGAGTAGATTTGAGGAGGGAGAAGAAAGGATCAATGAGCTTGAAGACATGGCCTCTGAAAGTGAACAAACAAAAGAATAGATGAAGGAAAAAATTAACAGGGTCTCATGGAACTAAATAACTAAATGATGTGCAAACATATGTATCATTGGTGCTACAGAAGGAGAAGAGAAGGGAAAAAGGACAGAGGGAATATTTGAAGAAATAATGGCAGAAAATTTCCAACCTTACTGAAGGACATAGATATCCATGTCCAAGAATCACATGGTATTCCAATCCAAATAAATCAGAAAAAACAGCTAGGAGACACATACTAATCTTAATGTCAAATGCCAAAGACTAAAGGAGAATTCTGAGAGCAGCAAGAGAAAAGTCATGCATCACATATAAGGGATACCCAATAAGATTAAGTGTCAATTTTTCATCAGAAACCATGGCAGCAAGAAGGCAGTGGTATGGTATACGTATATTTAAGATACTGCAAGAGAAAAACTGCCAGCCAAAAATTTTGTATCTGGCAAGATTATCTTTCAAAATAAGGGCAAGTTTAGAATATTCATAGATAAACAGAAATGGAGAGAGTTTATAACAAAAAGATGAGGTTTGCAGGAAATGCTAAAGGGAGTGCTAAGCATGAAAAGGAAAGGCAGGAGAGAGAGGCTTAGGAAAGAGTATAGAAATGATGACTGTATCAGTAACAATAACCAAAAATGTCAAAAGAGTGATGGAAATAAATGACATATAAAATCCAAAGGTCAAAATGGATGAAATAGAACTGCCTTGAAAGTAATAACATTGAATATTAATAGATTCAACTCCCCAATCAAAAGACCCAGACTGGCAGAATGGATAAGAAAATATGAGCTATCTATATGCTGTCTGCAAGAGACTCACCAGAGACACAAGGAAAACCACAGACTGAAAATGAAAGGTTGGAAAAAGGTATTCCACACATGCAGTAACCAAAAAAATAAGCTGGGTAGCTATACTGATATCAGCTGACATTGCCTTTAAAAGCAAAACTATTACTAGAGATAGGAAGGACATTTCCTATTAATGAAAGGGATGATTCACCAGGAAGATACAACAATTGTAAATGTTTATACACCTAATGAGAATGCCCTAAGATACATGAGGCAAACATTGGCAAAACTGAAGGGAGAAATAGACATCTCTACAGTAAGAGTTTGAGACTTCAATACACCACTCTCAGCATTGGATAGAACATCTGGATAGAGGATCAAAAGAGAAACAGAGAGCTTGAATAATATGATAAATGGAGTAAACCTAACAAACATATACAGAACATTGCACCCCCAAACAGCAGACTATATATTCTTTTCAAGTGGTCATGGATCTTTCTCCAGAATAGACCATGTGTTGGACACAAAAAAGATGTCAGTAAACTCAACAAGATTGAAATTATACAAAGCACTTTCACTGATCATAATGCAATAAAGTTGGAAATCATCAAGAGGCAGAAAAAGGGGAAATTCACATATATATGGAGATTAAACAACACTCTTAAATAATCAGTGGGTCAAAGAAGAAATTTCAAGAGAAATCAATAAATGTCTCGAGATGAATGACAATGAGAACATAACATATCAGAACCTAGGGGATGATGTGAAGGCAGTGGTGAAAGGGAAGTGTATAGCCCTCCGTTCTTACACTAAAAAAGAAGAAAGAGCTAAAATCAATGACCTAACTACACATCTGGAGGTACTAGAAAAAGAAGAGCAAACTAATCCTAAAGCAAGTAGAAGGAATGAAATTACAAAGATCAGAGCAGAAATAAATGAAATTGAGAACAAAAAACAATAGAGAATTAACAAAAGTTGGTTCTTGGAGAAGATTAATAAAATTGACACCCTTATCAAGACTGACTGAAAAAAAGAGAGAGAAGATGCAAATAAATGAAGTAAAAAACGAAAAAGGGAACATTCCTACTGACCCCACAGAAATAAAAGATATCATAAAAGGATACCATGAACAACTGTACGCCAAAAAAATAGACAATGTAGGTGAAATGGAAAAATTCCTAGGAACATACAAACAAACTACACTGACCCTAGAAGAAACAGAAGACCTCAACAAACCAATCACAACTAAAGAGATTGAAACAGTCATCAAACAATTCCCCAAAATGAAAAATCTACAACCGGACAGTTTCACAGGTGAATTCTAACAAGCATTCAAAGATTTAATACCAAACTTATTCAAGCTCTTCCAAAAAATTGAAGAAGAAGGAACACTACTAAACTCATTCTATGAATCCAATATCATCTTAATACCAAAGCCAGATAAAGATATTACGAAAAAAGAAAATTACAGACCCATTCCTCTAATGAATACAGATGCAAAGAATACTTGCTCAATACAATACTTGATAATCGAATCAACAACACATTAAAAGGATTATTCATCATGATCAAGTGGGTTTTATACCAGGCATGCAAGGCTGGTTCAACACAAGAAAATCAATCAGCATAATACACCACATTAATAAACCAAAGAAGAAAAATCACATGATCTTATCGATTGACCAGAAAAGGCATTGGACAAAATGTAGGATCCTTTCTTGATAAAAACACTATGAAAGATAGCAATTGAAGGAAACTTTCACAACATGATAAAGGCCATATATGAAAAATCCACAACTAACATTGTACTCAATGGTGAAAGACTGAAACCTATCCCATTGAGTTCAGGGCCAGACAAGGATGCCCATTGTCACCACTGTTGTTCAATATTGTGCTAGAGGTTCTAGCTAGTGTAGTCAGGCAAGAAAAAGAAATAAAAGGCATCTAAATCAGAAAGGAAGAAGTGAAACTTTCACTATTTGCACTATTTTCTAGATATGATCCTATATCTACAAAGTCCCAAAAAACCTACAACAAAGCTGCTAGAACTAACAAACAATTTCAGTAGAATGTCAAGAACAAGACCAATATGTAAAAATCTGAAGAGGAAGTCAGGGAAAAAAATTCCATTTAAAGTAGCAACTAAAAGAATCAAATATTTAGGAACAAACTTAACCAAGGAAGTAAAGCACTTGTATTTAGAAAACTACAAAGCATTGCTAAAAGAAATAAAAAGACCTAAATAATTGGAATAACATTCCATGCTCATGGATTGAAAGAAAAAATATCATTAAGATGTCAATTCTACCCAAACTGATATACAGATTCAATGTAATTGCAATAAAAATTTCACCAGCATTTTTAAAACAAATGGAAAACACAATTATCAAACTTATCTCAAAAGTAAGAGGCCCTAAATAGCAGAAATATCTTAAAAAGGAAAAGTGAATTTGGAGGACTCTCACTTCCAGACTTTACATCACATTACCTAGCTACAGTGGTAAAACAAACAAACAAAAAAACCCCAGCATGGTATTGATATAAAGATAAACACATAGACCAATGTAACAAAACTGAAGGTTCAGAAACATCTCTGGCCAAGTGATTCTTGACAAGCCTGTCAAACCCACCCAGCTGGGACAGAACATTCAACAAATGGTGCTGGGAAAACTGGATCTCCATAGCCAAAAGAAAGAAAGAAGACCCCTATCTCATATCTTATAAAAAATTAACTCAAAATGGATCAAAGACCTGAATATAAAAGCAAGAACCATAAATCTTCTAGAAGAAAATGTAGGGAAACATCTTCAAAACCTAGGAGTAGGTGGATTCTTAAACCTTACACCGAAAGCAAGAGCACTGAAAGAAAACGTGGATAAATGGAACCTCCTCAAACTTAAACACTTCTATGATTCAAAGGACTTCATCAAGTAGGTGAAAAGGCAGCCCACTCAATGGTAGACAATATTTGGAAACCACATATTTGATTAGGGTTTGTTTTCCATTCTATATAAAGAGATCATACAACTCAACAATAAAAGAGCATGTAATCCAATTAAAAAATGGGCAAAATATTTAAATAGATATTTCTCCAAAGAAGAAATACAAATGGCCAAAAAGCACATGAAAAAATGTTCCATATCACTAGCTACTTGGGAAATGCAAACCAAAACGACAATGAGATATCATCTAACACTGCACAGAATGCTCATTATTTTAAAAAACAGACAAGAGTATGTGCTGGAGAGGATGTGGAGAGAAAGGAACACTCCTTCACTCTTGGTGGGATTGTAAAATGGTGCGGCCTCTGTGGAAGACAGCTTGGCAGTTCCTCAGGAAGCTAAATATAGAACTTCCATATGGTCCAGCAATTCCTCTACTAGGAATGTATCCAGAAGAACTAAAAACTATGATATGAAGAGACATCTGCACACCGATATTCATAGCAGGCATAGCAGCCTTATTCACAATTGCCCTAAGATGGTAACAACCCAAGTGTCCATCAACCAATGAATGGATAAGCAAAATGTGGTATATACATATGACGGAATACTATGTTGCTGTAAGAAGAAACGAAATTGGGACACATATGACAAATGGATGAATCTTGAAGACATTATGCTAAACGAAGTAAGCCAGACACAAAAGGACAAATATTGCATGGGCTCATTAATATGAACTAAACATGAAGATAAACCCATGGTGTTAAAACGTAGAGTATAAATTGTTAGGAGATAAGAGGAGGGTTGAGAAGAACTACTGATGCTTAATGTATGTAGAAATTTTAATTAACTTCTGTGAAAATGTGGAAATGGATAGAGTTGATGGTTATACCTTACAGTGAGGAGCAGCTGGGTTATAAATGAGACTGGCTGAAAAGGAGTCTGGGGAAGTAAATATCAACTGAAAGAAAGCTGAAGAATAATCTAGGGACTGAATAACACAGTGAACCCAGAGATGGATGAGAATTGGGGTTTAGGGTACAGATGAAAGGGTGAGCTAGAGTGGGTAAACATCACTACTGCAAAGTGGTGGGAATGTGTAGAAGCACAGGAAAAATACAAGTGGTATGACCTAAGAACTGTGGTTAACAGTAATGCTATAATATTCTTGCATCTATGCCAAAGATGTACTATGTTGATAATGGGGGGGGGGGGGGGATATGGAAAAAATGTGCCAAATGTTGCTGTGGACCATGGTTGGTGGTAATAGCCTGATGACATTTCTCATAATCTGTAACAAATATTCCACCACAGTGGGATATGTTGGTGAAGGGGTACTGTATGAGAATTCTACAAATATGCATGATTGTTTTGTAAGTTCACAACCTGAGTAATAAGGATATATTTTTAACAAATAGGGTGGGTTAGGGGAAAAATATATGAAATGTAAGGTAGGGACTATAGTTAGCAGTAATATCTCAGTGGTGCTCTTGCAGAGTTTGTAACACATGTTTCAAAACAATGGGAGATGTTGGTGGAGAGGTGATGTATGGTATGATGTTATGCATGTTTATGTTGTAAATTCCCAAGCTTTACTATACACTTATTGGTTATGCATGTTCATGTATGAATGACATACTTCAATAAAAATATATTCATATGTTAAAAATTCTTCAGAATAAGGTTAAAAGATTACCACTATTTGGCAACCTTTTTTTTTTTTTTCTTGGACTTTGATTCTATTACCTTCCCTCATGAATTCTTTGTTCCTTCTATTACTGGCTGTTCCCTGACCACATCAAGTACTTTTAAGCTTTTGAATCTTTGCTTGTGACGTTACCTCAACCTGGAGTGTCTTTCCTTTCTTCCACCTACCACAATCCTACCTATCTTTCAAGTTCAAATACCATCTTTTCTCTGCAATCTCCTCTGGCATTGACCCACTGAACTAATCACTGCTTATTCTGTGGTCACACGGGATTTTACTTTAACTCTCATATAAAGCATTTTGCTCACGTCTCCTGATACAGGTTAAATTGGGTCCCTCAAAAAGACATGTTGAAGTCCTAACCTGAGGATGTCAGCATGTGACTTTCGCAGAAACAGGGTCCCTGCAGAGGTAACTAGTCAAGAGGGGCTAATCCTGGAGGTCAGGCACGCAGGGGAGAGGCCACAGAGGATGGAGGCAGGGACTGGAGCCGAGCAGCCACAAGCCAAGGAACACCAGGGGTTGCCAGAAAATACCAGAAGCTGGCAGAGGCCAGGAAGGGCTCTGCCTGACAGGTTCAGAGGGGGCCCTGCATCGCCTTTGATTCCTGGCCTCCAGGGCTAGAAGGCAGTAGGTTTCTGTGGTTTTATGCTCCCGGTCTGTGGTTCTCTGTCACAGCAGCCCTAGGAAATGACTGCACCTTCTTAAACCAGTCTTTGCCTGAGCGTCAGGTGCTTGTTCAGGTGGGTAATAATCACCTCCCCTGGCTGTCCCTCACTTCCTCAAATTCAGCACCTCTCCCCCTTTCTAACCGGCCTTGGCCTTCCTACCCGGCCCCCCCAGAGCATGGCACCGCCATCCACGTGGGGCCCACGCAGGAACCTGCTCTGCCCTAGCTCTTCCATCTCCTGATTGCTCGCCCTGCGGCACTGATCCTAGTATCTAAATATCTGTCAGGTAGACTCACATTTCTCTCCTCACTAGTGGTCGACTAATTCAAACCGCCTAATTTTATTGTTAGTTTCCTGTAATTAATCAATTGGATGTGAATTACTAATTAGCAATTATCAAGCCTCAGTTTAGAAACATAAAATCAAGTTGTACAATCCATATGTTGTCAGTTAACCCTTATGGTTTTGTCTTCCCTTCTGCTGACACTGAAGACAAGCCTTTTGAGGGTGTCTTTGAAAGCTCTCTTTCGTCAAATCAAACTAAAATTTAATGTAGCGGTTTAGTGGTATTCAGACATTATATACTTATTTATAATAGAAGCTAAGAAGACATCAAATGTTATGGTCCATTTTCTTCTTCTAATCAATCTCTAGTAAATGATTTAGAGAAAGTAATTGTTACTTTTATGTGTTTGAACTTGAACAATTAAGAAAAAACAAAATAAATACAGACATCTGAAAACAATTTACATATTAAAACTCCCCTTACACTTTCTTTTGAAGGTATTTAGATTAGAGTTTAGTTGAAAGTAAGAAGTAATTTACTTATAAACCCTCATCAGGACCAAAATTGAATGTGCTAATTCTATTCATCTCAATAATGGTGTCTTGGCATTGAAAAACATAAGACAGCCTTGAGTCATGAGACTAATCACTTCAACTTACTTTTCTTTTCTTTTTTCCTCTCCTCTGTCCATTTTGCTAGCTCTCATTATTCTCATGGGATCTCTCCAAACTAACAGACCAAAACTGTGACCCAGTGCAGTCCTTCCTGTTTGGAGAGCAAAAATCCTTCCCGAAGTCATTTTCTACCATTGGAACAGAGCTGAAAACAAAACAAAACACTCATGTGGATCTATAAGCCTGAGCTGAATGAGGAACTTTGTGTTAAGCACAGTTATAACATTAAATAAAAACTTATTAAATGTATTGTTTTAAATTTTCAAGTTATTTTAAAATAATCTTAAGAATCATTTTATCTGACACCATTAAAAACTACCTTTGATGGCAATAATTACCAAATTATTATTGTTATTTTTTAAGAATCTCACATGCTTGTTTTGTTCTGGGTAAATCATGAGAAGTCATAAAGAAAAAGATGACAGTAAATCCCTAAGACGGCCATGTGGTGGTATGACATGTTTAGGCCCTGCCAGAGAATTTGCCTGTTTGGAGTGAAAGAGTCAAGTGGTTCTCAGATGACCCTAACTAATAAAAGGGGAACAGACCTTGGAAAACTGTCAGATATAAAATAGAAAGTTTTTCCATTGTATTCCCATGCTGCTTGGAATGACAGTAGGCACTCAACAAATACTTTGAATGAATGAATGCAAGCCGGCTGAGTCAGCATCAGGACATTAATATGAAACTGGGAACGCTAATGATTTGATTGTCTAAGATCTGAGGAGTCCATTAGGAACAGAAATCCCCAATAATTTATTAGGAGATGATAGGCTTGAATCTGGAAAAATTTTAAGATTTTTTTCTTTGTTTGTTTACTTCTGATGAAAGGGTTTAGCAAAATTTCCGAAGAATATGGAGCATATGGAATATATAAGTGGTGATGTGTGAGTAGTAGGTTAGTGATAAAATTGTACTTGAAGTCTAAAAATGGAGTTTAAAAGTATATAAGGAACTCGGTCTTACTCTGCTGAAGACATTGTCAAATACAATAAAGGATAACAGTCTCAAGGCAACTTCTGGAAAGTGGAAGTGGCTCAAGTGATAAGGCCTCCACCTACCATACGGGAGGACCTGGGTTTGATCCCTGGGGCCTCCTGGTGAAAAAGAAAAGAAAGTGTACCAACGCAGCAAGCCAGTGCCCGTGTGGGCAGCTGAGTGCCCATACGGTGAGCCGAGTACCCACGTGTGAGCTGAGTGCCCGTGCGGCGAGCCAAGTGCCCACGTGGTAAGGTGAGTGCCCGCATGGCAAGCCAAGTGCCTGCGTGGTGAGCGGAGTGCCCCCCGGAGTGCTCGCATGGCGAGCCGAGTGCCCGCGTGGTGAGCTGAGTGCCCATGCAGTGAGCGGAGTGCCCCCCGGAGTGCTCGCATGGCGAGCCGAGTGCCCGTGTGGTGAGCTGAGTGCCCATGCAGTGAGCGGAGTGCCCCCCGGAGTGCTCGCATGGCGAGCCGAGTGCCCACGTGGTGAGCTGAGTGCCCATGCAGTGAGCGGAGTGCCCCCTGGAGTGCTCGCATGGCGAGCCGAGTGCCCGCGTGGTGAGCGGAGTGCCCATGCAGTGAGCTGAGTGCCCACTCGAGTGCTCGCATGGCAAGCCGAGTGCCCGCGTGAGTGCTCATGTGGTGAGCCAGTGCCCATGCCGCGAGCAAATGCCCGTGCTGTGAGCAGTCCCTGTGTGGTGACCTGGGTGCCCGTGCAGCAAGCCAAGTGGCTGCGTGGTGAGCCAGCGCCCACACAGGTGAGTCACGCAGCAAGATGACAACAAAAGAGAGACAAGGGAAGAACCAAGGCGAAGCACAGCAGAGACCAGGAACTGAGGTGGCGCAAGTGACAGGGAGTCTCTCTCCCTGTCAGAGGCCCCCAGGATCGAATCCTGGTGAATCCTCGAGGCGAAAGATGAGAAGAAAAGACAAAAAGAGAAATAGATACAGAAGATCACACAGTGAATGAACACAGCAAAAATAACACAGAGGGAGAGGGGTGGGGAGAGGATGGGAAAGGGACGGGGAGAGGGAGAGGGAGGGGGGGAAGAGGGAAGGGGAAGGAAAAAAAAAGAAAAAGACGTGCACGCACTCCCCTTAGGGTTTAAGGGCCTCCTCTCCTTCCCCGGCCTTTTCTCGCTAACGCTCACAGTCCGTGTCTGCCACATCGCAGCCACCAGCAAGAAGAGGGCTGAAGACAGAGCATGGGCTGGTGGGACTGGCTGCTAGGATTCTAATTCCGGTACAGCTGGATGGAGGCTTGAAGAAAATAGCTTCGTGATTGGAAATGGAGACCTTGGTTAATTCCTATAAATGAGAGAGGCGGGTTTGATGCGCAGGGCAGTTGTTGAGCGGAGAGCTCCTGCCCCACGGCTCACAGAGGTCACGCTGTCCCGAGCTCCTCTGTGCCCTGCCAGGAGTATTAATAGTTAGCCCAAACCATTTACACACAGTAGGAAACATAAAAACAAATGGACCCCAAAAGGGTAAGGGCCCTACTTAGGGTTCCCAGGACAAGTCTTCCAAAATCAATAGTATGGTTCAGCTGAATGTTATCAAAATGCACATCGCATTTCTCTGGCATGACTCAGCAGCTCTCTTTCCTGCCTGCACTTCCGTTAGCTGCAGGCCTTGCTGGGAGCTTGCCTTTCATGTGACGCGAAGCCAGATACTTCCAGCTCAGCTCCACGTTAGACCATAAAAACCATGCAGAGAAGGAACACCATGTGTGCGTAAAATCAGAAGTCAGTGTCAACTTCTTTTATTATTGTACCTGCCAACTAAAAAAATCAGACCTCTATCGCATCAGATTTTCTTTGCTATCATTTAAAACTTGGGAAATTTGGAAGAACTTGTCTTTTACATTAGAGATTTAAGGAAGTAACTTATCAAATAATGAGATCCTTTCAGTGGAGTACTACTGAGACCCTTCAAAGATAAATGAGAAAAATTTACAAAGTGGCAGACAGACTTAAAGCCAAAAAATTGACGAGTGTGGACACTTTCATCACGTGGCTCACAGACTTTCTAATTAGTACTGAGTAAATATTCTTGTCTCAGTTTTCCCATCTCCTAAACAGGATAGAAATATTTGTCATGAATAAATTACATTTGAATGAAGCTGGTATGAAGGAGAAGAATGGCTATGCAAGTTTTTTTTTATTGTTTTGCATTATCCCTGTCTTCTACCCTTTTCCTATAAGGAATGATTTAAATCAATTCTCATCTTTAGCTATCTCTTTACATTTAATATGATTTTCCAGGTAAGAATAAGTATCTTTCAAGTAAGTTATAAAATAAGAAATAACAATAGCATACTTTCACCTAATATAGTGCTGCTTCATTATCATTATTTAAGTAATTTAGAATAATTGGTCAGTGCCTACAATATTCCCATGGTAGAAACTTCCTCTGTCTCATTATCAATATGGAAATCCCAAGTGTCTCCCTAACTCATCATCCCACTCTCTAATGCAATATCCCTTCTTCTTACACATGATTTTAATGTTATTCTTAAGTTTCTATTCAAGTCACACACTTGTATTCTGTTAATTCCTTTGTCTGAATCCCCTACGTGCTTAGGCACTTACAGTGTAATTTCAAGTGTTAAGCGCCCATATGGCTCCGTCTTCGTTAGCTTCTGTGCACACTGCCCACGGCAGCGAAACACACAGAGTGCCGCCGAATTTCACGACGGCGGTGGTGACGATGATGATGACATAGTTCCCACATATTCATTTCTGTTTCTCAATAAAGAAATGTGAGCCATTTTGTCTCAAATATTAAATGGCAAATTTCAAACTTAAAGGGGTTTTTAAAAATCTTTATGTATTCTGATCTTAGGAAAGATTTTGGTTATGTAATAAGCTTATCTCTTTTTTTCTATTATCCTACAAGCAACATTTTTCTTGACTAATCCCAAAAGATATAAGAAACAGATGTTTTCTAAGAGAAATCTGCTTTGGCTTATTTTCACGCCAGACTTCCTTTGTGGTTATTCTTTTATGGCAAGAAAAATAGACCTAGGCTATCCTTACAAATTCTGACAATAATTTTTTTTAAAAAGCACGCTTGGTTTAATTAGAATGAGTCACACTATATCCTGAGAACTTTTAAGTTTCCCAAATAATTAATCTAATTCTCTCCCTGAAAAGTGGTCTAGTGTGCTCCTTCGTGCTTTGGAAGTTATGTGCTAGACATCCAGAGGTAACCAAAACACGGTCTCCTTCCTTTCCATGAGGCTTAAGTGGGCAGTTTGGTCTCTGAATCACATCGGTTGTCTTCAGGACTGCTCGCAAGACTCTTCTCAGCCTGCTGTTTCCTTCCCACTACCAGGGAACAGAGTTGACGACGTTGCCACTAGAAGGGCATCCCACCCCCAGGCCCAGTGCGAGCTTAGGCTCACCGTCTGTTGCCTTGCGCAATATTCATCTTCCCAAAATCATAAGCCTATTTAGTAAACAGGTGAGAATTTTAATCTATACTGCTAAATCACAGCAAGGCACTAAGTCACCCCTCCCATATATCTTCACATCGATCTATTTATTTATCTCGTCTCTTCAGTAAGAGAACCATTTAAATTCACCCAGTGGCCAAGGTATCGCATTTATTTCTTTTATGTATTAGCTGCTTTAAAGGTCACTCTCCGTCTTTGGCCTTCTAGTTAAAGCTGATTTCCATGATATCAGCATCTACCACGTGCCCGGTATTCCAAGCACTGTTGTGTCTTCCCTTGGCCGGTGAGTCTTCATCACAGTGGAGAGGGTCAGGTGTGGAGAAGATGGGGTTGAATGCATGAGTGTTTCCTAGAGAGTATAACCCTCGAGTCTCTGGAATGACAACTGACTTGGGATGGTGAGTGAGAGGTTTTTTGTGGCTCTAGAATGTTCCTTCAGTACCAGAGGAGTTGATAAACACAGACATGAAAGGCTCTGTAAGATGAAATGATGAGTCCTTTGCTATGTGGATCAGTGACCACCAATTTTTACTGGTATAATATAATATAAAACATTAAGATAGTTGGTAATTAAAAAGAGCAATGGTACCAACAGTCTGATTTCAGTAAAATCAACTAGAATGCCCTGATACTTCCACAAATCTGAATGGAAGTTTTTAAAAACATGTAGTTCTCTGCAAATAGAGAAAAATAAAACATTTACTCTTGAGCCTTAAACCAACATAAAATATTTACAAGCGCATGACAACTGATCAATTTATTGTAGGAATTTGGAATTCTCCTCTGCTAAGTGTATACTCTGGGGTGAAGTGTTATCCCAATGCTGATGAAACGGTTACAATTGAGATGAACAGGGTGGGAGTTAAATATTTAAAAACTCAAATTTCTCTAATCATTTTACATAATGACCCCGTCATTGTTAAATGCTGCCATTTTTGTGATAGTCACAAGATCAGGTAGTAGGATCTCTATTATTATTTTAATGAGAAAGAGATAGGTTGACTTTAGGTATAAATGTAACCAAGAAGACTGAATTAGTCTAAATGCTTTCTTTTAAAGTGATCCCAATAAAGTACACAAAATGACAATTTCAAATAACATCCTTACAAACTAAGAAGTAATCCTTACATTAAATAAAAAGGGCTGAAAGTTACAGAGAAAGACAATGAGGAATCGTAAGGACCACTGATAGCCAGGACCCATGAGTTTTAATATAAAAGGGTGAAGACGACATTCATTGTGCCTCCTTCCTCTTTTCATATATGATGGTTCAAGATCTACTAATTAATGGGGAGAGGGCCTGTGAAATAGTCCCAAATTCTCCTTACCACAAGTAAACTGTTCTGAATACATTGCAGTTCAGATCCTAGTACATGAATAGGAAAACGGACTCGGCCCAGTGGTTAGGGCGTCCACCTACTACATGGGAGGTCCGCGGTTCAAACTCCGGACCTCTTTGACCCATGTGGAGCTGGCCCATGCGCAGTGCCGATGCGCACAAGGAGTGCCGTGCCACGCAGGGGTGTCCCCCGCGTAGGGGAGCCCCACGCACAAGGAGTGAGCCCCGTAAGGAGAGCGGCCCAGCGCAAAAGAAAGTGCAGCCTGCCTAGGAATGGTGCCACACACACGGAGAGTGACACAGCAAGACGACACAACAAAAAGAAACACAGATTCCCGTGCCGCTGATAAGGATAGAAGCGGTCACAGAAGAACAGGTAGCGAATGGACAAATGGGGGTGGGGAAGGGGAGAGAAATAAATAAAAAATAAAAACAAATCCTAGTATACAAATAAACCTCAGAGATTATTCAGTCCAATAATTTTGAGAGTGAGAATAAGGACTAGAACCCATTTCCCCTGAACCTTTTCAGATTAAATTATCCGTCTATTCTAATTTATAATATTTAACTTTTAAATTAAGTATACAACTTTTCAAAAGAGTCAAAATAAAGCTAAAAATTAGAAACGCCCCAGAGAAGAGCAATGAGACTGACAATTCTTTTCCACGGTTCTCTGTACTTACATGGGTGAAAGTATCTATGTCTTCTGGGGTCCACCTCCCATCATATAGCTCTGTGACTTTTTTTATTATCAGCCTTAGCAGCACCTCAACAGAATAGTTTATAAATGCACAAAAATTTTTTTGCTTGCTGCTAAATATATCCATTCTGTGTGCTCTTTGGCTCATATTTCTTGAGACACAATCGATTGAGCATTTGATGAAATACTTTCTGCCTTAGACTGTGATGATTTCTTCCAACATTTTGTTTATATATTTAGTGGCAAAAGATTGTCCAAGATGCAACGGCTGCCAAGTATTAATAAAGTAGAACCGATTATAGCAGGGTTTTGATCATATGTGCAGCATGGCTTAGGAAGTTAGTGAGATAGAAATTTCCAACCACAATTCTACTTTCTAGCTCTGCATGATATGCAGCCTCTAATCTGCTTTGTTTTTCTATTGTTTGTGTTTCTATTTTTCCATTTTCTATTTGCACAATGAAGTTAACAAACTCATTTTAAAGTTTATCAAATAATGCTTTCATATGTATGTTGCATTATAGGACGCTTGCTCTTTAAGGAAAAATAATTGCCATCATTGTTCTGTTTTGAGATATTGCCTGAAAGATTCCACTTACAGCCCGAATCTTGACCTGCCTCGACCACGCCCTCCCACCCCTCCCCCGCCGCACACACCTTGTGGGTCACAGGCTGGTGAGTTAGAAATGGGGGAGACCAATTCTCCCGCTTCCTACTGCATCAATTTATAAATACTTGGGAAGAGTATATGGATGGAAGAAAGAAAAATATTTATTGTGTCCTCTGTGTGGCAGGCAGACCATTAAGTTTCTCATTTATTTTACCATCTAATCTTCACAATAACACTAAGAGGCAGGTTTTAATGTTCCCCTTTTCTGCTAATGATGAAACTGAGGCTTAAGGAGTTTAGAAATCTAAGATTAATTAGTTGGTAAATGGAACAGCTGGAATTCAAACCCAGGATTCCCTATTTCTGAAAACAAAACAAAACACCCAAGTCAGTGTATAATTAAATAAGCAATTAATAATTCATATAGAATTAACTCACAAATATTTTAACAGAGAAAAACATTTCACAAAAATGAAGTTTTAATGTCCAATAAGTCAAAATTAAATATCATAAACCAGGAAAGCTATTTATGGTTTTGCAAAGATATAGAAAATAATTCCAAAATGTAATATTACCCGTGAAATTGTTTTTGAACAAAACATTTAAAAATAAAGCAAAACAAATTCTTAATTTATCTGACAAATAACTTTATCAAAAATCAGTTTTTGGGGAGCAGATGTTGCTCAAGTGGTTGAGCGCCTGCTTCTCATGTACAAGGTTCTGGATTCAACCCCTGGTACATCCAAAAAAAATCAATTTTTCCTGACTTAGCGACTTTTGTTACGGGCACTCTTATCCACCAGTCCCCACCTCTTTCAGGAAATTTAGAATAGAGGAGTTCAAAGTCTAGTTGACATGTAGTGTCGCAATGACAAAATTGACAGAAATCAGGAGACAAGCAGAAATAGCAGCTCATGCTCTCTTTCTTCTATCACTATTGGGTTCTTTTAATGGTGGCCCCAACAAAATGCCATTACTTAATTCTTACAAGTCACAGCTGTGTTTCTCAAAGTGGGGTCTCTCATATGCTTTTAGGGGATTCTGTGGGGTCACAATTCTTTTCTTTTTTTTTTAAAGATTTATTTTTTTATTTATTTTTCTCCCCTTCCCCCCGCCCCCAACCCCAGTTGTCTGCTTTCTGTGTCCATTCGCTGTGTGTTCCTCTGTGACCACTTCTATCTTTATCAGTGGCACCGGGAATCTGTGTCTCTTTCTGTTGCGTCATCTTGCTGCGTCAGCTCTCCGTGTGTGCAGCGCCATTCCTGGGCAGGCTGCACTTTCTTTCGCACTGGGCAGCTGTCCTTACAGGGCGCACTCCTTGCACATGGGGCTCCCCTATGCAGGGAACATCCCTACACGGGGGACAACACTGTATGGCACAGCACTCCTTGCGCGCATCAGCACCGTGCATGGGCCAGCTCCACCCGGGTCAAGAAGGCCCAGGGTTTGAACTGTGGACCTCCCATGTGGTAGGTGGACACCCTATCCATTGGGCCAAGTCCACTTCCCACAATTATTTTCTTAATAATCCTAAGATGTTACTGGTCTTTTTCATTGTGTTGACATTTGTCCTGTATTACAAAAACAGTGGTGGGGAGAGCAAAAGTCAAGGCAGTGTGGCCCCAAACTATACTAGCAGTAAATGGATTTTCCCCTGCCACACATTCACAGAGAAAAACAAAGTGCAAATTTCACTTAAGTATATACTTGATGAAGCATTAAAAATTATATATTTTATTAAGTCTCAATCCTTGAGGACACCTCTTTGAACATTCTGACAATGTAGGAAGCTCACATAAAGCACTTCGTTGCGTAAGAAAGTATGATGGTTCCCTTATGGAAAAGCACGTGTGATTGTTTGAGTTTCAAGGCTGAACTAGATGCTTTTTTTCATGGAAGACCATGTTTATTTGAAATAGTAACTGAAAGACAAACTATGTTATTCAGGTTTGGGTATTTGGCAGACATTTCTCAAAAATGAACAAAATGTGCCTGTCAATGAAGGAAAACAACTGATGGTATTTACTGCCAATGATAAAATTCAAGCTTTCAAGAACAAATGTGAATTTTGGAAAACTTGCTTCTAGCACTATGAGCTTGACAGCTTCCCAATACTTATAGACTTTTCTGAGCAGACTGATAGTGATGTAAATGAATGTGGTATTTTGCTATCATATAATGAAACAGTTGGGAGATTTGCATAATTCAGTGAATCAACATTTTCCAAATAACCAACACATGTGGATGTTACAAAATGTAAACAATATATTCAAAGTGTAAGATTGGCCAGTGGACTTTAATGGAGCAGAATATGGAACGTTCATGGATATAGTTTCAGATTCTATGTGTCATAGAATCTGACTATTTTTATACTATTACTGGTATAGTATAAAAGAATAATACCCAAAATTATCTGAAAAGTCTATTTGAATACTCCTATTTTTTCCAGCTACATAACTGGTGTGGCTGGATTTTCTTCACATACTCCCACTAAAGCAGCATAGCAACAGATTGAAGCAGAGACAGACAGGAATAGCCAGGTGTCTTCATTATGTCAGACGTTAAAGAGATTTGCCAAAATGTAAACATGTAGCAAAGCAGTCATTTAAAAAAATGAAAAAGTCTTCTTAGTAAATTTCAAACAGAAAAATATTTTGGACAATATAGTTATGTTCCATAAAATGTGCTAATTATTTTAAGATTAAATGGGGTTTTCATTGTTATTTTTAAAAGAATTTATGAATAATAATTTAAATTTTCTGTGCTAATTTCTATCATAGTAAGTATAGACAGCCATAACCCACATAAACAATAGCTATTTGGGTCTTCAATAAATTTTAAGGGTTGAAGGGGTCCTGAGACCAAAATGCTTGAAAGCCAGTGTTCAATAATTGTGTAATATAATATAAGTAAGAGTAAATTGGGTTTTGCCTTTTCCTCTTTAAAGTGACTTAACCGATGTATAGGACAAAGGCTTTTTGACTTAGCACCTCTTCAGGAAACCAGCCCCTGCTATTCTCAGTCCAGATGGTTGAGTGGCTGGTCCTACGTCCTGGAGCCGGAGGAGGACAACAGGTGCACCCCTTACCAGTCGGAGTACCACATCCCGCTGGGTATGGGCAGGTGACTTGTCAGACCAACAAAGGATGGCTGCATTTACAATTTTGGCTGACTTGCTAGCTCTGAGAATGATGTAAGCCTAGAGTAGCTGATGGCTAATCCGTGCTACAAATGGGGGAACCACTAGGATGTCGCCAGGACAGGTGGTAGAGACAAGGAGGAATGCTGTGTCCTGATGACATCTTTGGAACCTCAATAACCAGCATGTTTAAAGACAATTGAATCGTTGGCCTTTCTCATTCTTGGAGCCAGTGAATTCCTTAATGAGCTGGATTTCTGTCATTTGTACCAAAATAATAAAGAACTTGATACCTGGCAGTGTTAAAAATAACAGACCTTAAAATGTGATTTTGGCTGAGCTGAGGAAAGTAGATTCTCCTATTCATGGCTAGGAAATGGGCAAAAGCTGTTATGTAATAGCAACACAGCCAGCTAAAAGGTGCCTACAGAATCTTGGAACTTGGATCATATAAATATCAAGGCTAGAGTTTTAGGGTACTGGGAAAATAACGTCAGAATTTTGGAGGGCATTGGCTGCTTCGTTCAGCCCTCAGTAAGATCATGCAAGAAAGGGCTGGCCACCCACCTAATCTGGCAGGTCAGGAAGCAGACAGGAAATGGGGCTCAGTCCTTCCCAAGAGGCATCATTCTTCCTGCAGTGGGCACTCTAGACTGGCCAAGAGCAGATAACCAGCCATTCGCCTTTGGGAAGGCAGATGGGTGAATGCCTACCCTGTGCTGGTTGGTGCAAATAGGAAAAGACATTGGGATCCTGGAGGACCACTTCCAAACACTTGCTGCTTGTCACCTTTCCCTGACTACCTACAAATGTTACAACTCCTCTGTAAAAGCGGTCCCCAGGAATACCATCTCTGGGTTAGGATCACACAGTTCCTCAGTAGAATTTCAGCCCATTGTCTCCCAGTTTGAGGTCAAGACTAGAGGGAAAGGCAGAGCATAAAGGTCGATTGCTAAGGTAGCCTATGCGGGCTGGAACCAGACTCTGCAAGAGCCCTGGCTTTGTCACTGCCCCAGAGAGGATCCAGGAAATTAGCAGACCGATGGCCACCATGTCTGTCAGGAGGAGCGGTGGAATGACACACTTATCAAGACAGAAATGACAAGATTTATCAAATAGACCTGAGAATGTGCAACTTGTAAGGCAGACCTCAGCCCCCAAATCTTGGCCAGCAGGGAGAGCTGGAATGGTACAGCCGTTAGAACGAAAGCCTCTCGGGTGTTCATTGGTCATGGACCTACGCAAGATGGTGGAAAAGGGAGCTCCTCCCACAGAGCAGTAGCGGCGTCAGCCAGAGCCGCCAGCAAGGACTCCTCCACTGCCAGGTCTGATGGTCCTTGCTCTTCTCGCCCGGTGGCGGAAGATGTTGCGATGAGCCTGAGAGCACCCCTTAATGCCTCCCCTTCTCTCCTTTTCCAAATGGAAGCTGTATTGCAGCAGAAGTGTTCTCTTTCTATCGTGAGGAATTGACAGTGTTAAATCGATCACCTACCAGACGTTGCCATCCATGAAGAGCTACATCCAGCCTAAAAAAGACACGCCATAAGCCAGAGATTCTGGAATTAAAGTCGAAAGCAGTAACTGAATGAAACTAACAGTTGTTTCCCTTTAGAGAGACAGGAGGAGCAATTTTCACCATAGAGGGATTTGTATTATATTGTGGGGGGAGCGGTATTTTTGGAATTTTAAAATTGGAAAAGAAGGTATCTGTGGTTGCTGGGAAATCAAGGGATGCAACCATAATGGGAGCTACAGTTAACCATGCTTGATAAACCCCAAGGGTCTTTGGGAACTCTCCTCTCCCTTCTGGGTCCAAGTGTTTGGGTGGGTTGACCCCACCACCTGACTGTAGGAGGGGGCATGTGACAGGCCACTGACGAACGTGGTTTCTTCAGCCACAGAGATTAGTCCAGGGACGGTCATTTGATCAAGACCAGGCCAAAAGAAGCTCTCGCTGGACTTTGGCTGGAGCTATTGAAAAACATACGTTTTTCCTTCCCACTAGGAACGCCGGCTGCCATTACAGCGTAAGCCCCGGGGTGTCACTGGCCCTCTCTGCTACATTGTGTGTGTGTGTGTGGGGGGCCTGCCCAATACCAGAGCCCACACCTCGGCTTAGTGGAGCAGAGCCACGGAGAGTCTCCCTTGCCGCCCTGGGTTTAATCACAGCTTAGTGCTAGCTCCTGGCCTTCCAAGTTATTTCAGTCAATAGATAACTTTTTCTGCATAAATGAATCTGAATTTGCTTCTGTCACTTTCAAGCAAAAGAACACTAACAAAACCACCAATTAAAGTGAGATTTATTTCATTTTAATTCTTTCACACTTCAAAAAAAATCTGATGTATTCTGGAGTCTAATACGTTTTTGTTTCTTTAACAAAATATCACATTTCAAAAGCAAAATCAATGAGTAAAAAACCCGGGGGGGGGGGGGTGGGGGGGAGGAGGGACTCACTGTGACTTCAGGTGGCATTAGAAGGTTGTCAAGGTGACAGGAATATGTATTAGAGGATAATCCTCTGGGACAAAGTGATGAGAGTCGATCATTTATTATTTTTATGATGCATAGCATACTTACTTCTAAAAAAGTTTTCCGTTTATTTACAAAAGGCTCTGTGTAATAAAACTTCTAAAGCAAGTTAAAAGTAAAAAGACCCAAAGAAAAATTTGGGAGAGGAGAAAGTTGAAGTAAAAAAGCTACAATGAGTCTTTGTTCTAGAATGAAGTACAGAACTTTTTCTGAGCTTCTGGGACTCAAAGCAAAATGGATATTAACAGTTCTGTAGCACAGTTATCTTAAAGGAAACTCTAGCATTTGAGTCTAAAATTAACTCAATACCTAGCTTTCATATATTAGCACAAATAATATAATTAACAAAACTTCACAAAAAAATACAGACATATTCTCAAAATGGCCTTTAGAGGGAAAACTGACCCTTGATAAAAGCTCAGAGGTACTTGTTAAATTCTAAGTCTATGAAAGCAATTCGGTGAGGAATCTGAAATAAAGAAGTACACATGGGCTGCTCTGGGGTCATGAGTCAACACATTTTAGCAGATTTTGTAGCATAAACTCCACGGGAAAGGATAGTGAAGGTGGCATGTCCCTTAAGATCACTGTCATAATTGTTATTTGACACACAAAAACTTGTGATAAAGGTTATACAGCAAACCACCGGAAGCTGAAGCCTAAGAGCAATTGAAGAAAAGTAAGGGCCTATTGTGGAATGCAAGGCTATCAACACGCTCTAAAATTCTTACAAATAAGCAAAGTTTTATCAGGACAATCAAAGCCTAACATTCGTCACAAGATGGGGAGTCATCAGTACTGTAAGAACACAGAATAAGGAGCTTTCAGGAACAAGAGCCTCTTGGCGGAAAAGAGAAATAATCCCTAGCGCAAGAAGGATGTATTTCAGTGAATTTTTTTTCCCACCTTTAACCATAGCTTCAGTCCAGGTGATAGCAACTTTTACCTGGACTTCTGAATTACCCTCCTCCCAGGTTTCCTACTTGTAAATTTAGTTCAATTCCGCCTCATCACTAATTATTTTGACCGTGTTGATCAATTCCTTTTAGAACCCACTGTGTTTTTTATGTTTTACTTGCAAACTCTTCTCGGATTTCTAATTTATCACCCCTTTTCCTATTCCATCTTCTTTTGTTCTGGCTCATGCCTCCCCCTCTGCCTGGAATATTACCTGCCTCCCAGCTGGCCAGGGTTCTTTGACTTCGTGATAAGGGACATTTAGTGTCCACTCTTCCTATTTCCTCAGGGGCAGGCACCTCCTACCTTGTCCCCTGCAGATGTGAGTACTGCGGAGCCCTCTGGTCCCTCCTTCCAGCCCTCACGTAGTGCTCCCACCAGAGGAGGAACGGCTTATCTCGTAGGTTGGTAAACGACAGTCTACCATCAAATCCAGTCCGTGGCCTATTTTTTTATATGGTCCACATACATTTACATTTATAAATGGCTGGAAGAAATGAGAAGAAGATATTTCATGACACATATAGTTTCTAGGAAACTAAACACTTCATGTCCATACATCAAGTTTTCTTGGAGGCCAGCCATGCTCATTCCTTTACGTATCGTGTACAGCTGCTCCCAAGCCACAACTGCAGGGCTGAGTAATTGTGACAAAGAACATATGGCCTGTAAGTCTAAAATATTTGCAGTCTATGTCTTTACAGAAAACGTTTGCTGACTCCTGCCTTATTTGATTGGTGAGTAAGGGGACAGGAGAGTCTTGCTTCACGAATCTTTCCTTCAAGCACTGGTGCTCTCTCCCTAGCTCCTGCGTCTTCCACAGCAGAGGCCTGAAAATGTCCAGCTGGTCCACCCGAGTACGTTCTGCCCAGGAAGAGAATAAGGGGCAAGAAGCAAGGCAATTCTGGGACCAAGGCATGGTTGCCAATCTACTGTCAGCAATGAAGTTTTATTTAATCTCTCTTGACATCTGTGTGTATTTCTCAACTGGGTTCAAATCTGGAGGAGCGGAGTGATTCATTAGGCCTCCTCAAATCTTAACTTCTTCCTCCCCACAGCAAAAGAGTGTTGGGAACCTCATTTCCTTCCTGAAGTCCCTCCAAAAAGGAAGTAAGTGACAATTTCTTTTTTTTTAACCTGGCCGTATCCTAGCCAAACATGCGATTATTCTCATGACTCAGTCTTCGAGTCTATACCAAACGAAACTTTGCACTAATACTCACACAAGTTTAGGTGGATTTTTTTTTTTGAGGTACCAGGGCAGGGGATTGAATCCAAGAGCTCATGTGTGGGAGGCCAGCACTCAACCACTGAGCCACAACAGCTCCCTCGTGTTTGTTTGTTGTTTGCTCATTGTTTTTGCTCATTGTCTGCTCATTGGTTTTGCTTGTTCTCTGTTTTCTTTAGGAGGCACTGGGAACCGAACCCAGGAACCCCCAAATGGGAGGCAGGCGCTCAATTGCTTGAGCTACATCCACTCCTCCTAGATGGATTTTTCAAGCTGTTTCCATGTTCTCACATTATACATTTATATGAATATCTGCATGTCCTAGATGTAAATTACTATATGATATAATTTACCATAGGTACTAGATCTAAATTCCTATAACCTTTCTCAGAGTATGAACAGATTTTTATTTAACTTGATTTGTTTAACTGGGTTTGTTCAATAGCCAACAAAGTGCTGTGCTAATGTGGTTGCCCTCATTGATAAAGAGGATCCTACTAGTCCATTGCCAACATCTTTACTCATGTAGGTTCATAAGGAAGTAATTTTTGAAAATAAAGAAGACATTGTTGGTAAATAAAAGCCATGTAGCTTGAGAGAAAATTATTTAGGCACTGATTAAAACATCTAGAAATATATCTGAGAAAGAGAAGTCCCATCTCCAGTCTGTCGCCCGCAGCTGGCCATCCATCCCATCAGCCCGCTGGCTGCTGGAGAACACCCACACACACCAGTCCTCCCTGAGCCCAGTGGGGGGGCTACGCAAGGCACCAGGCTAAACTGGACCTTGAAATTCAGACAGGAACAGCCTGGCTTTGAGTCAATGGGTATTCACAAAGGGTAACTAAGAAAATAGGGACTAGGCTTGGAAAATTACTCTAGCAGTGGTGGGTGGAGAGGGCTCAGTTTGAGAGTCTATACTCTATTCATCCTGGGTATGCCTGGCCATATGGGGGATGGGCTGGTGGCTCCAACTTCATCTGCTGGCTCGAGGGAGCTGGGTACTTAGGGACAAAGGGAGGCCAGTTGTCTTTAAACTCAATGGGTCATTGTTAGAGGAATATAGCACTTGGGGGAAGAGCGTGACCTAGAAGTTTCTCTGACTCAGCCCCTGTGGACTTCTCCTGGAGAGGGTGATACAATAAGACGTGAGAAAAAGTGAGAAGAGCAGTTTCCTTAAGCACTCTGCTGAGGGCAGTGCCTAGCAGCCCTGGTAACAGTGGAAGAGCCCATGGGGCAGGGTGACCTCGGCCGCAGAGCTCTGAGCAGCATGGGCTGGGACAGCCTACAGCTGGACCAGAGAAGAAGCGGGAGAGGGAGGTTGACACTGGGGCAACATCAGCACTTGGGGAGGGTTCCAGCTGCTTGACAATATAGGCTGTGACAGATAACACCATGGACTCCAAACTCGATCATAAGATAATAAAAATCACCCGTCACCCATGTAGCCAACACATGCAAGTACATACATATGTGAGCTCCTCCCCCAAAAATGCTGAGACTTCTAGAACTGGCTGGTAGATATTGTAGGAGGATTAAAAGATTTAAAAATGAATGGGCGCAGAGCCTTCGAAACCCCGTGTGCACACTGGTATTTCTTCCAGGTTGTGTGGCCTGGCAAACGCTGCTCAGCGAGAAGGGGAGAGGGTGAGGAGGGGTCACTCTGGGCGCTGGGTGCTCAACAGCGGTCGCGCAGCCCTGGGCTGGTCGTGCAAGCTTTCTGGGCTTCAGTTCCCATGCCAGTCCAAAAAGGGGATGTCACAGATGGCCTGGTACAGACACATTTGTTGTGAAGCTCAAACGGCAGAATGCTCTCTGATACTTATGCACAACCATTTGTGAAAGTCGCTGGTTTACGGCAAGTGTTGTTCAATAATTCACATGTTTTTGTGTCTTCCTAAGTCACTTCCCAGAAAAGTCGTTTTTCTCATGCACCCAGTTGTCTTGGCAGAAGTTAAAGCCTCTCAAAGTGACCGATTCTCAGGAGACACGGGCATCTGGGACTCTGAGGGGACATTATAGAGAAAATGCAGCTGCTGCTGGCAAAGGAAAAATGAAGGGTAGAAAAGCCTTTTGGGTAGTGGAAAGTGAGAGCCATAACAATCTCAGCCTTATTTTAACATTTCTCAGGGTATAGAAGTGTCGGTGCATGGTTTGGTTGGTAGTGATGGCTCTATTGGGAAATCACTTTAAATTGCCTGCCAATCTCTATTTTTGTGTGTCCAAGAAGAGTCATTTATCACTTAGATGAAGCCACTGGAGGCCCATATTGAGGGAACCAACTAATTGTTGAATCAGTACATGTCCTCACACTAAAAACATAATTGACAGAAGGCTCCAGGGATGCATACTAAGTGTTTTAATAAAACATTATTCAGACTGCCCCCAACAGAAAGTCACCTCCTGCTGCCCAGCACCCTCCCCACCGGGGAGGAGCAAATCCTTGAGTAGTCACGACCTTCTGGGAGGGTAGGCGCCCCGAGGTAGCCCATCTCCACAGAGCAATCCCCTTTTTAGTGCAATAACAAGCAACTCTTGCACGTGCACGAAGTTCTCATTTGGCCAAGGTCGGTACCTGTGGAGGGTCTCAGCTGCTGGGCAGTGTGGGCAGCGGTGGGTGACACCAGGGATTCCAAACTGGATCATAAAATCGTAAAAGTGGAGCCTGTCACCAATGTGGCCAACAAATCCAAGTCCCAGACACATGACCCACCCCCTACCCTGGTAAGATTCCTAGCTGGAGGAAAAACCCAGAGACTCCTAGAACTGGCTGGCTGAAATTGTAGGTGCTGGAAATCTTTTACAATGAATGAGAGCAGAACCTTAAAAAATATAAAAGCACTTTCCCACATACTATATATATAACTTTATTGTAGAAAGGAGAGTTCTTTCTGAGGTCACTTAAACCTCAGACATAATTATGCACAGAGGCTTCAGGATGTGCCTTTTCCTAGTCTTAGTTTTATACATTCATTGGGTTTTCAGAGTCATTTCTTCAGAGCTCACCTTACTTCACCCTTGTTCAGGGGCAAAGTGGTTTTTCTTACTTAAGAAAATCAGGTTCATTTTTCAGTGGATTCCAAGTTCATCCTTTGATTCAAAGGAAAAACTGAGCATACATCCACCTGAAGTCTAACTCAGTAAGTTCTACTCTATTCACATAAATCTTCCTTAACCAAATTAGGTCATTCTTTTAATTCTCATTATCTTCTTAATGTTTTCTCTAACATAGGTTCTATAAGGGGTTTTACTTAATAAATAAATGAAATTTATTTAAAAATAAATTATTTTTGGTCACTATAATTTCTTTCCTCCTAAGTTATCCACTTGGAATGGAATTAGTACAAACTGAGATGTGCTGTAAACTGTAAAATACATGCCAGATTTTGAGGACTTGGAACAACAACCAAAAAGTAATATCTCATTGCATGTATTGGTTTCAATAAGATACATTATAAAAATTAATTTCATTTGTTGCTTTTATTATTTTTTAATGTGGCTCCTAGAAAATTTAAAACAGCATTTGTGGTGCACGTGATCCCTCTCTGGACTGCACTGACCTAGCGCTTCCAAGTTTGCATCGCAGGTCTTCAGCTGGTCTTACCTCCTCCTCTGGTCTTGCTGGACCCCTATTCGAGTCCAAATTTCCTGTCTTCTTTTCTTACCATTGAAACTGACACACCAGTCAACTGCCTGTAACCAATTCCACTTTGATGACCTAGGCCTTAGCCAATAAGGAGTTTCCCAGCTCACACGTGTTAGAGTTAGACACAGTACTCAATGCCACTCACAGCAAGTATACTTTAGGAATAAAAAATTTATTTTCATTATTCCTGCAATCATGTCTGGAAGTGTAAAACAAAGAAGGAAGAAGTGGGAGGGAATGGGCACAGGTGTTCCTGGTGGTCTTAGAAGGCAGAACTGGCTTCCTGGGAATTCCGTCCAGTAAGACAGCTCTACATGGAGTGAAGCACATTTAGTCCTGACATCCAAGGGAATGCATAAAGTTTCCTGTGAGACTGTGTGGTTAATAAAAATGGACGGGGAAACCGGTCGTGTTCTCGTTGAAGTTCACAGGCAGTATCAATCCAGCCCAAGGGGACGGTGAGGCGGAATAATTTCCCAGTGCTTGACATAAACAGCTCAGCTAGTTTTCTCACTTGTGGTAAACTGTGATTCTTAGACTTTTGGTATTTTATGGAAAACCAATCCATCTGCAGACACATTTATAATGAATGTCACTCCCTGTGCATACAAACCTGACTTACAATGACCAGAACATACACCTGAAGCTCATAGAGATCAGTGGGATTAGACGTGGAGGACACGAAAAGGCTGTGGAAAGCAGGAAGAATTCAGGGCGCACAGACGGAAGACAGAGCCGGCCTGCCCTGCCTCGGACACCATTTTCCTTGCATTGTTTGATTTATTTTTATCTCACTATGTTACACTGCCTGAGTTACCTGCCAACCACAGATTTATTTGGGTTAAGAGAGAATCTTATAAAAAATGCAAATATTTGAGTGTGATAAAGCGCTTTCAGTACTTTCCACATTAGCGTGAATTTATTCAATCGAATCACCTTTCTGCCTACTCCATTTGTCTCCCTTAGCAATAATTCAGGCATCTAATTTCAAAATAAAGGATTAGAAAACAGCCTCCATGTGGCTGTTCTTTCAGTACATCAAGATATTAATATTTTAGCAGCTGAAAAGGCTGTATCAACTTTTCAAGGCATTTTCTTTCAGGGATGGAAAATTCATAGTTTTTCCTTGCAGTGGAAAAGCCTGTCGGTTTTGGTTTTCCTCCAGGAAAATGTTGTGAAAATAATGAAGCTTAAGGACCTTTATTTTTACTACCTAGAGGTGAGAGGTGGGGTGGGGCACCAGTTTATGGTCCAAAGATCTTAACTGTGCAGAGGAAATTTCCTCTTTGGCCACAACTGTTTAAGGAGGGCAGGAAAGACGCAGTGCATGCACAGGGAGCAGCGCAGGTACAAACTAATCCATCCCCCTCCCTCTCCACAAACAGTTGTGCAATTAGTACAGAGCCTGGACTTGAGGACGCTGACGTTGCTGAGCAGGCATGCACAGTCCCCTCGGTCCACGGTCCACCTGGACAAAGGCTTTCTCCTGCGTTAAAAGTCCCTAGACACCTGCTTTGCTGCACACCAGCCAGAGTGATTCATCTCATTGATGGGTTCTGCCCCTGCCTTGAGCCAGCCCAGGAGGGCCGGTGCTTTCCACAGGTCAGGTCCTGCCACATGCCCAGTTGAGGAAGCCACAGGAGACTGCCCTGGATGGAGAAAAGGGTCTGGGTCCCTGCTCCCAGTTCATAACAGAAAAGCCTCGGCAGAGAGGCCCTGACAGCCGAGAGAATCATTATCCTTCCACCCTGCTTGGAAGAGAGGATGTGTTAGCAGCACCTCTCAGCTCTACACGCGGGCAAATCCCAACACAAAAACAGCAGCTCTGACAAGGTCCTGCACAGAGCAGGCACTCAGGAAACATTCGACTTGTTCTATGCGCTTTCAAAAGCACACATCCTATCCTGCTTCTCTTGTAAATGTGTTGTGTCTAAATACCCTCTTACCACAGACATCAAATCGTTTTTCAGTTGCCATCTGGGTGTACACTATGGCACAGGTGTTTGGGCTGCACGGCTCTGCAGAGTGGAGAATTTATTACAATGGTTGAAGCCCGCTATCCATTCAAGACGTAGAGGAAACTGTATAACCAGTAAAGCCTCTGAAAACAAACCAAAAGGAAAGCCTTGAATTTTTCAGACATGTCATGTTTAAAAATACTTTTTAATAATTCAGAGAAATATGTTTCATTGGTTGCTGGGGTGATTTCACGGCAGCTGTATCTAGTCGGGGCTTAAAGAACGCAGCAGTCACAGGCGGCTGACCGCACATTTTCCACCACACAGCTGGGCCCTGTTCTGAGACAGATGCTGTTTCACCTAGGGCTGGCTTGCACTATTAGCTCCGGCAAATCCTCCCAAAATCTGTAGGTGACAAAAGCAAGGGCTTAGCCATTCCAGAATGGTTAACAGTGATGCAATCGTGGAACAGAAGAGACAGAAATATGGAGGTTTATTCTCTAAGATAGTGTTCTCTAAAAACAAACAAACAAAACACACACTCACGAGCGGCCTTGATGGTACATCTGCTGGACCACTGCCCACATGCCGACAGCCCCCTGGGAAGAGCTGCCTCCTCGGTGGCCAAAGCAACTCTGCTTCCCTCACAGCTGCAGCTGTTTCACATTCTTCTCCTCACTCCCTGACCCTGCAAAATCCTCCTTAGTTCACCCCACAGTGGATCCCAGGTAGCAAGTGGGGGTTGTGCTGGAAATAATGACAAGAAAGAGGTACCAAGAGGCAGGCGCTCGCTCCCTGCCCCTCTACCCTCGCCCCAGGAGCCAGCTGAGGCTTCTGCGCCCCCATCTCCAGGGCTGCCTCTCCACCAGCTGAGGGGCAGGCTCTGAGAGCCAAACTTCCACCTTCCGTTCTATCCCAGCTCTTACAACGTCTCTAGCTCTTCTTGGCTTCTCTAATTAGATGCCAGGCCATTGGCTGAACACAGAGGCCTCCAAAGTATAGATAAATAGTACTCAAAACCCATCACCTATGTGTCTCATCCCCCTCTAACTCTCTTTAGCGAAAAATAAAAGTATGATAGGAGGATATTATTAAGGATAATATTACAGGGTACTCATCTGTTTCTGATCTTTTCTTCTAAAAACCTTTAAAAACTTCCAGAGGAAAGAATTGCCCTTGCTGGGACCACTTTTCTTATTTCTTAGGAGTCAAGGAATGAAAGAAACAATAGTTTAAAGTACAGAAGGTGCAATGGAAAGGTTAGCAGGCCGCCCGACTTTAGGGTCTCAAAGAAAAGAAAGGGGTACCCATAAGTCTGCCCGGATGGGAAAAAACCCTCTAGCAATTTCTACTAGCCAAAAGACTTCATCCCTGACAAATAGTTAATTCTTGACATCCTAGAGCTTTGTGGCGTGGATCTAGAGCCACCTCTCTTTCCAGGGTTAAAATGTGGCCAACGTCAGCGCTCAAGCATGTCTGGGTAGCTACTGCTGCTGCCCCTCACTGCAGAGAGGGGCTCCTCACGCCGGCCTAACTACAACACACTGCAGCCCAAGCACGTCGTGAGGGCTCACTAGTATAGTCTCTATGCTAGCACCTGAGACACAGAGGTAAGTGACACCATCAATGAGGAACAAGAGCAAGCACATCAACGACATCATGCCACACGCTCTAGAAGAAAAGGTCTTCCCGTTGGGCTGAGCCTGGAGGACCCAGGAAAGTTAAAGAGTGATAGAAGGTGGAAAAGCAGCCCCTTTATCCTACCTCCTGTGTACCACACCCGCCCCTAGATAACCCCTCGGACCCCTGCCTGGAGCTGGGAGAGCCCTGCAGCTCGGGATTTGGCAGGAATAGAGAGTTCCTTGTTTGGCAGCCATGGCTACACTCAGAAATGAGCACATGCTCCCTAGCCATGTTCTACAGGAACCTTATGGGTGAATCTAGGTTTTAAGTCAGGTAAATGAATGTGCATTAGGCCGACATGAACCTCCGTGGAAGGTTTTGTCTCCTCACTTGGAAGAAAGTAAGTTTGCCTCTTTCACTCTCATGGGGCCTCTGAGTTCATGACACATTCAGAGAAACTAGAAGGGAGCTGGCTCTATAGAATCATCCCCTAGAATAGGAAAGCAGCATGGGAAGCTTTCAGATGTTATTGTCCACCTGTCTAAAGATTCACAGAGACCATCACAAAGTTCCTCTGCCAAGCTGACAATTGCTTGGTAGTGCCCACTTATGAGTGGACATTGTGGAAGAATATCTGTGGCAGATATTGGTGGTGAAAACAGATACATGAAAAAGATGTCTAGAGGCCTAGTGTTAACATCTGAGGCTATATAGGTCTCTTCTTCACACCCTTTGTCTATGAGAATTGACATTATGGTATTTTTCTGAATGGACCAAATACATAAATATTCCTAGAGGTCTTAAATAATCATTTATACAATTACTCTCTCCCTATCATGCAGTAACTTAATTTTAAAAAGAAATGACCTGTCCCAGAATAATTAAGCGCTTACTGTAAAAACAAGTAAGAGTGAAAAAACAAAATACCATTAGAAAAGCAGCTAAGACAGGTCCCAAGTGCCTCTTTACATTCCCTTAAGAAGCAACTGACAATGGACTGTAGACTATAGCATCATGCTAAAGAGAATAGCTTTCTCCTTTTTAACTTTCACTGTTAATCTAAAAGGAAAAAGCTTGTTAGATTTGTAATAAATAAATGTTTTCTTCTTGGGTCAATGAATGCTCTGGGAAGGAAGCCTTGTGTAAAATTTTGATATCTATCAGGCATTCTTCACCAAAACGAAGCAACATATGAATCACAATAAAGATAATTAAGATGCACTGTTTTTCCCATTTTTAAGTTAGAAGCATTAACATTTTTAAAAGGCATTAAAGAAGTCCTCCAAAGCTATGTGTGTTGGTATGAATAATGTTCAAGAGCATGAGGACCCAGATTCAAGTTCTAGATTTGGCCCTTTGGACAAGTCATTTACCTTTATCAGGCCTGGTTTCCTCATCTATAAAGTGGGGGTAGTATTAGCTCCTGCCCCACTAACTTTATCATGCTGTTGTAAAGATTAGGTTTCTCTTCTAGAAAACGAGGGCGATAATGCCTAACTCATAGGGCTGCCATATTGGTTAACCAGGAAGAGCATGTGAGGGCTTAGCACTGTGCCACGGGTGGCAGCTAACGTCGTTGCTGTTATAACATTTGTGATATACTTTCTATTTGACCTTCTAGAACCACTTTCTGCTCCTTCCACCTGGCTCTGTGAAGCACATTTTCTAAAGAAAGCATTGGCTAGGCGCCTTATCCTTCTGATATCCTTATGGGCTCCCCCAATGGCAAGTCTCAAAAACATTAGAAGTGGGAAGCCAGAGAGATGGATGTTTTTTCACTCATCCTCTTCTCTGTCAGGCTACATTTCTCTTTGAAGTCCCAAGATCTTGCTGGACAGCCCTCTTAGAGCTGTTGGTTCCTCTGAGCCATGGCCACAGCTTTGTATGTAATCTCTTAAATCATCCCCTTGAGGTAATTTAGAAAGTTTCTCCTACTTCCTATAAGGAGGATGCATAATGTTTGCCCTTCATATTTACTCATATTATTATTATTTTTTTAGACTGTAAAATAGCTAGGGCATTATGAAATCAAGAACCAGGAGCAATTCTTGCAAAGTACTTTTAATGTCCCTCTAGAGCCAGCACTGGTTAGAGCTTATGATGATCTACTTTTGTACTCAATTTTTAAAGTATGAAATAATTTCAGAAGATTTGGAAAAAAGTGATAAAGATGATTAAAATTTGTAAAATACCTACAATGAGAAAGAGCCAGTCAATTTTTCCTTATTAAAAATGCACCAAAAGTTGAAAAAAGAAAATCCCTGGGCATTAATTAGCTTGGTAGAACAAAGACAATTACTTAAACAAGTAAAGCATGTTTAATGTTAGTAGCTGATGTTTTGTAGACATGTTCCCCAATCTGATGTCTCTCTTCTGGGACCCTGAACCAAAGGAAAACAGACTTCCCAAATAAAGGAAGGCATGATAATAATCATTCTGGGACATCTGCAACCTCAGCAAGCCATCACCAATAACAGAGAAATTAACTTGGTGTACACACAGTTTACTGCTCATGGCTCTGCCCATGACAATTGTCCAACAATATTATCTCAACCACCAAAGCACTGACTGCATTTTCTCCCATTTTGTAGACATTAAGAATGACACGTTTCTCACTACAAATTCCTTATGTTGTAATGAAAGACTGGGCAACGCTAATGTTAGCTTTAAAAGCAATGGAAAGGGTGAGAATGTGGTGTTGTCTTTACTTTGGTGAATAGTACTGTTTGAGTGAGGCACAATGTTCTAACCAGGGAATTCAGTAACAAAACCACTTACTTTAGTTTTTGGTTGTGCTCCAGTTGACATTTGGTTTGGCACACCATCAAGATTCTGGATGTTTCCCGTTTTAGTTCTGCAAAATCCTTTTCTTCCAATGATTTTTTGTAGGCCACTCTCCAGCTTTATATAATTCTGTAAAAAAAAAATTGAAAAAGGTGTGTCACATAAAAAGAACTGGTCCCAGGCAATAATTTCAGTCAATTAATTATAGCTAAGTCAATAAAAATACATTTTAAAACTAGAATTTTTTGAAAATTAACATAAAATGTGAGGCTATTCTTAAATATTAGTAACTTTTCAAAGGCCTTTATTCCTTGGTTTAGTGAGACCAGCACCAGTAAATCCTGAAAACTTGCTGAAATATAAGTTCATAGCTAAAAGTAGTATTCAACTATTAAGGTATGGAACTATATTTGCAGATTTTAAAACTTTTTAAAGAGCAAAACCAAAGGTGTTTTAACAATTGAAATAATAAGATGTAGTTCATACAGATCCATATTATTTTTTTCAATCCATAAGATCTCAGTCCATATGTTTATGGAACTCACTATATTTCCGGACAAAGCTATATAAGTAAAATTATTAAAAATATATTAGCATAAAAAGGATCCTAAACTTCCCAAGTACAGTAGAAGTTCTTATCTGTCAGAGCTCAACTTAATCATCACTGCCTCTGGGGAGTCTTGAATCCCTCCTAGTACAAGTATCTGTCAATCTTTGTACTTCCTCCGTCAAAACTTTTGCCACATTGATCATTATTGTTGTTTAATGATCACTTCTGTGCTAAACTGTAAGGGCCATGTGGGTGAGGATAAGGTATAACTTATCACTGAGCACTTAGCACAGTGGCTGAAATGGAGTAAGTATTCAATAAATATTTGTTGAAGAAACAACTAATTACTTGTTTCCGTGTTTTGTTTTTTTTTTGCCAACATTCCCGTAAGATCATAAGTTTTAATTGACTTTATAACTACCAATAGGATAGAGTAGAATAGTGTTTAAGAATCCAAGATCACTTTGTATATACTCTCAGCTGCTTGCTTTCCAACCTAGTTTGTTTCCTGCATGTCATTTTTAACATATCTTTGCTAAATGCTCATGATTTGACAGGTATTATGCTAGGTGGTAGAAAACAAAAGATAAACAAACAAAAAATAAAACAGAAACATATACGCACACAAAAAAACATGCTTCAAGCTTTTGTGGCTTGGAGGGAGACAGAGAGAGAAACACAAATTACAGTGCAATTACTTGGGTTTCACCAGAATGTCCACTTCCTGAGAGCTTTGTCCCTATATCTGCAGGTACAAAGGTGCAATCTTGAAAGGACCTGGGTTTGCCAGGAAGAGAAAGAGGTACAGTTTCAACACGGAAGGCTGGGGAAAAAATGGAAAGGGTTTTGTAAACCAAGGTAAGGAGCATGGATTTAATCCTATAAACAATGGAGAAGGCCACAGGGGTTTTTTTAGTCTTTTGAACTTTTTAGTTTGATCTCTTTAGTATGACAGTTAGCAGAAATTAGACGAAGAACTGGAGCAGGGAGAGATTGTATCAGGAGAATAAGTATTATTGTCCAGTATCCAATGTTTCTAGGGCAGATGAAGAAATACAGCAGACAAATTTCAGCAATGAACCATTAGAGACTTACAGAAATGAAAAGATTTGTCCATGGCAACTTATTGAGTCAGAAGTAGAATCAGGGCTAGAATTAGTGTTGCGGAATATATTGTCTAGCAATTTCACCATGGAAGGGATTGATGGTTTAATATTTTTTGAGAAAGGACTTATTTTTTATTGATTATTATAAGAACAATTCAAATGTCCTTTGGCAATTAAAAAAAAACAACTATTTATTAGATTATCTGTTCTGAGCTTAGGGCAACCAGTAAAAAGAATCTCAACTAGTAAGTCAGACATTTAACTTGAAGAAGTTTCAGATGAAACTTGAAATCTAAACTCTTGTACGAACTGCTTTGCCTTAAAAGCAACTATCCAATCAACCAAAATACAAAACTACCAGTAAACACAGCCTTAATGAATTAAGTTGCCATCAGTCCCTTGAGATTTGCCTTCTGATAAGTGGGAAATGGGAACTACTGTTGCTGTTATTGATAAAACTAGCCATCAAATAATTAGATTTGAGGAGTTTGCTAGAACTAAAGACTACAATTTTCCCCTCTAATAACGTTGAAAATCAAAACTCTCCGTTAAGTCTGTGACTATGTGACGAAATTTTACTTTGGAAAATTTGCTTAGAATAATGAGAAACTTTAAATTACCTGAGCTTTTGTATTCTTTATTTATCACTTCCTATTGTATTTTTATTTTTATTTTTTGGCTCATTTTGACCCAAGATATTTCCAGGAAGCCAGAGCGCTAACTGTGCTATATACTTTATGAGAGCTATGATATGACCTTTCTGATGGAGCAGGTACTACAAAACTTCACCAGAGCCCCCACATGAACAGACTAAGACAGTGCCATGTGACTGAAGATCAAAATGTCTTCCACATTCCACAGCAGGATCCATTGGAGTGATGGAATAAAACATGAGATATGAGAACACAGCTCTATGGGCTCATTACTCAGATGTCACTATGACTTGCTAGAGTGACTATGACACAGTTCTTAGTTACATATAGGAGAAGCTTTTGTGGCTACATGGCTAACTTCTTCAATTGTATACAGTTGATTTAGGTATCTGCATCTTTCCCCCACATCCAGCAACTTCCTTAGCAAACTGTGAAGCAGGAAAAGCATATCTGTGGAGCCCCTCAATTCCTATCTCGTCTTCTCATTCATTCATTTGCCAAGCACTGTCGAAGCATTGGGAAAATAAAAATAAAAACAGCATTTTCTTGAGAACCACTAGTGCAGGGAGAGAGGGTTGGCTAGACAGATAATACTGCAGTATAAGGATTTAAGCCAAAGTATATACAAAATGATATGGGAGAACAAAGAGCAAATAATTCTGCAGAGGAGAAAAGGCAGCATTCACAGAGCAGGTACCTTTAAACCTAGTGATGAAGGCATAATGGCAGTGTTTCAGGGGAAGGGAGTCCCAAAGGCATGAAAGCACGAAAAGATACAGCATGTTGAAAGAAAAGTGAGGATTCCATCTGACTACCTCTAGTGGTCCCGCAAGTGGCACATGAATGGTAAACAGAGGCACCCAAATGGGAAGTCATATACTAAAAGGTGTGACTTTTCTCTGTAGATAATTGGAACTCTGGATTTTTTTAAACTGTTGGATTTTATAACTGAGAAAATTTAAAAACTATATATTATGAGATGAAATTAATATCAATGAGTTTTAAATATGTACAATAATCACCAGTATCCAAGCATTTCTAATTTGAGCTTAACTCTTTCTTGCCTCTGCTTCCCCTTTTTGGTGAATAGTTTTTTCAATACAATAGGTGTATTGTGAAATAAAACAGAGATGCAGAAAAATCTAGGGTAAATAATCTTTTAAGCACCATCATGACAAGAAATAAAAGTTTGTCAGAAATCTTCCCTTCCACTCCAGACCCTTCCATATGCCCCATCCCAATTGCAATCTCCTTCCTCACCCTGTATTATCTTGACTTTTATAGTACTTATTTTCTTACATTGTTTAGTTTTATCACTCAAATGTGCATTCCTAAATACTAAAGTTTAGTCTTGCCCCTTTATTTAAAAAATCACTATTTTTAGTTTCTTTTAATCTATAACATATTTTCCTTAAAACTTTTATGTTTAAAAAACCAAGCTATTTGACCTATAGAGTTTCTCACAGTTTGAATTTTGTTTGCTCACTACATGCTCATTATGCTGTTCACCCTCTTCCACTGTTTTCTGTTTATCTGAAAATCAGCAGTTGACTCTAACTGAGATTCAGTCCCTTTGGCACGACTGTAGGTAGAGTTGCGTGGAGGCATATAATGTCTGATTGTCTTTGTTTTTAAGTGATATCAGCCATAGACACTAAATGTCTATTAGTTCAGTGGGTACTGCAATACAGTGATACTCTAATTCTATTCTTTTTATTTTTATTTATTAGTTGGAACATGTTTATATAAAGATATTTCACTTCAATTACTATTTGTTTATCCAGTGTTACAGTGTATATAGGAAACCAGGATAAAGCTTGGTTCACTCCGTTCAATTTGTTTTCAAGGTAATGAATTACTTATCTATCATCCTTCAATGGGGATCAGTCCTTCTTTTTAAAATATCTCTATGATGCATTCATGGATTTACTTAAACATATTTGATGGTTTTCAATCCATTGCAATTACTCTCAAGACTGAAGTTCAAGCTGTGCCATTTTAACCAGTGGGAACCTTTTCAAGTTACCTCCTGAGTCCTTTTGATAAGACCTTACTGATCTTTGAGAGCTTCTTGGTCATCTAATACGACAAGATGTACTAGACTTATCTTATATATTTTCTACCCCAAACCTAGAATTAGACAATTCTCCAAGAAGCCATAGTTTCTTTTACTGAGGAATTGTAATTCAAGAGCACAATCTTGGCAACAAGAATGGTCATTACTACTGGGTTGGTCATGTTTCTAGGTATTTCCCATGAAGATGATAGATAATGTATTAGTCAGCCAAAGGGGTGCTGATGCTAAATACTAGAAATTGGTTGGTTTTTATAAAGAGTATTTATTTGGGGTAGAAGATCACAGTTACCAGGCCATAAAGCATACGTTACTTCCCTCACCAAAGTCTTTTGCCATGTGTTGGAGCAAGATGACTGCCGACATCTCCCTGGGTTCAGGCTTCCTGAGTTCCTCCCTCCCCAGGGCTTGTTTCTCTCTGGGTTCAAGGTTCGTTTCTTCCTGGGGCTTGCCTCTCTTTCCTCACAACCAAGCTCCTCTGTGTACTTTCTTCCTGGGGCTCCAGCTCAAGACTCTAGCATTAAAACTCCAACATCAAAACTCCAACTTCAGAAGTCCAACTCTGTCCTTTGCCATGTCTTTTATCTGTGAGTCCCCATCCACCAAGCGGCAGGGACTCAATACCTACTGATGTGACCCAATTAAAACCCTAATCATAACTTAATCACATCCAGGTACAGACCAGTTTACCAACATAATCTAGTATTTCCTTTTGGAATTCATCAATATATCAAACTGCTACAGATAGCTAGATAGATAAAAACACTTCATGAGTTCATATTGATACTTCCAACTTACACTGAAGACAACAGAACTTTTACTTAGTCTGTAATCTATTGAATCTGTATCTCCTCTCTTCCATACTGAGAATTTTGGTTCTCAAGGACACAAGCTATGACTGAATTTGAAT
Source organism: Dasypus novemcinctus (assembly GCF_030445035.2). Lineage (NCBI taxonomy): Eukaryota > Metazoa > Chordata > Mammalia > Cingulata > Dasypodidae > Dasypus > Dasypus novemcinctus. The sequence goes on along the minus strand of NC_080687.1, from coordinate 6,045,748 downwards.
ATTCCATAATTATTCCTTTGTTTTTATCTCATATCATGCACATTAAACTCTCAAAATAACGATACTAATAACACCAACATGAATACTGAAAACATTATTTTTTCATATGCTTTTCCCATTCTCTCCCTTTCCACTTTTTTAGCTATTGTATACTATATGCTCTTCCTCCTAACTTTCATTTAGTCTTAGTTCTATTAAGAACTATATATTTAATGCTCAGTGCCAGTACTTTTGCTGATGTCATTCTAGTCATTTTGGTAGTCTGAAGTTTATTCTCCAGGAGATTCCTCAGAAAGGGCTTATACATACTATACCTTGAGATTCCTTGTGCTCTTTTTACCAAAGGTCAGTTTCACTGGATACCAAACACTTGACTCACAGCTTCCATGAGAATCTTAAATATGTTACCTTATTTTCTTTTAGCATAAAGTGTTGCAGTTGAAAAACCTGACAATCTAATTTTCTTTTCCTTGTAAGTCATGTACTCTTTTTCCCCCTAAATAACCAAAGGATATTTTCCTTTTTTGTTAAAACCCAGTAATTGTACTAGGATATGTCTTGGTATTTGGTTGATATTCTTATATGTTGAGTTTTTTCAATCTATAAGTTCAAACCTTTTTTTATTTCAGAAGTTTTTTTAATTATAGTTTATAGCATTCCTTATGGCCCCTTGATTTCATTTTATTTTATTATAGCTTTAGTTTCTATAGGCCTTTTAAGAAATTCTTCCCATTCTGAGAACATAAAACATTCTTATTTTCTTCTAAAAGTTTTAAAGCTTTGACTTTTATGCTTAAGTTCTTAGTACACTTGGAAGTGAGTTTTTGTATGGTGTGATATATGTACAAAATTTTTTCTATGAAAACATAGAAGAGAAATTTAAGCCATTTGGGTAATCAGAAAAGTCCTATTTCTGAGCAATTGTTTATTTGTACCTCATGGAATTATGGACTAGTCTGATTCATGTCTGGTGTCTGACTCACACCTGAGGAATCCAAAGGTGTAGCAGAGTCCATAATTGGCTTGACATAGCAGAGCAGAGAGAATGCAAGCCATGGCCTTGCATAACATTTTCTAGTATTTCAAATCAACCAAACCTTGAAACTCTTAAGCAAGTCTCACCTCTTCCATGGAAAATTCCCCAGCCACTCTGATCCCTTCTGTGAGGACTAATAGAGACAGTGTTCCTAAAGCTCTAGGCACATACTCAGATCAGCCCTTAGCAAGGGGTGGCTATTATTATCATGACCTTGTTTCTTATCACAGCCTGAGTGATATCACTTCACACTTGATCATAAGGTATTTCTCATTCAATGAGTGTGTCTTTTTTTCTCCAATTAGACTCAAAGTTCCCGTAACGTGAAGATGTATCTTATATGTATTTTGCATCCATCAAAATACCTGATCAGAACATTTTGTTTAGAATTTTTCAATAATAATGGAAAACCAATCAATAAGTAAAGTAAGTGGACTTATGGCATCATAATAGGCTTGCTTTGGGGCATTCAACACTTAAGTCAGACTTTCTTTAGCTGAGTTAACTTTTTCTGCTTAAACAATGGGAATTTATTTTCTCAGTTTCAGACGCTGAAGAGCTTGCTTCCTTCCAGGGTTGGTAACATTCTGGCTGGCCAGCAATCTATGGGTTCCTTGACTTTCCTGTCGCATGGTGATATCCACTCCTTTCTCTTCCAGGCTCCCATAGACATCCAGCTTCCAGCTCCTCTCCAAGTCTTTCTCTCTATACAGCCTTCAGTTACAGGATTAAGACCCATCCTCATTCAGATGGCCATTACTTAACTTAAAATAGCATCTAGCTGAGTTAACTTTTCAATTTCTCCACAATATCAGATACTTATCAGATTTTTTTTTATCCTGAAGCCTTATAACATTAACAAATATTATTTTGTGGCATTGGACGTATTGAATAAGACTATCTTTTTTTGAATGGTACTCAAGCTCAATGAGAGCCATGTGCCTTAGCTGGATGACACACCACTATGTGTAAATCTGCCACTAAGCAGTGTAAAAATGTCCTGCCCAAGAGAAGAAAAATAGTTGCAAAGAAATGATAGAAGAAAAATGTACGTTTTCTGTCTTGATTCAAATGTAATTCAACAGGCAGATTTTGGAATTCAACATTTTTAAAAAGACCTCTTGCTTTTCAATTTTTTTAATGTTGTTATATAATCCTTGCTGTAAAGATGTTTGAAACTGCATGTTTTATTTTTTTCTCATTTTTCATGTCTGTATTTTTTCATCATGTACAAGGTTACATAGGGGGGAAAGAACATTTTCTTTTCTAGTATATTTCCATTGTACATAGAATCCACTGTTGAAACAGTTAAAAGTGGCTATGGAATATTTCAGTTGTCTTTGGCTGTATTTACCTTCTTATTATTCTAGTCACCATGTCAACTGTAAATACCAGAAGGGTAGGGATTGTGTGTTTTCATATTATTTTATAAAAACTTAATCCTCTTTCATTATTCTATAAATAAGGGTTATCTGCATCCAAACTAAACATTAAGACTAACCCCAATGCTGGACAGTAGGAAAAATTAAGATGCTCTGTATTCATGATGAAAGAAGACATTCTTATGAAATCTAATAACTCTTCCAAATTCTGGGCAAAATATGAGGAGAAGCAAAATGCATTTTCATTATTATACAAATCTGAATACAACTAGCCAAAAAATAAAAACAAAAGCCAGAAGCCGCTCACTGCACATTTTAGCCCCAAATCTTCATTTGAACCTAATGCTGGTAATAAAAAACTAGTTTAGGAAGAAGCACATGAAATTATTTTTGAACTATAAAATTTTTTAAAAAGACAAACATCTCTATTGTACATCTTACTACTGAGACTCAAAGGCAACCAATCAAGGATATAATTGCCTTTATAATTTTTTATAAATTAAAAATAAAACCTTAAAAAGCAGATAATTGAGAGAAAATGCCAAGTCATTGTTATGATTTTAAAAATAAGTCAATTTTATAAATTGCAGGGATATAACAAAGCACTATTCCAATGTGGGGGCAGGGGAAGCTCTTACACTATCTTGTTTATTTCCTACTAAGGTCAATTTTATTTTGAACATAAAAACCTTATATTCTTTTCCTTATCACAAAAAAGCTGAATACATTATAGCCTTCAATATGACTTTTTGTATTTGGGGGATAAAGGGAATTTTGAACCCTTATTTATGGCTGTTGCTTATTTCTCAACAATACCCCCATTCAGGGAGATAAAAGGCACATTTGTTTTACTGATTCCTTCCAAGCATATTGGAAAAGGCAAGATGACTGCCAGAAAATCTACATGTAAACTCCTGGAATGTACAAGAACTGAGCAATGCCTTATAGAATACCTAGAGGTCAGACCACACTCCAGCTAGACCTCATCATCATCTGGAATAAGAGCATCGGGTGACTTTTGAGACATAAATAGATCAGGGTTATGGGAAAGCTACTCTAGAGTTGACTTTCGATTTTTTGTGAGTGCATGTAAATGTATTCAATATTGTTGACTGTTCCAGTAGAGTTATAAGTAAGTCAAATTTACCCAATCACATAGTAGATACCATTAAATGTCTAATTCTAGTGATGCCATTGGAGAACTGCAAACTCAAACATGGGAAGCAAAACAGTGAAGGAAAATAGAAGGGGTGACTAAGATGAGTAAATTGCATTGCAATTTTTTTTTTTGAGGTACCAGGGATTGAACCTGGGACCTCATATGTGGGAATCTGGCACTCAGCCACTGAGCCGTATCAGCTTCCCTGAGTTGATTTTTTCATTTACTTTCCTTGTTGTTTTTGTTTTTTCAGGAGGCATGGGAAACCAAACCTGGGACCTCCCATGTGGGAGGCGGGTGTTCAACCACTTGAGTCACGTCTGCTCCCACACATGTACTTTTTTTTTTTTAAGACTTATTTATTCCCCTCCTCCTAATTGTTTGCACTTGCTGTCTGCTCTTTGTTCCTCGTGTACTCATCTTTTTAGGAGGCACTGGGAATGGAACCAGGACCTCTCATGTGGGAGTGAGGTGCCACATTACCTGAGCCACCTCCGCTACCGCTGTGTCTCTTATTGTGTCTCCTCATGTGTCTCTTCATTGCATCACACCGCTGTGTCATCTTGTTGCATCAGCCTGCTGTCTTGCTCGTCTCTTTAGGAGTCACCGGCACTGAACCCAGGATCTCCCATGTGGTAGGCAGGCACCCAACTACCCGAGTCACATCTGCTTTCCCACACATGTCCTTTTTTTTTTTTTTAGGAAATGTAACCAGTGCAACGTAATCTGGATGATTGTATGGTTAACTAATTGTCTGTAAGACATTTTTTATTTTATATTTTCCAAACTATATTTTTTGTTCTCTTTTATGAAAATGAAAACAAACCTTCAAATAATAATAAATGGAATATTAGATTTTGAAATGTATTTTCTTATCATGGGAGAATCTCCTACTGGATCTGAGGATGCTGTAAAATTGCTCAGTCCATATTTACTGCATAACCATTAGGCTCCCTTGGTAGGGTGGGAATTAGTTGGGCATTAGATATGAGTATGAGACTAGATCTGATAAAGACTGGAGACAAGTTTCTTGGGTTCAAGGGGCTTACAACTGTGCCTGGACTAGAACAATCTGAAAAGCAGAGTTAAAAGGGAGAAGCTGGCAGACAGCTTTTTTAACACTCCACTATACAATATTCTAGTTTTCGTCTTTAGAAAAGGGAACAAGCCCTTCCACCAGCCTACTGAACAAAAGGAGAATTTCCCTATGATGCTGGATGACAGCCCATTCCCCAGTCTCTGGAAGAGTCTCACTAATAATTAATTGGCTGGAGCAGAGCCCACAGTCCATTGTCATGTAATGTTTTAAGTGAAACTGCCTCATTGTATTGTTCCATTCATTTGTTAGTAACAAAGCTCTCTCGGATGTTATTCACACTAGAGCTGCTTTACATTTTATTCTAGGTTAAACAAAACTTATTAAATTTTATTCTAGGTTACTAGATTATATATTTTTTCTGGGTTATAAAAACTATTTCAGGATTCATTAAACACCACAGAATAATTAGTCTTACACTTGAACACTACTGGTGATAAAACCGTTTCATAATAGTTCTGAAAAAGGCTTTGGGTAAAAGGGATAAGTTATGTCTACACAGCTGTGAGGCAGGTGTATTGTTAGTTTTTGCATTCTAGTGTATTAATGCAGTGTTCAGCACTTGCTTGGGGTTCAATAAATGTTTACTGAATAAAACAAACTATGTGTAAATACTGTGGGTCCTAAAATACTGTTGCCATGTGGACAAGGGACGGCTGACTAGTTACCCTGAAGCTAAACTGGATTTCTATAGGAATAATTTTATGCATAATAATAGAAACTATCACGTACCAGGCACCTTACAAATAATTCCGGCGGCAACCCTGTAAACTAGACATCTTTCTTGTTTAATAATTTAGGGGTACTTAGAAAAATGATATAACTTGCTGAGGGCCCCCCAAGCAGAGCCTCGGGGACCTGGGCCTAAGCCCGGGCTTCCTGACCTTTCCGCAGCACTGCCTCTGCAGGAAGCAGGATCTGTGGGTGACGCTGCAGCAATTATTGCTTGAAATTAGTCTGAAATCAAATCCATTCTCTGCCTGGGGAGCATCTATCCTTGGCTGGCGTCTTGTGTGGCAAGAGCATCCCAGGTGCCAGACTGGATTCACAGCCACGCTCAGGAGGAAGCAGAATTACCTGGTCCTTCAGCAGAGAAAACAGAGGGCCCTTCCCGGGCAGACAACAGGCAACTGTGGCAATTTCCTAGGAACCCATCCGTGAGAAGGGGTTCACTTCCAGGAGGCCCCAGATATGCCTCTAGGTCAGGGTACTTAACCTTTTTGTTCCACAGACTCCTCTGCCAGTCAGGTGAAAACCACGGACCCCTTCTAAGAATCTAGTAGCAGATAGTTTTATGACACTCAACATTGGCACGTCTTTAAATTAAATTTTAGGATTATTCAAAATTACATTTTACAACTTTCCCATAATTTCAATACTGATAACCTAACATGGTTCAGCATCTGTTCAAACGAAAATGTTCAACAAACATTTAGAAATTCGAGTTTTCCCACGGCATCATAAAGCCATCTCTGCCATCCTTACCAACCTTTTTGCAAGCAGCACAAGTAGTTATCCACAGCACTCAGAACAATTACCTCAAAATAAAAGTCACACTAGGTCTACACTATCCCGTGTGCTATTTAATAAATATATCACACCCACACGTCCCCACAAGAATAATACAGACCCCCTGGAATCTTTCCACAGACTCTGGACCCCTGGTTAAGAGCCACTGCTCTAGATAAAGCATAGACACCATCCTTGAGTCTCCTGAGTTGTTCTGTGCTTGGCGGCAAAAAGTGGTGACAGTGGAACAGAAAAGGCATATTACCTTTATTAGCTTCACGAATTCTCTCAGATGCAAATGGACTAGAAAAGTAGGATAAAATATAAAAAGGATCTTTTCAATGGCACCTTGTGAGGATCCTAGGGAGAAGGTGGAGAGAAGTCTGACCATACTCAATGCTATTTTTTCCCTATGACTCATTTGCCAATTTGGATGTTATTCAAGGGGTTAAGAAGCCATGCAGAAGATGGGAGCTAAGAGGCAGAGAAGTGGAAAAGAGCTTTCAGGGATCCCATGATTTTGAGAAAAAGAAAAATTAGAGTTCAGGCCCTAATAAAGCGGGGGGTGGGGGAGTGGGAGGGGACCTCTGAAAACAGCTCAGGTTTTAGGTGGGACATTAAAAAGGACTCCATGCACCCTAGGAGAAAGGATGAACCTGAAATAGTCTGTACCTACGAAGGCTGAAAGCCAGTATGAAATCACTCAGTCCTCTGTTAGATGAAGGTGCTCTGCCCCAGCCTAGCTGCCTAATGGGAGCAAAAGCAAATCCTTTACGAAAGTAGAAAACATCACTCAGAGCATCTTGGTTGTTTCATAAACAAAGAAAGCAGCCCATTAAGAAACTTCCAGGCATACCAGGAAACAGGAATAGCAGGAAGAAACAGAAACAAGATCTACACAGGATTCAAAAATTGGTGTTATCAGGAACATACTTTAGAATTTCACTAGAGAAGGAGAATCCATAAATAAGAATCAAACGAAAATTCTAGAACTGAAAAATATACCGACACAACATACAACTTGAAATTTAAATGAAAAGATATTTGTAATAAAATAAAAAACAAGAAATTCTTAGAAATAAGTTTAACAAAATATGTGTAAGATTTGCATGCTGAAAATTATGAAGAGAAATTAAAGACCAAAATAAGTTAAGAGATAGGCTCTGATCATGGATTGGAAAATTTGACATTGTTAGATGCCAATTCTCCCCAAAATGATAGATTCCAATCAAAGTTCCAGCAGACTCTTTTAGAAATGGAAAAGCTGATTCTAAAATGTATATTAAAATGCAAAGGACTTAGGGAGTGATGTCATCAACATAGCTTTGTAAAACATTCCCTGGAAAAGTCTTCCCACAGAATCAGCTATTAAAGGACAAATCCCACTTGGTTAGAACTCTGGAGAACAAAAGAGACTAGAGAAAGTCTCCATAAATGTTGAATTGAAGAAAAAGAAAAATAACCTCCAAAAAACTGATGGTCTGGATCCCTCCCCCGCACTTGGTTCCTTGCAGCCTGGGAGTTGGATAGAGGTAGCACAGCCTGGGTTCCTCCTGCCCTAGACACAAACCATAGAGCCACTCACAGCAGTAAGAAACCCATGCATATCCAGTAAGGGGCCCCACCCCCCAGAGACACAGGGCACAGCACAAGCCTCTGAGTTGTGCTGCATACAAAAAGGGGAAAACAGGCCATGGCAGAGCTGTTGGAAAGACGTGTGCACATGCAATCCAGTTTCTGGTGGGTGGACCTCCTAAACATAAAACAGGTTTTCCTGAATTGACCCTATTCGGCTTCCCAGGGTAAGAGACCCTAACAGGGAAGAAGAAGCCAGAGGCAGAAAATCCTCACAGAAAAAGAAAAGGGATGTGTGTATGGGGGGGACTGAACTGCTGTAGATAGGACAAGTTCTAGATCCAAAAAGTATAAGGAACGGGGGCACTAAGTAAGGGAGAGAATTTAAATAAATCATAGAAGTTGAGGATAAAATTATGCACAAAACAAAAAGAACAGATCCAGATTCTCAGAGAAGGAACAAAGGAAAGGTTGCTTTCTCCTGGACATAAAACAATTGCACAAAATGTGTAATCTTAAAAATTTTACCATATATCCAAGGCAATAATAAAATGAAGAAGAGCTGAAAAAATCAGAACAGTTAAACACGGGCTACTCCAGATATCTAGAATAAGTTGGACCAAGTGTCAAAGAAGAAACAACACAAAGCCAATCAACAATAAAGCCTTAGACAAGAAGGAAAATTGACATTCAGAGTTAACTCATAAAGTAATTCAGATGCCCAGATATCAGTAAAAACTTACAAGCCATACCAAGAAACAGTAAAATATGGCTTACTCAAGGGAACAAATTAAAACCTCACAGGAGACATAGAATTTGGAACAACTAATTAATGAAGCTCAAAGAAATTTCCTAAATCAATTCAAGAAGAGGAAGGAAAGTATGGATATAGAGCTAAAGGATATTAAGACACTGTGTGAGCATAAAGAGACTTGAAAGTATAAAAAGAAAAATAACACAACAATAGAGATTAAAAATATAGCAGAGGTCCACAGCAGCATATTTGAACAAACAGAAGAAAGAATCAGCAAACTAGAAGACAGGACAGATAAAGAAGAAAAAAAACTGAGCAGTGTCTCTGGGATTTGAGTGACAGCATGAAATGCACAAACATACACATTCTGGGTATCCCAGAAGGAGAAAAGGGGGCAAAAAGAATATTTGAGGAAATAATAGCTGAAAAGTTCCACTTGTGAAAGACATAACATACATGTCCAAAAAGCTTAATGAACTCCAAACAGAATAAATCCTAATAGATGTACTCTGAGACACATACTAATCAGAATGTCAAATGCTAAAGATAAAGAGAGAATTCTGAAAGCAGGAAGAGAAAAGGAATGCATCACATACAAGGGAAGCTCAATAACACTAAGTGCCGATCTCTCATCAGAAACCATGGAGGTGAGAAGGCAGTGGTATGATGTACTATATTTAAGGTACTGAAAGAGAAAAACTGCCAGCCAAAAATCCTTTATCTAGTAAAACTGTCCTTCAAGAATGAGGGAGAGTTGAACATATTCACTGATAAACAGAAACTGAGAAAATTCTTCAAGAAAATATCTAACCTACAAGAATTACTAAAGGGATTTCTGGAAGTTGAAAGGAAAAGACAGGAGAGAGTAGCTGGGAGTGGGGTGAAAAAATGAAGATTCTCAGTAGGGGTAACTAAAAAGGGTAATGTAAAATCCAATAGTACTGTGTCCTGAACATACAACTCTTCTCTTTAATTCCTGTAAGAGTCAGAAAACAATGAATGAGAAAAAGGCTTATTTCCAGATAATGGGCATGCAAAATATAAAGAGTTAAAGTGGGGGAAAAAAAAACACAAAGAGGGGAAACAGAGGGATATGGGGGCAGAGAATGTGTATGCTATGCAGCTAAGTTGGTATCTTTTCAAATTAGTGGGTTATAGATGTAGGTTGTTTAATATAAACCCCAGGGTAACCACAAAGAAAGTATTTTAAAAATATACAGAAACAGAAATGAGAAAGGGATCAGTCAGAAACATCACAAAAGATCAACTACACAAATAAGGAGCTGGCAATAAAGGAAAAGAGAAATAAGGAAAAAAAAGAAAGATATGACATGAAAAACCAAAGGACAAAATGGCTGAAATACTGCCTTTACAGTAATAACACTGAAATTAATGAGTCAAACTCCCAAATCAAAAGACACAGATTAGCAGAATGGGTTAAAAAGCATGACCCAACTATATGTTGTTTATAAGAGACTCACTTTAGTCCAAAGACATAAATTGGTTGAAAGTTAAAGCATAGAAAAAGATATTCCCTGCATATAGTAATAAAAAAGAGCTGGGATAGCTATACTAATTTCAAACAAAGCAGACTTTAATCAAAAGTTGTTATAAGAGACAAACAAGGACACTATATATTAATAAAAGGGGCAGTCCACCAAGAAGAAATAGCAATCATAAATATTTATGCAGCTAACCAGGGAGCCCCAAGATACATGAAACAAATGCTAACAAAACTGAAGGATAAATTGACACCTCTAAAATAATCGTTGGAGACTTCAATACATTACTCTCATCAATAAATAGAACCTCTAAACAGAAGATCAATAAGGAAACAGAGACTTGAATAATATGATAAATGAACTAGACCTAACTAATATATACAGAACATTGCACCCCAAAACAGCAGGATATACAATCTGCTCAGTGCATATGGATCATTCTCTAGGACAGAATACATGTTGGGTTACAAAACAAATATATTAAAAAAGATTGAAGTTAATACAAAGCATCTTCTCTGACCACAATGCAATGAAATGGAAATCAATAAAAGGCAAAGAACTGAAAAAATCCATGAATATATGGAAGTTAAATAACACATTCTTAAATAATCAATGGGTCAAAGGAGAAATTGCAAGGAAAATCAGTAAATATCTTGAGATGAAGGAAAACAAGAACACAAAATACCAAAACTTATGGGTTGCAGAGAAGGTAGTGCTGAGGGAAACTTGTAGTCCTAAATACTTACATTAAAAAAGAAGAGTGAGCTAAAATCAAAGATCTAACTGTACACCTGGGGGAACTAGGAAAAAAACTAAACACAAAGCAAACAGAAGGAAAGAAATAACAACTATTAGAGCAGAAATAAATGAAATTGAGAATATAAAGCCAATTGAAAGGATTAACAAAACCAAAAGTTGGTTCTTTGATTTTGAAAAGGTCAGTAAAATGGACAAACTCTTAATCAGACTGTCAAAGAGGAAAAGAAGAAGTTACAAATAAAATCAGAAGTGAAAGGGGGGACATTACTACTGATCCCATAGAAATAAAAAGGATCATAAGAGGATACTAAGAATAACTGTATGCCAACAAATGAGACAACCTAGATGAAATGCACACATTCCTAGAATCACATGAACAACCTACACTGACTATAGAAGAAACAGAGGATCTCAACAGACCAATTACAAGAAATTGAATAGTCATCAAAAACTTCCCAAAAAAGAAAAGCCCAGGACCAGACAGACAGCTTCACAGGTGAATGCTACCAATCATTCCAAGAAGAATGAGTACCAATCCTGCTCAAACTCTTCCAAAAAACTGAACAGGAGGGAATATTTCCTAACTCATTTTATGAAGCCAACATCACCCTAATACCAGTCAGATAATTACAGACCATATTCTTTTCTGAATACATGCAAAACTTCTCAACAAAATACATGCAAATAAAATCCAACAGCATATTAAAAGAATTATACATGGTGATCAAGTATGTTTATCCCAGGTATGCAACAGTGGTTCAACACAAGAATATCAATTAATGTAATACACCACATTAGCAAAATGAAGGTAAAAAAACAAATCACTGTCTCGGTTGATGCAGAAAGGGCATTTAACAAAATCCAGTATTCCTTCTTTATAGAAACACCTGTGAAAATAGGAATAGAAGGGAAACTTCTTCAACAAGATATATGAAAACTCACTGCTAATGTCATACTCAATGGTGAAAGAATGAACGCTTTCGCTTTAAGATTAGGAACAAGACAAGGATGCCCAATGTCACCACTGTTATTCAACATTGTTCTGTAAGCTCTAACCCAGCAGTTAGGCAAGAAAAAGAAATAAAAGGCTCCAAAATAAAAAGGACTATTTGCAGATCACATGATACTATATATAGAAAGTCCCAGTAAATCAGCAACAAAGCTACTAGAGCAAATAAATAATTCAGCAAAGTGGCAGAGTGCAAGAGCCACACTCAATAATCAGCAGTGTTTCTATACACTAACAATGAGCTATCTGAGGAGGAAATCAAGGAAAAAATTTCATTTCTGAAACAACTAAATGAATCAAATATCTAGGAATAAATGCTATCAAGGATGTAAAGGACTTGTACACAGAAAACTACAAAACATTGTTAAAAGAAATTAAAGACCTAAATAAAGGGAAGGACATTCTGTGTTCAGGGATTGGAAGACTAAATATCATCAAGAGGTCAAATCTACCCAAAATGACTTATAGATTCAAGGCAATCCCAATAAAAATAACAACAGCCTACTTTGCAGAAATGGAAAAGCCAATTATTAAATTTATTTGGAAGGTTGGGGCCCCAAATAGCCAAAACATCTTGAAAAAGAAGAACAAAGTTGGAGGACTCATACTGCCTGACTTTAAAGCTTATTACAAAACTACAGTGGTCCAAACATCATGGCTTTAACACAGGAACAGATATATAGAACAATGGAATTGAATTGAGAGTTTAAGACCCTCACATCCACAGCAAACTGATTTTTGACAAGGCAGCCTAGTTTACTCAATTGGTAAAGAAAAGTATCTTTAACAAATGGTGCTGGGAGAACTGCATATCTATATGCAAAAGCATGAAGTAGAACCCTTATCTCACATCATTTACAAAAATTAACACAAAAAAGCACAAGAAACAAAAGGAAAAAATAGATAAATGAGACCTCACCAAAATTAAAAACTTTTGTGCATCAAAGGACTTTATCACAAAAGTGAAAAGACAACCTATTCAATGGGAAAAAATATTTGGAAACCATATATCCAGTAAGGGTTTACTATTCAGAATATATTAATAAATCCTACAACTCAAAAATAAAATAGCAAACAACCCAATTTTTAAAAATGGGCAAAAGACTTGCATAGACTTTTCTCCAAAAAGGATACACAAATGGCTAAAAAGTACATGAAATGATGAACATCACTAGCTGTTAGGGAAATACAAATGAAAACCACAATGAGATACCATTCACACGCAATAGAATGGCTACATTAAAAACAAAAACAAAAACTGAAAACTACAAGTGTTGGAGAAGATGTGGAGAAATAGGAAAGCACATTCATTGCTGGTGAGAATGTAATATGGTGCAGTCTCCATGGAAGACAGCTTGCCAGTTCCTCAGAAATCTAAGTAAAGAATTACCATAGGACCTGGCAATCCCTCTGCTAGGTATATACCCCAAAGAACTGAAATCAAACAGATATTTGCACACTGATGATCATAGCAGCATTATTCACAATTGCCAAAAGATGGAAGCAACCCAAGGATCCATCAACCAATGACTGTATAAAAAAATTGTGGTATATACATATACAGTGGAATATTATTCAGCTATGAAATGGAATAAAGTACTGATACTTGCAAAAACACAGATGAACCCTGAAGACATTATGCTAAGTGAAATAAACCATACACAAAAGGACAAATATTGTATGATCTCATTGATATCCAATAATTAGAATAAGCAAACTCAATGACTTAGAATCTAGAATATAAGTTAATAGGGGCTGGGTTGGTGTCAGAGAGTGGGCAGATAAGGCTTATTTTGTACAGAATTTCTATTTAGATTGATTGTCAAGTTTTGGAGATGGATGATGGTAATGGTAGCATAATATTGTGAGTGTAATTAACAGCATTGAATTATATATGTGAATGTGGTTAATAGAGGTTATTTTGGGTCCTACACACATTACTAGAATAAAAATTAAAACATACCATATAAAATGTGACACACTAATGCAATGTGTTAAAAACAGGGTGTTAAGCTCACAATGATTATTATATATTATTGTTTATGTAAGTTTATGTATGGGTTATATACTTCAATAAATTAACTTAAAAAAAAAACAGGGTGGTATATGGGGAAAAAGTACACCTAATATAAACTAGGGACTATAGTTAATAGTACAATTTTAATATTTTCATCACTTGTAACAAAGATACCACACTAATGCAGTGTCAACAATATGGGGTGTATAAAGAAATGAATGGTGAATGGGTACAGAGTTTCTGTTTGGGGTTATGAAAAACTATGGAAATAGATAATGGTGGTGGTCGAACAACATTGTGAATGATTAATGTCACTGAATTGTTATTTAACAATGGTTAAAATTGCAAATTTCATGTTATATACACCTTACATGTTATATACAATAAAAGAGTAGAATTTTTTAAAAATGTAAAGGTCTTACAAAGGGAAAAAGAATTTTTAAGAAGAAAGTTAGATGTCTTTCACTACCTAATTTTGAGACTTATGATAACCTTGTGGTAATCAATAGTGTGTCACTGGCATAAAGACAGAAATATATTTATGAATGATACAGAATAAAGATTCAATAAAATGTTCAAATGATTCCTGACAAACATATCAAGGTAATTTAATGGAAGAAAGGAATATCTTTCAACAAATGCTGCTGGAATGACTGGAGGTCCATGTAAAAAAATATGAAGACCAGCCCCTATTTTGTTATACCATGCAGAAAAATTAAATTTAAATAGCTCATAGGCTTAACTGTAATATATAAGGAAATATTAAAAAGATAATAGGATGAGTTTATGTGCAAATTTGTGCTAATGATTTTGACTATTTGGGTAACAGTTACAAATTCTTAGAAAAAAACAGCTTAGAAAAACTGCTCTTCAAAATACACCATTAAGGAAAGGAAAAAACAGGTCACAAACAGGGAGAAAAATATTCGCAACAGTTATATCTGACAAAAACTTATGTACACGATATATAAATAGCTTGATCAGTTCTACTAAGACCAAAAACTCCATTTTAAAAATGGGCAAAAGTTTTGAACAGAAACTTCACAAACACAAAAGGAGATACACAGAAGGGCCAATGGGCCCTTAATGATCTTTAAAAAATTGTTCAATATTATTAGTCAACAGGAAAATGCAAATAAAAGGCACAATGACGTTAATACCACATAGCCCCTTGGATGGCTAAAATTAAAGACTGATAATACTAAGTGTTTACAGTTGATAGAAATTGGTCATCCTTATAAACTAAAGGGAAGATATTTAAAGAGTGCAGATGCAGGTAGGAAATTAAATGGTAAGAAGAGAATTCTTGGCTTATGCCCGTACGTGTTCTCAGTAAAGTGTGGTTTAGGAGGCACTTGGTAATTTGAGGAGGAAAGGAAAAGAATTAAAGATCCAGGTTAGAGGAGAAGAGAGCTAAGTAACTAGAAAAAAGGATGGCTGGACAATGTAGAGAACCCATTTAGATTTGAGATCATGCTAGTCCCCCCAGTGGTTAACCATGAGTTCATCCATGTTCTGGGTTTTGCCAGCAAATGTTACAAGCCAGGGACAAAAGAGTTGAGGATATTTGCAGGGGAGTGATTTAAATGTCCCTTGATATTTGTGATTATGTGTGTGTGTGTGTGGAAGCTTTCTTTAAACTGTGAAAAGCAATGTTAGTGTAAATTACTGGCATAATGCTGATGAAATGAAGCAGTCCTTCAATTTAAGGTTGGTTGTATATGAGGCACAGGGAAGATGGGACTATACAGAAAAATTTGAATATGCACTGGAATGACATATGATTAAAGTTGAAATATCTAATGATGAAACAAACTAGAACCTTTATTCCACATATTTATTTTGAGGTCTTAAAACTATTTTTCCCTCCCATTTTCCCCATCAGCCTCTTTGCAGACCTATTACACCTTTAACTTTGACCTTCTCTTTCACATGTTTTCTATTATCTTCAGCTCTGCTTTCTTTTTCTTTTCTTTTGGACTTCTTGCCTCCTTCTCACCCTATTTCTAGTCCATCTTTTTATGTTGTGATACTGACCACATTTTTTTCTCGGCTTTTCATATAAACATATGTCACAGCATTCCTGAAGCCACAGTGGCTTTCTTTACTTCTACTACCAAGGCCAACAAAAGGTTTTAAAAAAACACTAAACACCCTAAATTGACTACTCTGGAAAATCTAACCTTATATTCTCCAGTCCACCCCTTTACATCTCAGTACATCTACTTAAAGTCCATATTCCTTTCATTCTGGTATTCAGGAGTATTAAGTTTTTCTCTTTGCCACAGACTGGAAAGCACTCTGAAATTAACTTTAACTGAAACACAGAGTTTACCAAGGCTGAGGCAATTTCCTGGGAGAACCGAGCACCTAGCAGCTGACTAGTCACAAGGACAGTCTAAAATTAAAACAGGGCGGATACAGATTCACATGGATTTTTATTTTGTCAACATACTTGGTTATTTACCTGCCACACATAAAAACAAAACAAAGCCAGTGCCACCATTAGTAGCTGCTACGGTCCATCTATTAAATGCAGTTTGCCTCTATCTTATAAAAATAGAAAAGGGATAGAATTTTCTTTAATGCATTGCTACAAGCCACCTTTCTTAGTTAACAAAATGTAATGAAGACCGGGGCTACACAAATTCTGCAAACAATGCAGAATATAAAATTGTCCACTGACAAAAACAGAGAACCACAAGTTAATGTTTAAATTGTACAGTTTCCATATGGGCTGATTGCAAAGTTTTGGAAATGTATGGCGATGATGATACACCATATTGTGAGGGAAATTAACAGCACTGAAAACTATGTGAATGTAGTTAAAGGAGGAAATTTCAGGTTTATGTTTATTGGGGTAAAAATTGAAAGATGAAACATTGGACTGTACAACACAGTGAACCCTACTGGAGATAATGGGCTGTAATCAATAGTACAATTATATAATGTTCTTTCATGAATTCACTAATGCATGGTGCTAATAAGCAGGGGAGGGGGTAATATGGGAAAGCTGTATTTTCTACATAATTTTCCTGTAAACTTACAACTTCCGTAATTTACAATAAAAGGAGAAAGGCTTCCTTGAAGTCTAAAGGAAACCACTGCTAAAAAGGCAGAAGAGAACGTTCTTAAATAATTTGAAACGTTTTCGGGTCCACACTGCCCCCCCCCCCCCCCCCCGCGACCCGGACCCGGCGCTTGGCGACCGACCAGGGAGCAAAGCGGCAGCGCCCCCACACCGGGCCGCGCCCGGAGTCTGGCGGACACCACGTCTAAGAGGAAAACAGCTCGTTTTTCACCTCAAGCACCATTAACTTTTGATTTCCAGAAACCCTGTGGGCGAGTTAAAAAAAAAAAAAAAAGGAAAACCTTGCTCCCTCCCCACTTCCGTCTCGCGGGCACGAAAACGCGCCAAGATGGAGACAGACGCGCCAGCATCCCCGCCTCCAGTTCGCAGGCGCACGGCGAGGTGCTGCTTTCTCCGCGCGCCCGCCAGGGCGAGGCGCGCGCACCGGAAGTCCGCGCCCATTGGCGCCGCCGTGGGCTTCCGCCCAAGGCTCGGTCGCCGCCGTTCGGTTCCGGTGCCCGCCCCGCCCCCGCGCGAGAAGGCCCGATATCCGGGACGAGAGGCGGACGCCGGAGCGCACTTCCGGCGACGCCGCTCTCGGCTTCCACGAGGCCGCGTCCTGGCTCTCGGTGCGGCAGCGCCACCTGGTGCCGAGGTTCCCGCCGCCCGCCGGGGGCGCGCGCCCCACTCTTGGAACGTTCCAGAGACGCCGCGGCCGGGCGGGCGGGGAGGGGCCCAGGGCTCCGCCCCGCCGAGTGGCCGCGCGGGAAGCCGCGGCCGCGCCCTTGCCTGGCTGGCGGCCCGGGAGGCCCTTCTGCGGCCCTGAGCCTCGGGCGGCCCGGCGGGGCGGTGCGGCTGTGGCGGCCTTTGTCTCCGCGCCGACTGGGGCCCGCGGGGGAGCGTGGGCAGGGCCTGGCGGGTTTGAGCGGGCGGAGCGGGAGGCGGCCCCGGAACGCCCGCCGAGGGGGGAACCTGTCCGCGTGGCGTGGCTTTTTTAAACCCCAGTGAGGGAAAGGAATGGCCCCCAAATGAGCAAAATGGACCCCATGTGTCCTCAATTAGGAGCCCCTGCGGGAAAGCCTGGCTTTTCCTGGAGGCTTGTGGGCCTGTGGCGGGGGGCCGGACGTCGGCGCGCAGGCGAGCGCGTGACGGCCGCTGGAGGCCCGCTGTGCCGGTCCCGGCCTCCCCTCCGCCCCCAGCTCGGGTGTGCGGCTGCAGTGGGGTAAGGACGGCTCCCCCGTGTCCAGGGGGCGATGCCGCCCCTCGCCCCACCCCCGGGCAACCTGGAGCTCAGGAAGGCTTTGTCCCAGCGGTGGTGCTGAGTTAGCCCGGTGGCGCTCCAATGGGCAGGTCAGCCCGCCTTGACCCCAGCGCTGGGAAGTGATGAACCGAGCCCTGGAGCCGGAAGAGCCCTGCGTGGTGACAGTGGGGCCCCTGAAGGGCTGGCTGGTGTAAATACCTTCAGCCCGGGTCCTGTGGTAGAGGGTGCTGTGGCACCAGGGCTGCGCCGCCGCCCTCGGTTCACCGGCTCTTTCAACCTCCCGCTTCTGGGGTCGCCGTGTTTGACTTACTTCCCCGACCCCCCCACCCCGCCACGACACACGTTGACAAGTCCACAGTGCTTTCTCGTGAAAATAGGGTCCCCTCAGAACTGGTTTGCCTCATCCTTTCTGCCGGCCTTTTCTCGTGTTCTGCCCACTCTGACTGTGCCACTGCGCCTGACTCTACCGGAATAGAACGCAGTTAACTTTTGCCCTTGTTCCTAATAGAAGTGCAAGTATTGTTCGATAAGTTTGTTGTAGACAGCCGAAATTATTCCCAAAACTGATAAAGTTTGTAATGTTTGCTCTAATGTGACTGACTTTACTATGAAAATAATTGATATACGTTTGATTCCATAAATTAATGCACCTGATGATCAATGAAGGCCACTGAATTGGTACTTCAGACCAGTAAGGTTCCAATCAATCAGAACTAATTTGAATAGCTTCCCTGAAGCGATTAAAGAAATAAAACCATTGTGAGCTCTGAAGATAGACTATATTATTTAATGAATAAGTAGTTTTATCACAAATGACATCAAATCAGTGATACCTTATGTGCTTTTATAAAATTAGGTCTTTGTCGCACTTGTTTTCTTAGGTCCGTCCACTGGATTGTTTATTTTTGCTCTGTATGAGAAGCTGGGTTCTCTGATGAACTGGGCTCCTTTCTCAGAGTCCAAGGGCTTTGAGAGTCCCCTTATGGAAAAAGGCAAGGCCCATTTTCATCACTTATGTGTTTATGAGCCCAATTTCATTGGCTATTGTTTTAACTGACAGCTAAATACCTTTTAGTAATAACCTTCTGAATGAGTTATTAAGGTTTTAAAAACTTGATATTTATAGACTAAAATTATTGCATTAGCACAGATAACTGAGGGATGTAATTCAGTTGTCCATTAAGTTGTCTGGTACTACCAACTTTTAATTTTGCAAAGTTTTGCTATACCTGTACACGTACATGAGGCTGTAACTCCCATAATACACAAAAAAAGGTACTTTCCTACCAGTTTATCATGAATGTTGTGTCAAGTTGTTAGCTGTTCCTAATTATAGCTATTCTTCCACTACTACATTTTTTAGAATTCTGTGAGGATTTACATTTGTGAATTGTTTTGTGCTTTTGTTATTGCTTGGTGTTATTACAAGATTTTATTTTCTTCCTCTCAATTTTTAAAAAGTCACTATGTATTATTTCGTTCATTAGACTTCAGTTTTTTCCTTCCCTCTCCCAATAGGATAGTCAAAACGGTTTTGGAACCGTGATATTGCCCCTCGCAGTAGTATCCTTGTATCTAACTAAGTACTAATTAAGCATTTAAACCAAGGAGAGAAGGTACATTTCTGTGCTTCATTTTAAACCAAGTTGTAACATATTCAGTAATTAAGGCAGGGAGGTGTGATGTATAACACAACTGCTCATTAGCAATACTACCAGCTGTAGTTTGGAACATTATTAAATAACCCTACTTTGTTGACTAAAAGTAATGAGTAATTATATGACATTTTACTTATTTATTATGGCTAATTAACATTACCATTTATCTTGGTAATTTTGTCAGTGAGCATTATGTGAAATAATTATGCAGTTAACTTTCAATGGAGGATGGGTGGGGTTTGATACAGTAATTAGATTAGGACTGCAGTGTCAGACTTGCTTTCAAAAGTATTATCTATTAATTTTAGGTTGCATTTTCTGCTTTTTTTTCCCCTTTGGGTTTCTAAACACCAAAAATACATAAATGTAGGTATAATGAATATCCTTGGAAAAAAGCTATTGAGAAAAAAGTTAATTCAGCAGGTCTGAAACATTTGTTACAAGTGTCTTAACAGTTGTAGATAGCTTTTTCTTAGTTACTTTTTCTGCAATCAGTGGTCCTGTTGCTTCTTTTCATTTTAGCCTAACTGAAAGTCACATTTGACTCAATATTGGTCCAGTTTTTCTATTCTTTGTACCCTTGCAACATATAATGTCTTTGTCAGTCAATGGCAATTGAATCTCTTGTAGCTTTAATACTGCCTTTTTACAGCATTTAAGTTATAATTCTCAGATGTTCTAATCCTTTGACTTGTTACTTTTAAATCTCATTGAAATGCCTATCATTTCTGCTAAATTATTCTTTGGAAGTAAGTTTGAATTAATTATTCTGCTCTATTAATTTAATGGCTGTTCTCCCTCATGGTGAACTAAATTTATTTTTGCCTGGTCAGAATAATCACATTTCTTGTTTGAGATCAATTTAAATAGAAGACTAACACATTGCACGTGTTCCCATGGTAAATGATATACTTTGATATTTAGAGGAATTAAAATAACTTTTAGGTGGCGGACTTGGCCCAGTGGTTAGAGCGTTCGCCTACCACATGGGAGGTCTGCAGTTCAAACCCTGGGCCTCCTTGACCGTGTGGAGCTGGCCTATGCGCAGTGCTGACGAGCGCAAGGAGTGCCGTGCCACGCAGGGGTGTCCCGCGTAGGGGAGCCCCACGCGCAAGGAGTGCGCCCCGCAAGGAGAGCCGCCCAGCGCGAAAGAAAGTGCAGCCTGCCCAGGAATGGCGCCGCCCACACCACACGTAGAGCTGACACAACAAGATGACACAACCAAAAGAAACAGATTCCTGTGCCACTAACAACAGCAGAAGTGGACAAAGGAGACGCAGCAAATAGACACAGAGAACAGACAGACGGGTGGGGGGGAAGGGGAGAGAAATAAATAAATTCTTTTAAAAAGTATCCCTTTAAAAAAATAATAACTTTTAAAGTAAGATGGCTGATGCAGATCATACTTTTTTGGTAATAAAGCACATTTTAAGTCTGACATTTCCTATAGATAAAATGTCTTGATGTTTTTATTATATAGCTGTAACCATTGTATCACCCATACTGTCTTAAATGTACTTGCACAACCAGATGAAACTCAATCCCATTAAGCAAACTTCTATTAAGTACTTCTTTGCCAAGAATAATAATATCTCCCCAACTACAATTTCTGTTGTACAAAATTCTATATATATGTACTTGCATATTTGTACTTTTTTTCAAAAGTGTGAGAATTTAGGATACTATATTTGTAAAACTATGAGAAATTTTTTTGATAATTTTTTAAATTATAACAAAGGCATGGGGGTCTTTTGAAGAGAAAAAGGAGGTA
This sequence comes from Dasypus novemcinctus, assembly GCF_030445035.2. NCBI lineage: Eukaryota > Metazoa > Chordata > Mammalia > Cingulata > Dasypodidae > Dasypus > Dasypus novemcinctus. The sequence goes on along the minus strand of NC_080687.1, from coordinate 6,024,190 downwards.
AAGTATGTGGAAGTGTAGATAGATATTTTTAAAACGTAACAGTGGAAGAAATAAAAGGAGTTGAGGTATAGTAAACCAAAGGAAGGAAACCGAGATGTGAGTGCAGAGCTGCAGGGTGAGAGCAGTGTTCTGCTGTGTTGGTCTGTACACTGGGATGAAGTTATATAGGGTATAAAGCAGTGCATTGGGGAGGGTTTGAAGAATATCTCCCAGCATACTGACATTTTCTTCTATTTCCCTGATCTAAATGAGGTAACTGAACCATAAAATTAAAAAGCATTTACCATTTGGTGGGGATCCAAGGGAAAATGCCCCTTATATAATTCATGTTTACAACAAAGAACACATAAGCATCTTGAGAAAATGAGTGGGGTAAGGAAGTACTGGAGTTTTTAGGAAGAAGGGATACTGGGTATTGAGCAATGTCAGTTATCACTATTTAAAAATATTTAAAATGGCGTTAGTTAATTTTTTAAACTGTCTTTTTATTTAAGACTTGCTTATAACTCAAATTTCCTAACCCTGCTTTACCTATAAGGTTTTAAATATTTATTTAATCCCTGGTTTCTCTTAAAATAAGAATTTTGGGAAATACAGCTGTCATTTCAATCATTAATACTAGCTGAAGCAATAAACTTAACTCCAGTACTTGGCAGAAACAATTATAAACACTAAGAGTAGTTACTATAATAACCTGAATATAGTATGCCTACAGAATATTGATGTAAAAAGACTTGTATTTTATTTTAAATAAGTAAAATGTATATGTATCAAAATAAATTCTAGGTAGCCGACAGTAGTAAAGGAAGACAAAACCAAAAATTAGAAAAATATGCGGAAGAATATCTAATTTCTGGATGAGGAAGGACTTTTAAAATTAAAAATGTAATGAGAGCAATCAAAGGAAAAGATGACTGATAATTCTTAGTACATAACAATTTTTAAGTTTCTATGTCAAAATGTACAGAGCAAATAAATTAGAATGCTTCCCTTTAGTATGTCAGTCCATTAAAAAAGCCCTTTAATACAACTCAGAAAGGGACATAAACATACACAGATCAAAGAAAAGAAAAAATAAAAATTATTTTTCCACTTCCCAATTTTGCACAGATTAAAAATTTAATATTTAATTCTGACAATGCAGTGGGTATAGGGTTGTTGATTTAACAAATAAACATAGAGGAAGCCCAGTTAAATCTGAATTTCAGATAAACAACAAATATGCAATATTTGTGGGCACACTTAAACTAAAAAATTACTCATTGTTTTCTGAAAGATTTAATTAGTGTTCTATATTTTATCTGACAAAACTAAGTGTGTGAGTTCTCTCCATATAGAGCTGATGGGAGTTCAAATTTTAATAATTTTTTGGAAAGTAATTTGTTATTAGAAATCAAGAGCCCAAAAAATATTTGTTTATTTTGATTAGTAGTTTCCATTCTGCTAATTTAGATCAAGGAAATAGTCAGATGTATACAAAGACATAGGTATGAGGATATATATTTGTAACAGAAAATTAGGGAAAATATACCATAGGAGAATTGGTTATTATATAAACTGTGGTATGCCTGTGACATAGATTACTAAGTACCCTTTAAAAGTCATGTTGAAGAAGTATATTGACTTGGAAAATTGTTAGGTAAACATCATGTTACAAATTGGTATCTTAAGTATCCTCTTTCCAAATATGTAGAAATCTTCATGGATAAACTTCTCTGTGGTAGCAGTCACTGTGTATGAGTATGAGATCATAGCTAATTTTTTTTCTTCTGTAGTACCTGTACTTTCTCATTTCATTACAGTGAAATGAATTGCATAACAGTTATAAAAAATGCCTTACATTTGTTCACTAAAATCTCTTGGAGTATATGTATAATGAAACAAAGTCCAGTGATTTACTACTTAGGAGAGAGGCATCTCAAGCAAAATTTTAAAGAAAAACTTAAAATGAAACAGTAGGTATACTTGTATCAAACAAAAGGAAGCATAAATATCAATAGTATTATCAGACTAAGTAGAACTTAAGGCAAAAGCAATGCAAGGGATAATTTTAAAGTACTGTTAAAGAAATGTATCACGGTACAGGCACTGGAGGACTGTTTGGCAGTTCCTAAAGAAGTTGAATATAGACTTGCCATGTGGCCCTGCAATACCACTTCTGGGTATATATCCAGAAGAACTGAGAACAGTGACATAAACAGACATCTGCACACCAATGTTCATAGTGGCACTATTCATGATTGCCAAAAATTGGAAACCCAGGCGTCCATCAACCAATGAAGGGATAAACTCTGGTGTAGTCACACAATGGAATATTATGCATCTGTGAGAAGAAATGAAGTCATAAAGCATGTGATAACATGGATGAACTTGGAGGACATTATGTTGTGTGAAGCAGGCCGAACACGAAAGTACAAATACTATATGATTGCATTACTATGAACCAATTATATTGTGTAAGGTATGATTTTTAAAAAAATTATATGTATCCAGTACATTTAATTGAGAAATGTATGCTTTCATTCAATTGTATTTTCTCTTTATTTTTAAATTATTGCTTATATTTTCAATGATTAAATGTAC